>NC_045620.1:116551379-117183930 GCF_009829155.1 Mustela erminea
AGCAAGACCAGTTTGGGTGATGGCCCTTTTCTGGGTTTCAGATGACTGACATCTTATTGTATCCTCATGTGGTGAAAACAGGATGAGTTAGCTCTCTGGCCTCATTTTGTAAAGGGACTAACCTGTTCATGAAGGTTTAATCTTCAAGACCTCATTACCTTTAAAGGCCCCATCTTCAAATACCATCACATTGTGGAATAGATTTCAACATACGAATTTTGGGGGAACACAAACATTTAGTTCCTAACAGTTTCTTTCTTTTTTTTTTTTCTCCATTATAACCCTATTGCTTTTTCCGTTCTCCGGCTTAATGTACAGTGACCTTTAGGTCCCATGTTACAAGTTTCTAAACTTGTGGTGAGCTAAGCATGATAGGAGAATGGTGGCTTCCTTTACAGGAGTTACATGGCTCCATGTCTCTGTTGCTGGCAAGGTGGCCCTAAGACTTTAAGGTGGGGGATAGCGTGGGAGATATCAACAGGAGCATATGAATGACAGGTCTGAAACTTTCACATGGAAAATTCTGCCACAGAGACCTCAGAAACAAATTTTTCTTTTTTCATTAGTGTGAATAATGGAATGGAGATGTAGGAGGAAGATGTACTGAGGCAGATCCGGCAGATCCAGGGCTACTTAGTCCCAGGACAATATTTGTAGAATATATATATGAAAGTAGAAACTTCTCAGAGGTTCTCAGAATGATGTCATATATAGGCCTCATTGTCACATGGCTATATAGAATAGTTTTCAAACAACAAGAGAAGCCCTATAAAGCTAGTCTGCAGTATGAATCCAAAGAGCTGGAATTAGAAAACCAGAAATTTCTTCTTGCAAACAAAGAGAAATAGAGACAAATTGCAGCTTAGGGAAATGATGTGTTTGTGTCCAACAGTGAACGTGCCTTGCCCTGAGCCTACAATAATAGGCGTATTGAACTTTGTGCTTCAAGCTGAAAACCACCCCATGCACCATTTACAATTTGTTTATTTGGTCATGAGCAGTTAGGATGAGTGGTTGAGCTGGTGTGCCTATACAATGCCAAAATCCACCTCAAACTGATCAACTTAAAGAAAAAGAAAAGTTAAACCAGTTATTCAAATTAACCTATCAGTTACTCAGGCCAACAGGTTGATCTGATTCTCTTTGTGTTTTTTACCTTTGAGGGTATAAATAGTGGTCAGTGGTAGTATGTCTTTTGTAAGATGTAGTAACTCAATGATGATTATCTTTCTATCACTCAGAGGAACACACAGAATATCTTAAAACTTTGGTAATTCATCATATATTCAGATTTAACTTCTGTGTAGGGGCAGGAAGAAAGAGAAGGGAGTTCCAGGGTCTCCCAGTACAATCAGGACATAAATATAAAGATATAAAAACACATGAATAGAATAGTTTAAAAAGAATTTGCTATATTTTAGGTCTTCATGAGCTAATCATCTCAATGTTTTTCATAATTTAAATAGATCTGCTAGATCATGACCAGTAGATAATTCAAACCAGATGACATTCTGCTGGACATTGACAATGGAACCTGAATATCCTCACTTACAGGGTGTCAGAGCAAGGTGAGAAGAAGTCACAGTATCCTTGGGGAAATGTCACATTGAATTTTTCCCATGCTATGGCCCTTGATATGAAATGGTCAGCTACTCCCCTGCAGGAGAAAACAATGTAGTATTATTGAATTGGGCCTTTCACTAGGTTTGGCAATCTAATTTCTCTCTGTAGACATAGCTTTTGAAGAAATCAAACATCTGGTCAATGCTAACTTGAAATAAAATTAGTTAAATCTACAATTGGAGGTTATTATGTCAGTGTTCTTTAGTCTTGGCTGCCCATTAGAATCATCTGGGAGAACTCTTAAGAACTGCTGATGTTCAAGATTCTATGCTGAAGATTATGAACAACTTGTCTTCAGTGTGCGTCTTCCTCTTTAGTGCTCCTAAAGCCCTTTGAGTGATTTGAAAGTGCGACCAGAAATGAGAACCTCTGATGTAGACAAATGCCTATACAACTGTTTTTTTGTTTTGTTTTGTTTTTGTTTTTGTTTTTGTTTCTACATAACCACTGCAGTAGGGCAAAGTACTCAAGAGCATAAACTCTGGAACTAGTTCCACCTGGACTTAAATCCCAGCTCTGATATTTCATAGCTGTGTGACCCTGAGCTGCTTAATCTCACTGTGCCTCAGTTTCCTGATCTGCAAAATGGGGTAATAATAATATCTATCTCCTGGGGTATCTATAAAGATTAAATGAGTTAATGTGTACAAAGAACTTAGTAAGCACTATATAAATATTAGCTCTGTTGTCCTTTATTGGTATTTCCCTATCAAATGTCTGAACTGAAATTAATTTCAGTGGCCTAATATTATTCTAACAAGATGTATTATTTCCCTGTAGCTGCTATAACAAATTACCACAAAGTGAGTGGCTTAAAATAACATAATTTTTTTCTCTCACCATTCTAGAGTCCAGAAGTCTGAAATCATGGTGTCAGCAGTGCTTTGCTCCCTCAGGAAGCTCTAAAGGAAAATCCATTCCTTGTCTCTTCTGTCTTCTGCTGACTGTCAGCATTCCTTGGATTGAGGTCACATCTCTGCTCTCTGGCTTCATATTGTCTTCTTTCTATGTGTCTTCCTTCTCTTTTTCTGTCCCTTTCTTATATAAGGATACATGTGATAGCATTTAAGGTACACCAAGACTGTCCAGGATAATCACCTCAAGATCCTTAATTTAATCACATATTTTGCCATATAGCACAATCTTCACTCTTTTGTTATAAAGTAATATTCACAAGTTCTGGGGATTAAGGCATGGACACATCTTTTCTAGGGGCCACCATTCAACCCATGACACAAGGTCCATAAAAAATGTAAGTTTGAATGGGATGCATCACTAACTCATTCTGTGTTTAGTCATCTTTGCTTTTGGCCTGCACATCCCACTTCTAATATATCCCAAACCATTATTTACAATAATAGGTATCATCTTTGTATATACAGACAAGTAACTGTTCATTGACAGTGTTTGTTATTTTTTGGGAAGGGCTCTGAGAAGTGAGCCAAGGATTCAGAGGACTAGTTGGCCCAATGCCTTTGACATGCAGAGAGGCTCCAACAAGGAAAGAACCTCTTGGTGGGTTTTACTCCGAAGGGAATAACTGGGGGGAAATTTGTTTTATGATTAAATGCAACCCAAAACCCGCACCAACTCTGGCTTTATATTTGGAAAAGTCTGATGCTTATTTCAAAAGAGAAGAGTGTGATTGTGCTTTCATCAGGTCTCTTTCAGTTCCAAGTGACAGAGAAGTCAATTCAAATAGGCTGAAGTAAAACGAATTTATTAATGCTCATGACTGAAAAATTCCAGCTTTAGGTCCAGATTGATAGAGTGGTTCCAAAGATACCTTCAGGACTCGGTTTCTCTCTCTAGCTCTTGGCTCTGCCTTTACTGGTTCTGTTTTCAAAAAGGCTGTCCTTCAGTGGTAGCAAGACTGTAGCATCTAAGAGCTTGTATACTCTCTGATCTAGGACACGTGGAGAAGGACACTTCTCAAAAAAATGTATTCAAAACTTTATTGGGTTTTTTTGGGTCATGTGCCCATCTCTGAAACAACAAGGTTTTGATTGGCTGAGGGACCTGGAGATTGGTCTGAAATTCTTACCATTCAAGTGCTTTGCTTGATTTAAATCAGTAAAGTTCCAGAGAGCCAGGTAAAAAATCAAAATAGATCCAAAGGAGAGACAACACAAAATCCTGCATTCTTGATTGCTCCTTGTCTGCCATCATGGAAGGGATGAGCCAAGTCACCTTGGGAGGTGTTTCTCATTGCCACATGCAAGGCAACAAAGCAAGGCTGAGAAAAATGTCCTTTCACATTCATTTGAGCATTTTTTCTCACTGCTCCTCCTGTCCTTCATGTTCCCTGGAGGTATCCAATGATAGGGAATCTCCACATTAAAAAACTCTTTCCCAAGTAAGTCCAGTTTCAAAATGGTATCTCTCCTTCATAATCACAATTCTCATTTTCACAATGAAGTTGATGTTAGGTAGGGCAAGTGCCACCTGATTTGATTAAAGCATTCCTGTGAAGTGTGAATGAGTGACAGCCTCAACTTTCTTTCAGGGGGGTAAGGTTTAATCTTCAATCTTCTATTTTGTTTTAAGAAAAAAAAATTGGGGGGGAGGATAACTTGTGTCACATTTCTACTCCTCTAAAACCAATTGCAAATGTAGTCTCAACAGGTTCTAACTCTGCTTCTGAAAGATTGTTGGCCATAGGTATTAGCCATCACTTAGATGGTAACAGGGAGTAGAGCATCCTGAGGGACTGGGACAAAAGAATAGTGGGTTTCATTAAAAGAGTTGAAAAACTGTCAAGATGGGGAAGTTTCCAGGAAAAAGAAATCTTTTGGGGTATAACCAAGCATGTCTATGATAAGCATGTTATGGATCTTCAGATCCTGAGAGAAAGAGTGAATCAGGAGGAGAGGCCCGCATAGGGGAGATATTATGTGAACAGACACAAAGACTAAGACCAATGACCGTTTCATTGTTTTTCTTATGCTGGCCCCAGCTTTATAGAGAGAAACTGATATATTCCCTTGGCTGGGGGAAAGAAAGAGTCATTAAGTTCTAATATGTATCAGTTCTATTCAGTTATACCATTTAATTCTTCCAGCTACCTTCTGAGGTTGGCATCATTATTATCCTCCATTTATGAATGAAAAAACTGAGGTGTGGAGGAATTAAGTTGCCAAGGTCATTGTGGTAGTTTTTTAAACATATTTTTAATATGTCCACACATAATTTTGACGCAATTTCCTTGAAAATATGGTACTGAATCACCCTCTCTTTGAATGGGGGCCAGAATTTGTGACTTGCTTCTGATGAATACAATGTGGTGGTATGTGACTTTTGAGACTAGGTCACAAAAAAGGGAGTTTCTCTTGGCACACTATCTTGGATTGCTTGTTCTGGGGGATGCCTACCACAATGTCATGAGAATACCCAAGCTACACTTTGTTGAAGTGAATGTGGAGAAGACCCATGTGTGGAGAAGATGAGGCCACCTGTCCACACCTAGCCCCCACAATCCAGCTATTTGAATGAGTCATCTTGGAAGCAGATCCTCCAGCCTCAGTCAGACCTTTTATGATTGCAGCCCTGGTCAATACCTTAACTGTAATCTCATGAGGGACCTTGAGTCAGGACTGCCCAGACAAGCCACTCTTAAGTTCCGGAAACATAGAAACTGTAAGTGAAAGCCCATGTTTATTGATTTTTTAAAAAGATTTTATTTATTTATTTATTTGACAGAGATCATAAGTAGGCAGAGAGTCAGGCAGAGAGAGATGGGGGAAGCAGGCTTCCTACTGAGCAGAGAGCCCAATGTGGGGCTCGATACCAGGACCATAGATCATGACCTGAGCCGAAGGCAGAGGATTAACCCACTGAGCCACCCAGGTGCCCCTTTATTGATTTTTTTAACCATTAAGTTTGAAGGTGATTTATTATGCAACAGTAACAAATAACTAGTGTATTTTGGAAGTAGTACATCCACCATCCATTTTCACCTTGCCACAGTTATCCCTATAGAAGCAATCAAACAGATGGTTCTATATACTTACAAGTATATAAAGATAGGAGATATGTGCTTGAAAAGATGTTCACATCTTTGGGAAATGTAAGGTAAAACCACAAGGAGATATTATTGCAAACCTATCAGAGTGGCTAAAATAAAAACTTACTTACCTTTAAATAAAATGTCTCTTCATGTTTTTCGTCCACTTTATAATTGAATTTGTTTTGTTTTTAATATTGAGTTTTTAGAGTTCTTTATATGTTCTAAGTTCTAGTCTTCTGTAAGATATGGGGCTCCCCCAAACATGTAGCTTTACTTTTCATCCTTTTAACAGGGTCTTATAAAGAGCGAAAGTTTTAAAAGTTTTGATAAAGTCCAGTTTATGATTTTTCTTCTTTTATGGACGATACTTTGGTGTCAAGCCTAAGACCTCTTTGCTTAGCCCTAGATTATGATAATTTTCCAGTTGAAAGGCTATCTTTTGTCCATTTAATTGCTTTTGCACCTTTATAAAAATTAGCTGGGCCTATTTGTGTAGGTGTATTTCTGTGTTCTCTGTTCCATTGATTTATGTGTGTATCTCTCTTCCAATACCACACAGGTTTGATCACTGCTGTTGTGCAATAGATCTTAAAATATAGTAGGCAAATTTCTCCCACTTTATTCTTTTTCAGAATAGCTTTAGTTATTGAAACTCCTTTTCTTTTCAATATAAATTTTAGAAGGATGTTTTCTATATTTATAAAAAAAATCTTGTTAGAATTTATAGGAATTTCACTACCAGTTTGGGGAGAATTGACAACTATGTTGAGTCTTTCAATCCGTGAACATAGTATGTCTCCATTTATTTAGCTCTTTGATTTCTATCATTAATGCTTTGCAGTTTTCACCATACAAGTCCTGTTCATATTTGTTCAGATTTGCACCTAAGTATTTTTTTTTGAACTATTGTAAATATTACTTTGTATTTTTAATTTCAGTTTCCTATGTCCATTAATAACATATAGAAATATAACTGAATATAGTGTATCCCATAAACTTGCTGAATTCACTTATTTGGAGGTTGGGTTGTTTTTTTTTTTGTATATTATTTAGGATTTTCTATAGAGACAATCATGTCATTTGCAAACAGGGACAGTTTTGTTTCTTCCCTTCTGATGTGTTTGCTTTTTTTTTTTTTTTGCCTTATCTTATTGACTGACTAGAATTTTCAGCATTTTGTTAAATAAGAGTGGTGAGAATAGACATCTTTGTCTTGTTCATTATTTTAGAGGGAGAACAGTCATTGACCATTCAGTATAATGTTTCCTGTTTATGTGCTTTATTAAGTTCAGGAAGCTTTACTCTATTCCTCTTTTCTGAGTTTTTATCATTATTGGGTGTTGAATTTCATCACATATATGTATTTTTTACAATGACTGATATGACCACAATATTTCTCTTTTTGTTCTGCTAATATATTTGATTCCATTGATTGATTTTTGAATTTTGTTTATTTATTTGTCAGAGAGAGAGAGATAGAGCGCACAATAGGTAGAGTGGCAGGCAGAGGCAGAGAGAGAAGCAGGCTCCCCACTGAGCAAGGAGCTCGATGTGGGACTCAATCCCAGGACCCTAGAATCATGACCTGAGCCAAGGCAGTGGCTTAACCAACTGAGCCACCCAGACGTCCCTGATTTTTGAATTTTGAACTAGTCTTGCATCCCTGGAATAACCCCAATTACTCCTTCTGCATGATTATTTATATATATTGCTGAATTCTATTGCTGAATTCTGTTTGTTAACGATTTGTTCAATATTTTTGTGTTCATATTTGTCAGGGTTAGTGATCTATAGTTTTTTTTTTTCTTTATACTATCTTTGGCTTTTGTATCAGGGTGATACTAGCTTTATAAAATAAAGCAATTATGTAGAATTGGTGTTAATTCTTTAAATGTTTGTAGAATTCCTCAGGGAAATCATTTGGACGTGGGCTTTTTTTTTGAGAGGGAGTTTTAAAATTATGAATTAAATTACCTTAATAGTTATTGGGCTATTCAAATTATCTATTTCATTAGGGTGAGCTATGATAGCTGTGTTTTTCAAGGATTGGTTCATTTCATTTAAATTGTCAAATTTATGCATGTAGACTTGTTCCTGGTATCTCTTTATTATTCTTTTTATGTTTGCAGATTCTGTAATGGTAGCCCCATTTCATTCCTGATTGTGTCTTCCCTCTTTTTCTTTATTAGTCTATTTAGAAGTATATACATTTCATTGATCTTTCAAAAAATAGGTCTTTGTCTTATTTGTTTTAGTTGTTGTTCTAATGTTTTGAATTTCACTGATATCTGCTTTATCTCTTTTTTTTTGTAGAATTTAGATCTTTATATGTTACCTAAAATATCACATACATATTAGACAGTAGAAACATATTCGATAGTAGAAACTTACTGGATGAGAAAATACAGTCCTGAAATATTCTACCTAAACTCTAACCAAGGTTGTATGCTATGAGAAATTTGAATTACAATATTTTTTAAATGGAGTATTTTTTTCTCTCAGAAATAAGATCTTCCCTACAATGAATTTCCAAGTGACAGAGATGTCTTACAATATAAACTTCACTCTAAGGGAGCAGTGAAACATACATAATGGGGTGAAGGAAGACAACATAGGCCTGAAATAAGACATTTATGCCAAGCTACTAGAGTACCAATATCCTATACCAACGTGGAAGCTTTACAGTACACAAAAGAACTAAAATCTCTGACAAATCCACTGACTTCAGACTGGGAGCACACTTTAAAAAAAATAAGCTTAAGACTTCATAACAATGTAAATGTATCACTATGATATGATCAATACTTTGATACAAGTAGGTCACACTTAAGCACAGCATTTCCCAAAAGATTTCATGGAATTATGAACTGCTAACATGAACTAATGATATGGTCTATTAAAAGTTATTACTAAGACACATAACAAAGAATTATTTGGTCAAAAAATTTGGGAAATGGTAGAATTGAGAAGGGTTTCCTTTACAATAGAATTTCTTTCTTTTTTTTTTTTAAATTTCTTTTCAGTGTACCAGAATTCATTGTCTATATACCACACCCAGTGTTCCATGCAATACATGCCCTACATAATATCCACCACCAGGCTCACCCAACCTCCCACCCCCGACCCCTTCAAAACCCTCAGATTGTTTTTCAGAATCCATAGTCTTTCATGGTTTGTCTCCCTCTCTGGTTTCTCCCAACTCCCTTCTCCTCTCCATCTCCCCATGTCCTCTGTGTTATTTCTTATGCTCCACAAATAAGTGAAACCATATGATAATTGACTCTCTCTGCTTGACTTATTTCACTCAGCATAATCTCTTCCAGTCCCATCCATATTGCTACAAAAGTTGGGTATTCATCCTTTCTGATGGAGGCCTAATACTCCATAGTGTATATGGACCACATCTTCCTTAACATCCATCCATTGAAGGGCATCTTGGTTCTTTCCACAGTTTGGCGACCGTGGCCATTGCTGCTATAAACATTGGGGTACAGATGGCCCTTCTTTTCACTATATCTATATCTTTGGGGTAAATACCTAGGACGGTCATAGGGAAGTTCTATTTTTAATTTCTTGAGGAATCTCCACACTGTTTTCCGAAGTGGCTGTACCAACTTGCATTCCCACTAACAGTGTAAGAGGGTTCCCCTTTCTCCACATCCTCTCCAACACATGTTGTTTACTGTCTTGTTAATTTTGGCCACTCTAACTGAGGTAAAGTGGTATCTCAATGTGGTTTTGATTTGAATCTCCCTGATGGCTAGTGATGATGACCATTTTTTTATGTGTCTGTTAGCCATTTGTATGTCTTCATTGGAGAAGTGTCTGTTCATGTCTTCTGCCCATTTTTTGACTTGATTATCTGTTTTGTGTGTGTTGATTTTGAGGAGTTTTCTGTAGATCCTAGGTATCAGCCTTTTGTCTGTACTGTCATTTGCAAATATCTTCTCCCATTCCATGGGTTGCCTCTTTGTTTTGTTGACTATTTTCCTTTGCTGTGCAGAAGATTTTGATTTTGATGAAGTCCAAAAATTCATCAATACATTGATGAATTCATTTTTGCTTTTGTTCCCTTTGCCTTTGGAGACATATCTTGAAAGAAGTTGCTGTGGCCAATATCGGAGAGGTTACTGCCTATATTCTCCCCTAGGGTTCTGATGGATTCCTGCCTCACATTGAGGTCTTTTATCCATTTTGAGTTTATCTTTGTGTATAGTGTAAGAGAATGGTTGAGTTTCATTCTTCTACATATATCTGTCCAATTTTCCCAGCACCATTTATTGAAGAGACTGTCTTTTTTCCACTGTATACTTTTTCCTGCTTTTCCAAAGATTATTTGACCATAGAGTTGAGGGTCCATATCTGGGCTCTCTGTTCCACTGGTCTATGTGCCTGCTTTCATGCCAGTACCATGCTGTCTTGGTGATCACAGCTTTGTAGTAAAGCTTGAAATCAGGTAACGTGATGCCCCCAGTTTTATTTTTGTTTTTCAACATTTCCTTAGCAATTTGGGGTCTTTTCTAATTCCATACAGTTTTAGGATTGTTAGCTCCAGCTCTTTGAAAAATGCTGGTGGAATTTTGATCAGCATGGCATTGAAAGTATAGATTTCTCTAGGCAGTATAGAAATTTTAACAATGTTTATTTAATTTATTTTTTTATAAACATATAATGTATTATTAGCCCCAGGGGTACAGGTCTGTGAATCACCAGGTGTACAGCACTCATCATAGCACATACCCTCCCCAATGTCCATAACCACACCACCCTCTCCCTACACCCCTCCCCCTGGCCACCCTCAGTTTGTTTTGTGACATTAAGAATCTCTTTTGGTTTTTCTCCCTCCCAATCCCATCTTGTTTCATTTATTCTTTTCCTACCCCCACAACACCCGCCCCCTTGCATTTCCACTTAATATCAGGGAGACCATATGATAGCTGTCTTTCTTCAATTGACTTATTTTGCTAAGCGTAATACCCTGTAGTTCCATCCACGTTGTTGCAAATAGCAAGATTTCATTTCTTTTGATGGCTGCATAGTATTCTATTGTATATATATATACTACATCTTCTTTATCCATTCATCTGTTGTTGGACATCTAGGCTCTTTCCATAGTTTGGCTATTGTGGACATTGCTGCTATAAACATTCAGGTGCATGTGCTCCTTTGGATCAGTACATTTCTTCTTCTTTTTTTTAATATTTTATTTATTTATTTGACAGACAGAGATCACAAGTAGGCAGAGAGGCAGGCAGAGAGAGAGAGAGGAGGAAGCAGGCTCCCTGCTGAGCAGAGAGCCTGATGTGGGGCTCGATCCCAGGACCCTGGGATCATGACCTGAGCTGAAGGCAGAGGCTTTAACCCACTGAGCAACCCAGGTGCCCCGGATCACTACATTTCTATCTTTAGGGTAAATACCCAGTAGTGCAATTTCTCAGTCTTAAGTTAGCTCTTTTTTCAACTTTTTGAGGAACCTCCATTCTGTTTTCCAGAGTTGTTGCACCAGCTTGCATTCCCACCAGCAGTATAGGAGGTTTTCCCTTTCTCTGCATCCTTGCCAGCATCTGTCATTTCCTGACTTGTTAATTTTAGCCATTCTGACTGGTATGAGGTGGTATCTCATTGTGGTCTTGATTTGTATTTCCCTGATGCTGAGTGATGTGGAACACTTTTTCATGTGTCTGTTAGCCATCTGGATGTCTTTGCAGAAATGTCTGTTCATGTCCTCTGCCCATTTCTTTCTTTCTTTTTTTTTTTTTTTTGGTTAAGATTTTATTTATTTACTTATTTGACAGTGAGATCACAAGTAGGCAGAGAGGCAGGCAGAGAGAGAGAGAGAGAGAGGTAAACAGGCTCCCTGCTGAGCAGAGAGCCCGATGCAGGACTCAATCTCAGGACCCTGAGGTCATGACCTGAGCTGAAGGCAGCAGCTTAACCCACTGAGCCACCCAGGTGCCCCCCTATGCCTATTTCTTGATTGGATTATTTGTTCTTTGGGTGTTGAATTTCATAAGCTCTTTATAGATTTTGGATACTAGCCCTTTATCTGATATGTCATTTCCAAATATCTTCTCCCATCTGTCAGTTGTCTTTGGTTTTGTTAACTGTTTCCTTTGCTGTGCAAAAGATTTTGATCTTGATGAAGTCCCAATAGTTCAGTTTTGCCCTTGCTTCCCTTGCCTTTGGTGTTGTTCCTAGGAAGAAGTTGCTGTAGCTGAGGGTGAGGTTGCTGCCTGTGTTCTCCTCAAGGATTTTGATGGATTCCTGTCTCACATTGAGGTCCTTCATCCAATTGGAGTCTATTTTCGTGTGTAGTGTAAGGAAATGGTCCAGTTTCATTTTTCTGCATGTGGTTGTCCAGTTTTCCCAACACCATTTGTTGAAGAGGCTGTCTTTTTTACACTGGACGTTCTTCCCTGCTTTGTTGAAGATTAGTTGACCATAGAGTTGAGGGTCTATTTATGGGCTCTCTATCCTGTTCCATTGATCTACGTGTCTGTTTTTGTGCCAGTACCATACTGTCTTGATGATGACAGCTTTGTAATAGAGCTTGAAGTCCGGAATTGTGGTGCCACCAACTTTGGCTTTCTTTTTCAATATTCCTTTGGCTATTGGAAGCCTTTTCTGGTTCCATATAAATTTTAAGATTACTTGTTTCATTTCCTTGAAAGAAATGGATGGGATTTTGATAGGGATTGCATTGAATGTGTAGATTGCTCTGGGTGGCATAGACATTTTCACAATATTTGTTCTTCCAATCCAGGAGCATGGAACATTTTTTCATTTCTTTGTGTCTTCTTCAATTTCTTTCATGAGTACTTTATAGTTATCTGAGTATAGATTCTTTGCCTCTTTGGTTAGATTTATTTCTAGGTATCTTATGGTTTTGGGTACAATTGTAAATGGGATTGACTCCTTAATTTCTCTTTCTTCTGTCTTGTTGTTGGTGTAGAGAAATGCAACTGATTTCTGTGCATTGATTTTATATCCTGACACTTTACCGAATTCCTGTACAAGTTCTAGCAGATTTGGAGTGGAGTCTTTTGTGTTTTGCACATATAGTATCATATCATCTGCAAAGAGAGATAGTTTGACCTTTTCTTTGCCGGTTTGGATGCCTTTAATTTCTTTTTGTTGTTCGACTGCTGAGGCTAGGACTTCTAGTTCTATGTTGAATAGCAGTGGTGATAATGGACATCCCTGCCGTGTTCCTGACCATAGCGGAAAAGCTATCAGTTTTTTTCCATTGAGAATGATATTTGTGGTGGGTTTTTTGTAGATGGCTTTGGTAATATTGAGGTATGTGCCCTCTGTCTCTACACTTTGAAGAGTTTTTATCAGGAAGGGATGCTGTACTTTGTCAAATGCTTTTTCTGCATCTATTTAGAGTATCATATGATTCTTGTTCTTTCTTTTATTAATGTATTGTATCACATCGATTGAATTTGTTGAACCAACTTGCAGTCCTGGAATAAATCCCACTTGGTCGTGGTGAATAATCCTTTTAACGTACTGTTGGATCCTATTGGCTAGTATTTTGGTGAGAATTTTCGCATCTGTGTTCATCAAGGATCTTGGTTTGTAATTCTCTCTCTCTCTCTTTTTTTTTTTAAGAGAAGATTTTTTCTTTTTCTTTTTCTTTTTTTAAGATTCTATTTGTTTGACAGAGAGAAATCACAAGTAGGCAGAGAGGCAGGCAGAGAGAGGGGGAAGCAGGCCCCCCCGAGCAGAGAGCACAATGCGGGGCTCGATTCCAGGACCCTGAGATCATGACCTGAGCCGAAGGCAGAGGCTTAACCCGCTGAGCCATCCAGGTGCCCCTGTAATTCTCTTTTCTGATGGGATCCTTGTCTGGTTTTGGGATCAAGCTGATGCTGGCCTCATAAAATGAGTTTGCAAGTTTCCCTTCCATTTCTATTTTTTGGAACAGTTTCAGGAGAATAGGAATTAATCTTCTTTCAGTGTTTGGTAGAATTCCCCTGGGAAGCTGTCTGGTCCTGGGCTTTTGTTTATTTGGAAATTGTGATGACTGTTTCAATCTCTTTACCTGTTATGGGTCTGCTCAGGTTTTCTATTTCTTCCTGGTTCAGTTTTGGCAGTTTATATGTCTCTAGGAATGCATGCATTTCTTCCACATTGTCAAATTTGTTAGTGTAGAGTTGCTCATAATATGTTCTTATAATTGTTTGTATTTCTTTGGTGTTGGTTGTCATCTCTCCTCTTTCATTCAAGATTTTATTGATTGGGTCCCTTCTCTTTTCTTTTTGATAAGCCTGGCCAGGGGTTTATCAATCTTATTAATTCTTTCAAAGAACCAGCTCCTAGTTTCATTGATTTGTTTTATTTTTATTTTTATTTTTATTTTTGGTTTCTATTTCATTGATTTGTGCTCTGATCTTTATTATTTCTCTTCTTCTGCTGGGTTTAGCCTTTCTTTATTGTTCTTTGTCCAGCTCCTTTAGGTGTAGGGTTCAATCATGTATAACAGTGTTTATTTTTCCAATCCATGAGCATGGAATGGTCTTCCATCTTCTTGTGTCTTTATCTTCTTTCATGAGTTTTCTGTAGTTCCTTGAGTACAGATCCCTTACCTTTTTGGTTAGGTTTATTCCCAGATATCTTATGGTTCTTGGTGCTATAGTAAATGGGATCAATTCTCTAATTTCCCTTTCTGTATTTTCATTGTTAGTGTATAAGAAAGCCACTGATTTCTGTACATTGACTTTGTATCCTGCCACATTCCAGAATTGCTGTTTGAATTCTAGTAATTTTGGGGTGGAGTCTTTTGGGTGTTCCTAAAAAGTATCATGTCACCTATGAAGACAGAGAGTTTGACTTCTTCACTGCCAATTTGAATACCTTTTATTTCTCTTTGTGTCTGATTGCTCTTGCTAGGACTTCTAATACTATGTTGAACAAGAGTGGTGAGAGTGGGCATCCTTGTTGTGTTCCTGATCTCAAAGAGAAGGCTGTCACCTTTTTCCCATTGAGGATGATATTTGCTGTGGGTTTTTGATAGATTTTATGAAGTTGAGGAATGTTCCCTATATCCCTATACTTTGAAACTTTTAATCAGGAACAGATGCTGGATTTTGTTAAATGCTTTTTCTGCATCGAGAGGACCATGTGGTTCTTCTCTCTTCTCTTATTGATTTGTTCTATCACATTGGTTGATTTCCAAATGTTGAACCATCCTTGCAACCCAGGGATGAATCCCACCTGGTCATGGTGGATAATCTTTTTAATGTGCTGTTGGATCCTATTAGCGAGGATCTTGCTGAGAATCTTAGCATACATATTCATCAGGGATATTGGTCTGAAATATCAGACAAATATCTCTTTTTTGGTGGGATCTTTGCCTGGTTTGGGGACCAAACTTCAATCCAGAAGTTTTCCTCCTGCTTCAAGTTTTTGAAACAGCTTCAGGAGAATAGGTATTTTTTTCTTCTTTGAATGTTTGGTAGAATTCCCCAGGGAATCCATCAGTTCCTGGGCTCTTGTGTTTTGGGAAGTTTTTCATCACTGCTTTAATCTTGTTACTAGATATTGGTCTATTCAGGTTGTTAATTTCTTCCTGGTTCAATTTTGGGAGTTTATAGTTTTCCAGGAATGCATCCATTTCATCTAGATTGCTTAAATTATTTGCATGTAATTGTCAATAATTTCTGATAATTGTTTCTATTTCCTTGGGGTTAGTTGTGATCCCTCCCTTTTCATTCATAATTTTATTAATTTGGGGCTTTTCTCTTTTCTTTTGGATTAATTTGGCCAATGGTTTATCGATTTTATTGATTCTTTCAAAAAACCAGCTTCTAGTTTCATTGATGCATTCTACTGTATCTAGTTTCTATCTCATTGATTTCTGCCCTAATCTTGATTATTTCCCTTCTTGTGTATGGAGTTGGCTGAATTTGTTGTTGATTCTCTATATCTTTAAGGTGTAAAGACAGCTGATGTATTCTGGATTTTTCAATTTTTTTGAGGGAGGCTTGGATGGCTATGTATTTCCCCCTTAGGACCACTATATCCCATATGTTTTGGACCGAAGTGTCTTCATTCTCATTGGTTTCCATGAATTGTTTAAGTTCTTTGATTTCCTGGTTGATACAAGCATTCTTAAGCAAGGTGGTCTTTACCTTTCCAGTGTTTGAATTCCTTCCAAACTTTTCCTTGTGGTTGAGCTTCAGTTTCAAAGTGTTGTGATCTGAGAATATGCAGGAATAATCTCAATCTTTTGGTATTGGTTGAGTCCTGATTTGTGACCCAGTATGTGTTCTGTTCCAGAGAATGTTCCACGTGCACTCGAGAAGAATGAGTATTCTGTTGTTTTAGGGTGGATTGTTCTGTATATATTTATGAGGTCCATCTGGCCCAATGTGTCATTCAATGCTCTTGTTTCTTTATTGATTTTTGGCTTGGATGATTTGTCTTCTACTGAGAGTGGCATGTTAAGATCTCCTATTACCAATGTATTTATATCAATATGACTCCTTATCTTGATTAACAGTTTTCTTATGTAATTGGCTGCTCCCATATTGGGGGCATACATATTTACAATTGTTAAATCTTCTTGGTGGATAGTCCCTTTAAGAATTTTATAGTGTCCTTCTGTATCTCTGACTACAGTCTTTAGTTAAAAATCTAATTGATATGATATGACAATTGTTACCCCAGCCTTCTTTTGAGGCCCATTGGCATGAAAGATGCTTCTCCATCCTTTCACTTTTAGTCTGGATGTATTCTTAGGTTCAAAATGGGTCTCTTTTAGACAAAATATGGATGGGTCCTGTCGTTTTATCCAATCTGCAACCCTGTGCCATTTTATGGGTGCATTTAGGCCATTCACGTTGAGAGATATGTTTTTATTGACATCATGTTACCTGTGAAGTCTTTGTTTCTATAGATTGTCCCCATATATTTCTGTTCAATAATATTCTTGGATTTTTTCCTCCTTTATAGAACCTTTCTTAATATTTCTTGCAGTGCTGGCTTGGTGTTCACATACTCTTTTAAACCTTGTGGTTCTTGGAAGCTCTTTATTTCTCCATCCATTTTGAATGTCAGTCTTGCTGGATAAAGTATTCTTGTCTGCATATTCTTCTCATTTAGTGTCCTGAATACATCTTGCCAGTCCTTTCTGGCTTGCCAGATTTCTGTGGACAGGTCTGATGTTATTCTGATGGGCTTTCCTCTGTACATAAGGAATCTCTTCCCTCTAGCTGCTTTCAAGAGCTTCTGTCTAAAATTATGACTCATCATTTTCACAATCATGTGTCTCAAGGTCTTTCTAGATTCTATGATCTTAGGGGGAGACCTTTTTGCCTCTAGTACATGAACACTGGTTTCATTCGCCAGATTGGGAAAATTTTCATGGAGAATTTGTTCAGCTATATCCTCTAGTCTTCTTTCTTTCTCCTCCCCCTCAGGAATTCCAATAATTCTGACACTGGAATGTTTCATGGTGTCATTATTTCCCTGAATCTGTTTTCATGGCGTCTAGGCTGTTTGTTCTAGGCTTCTTCCGGATCCTTTTTCTCTATCATTTTGTCCTCCAGATCACTACTTCTATCTTCTGCCTCAGTTACCCTAGTTTTTAGAGGATTTAGATTAGATTAGAGGGCAGAGTGCAAAAGGCTGTGGTTCTAGAGAGCGCTGGCTCACGTCCACACCAGACTCCCTCATGGTGCTGCCACCCAGATGCTCTCACGTGCACTGGTGGCTCAGGGACCAAGACCTGGTTTCTTCATTGTGCTTTCTGATTGCTCACCTGTGGTGGCAGTCCTGGGTCCATGGACTTAAGTCCCTGTCCCTAACCGCCCAATTCCACCAATTTCCCCTTAAGATTTTTTGCTCCTTTTGAGTTCTTTCAAGCAGACTCCAAGTTAATGCTCATCCCCAATCACAGTGCACTCTCATATTGGAGTTATTACTTTCCAATGGGTCACTTCTGGTGGCTCCCTCCCCTTTTTGTTTATCTTCCGATATCATTCCTATGTTTCCATTCTGCTTTACCTGTCCACTGATGTCTTTTGCCCCTGTAGAGATCCAGAAGTGTATAATTCTAATATTAGGCTGATTTCGTGGGTGATCAGAGTTCTTTCTTAGGTAATAAGCTTACTTTAGGGGACAGGTTGAAACAGAACCTCCTACTTCTCTGCCATCCTCTCTCCTCCAATGTCTGCTTTATCTTTATCTTTATTATTGCCTTTCTTCTGCCTCCTTTGGGAGTATTTGGTGTTATGCTTTTCTTTTTTCCTAGATTCCTAAGGTGGGAGCTTTGAGATCTTTCCTATTTTCTGTTGTATGCATTTAGAGCTATAGACTTCCCTCCCAGCACTGATTTAGCTGTGTCCTACAAATTTTGATATGTTGTAATTTTCATTTTTAATGAGTTCAATATAGTTTTTGATTTCCTTTGAACTTCATCTTTGAACTATAAATTATTTGGAATTATCCAGTTAAATTCCCATGTTTTGGAGATTTTCTTATTATCTTTCTGTTTGATAGAGTTGGTTAGAAGTAGTCAGATTCCAGAAATATTTTGATTGTGGAGCTGACAGGATTTGTTAATAGATTTAATATTGGGTATGAGAGAGAGAGAGAAAGAGAGAGAGAGAGAGAGGTCAACAGTGGTTCAATCTGCACAATTGGAAGAATGAACTTGTCATTTACTGAGAAGGGGCAGACTTAATGAGGTGCAAATTTTGGGGAAAGTGGGGGATCAGGGGTTTGGGTTTGGATAATTAAGTTTGAGCTATCCTTTTTTTAAAAGATTTTATTTACTTATTTGTCAGAGAGAGAGAGAGAGCGCGCACACAAGCAGGCAGAGTGGCAGGCAGAGGAGGCAGAGAGAGAGAATCAGACTCCCCACTGAGCAAGGAACCCATTGCAGGACTCAATCCCAGGACCCTAGGATCATGACCTGAGCCAAAGGCAGCCAGTTAATGGACTGAGCCACCCAGGTGTCCCTTGAGATATCCTTTTTTATCTAGCTTTTAAAATCTAGTTTACTAGATGTCTAGTGGAACATTGGCTATATGAATCTGAGTTCAAGGAGTTGAACTCAGTTGAAATTTGGGAGTTTTCATTCCGTATATGATACTTAGAGATATGAGACTAGATGTGGTCTCATCTACAGTGGCTGGAAGTAAAGAAAAGTGTCCTGAGCCCTGGAGCACTCTAATATTTAGAGGTCAAGGAGATAAAGAGAAACCATCAAAGGAAAAAATTGATAAAGTAGAAGAAAAACCAACAGAAAATGGTGTACTGGAGGTTGAGTGAAGAAAGTGTTTCCAGAAGGATGGAATGATTAATTTGTCAAACAGAGAACAGAAAATTGACTCTTAGATATGGAAATGTGGAGATCTCTGGTGGTTTTGCCAAGATCAGTTTCTACAGCAGGGGAGGGAGGAAAGAAGAAGAGGAGAAGACAAAGAGATGGCAAGTGTAGACAGCTATTTGAAGGAGTTTTGCTGTAAAGGAAAGCAAAACAATGCAGTGGTGGGTGAAGGGGGACATGGGGTGAGGGAGTCATTACTAGACATAACAAGTAAATATTTACATGGGAAACTTATATTTAAACATAGAGTTTGAATTTACTTTGATTGACAATGAAGTCTAAAATTTCATATAGTGAAAAGTCTTCAATAGGCTTGATAATCTTAGCAAGAGGATTTATATTTGAAGAAGACTTAGTTAAATATGAGTTGGTCTATGGAAGATGTGTAATTTTAAAGGCTGTTTCTTTGGTTTAATTTGGATTTGCAATTTCCGTTAACCCTTTCCAATAAGAGTCCCCCAAATGAATATTTACTTAGCAGGGATAGAAAAGTTTATATTTACAGAGTACTTATCAGTTTCTGTATCAGAACAAACACAAAAGAATGAAAATGTCGTTAGCAGTGTAGGAGGGAATTAAACCAAAGTGGTCCCAAACCAGGGAAACTGAGTCTCAGGGCATATGTGGGATCTGAAGGCGAGACTCACCAGCAACCCTCCACTGGTACTAATCTTTCACCTCTCAGGCTGCTTGACTCTGTTTTCCTTTCTCGCCATTGTTTTTTTAATTGCTTTCTTCATTGAAACATCTATTTTGAACTGCTTCCAGCTTTTCAGCTATCAGGCAGCAGAGTCATTTCTATCAGAAGGATTTTATTTGTTCTCCAGGGTTCCTGGCTTTCTAGAACCTATCACTTGTGCTCTGTTTCACCAATTCTCTTTTCCTTTTCCCACTGAGAAATCCAGTGAGGCTACATTTCCCCGCTTTCCTTTTAAGGTTGGTGGCCAGAGGCAGTGGCCAGAGGAGTGAGGGAGGAAGTCATCTCTATCCCACTTCTAGCTTGTGGCTTGGCCATAGGGAAAACCTGTACATACTCCCCCATGCTCCCTCTCTCTGTTTGCCTGCCAGAAGAGGAAGATGCTTAGGACAAGTGTGGGTCTTGAATGATTGTGGCACAGAGCACCAGCCCTGAACAGCATTGCAACGGGGCACCAGCAAGAGATGAATTTTTATTATGTGGAAACTCTGATACTTTAGAGTTGTTTATTATAGCCATGAGCCTGTTCTGGTTATTATGTACTCCTTTGGATGAGATGCAGTGAGTTTTGGCTTTGCATTTAGACTTATAAAGTCCTGAAATTAGGGGTGCCTGGGTGGCTCGGGGTTTTGTTCTTGTCATAGTTGTTTGTTTACTTGGTGACTTTTCTGAACTCATTCACTGAAGTTTTTAAATATTTTATTTATTTATTTGTGAGACTAAGAGAGAGAATGAGTAGAGGGAGGAGGGGCAGAGGCAGAGGGAGAAGCAGGCTCCCCGCTGAGTAGGGAGGTCCATGCAGGGCTCCAACCCAGTACCCTGAGATCATGACCTGAGCTGAAGGCAGAGCCTTAACTGACTGAGCCACCCAGGCGTCCCATCTCTGAAGTCTTGATTATTGTAGTCACTGAAGTCACTGCTTGGTTAGCTCAAGGATCAGTTAGCAGTGGGACAGAGCCTTACCTAAACACCTGGATCAAATGTCTCCCGGTTTGCCAAGGGCCTCTGTACAGTATAATCACCCACGTAATTTATAGTTCTGCTTTTAGCCTCATTAGCTACTTGGGCAAACCCTGAGGTTAATCAGAGGTGAGAGTTTAAGACATTTTCAGGTGTGTTTTTGAACTTAGGCATGGTCCTATGAATGTGCATGGCGGTCTAGATTCCCAGAAATATACCCAAGATTTTCAAAACTCCTTATGGGTGTCTCATTCCTCTGTCTTTCCTTTAAAGATTTTTGGTGAGTTTATTATTTGTCCTACCTATTATCCATTGCTTCAGGCCACTGTCCTGGTAAAACATTCAAAAACATCCCCTTGGCCCAGAAACATTTAGCACTGGGTACATTTGAATGAGGTGGAGTAAGACTAGCCTTTTGAGCAGTCTTCTAGGGAACCACTAGACAGGTTGAATGATGATTTCTCTTTGGGATTGAGGCTTTGAAAGAGATCCAGCCCCATTTGCCTCCCTCCAGTCCCAGGAAGGTGGGCTGTTACCTTTCAGCTTCTGCCAAGCTGTAAAGTGGGAAGTGGGACTAGGGTAAATGAAAAGTCCACAATGTTTGTTGCCCTTCCTGACGTCCAGATATTCTCTTGCTTAAATTCTCCCCAGGTTGCTGTAAGCCTTCGGCTGATACTGAGTTTTGAAAAAGTGGATTCTGACTTTTTCTTTTTTGGCCAGTTTTTTCTTTGCTTTTATGGAGGAGTGAACTCTCAGAGGTCCTCTTGCTATTTAACCCCCTTAATTAATTTTCACACTTAAGAGTGTTTCTGAAATTTCCATAAGTTGTTTTTAAAGTTCACATGAAGAAATAAATAAGGATAAACTGAAAATCCTCAAAAACAGTAATAATGTAAGAATGTCTCACCCACCCACCCACCCCATGTCTGGCTGGTTCAGTCAGTAGAGCCTACAACTCTTGATCTTGGGGTTGGTTGTGAGTTTTAGCCCCATGTTGGCAGGCGAGAATTCTACCACTGAACCACCCATGCGCCGATTGCCCCATGTTGGGAATAGAGTTTACTTTGAAAATAGTAATCCCACCTAGCTTTTTTTTTTTTTTTTTAAGATTTTATTTATTTACTTCTCTGACAGAGAGTTAGAGAGAGAGAGAGCACAGTAGGCAGGACTACAGGGTGAGGGAGAAGCATGCTCCCCATGGACCAAGGACTCTTATGCAGGGGCTCGATCCCAGGACCCTGGGATTATGACCTGAGCAGAAGGCAGATGGTTAACTGATTGAGCCACCCAGGTGCCCCTGCCCCACCTGGTATTAAGACATATATTAAAAGTACAATTATTAAGACGGTGTAGTAGTGACAGTAATTAGATCAATGGGACAGAATCAAGAGTCCAGAGAAAGAACCAACTTTTATAATTTAGTAATAATACCCATGGAAGTGCTTGTCAGTGAAAGAAGACAGTTTAGTAAATTTACTAGCATTAGGAAAAATATTATGTTGGATTCTTTTTTTTCTTTTTTTTTTTTAAAGATCTTATTTGTTTATTTGACAGAGAGATCACAAGTAGGCAGAGAGGCAGGCAGAGAGAGGGGGGGAAGCAGGCTCCCTGCTGAGCAGAGAGCCTGATGCAGGGCTTGACCCCAGGACCCTGGGATAATGACCTGAGCTGAAGGCAGAGGCTTAAACCACTGAGCCACCCAGGCACCTCTTATGTTGGATTCTTATCGAACTTCTTACAACAAAAGAAATTCCAGATGTTTTGAAGTTTAAACATAAAATATACAATCATTAAATAATGGGAAAATAGCTCTGAGAGGTTACAAGATTTTGGAACCAACCTAAATATCCATCAAACTAAAATAGATAAACATATGTGGTATATTCATACTTGATGGTAATATAAAACAGTGAAAATATATGAACTATAACTTATATACAAAAGCATGCTTGAATCTGAGAAATATGATGAGTTAAAGAAATAAGACATTAAGGGATACTCTAAGAATCATAGAATATCACTCCATTTGTATGGAATTAAAAATGAACAAAATAAACTTTTTTTAAGGCATGCATTCAAATGTGGCAAAATTGTAAAGAAGTAAAAGAAGTGGTTTTTATAAAAAATCAGGTTGGTGCTTACCTCTGGGTGAATAGAGAGAATATATGGTGAATAAAGAAGCCTCTGATGGTGAAGGGGAATGTTCTAGTTCTTGATTTGTTAAGTGACTACATGAGTGTTTAATAGTTATGCATTAAACTATTCATGTAGGTTTATGAGCTTACCTATATGATTGTTATATTGCACCATAAAAGAAGAAAAATTATAAAGAAAATGTAGCTGATTTCTAGTATTTAACATTGTATCTTGGGCAAATCTTATTTTGAGGCTGTTTATATATTTTTAATCCCATTTTCCTAGATTCCTCTAGAATCATGCTTCCTAACAGGCAGAGGAATCTCTTTCTTTTCTCGAGAGAGTCTGCAGTCCACTTCCTAGGAAATGCCACAATATCGGTAATTAAATCATTTCAGAGCGACATATAGAAAGCTGTATGATCAGCTATCAAAATGTCATTCCACTGCTGCAAAGGCGAGCAAGGCTCTCCCTTTTTCCAGAGTCATCTGGTTTTCATTTGTAGATTGATATAAAGCTGAGCCCCAATACTGGGCTCATAGGATTGAATTTATTAACTGCCGAATGGAGATGAAATTTACCTTTCAAGGCTGGTTTGAGAATAAAATAAGGTAATACATGGTGACTACTATGGCCTTTAATGAAGCAAGACAAATGATAGCATAAATGATTGCTTTAGAATGGAATAATAATAATGTTCTTTTTTTGCATAAGTTCAAGGGAAAATGATTTTTTAAAATGGTTTTGATGTAATTGTTGTTTCATTTAATTGATTGATTTTTTTTTTTTAACACTGTATCCTATCATTTCTTTTCCATCTATCTCAGGACATTTGTTTACTCATTGCTTACTAGAGGGAGGCCTTTCCCAGTTGCGTTCCTTGTCAGAGGGTTTATCTTCTGCACGGGAAATGGACTTCTCCAAGGCTACTACCTGATTTACTGTGCTGAATACCCAGCTGAGTGGTACACAGACGGACGGTTTCGCCTGGGTAAGTAAATCTGGCCACTTCTTACCCACACCCCCCGCCTAAATCCCCACCACTTTCCCCCACCCTTCTGCAGTAATCCCCCATGGAATGCCATTCTCCTCGTCTCCCCCTGCTACCCCCCTCTATTTTCTATAAAGCAGCCAGAGAGCCCTTTGAAAAACATGTTACTCCCCACCTCGGACTCCTCCAGGGCGTTTCCACTAATCTCAGAATAAAAGACAAATTCCTAATGCTGCCTATGCCTGTGACATCCAAATGTGGTTGGTCTAGCCCCATTTTCTGACCCCATTTCGTGCCTCCAACCAATTACTATGCTGTAGCCTCTGTGGCCTTCCTCCTGGGGCCTGAAATGGTCAAACTGGTCCTGCCCCAGAGTTCTTATACAGACCATTCCCTGTATATGGAATATTCTCTCCACATACACTGGTGGAGGTTGGTCCCTGACTTTATTTAGGTGTCTAACAGTTTGTACCTCTTCAAAGGGACTTTTCCTGACCATTTTATCTAAAATAGTAGAAAACGCTGTTGAAGTTTTTTTCATTATCTGCAAGAGGAACTCAAGTCTAGAAGGTTCAATTGTTTGTGTATTGTTTTGCCTTAAACCCCAACGCAGGGATTACCCTTAATTCCTCTCTTTACATCACTGGTCAAATTCTATCAGTCCGCTTAGTAGGGCTGTGTGGAGCTCCGTAAGATGTACCCACGAGGCTCTCTTCCTCCCTCACTGCTCCGACTTCATCCTAGTCTGAGCCATGATGACCTCTTGCTGGGACCACCCTGGGGACCTTCCAACCAAGTTTCTTGCCGCCATAGGCCTGGCTTTCAGTAGTAGCCCCTTGTGCAAACAGCCGTCTGACGGAACCTTTGAAAACACAGCCGACTGGAGGGTTGACACGTGCACACAATGGAGTGTTCAGAGCCACAGAAACAAACAAACGAAACACAACAAAAACAAGGAGGACCTCGGTGTGCTCCCACCAGACATCTCCAGAATATGTGTTTTTTAAATAAAATAAAGTGTGACCATTGTATATCCAGTATGCTACTTTTCATGTAAAAATGATGGAAGGAAAATGTGTGTGTGTGAAACTGGAAAAAGGAATATTCGTTTGAAAAAATCCTAATTTTAAAAAGGTGGCATGGAGGGTCTGGGGGAAAGAGATTGGGATGGCAGGTAAAGCTTTTCTTTTAATATGGTTTTGTCCTTTGAATTATGAAACTTAATAATTTGGTTTAAAAAATCTAAATGGGGGACCCTGGCTGGCTCAGTTGGTGGAGCGAGTGACTGTTGATCTTGGGGTCATCAGTTTGAGCCCTGGGTGTGGTGTAGAGATTACTTAAATAAATAAAACTAAAAAAAAAAAAAAATCTAACTGGAAGAAAGTTTCCTAAAATGGAGAAAAAAACAATAAATGAACCTAATTATATGTTGAGCTGGTAATATAACTGTACAGGAAAATGGTTTGTCAGTTTACAAGAAATAAGGAGACTGAAGAAGTAAGTTGAATGTCACCATCAAGAAGTGAGCCAGTCTTGTCTAGAAAGGGAGGTATTCTGAGGTACAACTCTCTGGTGTCTTTTTAAGAAGCCAGTGCCCTGAAAAAAGTTTTAAAAAGATAAGGGTTAGGGCACCTGGGCAATTTAGTCGGTTGAGCATCTGACTCTTGGTTTTGGCTTAGGTCATGATCCCATGATCCATGAGATCGAGCCCAGAGTTGGGCTCTGCACTCATTGCGGAGTCTGCTTGAACATTCTTTCCCTTTGCCCTCCACCTGTGTGTGTATGAGTACCTCTCTCTCTCTTTAAAGTGAATAAAAAAAATCTTTTTTTTTTTTTTTTCTAAGAGTATGGGTCTGGGCAAGATTAAAATGACCTTAAAGGACATAATGTCTAGATAACAGGATGGTCCTATACTGGACTTTGGTTTTCACAAACTACCTATAAGGCTATCTGGGGAAACTGAAATATGACCTAGATATTATGTAAGATGAAAATCTAGAAGGATATACATTAAAGTGTTTAATGGTTATAATTTCTGGGTGGTGAGAATAAGGTGTCTGGGTTTTCTTATTTTTGCTCATTCACATTTAGTATTCACATAACATTTTTACTTCTTTTGTAGCAATAACAAATGGGAATCATTTCCTATTTTGTCCTTGCTTCAAACCTGCCAGTGGCTTTATCTCGTACGTAACAATCCAAACTCCTCACCAAAGCCTGTAATGCTTAATGTATTTTTTTTAAAGATTTTATTTATTTATTTGACAGGCAGATCACAAGTAGGTAGAGAGGCACGCAGAGAGAGAGGGGAAGCAGGCTCCCTGTTAAGCAGAGAGCCTGATGTGGGGCTCAATCCCAGGACCCTGGGACCATGACCTGAGCCGAAAGCAGAGGCTTAACCCACTGAGCCACCCAGGTGCCCCAGTGTATGTTTTTTTTTTAGTTAGCATTCTGTCCACATTTTCCCACTTTTCCCTCTATCTTAAAGTTTCAACTGCACCAGCCTTTCTTCTGTTTAGCCTCAGGGCCTTTGCACCTGCTAATTCCTATACCAGATTGCTCTCCCTCAGATCTGTGCATTCTTATTATTCCAATCACAGGAAAAATGCCAAATTTTCAGAAAAGTTTTCCCCATTCACCTCATCTAAGTTGGAGATACCTTCCCCCCACCCCAAGTTCACTTTCTATCTCATGATCCTATGATTTTCTGCTTTGCAGTGACATTATATGATTTAAAATGTTTTAATTATTTGAATTCATTTCTGTCTTCTTATGCTAAAATATAAGCTTTATGAAAACAGACACCTTGACTGTTTTCTCATGATTGTATCCTTGGTGTTTAGGACAACTCTTTGTATTGTAAGTTCTCAATTGATATTATTTGAATGAATAAATGAGTGAATGAGTGAACAAATGAGGGAGACTTGTATGGCACTTGTGAAATAGATACTATTCACGTTTACATTTTACAGATGAGAAAATGGAGGCTGAGAGAGGGTCAGTGGCTTGCCCAAGGACACATAGACACAGAGTCTAGGGTTTCTGCATTGTCTGCTACTGTGCATGCTGTCTCCCCTCCTTCTTTCAACCTCCTGCCATTGATGTCTTTCTCCAGTTTCCCTTTCTTCTAGGCCAATAATTAAATTATTATTGAAGTATAGTTGACATACAATGTTATAGTCCTTTCAGATGCATAATGTAGTAATTATGCAATTCTATGCATTCTTCAGTGCTCACCAAGATCAGTGCAGTCACCACCCGTCACCATACAATGGCCAATGAATGATCTTTTGACTAGACAAGACTGCAAATCATTGTTTCCTGTCATAGCAAAGGAGGTGAGAGTAGATCTGTTTTTAATTAAAGTGTTCTTGCTTTTCACCTCTTATATTTTGATAGCACAAATACACATTGTTGAGAGGTAAAGTTGGACATCCATGTGGAACAGTGAGTGTTTCTGGGTTGTCATGGTGCCCATTGGGGTGCAAGACCTCACATCCCTGATCCTGGCTCTCCTCACCTCAGACCAGGGCTTCTTTCTGAGCTCATGAATGGGCAACAAGACTGTGGGTGTGATGTGATAGGGGTTGAAACCAGTTTGCTAGGTGTCAAGCTCCCCAGTCTGACTTATGTTAAGTTCCATGGGAATGGGTGTATCAATCCAGAATGCTCTCAGCAGTGAGTCACAGGAAACTAGTGCATATGACTTAAATAATTAAGAATGTCTATTTTTTACATAACAAGAATGTCCAAAGGTAGGTGGCTTCTGCGTTCCTTTAGTTGTTTACAGATATCATTAAGATTCCTGGAAATTTCTATACTTTCTATTCCACTGTTCTTAACATGTTTACCTCTGGTCCCATTGTATTCACCTCATGATTGCAAGACAGTTGCTATAGCTCAAGGATCACATCTGGCAATGAAAGAGGAGGGAGGCAGTAGAGGCACTGGTCCCATCTTCCCTTTTATCAGGAAAGTAAAAATTTCCAAGGAAATTTCTCTTTGTATCCTATGGCAGAAATAGGTCACGTGACTGCTTTCAGACTTCCAGCCTCTGTAGTGGGGGAAGGCAAAGGAGGAGGGTTTGGAATTAGTGGTTGAGTTTGCCAACCACAATTTAATTATTTGGGAATGAGCCAAAAGTTTGCTATTGTTCATTCATTCATTCGTTCATTCAAGTATTGGACAATGGTGTTCTTCCCTTTCTCTCATCTCCCACATTGTTCCATCTCATGTCAGTGTATACTGTCAGTCTTTTGATCTATGAAAATATGGCCTCTCCACACAAACTTGGAACAATGGCTAATTGGCCACCCTTTGCAATATCTTTGGAGCATTCTTAGAATTTGAAATTGAATGCCCTTCTTTCTCCTTTATTAAACAAAACAAAACAAAAGAAACTTAGCTTATGAGAAAAACACCAAAACCAGGATACATTTAAAAATTTATTTTTAGGGGCGCCTGGGTGGCTCAGTGGTTTGGGCCGCTGCCTTCGGCTCAGGTCATGATCTCAGGGTGCTGGGATCGAGTGCCGCATCGGGCTCTCTGCTCAGCAGGGAGCCTGCTTCCCTCTGTCTCTCTCTGTCTGCCTCTCCATCTACTTGTGATTTCTCTCTGTCAAATAAATAAATAAAATCTTTAAAAAAAAATTATTTTTAAAATAAATTATATGTAATAAAATAAATAAGATACAAAATTTACATATAATAAATTATATATATAAATTCATACAATTTATATATAAATACAATTTATATAAAATAAAATTTAAAAATTACATTTATTTGAGAGAGAAAGTGTGTGACAGCAAGAGCACAAGGAGGGGGAGCTGCAGAGACAGAGGGAGAAGCAGGCTCCCCGCTGAGCAGGGAGCCCAGTGCAGGCTCAATCCCAGGACCCTGAGATCATGACCTGAGCCAAGGCAGACGCTTAACTTGACTGAGCCACCCAGGCATCCCGCCAGGATACATTTGTAACTTCTTCCCTCTGTCTTCTTTGCTAAGGTGTCTTCTTATTTATTTTGGGAATGGGAGTCAACATTCATAGTGACTATATATTGCGCCAGCTCAGGAAGCCCGGAGAAGTCATCTATAGGATTCCACAAGGTAACACCTCCCCTACCCTCCAGATTTCCACTCTGCCTTGAGAGCCTGTCCCAGGGATTGTGCTATGAGCAGCAACTATAGAGGGGGCAGTGAGGGCCCAAATGACACAATATCTCCCAATTTGCCTCTGCGTTCTCCTTCATATCCCTTTCTATCCCACAGCACTTTGGCGTTTATGGATCTAAACCTGGAAGTTCAGTTAGGGGCACCCTCAGGAAGGTACAATGTCATAATACCTTGAGGATGGGGGACAGCGAAGCTTAGGGTAAGGGGGGAATTGGCTGCCACCTCGTCACAGTAGGTAAGATTACCATGTACCGTATTAGGCTTCTCCAGAGAAGCAGAGCCAACAGGATATAGATAAAGATACAGTGATAGATACATAAAGAAATTTATTCTGAGGAGTTGGCTCACATGATTATGGGAGCTGGGAAATCCCATGATCTGTTACCTGCAAGTTGGAGACCCAGGAGAGTAGATGGTGTGAGTTCTAGTCCGTGCACAGGAGAAGACTGATGACAGCCTAAAGATAGTCAGGCAGAGAGAGTGAAATCTCCCTTACTTGGCCTTTTTGTTCTATTCAGGCCTTCAGTGGGTTGGATAAGGTCCATCCATATTGGGGAGGGCAATCTGCGTTAGTCAGTGTGTAGATTCAAATGTTAATCTCACCCAGGAACAACCTCACAGACATAACCCGAAATAATTTTTTTTAAATACATATGTTTTAAATATTTGTTTATTTTTAAAATTTCTTTTCCGTGTTCCAGAATTCATTGTTTATGCACTGAAATAATGTTTAATCAAATATCTAGGCATACTGTAGCCCAGTCAGGTTAGCACAGAAAATTAAGCATCATATGTACACACAGTGTTGGTTCTTCATGAGTCAGCCAATAAAGCTGAATTGTACATGACTTGTCTTCTCCAGCTGACCCAGACTTAATCTAGTCAGTAGTCAGGGGTAGCACTGTACTGTATCTACTTCCTGCCTCTTGTATTTTCTTAGTGGCACGATGAGCCAAAATTATTTAATCAAAAATTAAGATGGGAGGTCTTGCAAGTACAAATGCATTGTCAGATATGAAGTCACAGAATATTTGAAATCTCAACTGTTTCCAAGAAACCAATGTGTGACGTTGACAAACGTAAGCAGGTGAGAGTGATTAGTCCAAGTAATCTGTCGCTATTTTAGGTGCTATATGTGTGGGTTGATAGCTCCCACCCTTTTTGCTGTAAATGGGTGTAAATGGGAGTAAATAAATGGGTGTAAATAAAGTAAATCTTATTTATTTACACCCTATTTATTTATTTATTTATTTATTTTTATTTACTTTTATTTATTTATAAATTTATTTTATTTTTTATTTGTTTTATTATTTATTTATTTATTTATTATTTATTTATTTATTTTTATCCTCACCCTTATTATTTACACCCTTTTTGCTGTAAATGGGTGTAAATAAAGTAAATCTTATTTACTTAAAATTTTTCCTAAATTACAATATGGTATTGATATTCATTTATGAATCAAATAATGGCAGAGCTACCATGAATTCAGGAAAGCATTTAAATGAATTTAAGCATTGCTGACATCCTCATGATGTCTATATCCAACAAAAATGGAGCCATATATTGAGATATCCCATTTGCAATTTATAGACCCTCTGTAGGAGGTCAGTGGTTTCTCCCAGGGTCTGGGAAATCACCGGTCTGGAATTGCTCATGCAGTGTCATCTTTAAGGAAGACAACTTGAAGGAGCTTTGGGATTTTAAATATTCACTCAAAAACTAGCCAAAGAAAAGCACAGAATTCTCTTAACAGGTAGATTGTCAAAGTTCATTTCTAACTATTAAGGTATGTTACAGAATGATTTAAAAACAAAATATTCTTTATATAAATATGGAAAGAAAAAATTAGTTTTAGTTTACTGTGGGGCAGAAAGTGGATGCATTTACTGTCATTGGAAATGTATTGATTTCTATTTACAGGTCTGATGTTAGACATATATGGTTGGATAGAAAAGTAAACCTTGAACATCAGCAGAAACAGACATCACCAGGCCCCCATGGGGGGCAAAACCTCTGCAGCTCCCACTCACTTCTTTCGACTTGAACAGTGTACATACACTCCCTTGTGGGTGGGGACGTGCAAATGCCATGGGAAACTCTCATTACTTCTGGAATCAGCTCAGGTTGTCACAGAACATGTTGTTCATTTTGTCTGAAATACGTGAAATACGTGAAATATGGTGTACAGGTGTCTAGGGGAAAAGTGAGGTAGCTTGGAAACATTATTTAATGTTTCCAAACATTCCCAAACAAATGTTTTGTTTTGTTCCAAAACAAAAACCAGACCTCCTGCTCTTTATCATTGTCCAGCCCTGAGTCAGGGGTGCAGCAGTCGCTAGAGATTAGCTTGAGCCCATCAAGCAGTTGGCGACAGGATTCCAGGAAGTTCTGAGGGCAACAGGCTATTGTCACTGTGTTTACCCTTCTCTCCAAGAGGATTGCACCAGACTGCGATGACCATAAGGAAGTCTCCAGCCCCACATTTGTCATAATTGCCTTTATGTGTTTTGGAACAAAGCAGTGGGGTTTGACTGTGGCCGTGATCCAGTTCTGATGATGGACTTTTCATTCTGCGCGTGCAGGTGGCTTGTTTAAGTATGTTTCTGGAGCCAATTTCCTCGGTGAGATCACTGAATGGATCGGCTATGCCCTAGCCAGTTGGTCCCTCCCAGCACTTGGATTTGCGTTTTTCTCACTTTGTTTCCTGGGGCTTCGAGCTTTTCACCATCACAGGTAAATTTCTTGATCAGTCAAGTCCGGATTGGTAAACTCTGATTTTCTGGGCTTTCACTGAATTTGGATTTCAGCTGGGTGACAGTACCGTAAATACTTTTTTTTTGTTTTAAATGAGTAACGAATCCCATGTAGGGAGAGGCACACCCTCGGTGACTTGGGAAGCCACACCTGCTACCTTATGGAAGAAGGTTTCCTGGCAAGGAAATTATGAGTTAGTTGACCCGGGCTCTGTGCATTCCTAGTAGGGTCACTGGCAATGGGTTCTAAGTAAGGGTTGAGAGGTCCCTGAAGTATCTTCCATTTCCGTGCTTCAGTTCAAGTGACCTCTGCCACATTTCCCAAAGTGCGTCCCATGGGCAGCACAGTCCGCAGCTTCACAGATAATCCTGAGGTCCAGCCACGATATAGTACCACCAGGGGAAAGGCTAGCCCCTGGTCTAGTGTGGCTCCCATGTTTAATTCTGGCTTTGGTGCTAATAGTTCAGGTAATCACAGAGCCCTGCAAACGCCAGGATTAATCTCCCAGAATCTGTGTAACACAAGTGCTTACTCTGGCACTCCCCTTTATCCGCAACACCCACCCTCCATAAATCCAGCCAAGGTCATAGCTGCTTCCTGGGAAGTTACGATAAGTGAACGCTTATGTGGTGTGATTTCAGGACTGTCCCCTCATCTGGAGAATGCCAGGAATTGTAGGGGCTTAGAACCCTTTCTCTACAGGTCTAGGCTAAAGCCTTACTAACTTCTACCTCCCCGCCAGACCCTGTACCTGGGATGGGCTGGGGACAAAGGCATTAATTAAAAGCATCACTGCAAGGGGGAAGAGTAATGTACTAAGCTGTTATCAGGATTTGCACCTGAACTTCAGATCCTTTCTGGCACTCAGATCCCAAATGACATTTGCGGCTGGAGAGACAGAGAGGAAGGGATAGCTCAAGGGGGAACAGCTTTGGAACCAGGACCTAGGGGACCCTTTAAGCTCCTGCATGGGTGTTTTAGTTAGGCTAATTTTGTAGTTTTGAAGGTTAAACCAAGAATCTTTTCCTCAAAGTGGACTTTATGCAGATGTGTCGGAAATGAATGAAACAGTAGCTGTCCTCAGAAAGAGCGTCTCCAGCCTGTCAGACTGCCCACATTCTCCCTTGAGGCAGAGTCTGTTGCCCACCAGAAGCAGAGGGGAAGAGGGCAGAGGGCCATCAGCCAACAGTTGGAGGGGTCCTGGCAGTAGTCTCAGGTGCGGCCAGTCAGCAGAGGGACAGCAGTTCCACCAGAGGTTTCCAGCTGGTGCAACAGCAAAATCCAAACCATGGCCCTGACCTGTGAGATGAGATGGCTCCAGAAGGAAGGCCAGGTACCTTTCCTGTAGGGCTACCTGGCCTTTGTGAGAAGAAACTCCTTACCCCTTTCTGAGCATAGCACGAGAAACCAGCCACCTCTTGTCACATATTATTACTGTTTGTCCCCCGTTCACATCAAGGTACCTTAACAGAGTGCATCATCGTGATTATCACTGGAGAACTATCAGCTTCAACTAGCTAGGACAGCCTGGTCACTCAAGGAGAAAGCCATTTCACAATGAGTATTAATCTTCCAGGCCTGCCAAAGCCGATGACTGCAAACCGAGTAGCTTAAAACAGTAGAAAATTATTCTTTCAAGTTCTGGAGGCAGAAGCCTGAAATCCAAGTGTTTGCAGGGCCATATTCTCTCTGAAGGTTCTAGGCAAGGATCTTTTGTTGCCTCTTCTTGGCTTTTGGTTGCGCCCCAGTCTGAGATTCCATGGTCTACAGCTCCATCCCCATTCTCTGCCTCCATGTCCGCATGGCCTCCTCCCCTTCCTGTCTCTGTCTTGGTGTCTCTTGTTCTCTTCAGTCATTGGATTAAGGGCCTTTCCTATTCTAGTATGCCCTTGTTTTACCTACTAAATTGTATCTGTCATGACCTTATTTCCAGGTAAGTCTTCCAGGTTAAGACTTCAAGCATATATTCTGGGGGCACACAATTCAACCCAGAATACGAGGTAACATTTTCTTGGCATTTCCAAGGCTTTATGAGGGGATATTTTCCTGGGAAATTGCCAGTTCTCTAGGATTAATCTTGCCCATGATCTTTGGGGGCTCTGGTTCCTTATTTCCCAATTGAATCCACTGAGTAGTTCCTTCTGGCTTTTCCCTTTTTTTATTGTAATAAAATACACATAACATAAAATTTACCATTTTGGCTATTTTCAGTGGTCCATTTAGTGGCATCAGGTACATCCATAACGTTGCGCAATCATCACCACTGTCCTCTGGCAGTTACTTTTATTTCCCAACCCAAGAAGTTTCAACATTTATGGGAGGAGATGCAGGAGGGAGGAGGGAAATGGACAGAGGGTCATCTGCAAGAGTCAGGCCCTGAGTAACTGTAGGCTGGTTTGGAACAAGGATCCCAGACCCAGCAAACCTCAATGGTTGACCACTGCTTATTATAATTGTTCCTTTCTTATCTTTTAGGTTCTACCTCAAGATGTTTGAGGACTATCCCAAATCTCGGAAGGCCCTCATTCCATTTATCTTCTAAAGAAACCAGATAAAAAAGAAACTAAAAGCTCCCACATGACTATTGAACACCATCAAGCTGCTGAGCTTGTAACTTTGAAAGTTCCAGTGTGTATATAAACCAGGAGGCCTCTTGTGTTCTGACAGCCGGCCTGGAGATCCTGTGGGGTGGCTACTCCGTGTGTCTCTGTGTGTCTTTCCAGGGTCTCTCTCCTGATCTCCTGTTGAAGCTTTGACAAGGCTCTTCTCTGCATGGAGACATCTATCTGCTCTTTATCCAGTCCTCCTAGAAAGTGCAAAACTTCCCCATGTCTTTCCTTCTTTGGGTGATCTAAGTATGTGTGGCTCTCTGTCAATGTAAGAAATCCCTGTAGCCAGGACAGTTTTTAGTTGAGGGCAGTGCCTGTAGAATTTATTAAAGGTACATATTTTATGCCTATACAAATGAGCAATATTGAAATTCTGGAGCTGCATGGACCCCGAGCAAATCTCCCAAATGAAAACCCAGGCATGCTTTCCTCTCCCTCAGTTAATTATGAAGGGTGTGAAGTGATGACATGGGCTTTTAATAGAGGAGCCCTCTCTTCATATGGCCGAAGGTGGAGGCACTGACCCCATCTCAAATTTGTACGCGGTCTCGCACCTTTGTCCTCCTGAAGTTTCCCAGATCCCTGTCAGAGATATTTCAGAAAACTGGTGTGGGTTTGTTGAATGTCAGGTTTTCTTGACCACAGAGGGAGAGACAGGACTCTGGTTGGCTAGTGAGAGAGTGAAAAAGCCTTTTACGGTAGACACTGCCCATTCCGATATTCTCAGAAACCTGTGGAAATACCCAAATGATGAGAGAGTGTCAAAACAGGGAAATGACTGAGCAAGATCATACGTTGTTGCTTGCCTGGACAGGACATTTGCAGTGACATGGAAGCATTCCAGAAGTGCTTGGCAACTTTTCTGCAATTTCTTCACGGCAGTCTTTGGGATCTGCTGAGAAATGTATTTCCTAGCGGCAGCCTGAACATGGGTCCTCCAAGTCCCTGAGGGCACAGGCAGGGCAGAAAACATCTTTTGTTCAGCTCAGACAAGGATTCACACACAGTTTGACTTTCTCTGTTTTTCTGTTTTTTTCTTTAAACATTGGAAGTTTTCAAAATTTCAGTTAGATCTTGCATTCCAGTTTCCCTTAAAGCATTGGAGGCTATGGGCCCATGGAACCCCCTAAGAATGTGGACTGATCAGCTAGTATGTATTAGAATTTGCAGCCTTGGTGGACGGGTCACCCTAGAGTGGGTGCTCAGATGCTGGGCTCTCTAAGGGAGGGGCTAAAGACTCAGAATCAGAATGTAGGAAACTATTTGTCCTCTCGGATCTAGGTGTGTGGCAAGCATTGGAAATGTTTAACAAGCCCTTTTGGGAAAGGTACACCAATTTGGTCAGGTAAGGTACTATGTACAGAAATTCACTGTACAAGAAACAAGACGTTTGAAAGATCTGAGGATGATGTATGTTACTGAAAAATACAAATTGTAGTCATGTAAATGTGTTCTGTTTTCTTTTTATTAAATGCCTCTCAAATCATGGATGCTAAGTAATTTTGTTTGAATTGAAAAATTCCTGGGCTCATGAAGATTTTTATAAGGTGTTGGTAGAGCTGTGGGTTTTTGTTGTTGTTTTTTTTTTTTTTAAGAATTTTTTTTTTTTTAAGATTTTATTTATTTTGTCAGAGAGAGAGAGAGAGTGAGCACAAGCAGACAGAATGGCAGGCAGAATCAGAGGGAGAAGCAGGCTCCCCGCGGAGCAAGGAGCCCGATGTGGGACTCGATCCCAGGACGCCGAGATCATGACCTGAGCCGAAGGCAGCTGCTTAACCAACTGAGCCACCCAGGCGTCCCTTTTTTAAAGAGTTTTGAAAAAGATTTTATTTATTTATTTGACAGAGAGAGAGAGAGACATCTCTTAGGCAGAGAGGCAGGCAGAGAGAAGGGCGGTGGGAAGCAGGCTCCCTGCTGCGTAGAGAGCCCGACAAGGGCCTCACCTCAATCCCAGAACCCTGAGATCATGACCTGAGCCAAAGGCAGAGGCTTAGCCCACTGAGCCACCCAGGTGCCCTGTTGTCGTTGTTCGTGTTTGCCTCCCTTTCTTCCTTCCTCGCCCCTCCTCCCTCCCTCCCTTCCTCTCTTTCTTTCTTTCTTTAAAAGTATTGCTTCTTTTCTGCCCTCTGTCTTCATTTTGTCAACTTGAAATTAGGGGCTCTGAGTTGAAAACAAAAGAGAAATATAACTTATATGATTTCTCAACCATAGCTCGGACGTGGAAGCAGGTGCAGGCAAGGTGCTGGAGAATGTGCTAAGGCCAGATGCCACCCCTAATGTTTAGGAATACACAGACAGCGAGATATTCTCAGTGACATAAATCTTAAGGTATAGCTTGGGCTCAGTGAAATAAAAGTCTTCCAGTTCTCTCCATGACATTGAAAATTGGCTTTATTAAAACCTTTATCTTATTACCATATAAAATATATGGGCCAGTCCTTGAAATGTAATAAGCGCTCAATGAATGGCAGCTCCCTTTTGACCAGGAGGTGCAATCTTGGGACAACACTGCGGCCATTCAACAACTGCATTTTTTTTTTTTAATTTGCTACAAGAGGGCACTCTCTAGAATTTATAGGCCAACCCTGATTTAATACGGTTATATACATATTTGGAAATTGAAAAAACCCTATTGTCATTTCAGATTAACATGATCATAATCCTGGGTGCCTGGGTGGCTCAGTTGGCTAAGCGACTGCCTTCGGCTCAAGTCATGATCCTAGAGTCTCAGGATCGAGTCCCGCATGGGGCTCCCAGCTCCATGGGGAGTCTGCTTCTCCTCTGAACTTCTAGCCTCTCATGCTCTCTCTCACTTTCTCTTTCTCTCAAATAAATAAATAAATAAATAAAATCTTAAAAAAAAAAAGATCATAATCCTTCCTTTTTAAAAATTTATCTGGGGGCTTAAGTGGGTAGGAGAAGAATCAATGAAAGAAGATGGAATCGGGAGGGAGACAAACCATAAGTGACTCTTAATCTCACAAAACAAACCGAGGGTTGCTGGGGGGAGGGGGGTTGGGAGAAGGGGGTGGGATTATGGACATTGGGGAGGGTGTGTGCTTTGGTGAGTGCTGTGAAGTGTGTAAACCTGGTGATTCACAGACCTGTACCCCTGGGGATAAAAATATATGTTTATAAAAAATAAAAAAATAAAAATAAATAAAATAAAAATTTATTTATGTTTTAGTAATCTCTATATCCAGCGTGGGGCTTGAACTCATGACCACAAGATCAAACCTGCCAAGCTCTACCAAAAGAGCCTGCCAGGTGCCCCTAATGTGCACCTTCTTAATTTAAACATAGTGTGAAATAAACGTCACACAATCTTAACTCTTCCCTTGAAACTGAGGTATTCTCCATGCTCTGGGACCATAGTTTTCAACCCGTTTTCTCTGTCGGGACTAGAATATGTATGCAGATTGAGTATAGTAAAAGTCTGAAGGGAAGGTGTGCCCATCCCTACATGTATTTCCCTTTTCTCCTAAAACTAGAGTGCTACAAAAAATATGGTAAATTTAGGTTTCTGGGGAGTGGTTTTTGAAACCAGAGAGTAAAATATGACAGTGGCTTAGCTAACAAGATAGTCTGTCTCAATCTTGCTAAAATTTTCATGGAGGGAATGTTTTCCTATTGACCTTGTAGAAGATGTTATAGTGTTCTTTCAGAATGAAAGAGCAGAAGCACATTTAAGACATCCACTAGTTCCATCTTTTCACACAATATATGGAGACACTGAGACCTGCAGTGTTGAAATGCAGTGTTGAAATATAGCTGGTCAGAACAGTTATCCTACCTTATCCCTTTAAGGACCAGAAGTCTGTCTGTCTTCGTAGGGGCCATAGCAGGTTTTTAGAAGAGAGACTCAGCATAACCTATTTGGATGGGTGTGAATTTAAGTCCTGAATACACTGGTTCCCTCTAAAGTCATTTATTATTTAAAATATGGAAAATGGTAAGGGGTGGAGGGAGATTGTTGAGTGAGACATCATTCTTACCTTTTAAGGGCTGCCATTCAGATTTCTGAAGAACTCATGCAGGAGGAAAATAGCCAGAGACTGAGAAATCCACCAAATGCCGTGTCCATTTTGTGGAATTTGTCCCCCGCCCCCCCCCGGTGGAGAGGATCAGGCGATGCCCTATCATGAACCTATTTCATAAGACAAAGGTGTAGTAGAGATCACGGTGTGGAAGAGATGACATTTGTGCTCAGTCTGGAAGAAGCTTCAAGTCGCGAGTTCCTCCTGCCCCTAATGCTTATCTCCCTAAGGCTCATCATTGGCTGCTCTGTATTTGAGAAGGAAAAAAAAGAACTCTAATGAGTACTTTGCAGTTAAGTGATTTAGGTGGTCTGACCCTTTCAGGAACAAATAAACAAACCTATGATTTTACTGCCTTGAAGTTTTTCAACAGCTGCCTTGACTTTCTGTGGTAACCTTATGGTAATCTCACCAAGAATCAAAGGATAAAGCTGTTGGCATGTGAAGGAATGGACTCATGAAGAGTCGTTTCCTTTCTTGCCTGGCCTTTGATTCTCTAATAGACTGTGGGCTGAGGTCCAGGCATGGCAAATAAGCTAGGGTAACAATAAATGTTAAGCAAAACCTTCTAGAGAAGGCTGTTGATTGTTTTACAGCATCTATACTATCCCATGATAAAAGAAAGAGGCATAGTGCCAGATGGTAATGTGGGTGCTTGGATGATTTAATAGCCACCGAGTGGATTTAATTTCTGAGTAAGAGATTTTCTCATTCTCTCTGTAAGTCCATTAAGCTGCGATCTTAAAAGTTTCTGTGTTATCATATTGTGTCTTATTTCTTCCCACCAACCACAGTTTGGGATTTGGATGAGTGAAATACATTGTTGAAGAAGGTTAAATATGTACTAACCTGTATTCATTCCTTTTGTCCTAACCTTCATGGCTTCAGGGTTTGGCTTTGCTCAGAGTAGGTAGAGGCTAGGTGAGGGAGACCCAAGACCCTCTCCCACATGGCAGGCTGGCTGGGAGTTGGAGGAGAGCAGAGAGAGGAAGCAGAGGAGGGTGGGGAGTTATGCAGGAGGACGGGGTGGAGGCAGGGGAAGGTTGGCAATGGAGTCAGAGAAAGGGCCTTGGGAGAGGGGGGCCTCTCCTGACAGAATGCCTTCTTTCCCTTTCCTTGCATCTGCATAAGTCTGATGCCTTCCTTATCCTCCCAGGGAAAGAACTCCTCTGGGAGAGAGATTAAGCTCTTCTTAGAGCTCCTTTTTCACAAGGAAAGATGCTGAGTTTCTTTAAACACAAGCCATATGGTTGTGCCTCACAATAAAGAATTTAATTGTATTTCTTTCCACTCACCTCATAAAGATGGCTTTATGTCTGTACAGAAGTGACACTTGTGAGAAAGAGGTGAAGGAATTGTTCTGAGAAATGTGTGACTGCATCCAAGGTCAGTGAGGCCAGCAGGGAGACCAGAGCCTCCAGAGGAGTGAGCACCCACAGGCTTTGCCCTTTTCATGGTCTTTGTTTTACTCGATTCCAGAGGCCCCAAAGAAAAGGATCCTTCCTTAGAAGGATGCTTTTTTTTTTTCAGCATTGACTGGAAGACAAATGTCATAAAATCAATTAAATTTCATTAATTGATTCATTAATGCATTTAATTATTAATGTAAGATTCTGATGCTATATATAGAATCTGGATACATATATACATATATATGTGTATATATATATATGCTATATTCCTATGTTATATATAAATCTTAATATAAACTCTGTTAAGTTGGGCACCTGGGTGGCTCAGTTGGTTAAGCAACTGCCTTTGGCTCAGGTCATGATCCTGGAATCCTGAGATTGAGTCCCTCATCAAGCTCCCTGTTTGGCAGGGAGTCTGCTTCTCCCTCTGACCCTCCCATGCTCTCTCTCTCTCTCATTCTCTCTCAAATAAATAAATAAAATCTTTTTTTTAAAAAATAAACCATGTTAACTTAAAGACAAACATCATATAAACTCTGGAGCAATAACTCAGAAAAGATATAAGTAATAAACTAATAGTGGAAATGGAAAGGAATCATAAAAAAAATTCAATCCCAAAATGATGTAGGGAAAGCAGAAAAAATGAACATAAAACAGATGGAGAAAATAGAAAATAGCGAGATGGTGAATTTAAATCCAACCACATCAGTAATTACATGAAATGTAATGGTATAAAGAGTCCAATTATAAGGTAGAAATTTTCAGACTAGATAAAAAAGCAAGGTCCAAGTGTATGCTATATACAAGAAATCTGCTAGAAATACAAATATCCAGGTTAAAAGTAAGTGGATGGAAATTATATATTATGATAACATTAAAATAAATCTGGAGTGGCTATATTAATAGATCAAGTAGATTTTAGAGCCAGGAATATATTTTTTAAAAAAGTTAATTCTAATATAGTTAATATGCAGTGTTATATTACTTTCAGGGGTACAATATAGTGATTTAATAGTTCTGTATGTGACTTAGAGCTCATCCTGGTAAGTATGCTCTTAATCTCCTTCATCTATTTTACTCACTCTTCCCCTACAAGCCATCAGTCCATCAGTTTGTTCTCTTCTCTCTCTCTCTTTTTTTTAATTTTTTGCTTTGTCTCTTTCTTTTTCTTTTATTTCTTAAATTCCACATATGAGTGAAATCATATGGTATTTGTCTTTCTCTGACTGATATATTTCACTTAGCATTATACCTTCTAGGTCCATGTATGTTGCAAATGGCAAGATTTTATTTTTTTTAATGACTGAGAAATATTCTGTATTTTTAAAATATTTTTATTAACATATAATGTATTATTTGTGATATAATGTATTATTTGCCCCAGGGGTACAAGGTTTGTGAATCATAGCACTCACCATATTACATACCCTCTCAAATGTCCATAATACAACCCCCTCCCACCCTCCCATGCTGCCCTCCCCCCAGCAACCCTCAGTTTGTTTCCTGAGATTGAGTCTCTTATGGTTTGTCTCCCTCCCGATCACACCTTGTTTCATTTTTTCCTTACCTATCCCCCAAACCCCCCACTCTGACTCTCAAATTCCTCATATCACGGAGGTCATATGATATTTGTCTTTCTCTGATTGACTTATTTCGCTCAGCATAATACCCTCTAGTTCTATCCACGTCATTGCAAATGGCATCATTTTTTGATGGAGATATAGATAGATAGATAGATAGATAGATATGCCACTTTTCTTTATCCATTCATTTGAGGATGGACATCAAGGTTTTTTCCATAGTTTGGCTATTATGGACATTGCTGCTATAAACATTTGGGTGCATGTGCCCCCTGGAGATCACTACATTTGTATCTTTAGGGTAAATACTTATTAGAGCAATTGCTGGGTCATAGGGTAGCTCTATTTTCAACTTTTTGAGGAACCGCCATGCTGTTTTCCAGAGTGGTTGCACCAGCTTGCATTCTCACCAACAGTGTAGGAGGGTTCCCCTTTCTCTGCATCCTCACCAACATCTGTCGTTTCCTGACTTGTTAATTTTAGCCATTTTGACTGGTGTGAGGTGGTATCTCATTGTGGTTTTGATTTGTATTTCCCTGATGCCGAGTGATGTGGAGCACTTTTTCATGTGTCTGTTGGCCATCTGGATGTCTTCTTTGCAGAAATGTCTGTTCATGTCCTCTGCCCATTTCTTGATTGGATTATTTGTTCTTTGGGTGTTGAGTTTGATAAGTTCTTCATAGATTTTGGATACTAGCCCTTTATCTGATATGTTGTTTGCAAATATCTTCTCCCATTCTGTCAGTTGTCCTTTGGTTTTGTTGACTATTTCCTTTGCTGTGCAAAAGCTTTTGATTTTGATGAAGTCCCAATAGTTCATTTTTGCCCTTGTTTCCATTGCCTTTGGTGATGTTCCTAGGAAGAAGTTGCTGCAGCTGAGATGGAAGAGGTTGCTGCCTGTGTTCTCCTCAAGGGTTTTGATGGATTCCTATCTCACATTGAGGTCTCTCATCCATTTTGAGTCTACTTTTGTGTGTGGTGTAAGGAAGTTTCATTCTTCTGTTCAGTTTCATTCTTCTGCATGTGGCTGTCCAATTTTCCCAACACCATTTGTAATAGACTGTATTTTATCCATTGGACATTCTTTCCTGCTTTGTTGAAGATTAGTTGACCATAGAGTTGAGGGTCTATTTCTGGGCTCTCTGTTCTGTTCTATTGGTCTATGTGTCTGTTTTTGTGCCAGTACCATACCATCTTGATGATGACAGCTTTGTAAAAGAGCTTAAAGTCTGGAATTGTGATGCCACCAACTTTGGCTTGCTTTTTCAACACTCCCCTGGCTATTCGGGGTCTTTTCTGGTTCCCTATAAATTATAGGATTATTTGCTCTATTTCTTTGAGAAAAATGATGGTATTTTGATAGGGATTGCATTAAATGTGTAGGTTGCTTTAGGTAGCATAGACATTTTCACAATATTTGTTCTTCCAATCCATGAGGATGGAAAGTTTTTCAATTTCTTTGCATCTTCCTCAATTTCTTTCATGAGTATTTTAGTTTACTGAGTACAGATTTTTTGCCTCTTTGGTTATGTTTCTTCCTCGGTATGTTATGGTTTTGGTTGCAATTATAAATGGGATCGACTTCTTAATTTCTCTTTCTTCTGTCTTGTTGTTGATGTCATGCAATTGATTTCTGCACACTGATTTTATATCCTGACACTAATGAATTCCTATACAAGTTCTAGCAGATTTGGAGTGGAGTCTTTTGGGTTTTCCACATACAGTATCATATCATCTGCAAAGAGTGAGAGTTTGACTTCTTCTTTGCCTATTTGGATGCCTTTAATTTCTTTTTGTTTTCTGATTGCTAAGGCTAGGAGTTCTAGTTCTATGTTGAATGGCAGTGGTGATAGTGGACTTTGCTGCCGTGTTCCTGAACTTAGTGGAAAAGCTCTCAGTTTTTCTCCATTGATAATGATATTTGTGGTGGGTTTTTCATACATGGCTTTGATGATATTGAGGTATGTACCCTGTATCCCTACCCTGTGAAGAGTTTTGATCAAGAGAGGATGCTGTACTTTGTCAAACACTTTTCAGCGTCTACTGAGAGTATCATATGGTTCGTGTTCTTTCTTTTATTAATGTATTGTATCACATTGATTGATTCATGGATGTTGAACCAACCTTGCAGTCCAGTAATAAATCCCACTTGGTCATGGTGAGTAATCCTTTTAATGTACTGTTGGGTCGTATTGGCTAGTATTTTGGTGAGATTTTTCACATCTGTGTTCATCAAGGACACTGGCCTGTAATTCTCCTTTTTGGTGGGGTTTTTGTCTGGTTTTGGGATCAAGCTGATGCTGGCCTCATAAAATGAGTTTGGCAGTTTTCATACCATTTCTATTTTTTGGAACAGTTTCAGGAGAATAGGAATTAATTCTTCTTTCAATGTTTGGTAGAATTCCCCTGGGAAGCCGTCTGGCCCTGGGCTTTGTTTGTTGGGAGTTTTTTGATGACTGCTTCAATCTCCTTACTGGTTATGAGTCTGTTCGGGTTTTCTATTTTTTTCCCAGTTCAGTTTTGGTAGTTTATACATCTCTAGGAATGCATTCATTTCTTCCAGATTGTCAAATTTGCTGACATATAGTTGCTCATAGTATGTTCTTATAATTGTTTGTATTTCTTTGGTGTTGGATGCGATCTCTCCTCTTTCATTCATGATTTTATTTATTTGGGTCCTTTCTCTTTTCTTTTTGATAAGTCTGGCCAGGGGGTTATAAATCTTTTTAATTCTTTCAAAGAACCAGCTCCTAGTTTCATTGATTTGTTCTATTGGTTTGTTGTTGTTGTTGTTGTTTGTTTGTTTGTTTGTTTGTTTCTATTTCTTTGATTTCTGCTCTGATCTTTATTATTTCTCTTGGGCTCTGTTTAGGCTTTCTTTGCTGTACCTTCTCCAGCTCCTTTAGGTGTAGGGTTAGGTTGTGTACTTGAGACTTTTCTTGTTTCTTGAGAAAGGCTTGTATCACTATGTACTTTCCTCTCAGGACTGCCTTTGCTGTGTCCCACAGATTTGGAACACTTGTGTTTTCATTTTTATTTGTTTCCATGAATTTTCTCAATTCTTCTTTAATTTCCTGGTTGACCCATTCATTCTTTAGTAGGATGCTCTTTAGCATCCATGTATTTGAGTTCTTTCCAACTTTCCTCTTGCGTTTGAGTTCTAGCTTCAGAGCATTGTGGTCTGAAAATATGCAGGGAATGATCCCAATCTTTTGGTTGGGACCTGATTTGCGACCCAAGATGTGATCTATTCTGGAGAATGTTCCATGTGCACTAGAGAAGAATGTGTATTCTGTTGCTTTGGGATGGAATGTTCTGGATATATCTGTGATGTCCATCTGGTCCGGTCTGTCATTTAAGACCTTGAGTTCCTTGTTGATCTTTTGCTTGGATGTTCTGTCCATTTCAAGGAGGGGGGGGTGTTAAAGTCCCCTACTATTATTGTATTATTGTCAGTGTGTTTCTTTGATTTTGTTATTAATTGGTTTATATAATTGGGTGCTCCTATGTTAGGGCCATAGATATTTTAAATTGTTAGATCTTCTTGTTGGACAGACCCTTTGAGTATAATATAGTGTCCTTCTTCATCTCTTATTATAGTCTTTGGCTTAAAATCTAATTTATCTGATATAAGGATTGCCACCCCAGCTTTCTTTTGATGTCCATTAGCATGGTAAATTCTTTTCCACCCTGTCACTTTAAATCTGGAGGTGTCTTTGAGTCTAAAATGAGTTTCTTGTAGACAGCATATTGATGGGTTTTTGTTGTTTATCCATTCTGATACCCTGTGTCTTTTCATTGGAGCATTTAGCCCTTTTACGTTCAAGGCAACTATTGAAAGATATGTATTTATTGCCATTGTATTGCCTATAAGGTGACTATTACTGTATATTGTCTCTGTTCCTTTCTGGTCTACTATTTTTAAGCTCTCTCTTTGCTTAGAGGACCCCTTTCAATATTTCTTGTAGGGCTGGTTTGGTGTTTATAAATTCTTTCAGTTTTTGTTTGTCCTGGAAGGTTTTTACCTCTCCTTCTATTTTCAATGATAGCCTAGCTGGATATAGTATTTTTGGCTGCATGTTTTTCTCGTTTAGTGTTCTGAATATATCATGCCAGTTCTTTCTGGCCTGTCAGGTCTCTATGGATAGGTCTGCTGCCAATCAAATATTTCTACCATTTTATGTTACAGAGTTCTTGTCTTGAGCTGCTTTCAGGATTTCTCTTTGTCACTAAGACTTGTATGTTTTCCTATTAGATGATGGGGTGTGGACCTATTTTTACTTATTTTGAGGGGGGTTCTCTGTGCCTCCTGGATTTTGATGCTTGCTCCCTTTGTCATAATTAGGGAAATTCTCTACTCTAGTTCACTCCAATATACCTTATGCCCCCTCTCTCTTTATTCTTCTTCTGGAATCCCAGTTATTCTAATATTGTTTCATCTTATGGTATCACTTATCTCTTAAATTCTCCCTTCATGGTCCAGTAGTTGTTTGTCTCTCTTGCTCACTTCTTTATTCTCCATTATTTGGTCTTCTATATCACTAATTCTCTCTTCTGCCTCATTTATTCTAACAGTAAGAGCCTCCATTTTTTATTGCACCTCATTAATAGCTTTTATGATTTCAACTTGGTTAGATTTTAGTTCTTTTATTTCTCCAGAAAGGCTTTTATTTCTCTAGACAGGGTTTCTCTGATATCTTCCATGCCTTTTTCAAGCCTGGCTATCACCTTGTGGATCATAGTTCTGTATTATAGTTCTGACATATTACCAATGTCTGTATTGATTAGGTCCCTAGCTGTCAGTACTGCTTCTTGTTCTTTTTTTTTTTTTTTGAGGTGAGTTTTTTCTCCTTGTCACTTTATCCAGATAAAAATATATGAATGAGAGAATAAAATACCAAAAGGGTAGCAATGACCACAGAAGAATATATGCTAACCAAAGCAGAAGAGATCCAAAGCAAGGGGACAAGAATGGGGAAAAAAAATATATATATAATACATATATATTAGACCGGTGAATAGAACAGAGCCACCCACTTGTTTTGGGTTTAGTTTGGTCTCTTGGAAGAAACTGCCTCCCAAAATTTTAAAGAAAATAAAACTTACATATATACAAAAATAATGGTGAACATAATGAAGAGGTGGAATATGACTGTAAAGATGAAAAATAAAAAAAAAATTTTAAAAACGTATTGATAAGTTGGTTGGAAAAAGAAAATTAAAAAAAAAAAAAGGAGGGAATATGCTCAGGCTGGAGACTAGAACAAAGCCATGTGCTGGATTAGGGTATATTTTGATCTATTAGAAGAAATCATATTCCAAAATTTTTAAGAAAAAATTCCCTAAATGTATACACAAAAATAAAGTTAAATACAATGAAGGGATAAAATATGACTATAAAAATGAAGGTTTAAAAGGATTTTTTTTAAAGGAAAGGTATTGTTAAGATAAACTGTTAAAAAACGTTAAAAGAGGAAAGAGGAAAACTTAAAATTAGAATAAGAAAAAAAATAAAAAAAAATTAACTTTGCAAGACTGAAACTCATGGGGGGAAAAGTCATCCATTCTATGCACAGCTTTCCCCTATCTCTGGAGTTCCATTGTTCTCCTTGATCTGTGAACTTAGTCTTGGCTGGATGTTCTTGTTGATCTTCTGTGGGAGGGTCCTCTTGCGGTGATTCTCAAATGTCTTTGCCTGAGGCAGAATTGTGCCGCTCTTGCCAGGGACCGCGCTAGGTAATCTGCTCAGGTTCGGTCTTGGAGCTTTTATTCTCTGAATGCTTTCCATAGAATGATAATGGCGGCCTCCCAATCTCTGACCCGGAGGAGCTGAGAGCTCGGGACTCCACTGCTTAGTGTGGCCTCAGGGAAAAGTGCTCAATCACTACTGTCTCCCTGTTCTCTGGCCATTCTCCGAGCTCACTCGGCCTGTGACCGAGCATTTCTGTTCGTGGTGCACGGCCCTGTTTGGAGTCTCCAACTTCCTCCAGAGAAGGAAAGTGGGTCTCCCTGGATCTGCCACTTGTGGGGTCCCTGCTCAAAGAGCAGTGGCCTCACTGTGCCACGGATCACAGTTTAAGGTAACCCCAAGCTGAGAGCTCACTCCTAGGCTCTGCCTCTGTAGCCAGCTTCCCTGCTCTGATACCTGCAAGCCTGCTATACTTAGACACCCCTGATCCTTCTGTGACCCCTCAGGACTTGAGACTACACTGTCCTCGCTTGGGCTCCACCCCAGCTTAGCCTCTGGAGCAATGTCCCTCAGTGGAGCAGACTTCCAAAAGTTCAGATTTTGCACTCCATTGCTTGGCCGCTTGCTGGGTGCCAGCCCCCCCCCCCCCCCAGTTTATCTTCCTGTCACTTCAAATTCACTTCTCTGCATGTCCTACCTTTCAGAAAGTGGTTGATTTTCTGTTACTAGAATTGCTGCTCTTCTTCTCTTCTATCTCCTGTTGGATTTGTAGGTGTTTGCAATGGTTTGATAAGCTATCTAGCTGATCTCCTGTTACCTGATGTTATCTCAGCCTGCTACTCCTTTGCCATCTTGCCTCTAAACTCAATATTCTATATTCTGTATATTCTCTATATATCGACACACACACACACACACACACACACACACACCCAACATATTCATACACTCATCTATTGATGGACACTTGGGTTGTAGAGTAAGGAATATTTTAAGTGACAAAGAAAGATATTACATCATGATAAAGAAGTCAATTTATCAAAAAGACAAACTTAATTTGTATGCATCAAATAACAGAGCTTCAAATTATATAGGTAAAAACTTACATAATTGAAAGGACAAATAAATCTACAACTGTAGTCAAATTTCAACACCTTTCCTTGTGGACAGTATGCATACACTTTGAAATTGATGGGGTCTGTGATCAAAGGAGTGAGACTGATACAAAGCAAAGGTCAAGCAAAGATTTACTTTGTGCCAGCACCGAGAATCAAACCGACTGGCCCAGGCCATCTCTTACAGAGAGAGCGACGACCCCCAGCTTCACAGACTAGCTTTTATAGAGCGAAGGCCATGAGGTTGAGCCTGGCCAATGAGACAGTCTCCACCTGGCCTGACTCATCCTTGCATTCTGGGCTCTGTTATCTCCACCTGACCTGACCCATCCTTGTATTTGGGCTCTGTTATCAGGGTCTGATCAACCATATTTTACTGATTTCCTGGACTTGCTTCGAACTAAGTTCCTCTGGGGCAGGGGAGCAGGGTCAGTTTAAGTTTTACTGCATAAACAATAAAATGGCTGTTCAACTGAGATGGAGTTGCCCTGGCTAAGTAGGCCCTTACAAAATTACCTATACATCAAAGCAGAGCTTTCACAGTAAATTAGAATGTTTTGAATCAGGGGTGCCTGGCTGCCAGCCTTGATCTCAGGGTTATGAGTTCAAGACCCTTTTTTCAAAAGGAAAATGAAAAATATGACATATCAAATTCTGTGATATGGGACATCCACAAATGGTCAAGATTGAAAAATCAGGACTGAATTTATAACTAAAATACAAGAAAAATATATGATACTGTTCAAATGTTGAATAATAGACAGTGCCTGACAGTGGTCACTGAACATAGGGAAATAAACAAGACGAACCCACAATTTCCTCAGCTTATTGGTTACAAAATATTTTTCCAAGCCACAACACAGGGAAGGGAAACCCAAACAGAGCCTGATGGTCTCCTTGGGTTGATAAGACAGAATCGAGGATTTGAGAAAGCCACGGTAGCTGGAATTCTGAGGGCAGAGTTATTAGAGGAGTCTGGGAAGGGTTCGCAAAAGCAGCACATAAACTAGGGCCTCCTTATGGCCCTTATGAAGCCAGAGATGAATTTTTAAAGATGGACAAAACTCTCAATATATATAGTTGCAAATTTGGGATAGGAAATTTTGAAGTTGGGGGCCCCTGGGTGGGTCAGTTGGTTAAATGTCTGCCTTCAGCTTGGATCATGATCTCAGTGTCCTGGAATGGGGCTCCGCATTGGGATGCCTGCTCTGTGAGGAGCCTGCTTATCCCTTTCCCACTCACCTGCTTGTGCTGTCTCTCTGTCAAATAAGTAAGTAAAATCTTCAAAAAGGAGAAAATTTCAAAGATAAAAATAAGGACTGTTGTCATATATATAGTAGTCGTTTGAACCCTAGGGACTCTATGTAATTTTTATCTGGTCTTCTTAATTTGGCTGAAGTCTGCTCTTTCCCCACAAACAAAGCATTCTTCTTCCCAAATTTACAGGTGCTATGAGTACTCTAACCCTTCCTAAATGGGGGTACTTGGCTACTAGCTGCATTATTAGCAGAGCTTAATATGGCTGAAGTGCCGTCACACTTTGTCAACAGTTCTAATACACTCTCTTCTTCATTGTAAAAGCCTTAGGGGAAAAAAAAAAGGCTTAGAAATATATTAGGTGAATTTGTTCTGTCTGGCACCAGTCAAATAGATTCCTTATTTTCCTTTAGCCTATAAGAATCATAGTTAAAACTTAGATGCTTGGTATCTTTGAAGACAAGTCGTATCAAACTTTTCATTCATTCGTTCAGCAGATCTATATTGAGATAACAGGATATCCCCATGCAGGAGAATGGACTTGAATCCCTATCTCACACAATAAACAAAAATTAACTGGAAGTGAATTATGAAGGTAAATGTAAGCGTTAAAATATAAAAACATGTAGAAGCAAAAAAGGAATAAATCTTTGTGATGTTGGGTTAGGCAATGATTTCTTAGAAATGACACTAAAAATGCAAGCAATAAAAGAGAAGACTGGCAAGTGAGATTTTATCCAAATTACAAATTTGTACTTCAAAGGACACTGCCAAGAAAGTAAAATGGCAACCGAAAGGCTGAGAAGCAATATTTGCAAATCATATATCTGATAAGGGATTTATATCCAGAATACATAAAGAACCTTTACAACTCAATAATAAATAGACAACCCAATTAAAAAAGGATGAAAGATTTGAATCGACATTTCTTCATGGGAGATACAGAAATGTCCAGTAAAGATATAAAATATGCTCAACATCATTAATTATCAGGGAAATGCAAATCAAAACCACAGTGAGATACCATTTCATGCTTATCAGAATATCTTCAATTTAAGAAGACAGACAAGAACAAGTGAGGAGATGGGAAGAAATCAGAACCCTCATTCACTGTTAGTGGGAACATAAAATGGTGCCACATCTTTGGAAAACAGTTTGGCAGTTGCTGAAAATGTTAAATATAGGGTTACCATATAATCCAGCTACTCCTAGGTAGCTATCTACCTTTACTTGGGTTTAAAGCGCTAAGTAATCTGAAATGACAGTTATGGATCTCTTGGCAGAGGTTAGGTGGGCTGACACTATCATAGGGCAGAGAAGATGCCGAGCAGCCTGCCCAGGAGGGACTGAGTAGTGCTCGGAGTGCCCTCTAGTGGGAGTTTCCTAGATGTGCAGAAAGGGCCGTGGACCATGCGAAGTTGAATTGAGAACTCTGGGCATCCTCGCAAGTGGGGAGAGAGGCCAGAAAGGAAACAAGGAGTAAACTTCAAGGGAGAGAGATTTGATTCATCATAAGGAAGACAGCAAACCTGGTTGTCAGCTTCTCATCACTGGAGTGTTCGGGAAGAGGCTGGAAGGTGACTTCGTGGTGAGGGTCGTGTGGAATGGAAGCTGGGGACTGCACTAGTGTTCTCTCAACCCTGCTCTGAGTTTGTGACTCTGAGTGCTAGGCATTTGGACAGGATTCTGGGCTGACAAATTTCCCTGGGCCAATCTGGCCTGTTGTTCCAGGAGGTTTATGGGAATCCGAATAGGGTCTCTCCAGGCATCAATAATTCAATTGCATTGAGCTCTGAAACTAATCGAGTAACATCTGGATATGAGTTGCTGGAAAAATGCAGAATTGAAGAAGTTTAGTTCAATTCCAGGGAAAACAGAATCGCCTGAAGCACCAAATTCTGGGCAACAAAACTTAACTACTTGCACTCAGGGGAGCTGGTGGAAGAAAAAAGATGGAAAAATGGTGATTCATGAGAGGAGACTTCTAGGAAGATGGTATATTAGCTGATGCAAATCAGATGGTATATTAGCTGATGCAAATCAGATGGTATATTAGCTGATGCAAATCAGATGGTATATTAGCTGATGCAAATCAGCTTATTAGACAAAAGTTTTTATGTTTTATTCATTTTTAGGGGAAGAACCACATCATAAGACGGCAAAATGATTATTAGAGCTGTCTTTTCCATACCAACTTGAGGAGAAATACTTTATTTGCAATAAACTGGACCTCTTTGAAAAAAAAAAACTGGACCTCTTTGAAGTGTTAAATACCACGAGTTTCACAGTTACATACACCCATGAAATTACCCTTTCAATCAAGATACAAACTATTTCCTCATTCCCAAAAGATTCCTCATGCCTTTTTGTGAGCATCCTTCCTTCCACTCCTCATCACACAGTCACTGATAGGCTTTTTTTTTTCACTGTAGGTTAGTTTGCATTTTACCTAAATGGAATCATACACTGTGCACTCTGTTGTATGTGGTTTCTGTCACTCAGCGGAATGGTCCTGGGATCCATCAGTGTGATCAGTTGATTCCTTATTATTGCCAAGTAATTGCATTCAGTTTGCCCAAGTACATTGTGTTTTATTTACCATTTCACACACTGATGGATTTTCAGGCTCTTTCTAGTTTTGAACAGATATAAATAAAGCAGCTATAAATATTTGTGTACAGATTTGTGTGTGAACAGAAGTTTCAGTTCTCTTGGGTAAATACATAGGATTGGTTTGTGGATTATGCTACACAAATGTTTGTTAAGAAACTGCCAAACTGTGTTCTCTGTCTGTTAAATAAATAAAATCTTTAAAAAAATATATTAAAAAAAAAAAAAAAAAAAGAAACTGCCAAACTGATTTTCCAAAGTGGCTACATTATTCTGTGTTGCGGGCAACAACGTATTAGAGTTTCTGTTCTGCATCTTCATTAGGACTTGATATTGTTACTTTAAAGAAACCAATCTTTTTTTTTTTTAAAGATTTTATTTATTTATTCAACAGACAGAGATCACAAGTAGGCAGAGAGGGAAGCAGACTCCTCGCTGAGCAGAGAGCCCGATGTGGGGCTCAATCCCAGGACCCTGGGATCATGATAACCACCCAGGAGCCCCAAGAAACCAATCTTAATATGTATAGTAGTAGACCAATATAATATAGTAATAGTGATATCGTAATTTTAAAAATGTTTTTATATTCGTATTTTCTAAATGACTAACAATGGTATCTTTTCATATGCTTGTTTGTCATCTGTTTTCCTTACTGGTGAAGCTTTTCAATCATTTGCATTTAAAAGAACTTGGGTGTTCTCATTGTGGAGTTTTGAGGGTTATATATTGAGTTATATATTTAGAATACAAATGCTTGGTCAAAAGTATGTAATGAAAATATTTTCTCATAGTCTGTGGCTTATCTTTTTATTATTTTTAAAGTGTCTTTAACATAAAAAAATTTAGCTTTGATGGAGTCTAATATATTTTTTCTTTTATGAACCATACTTCTTAGATAGTACCCTAAGAACTTTTTCCTTAAACAAAAGATTTTTTCCCCTATGTTTTCTTCTAGATATGTTATAGCTTTATATTTTTTTCATTTAGGTCTATAATCCACTTTGAGTGGATTTTTTTGAGTTTTTTTTTTTTCTCTAAGATGTGAGGTATGAGTTGAGGTTAACACTTTTTACATATGAATTTTTAGAAAATTTATAAATATCTTTTTGTTATTGGTTTCTAATTTGATTCCACTGTGGTAAGAGAACATACTTTGTATGGATTGAATCATTTTAAATTTATTGAAACTCTTGTTATGAGTAAAATGTGGTCTTTGCTTATAAATGATCCATGAGCCCTTGAAGAGAATGTGTATTCTCCTATCATTGGCTATAATGAGTTACAAGTAGAAATTAAATGCAAGTGATTAATAGTAGATCCTCTATTTTTCACTTTTTAAAAATCTAGTTCTTATTCCACCAAATTCTGAGAAAAGAGTGTTAACTCCTCCTACTATGATTAGGTAGTAGGATTATGTATTATGTCCATTTCTGTTTTAATTCCTTATCTTTTTTCTTTCTGGTGATGAATATTAAAGAGGGCATGGATTACATGGAGTGCTGGTGTTATACGCAAACAACGAATCATGGAACACTACATCAAAAACTAATGATGTACTGTATGATTAATATAACATAATAAAAAATAAATTTATTTATTTATTTTAATTGATTTGTTTATTTTTTGTTAGTTTTTTTGTATTTGTATTTTGTTATTTGTTAATTTTTTTGTTATTAACATATAATGTATTATTTGTTTCAGGGGTACAGGTCTGTGTTTCATCAGTCTTACAGAAGACCCAAGGTTCACTACAACACATACCCTCCACCATGTCCATCATCCACCCACCCCACCTCTCCCTTACCTTCCAGCAACCTTCAGTTTGTTTCCTGAGATTAAGAGTCTCTTATGATTTGTCTCCCTCTCTGGTTTCATCTTGTTTAATTTTTTCCTCTCTTCCTCTTTCTCTGCTTTGTTTCTCAAATTCCCCCTATCAGTGAGATCATATGATAATTCTCTTCCTCTGATTCACTTATTTTGCTTAACATAATACCTTCTAGTTCCATTCACATTGTTGCAAATGGCAAGATTTCATTTTTTATGGCTGAGTAATCTAGCTAGCTAGCTTATTTGTCAGCTAGCTCGCTAGCTGTATAAATATACCACATCTTTATCCATTCATCTGTTGATGAGCATCTGGGCTCTCTCCATAGTTTGGCTATTGTGGACATTGCTGCTATAAACATTGGAGTGCAGGTGCCCCTTCGAATCACTACATTTGTATCTTTGGGGTAAATACCCCATTTCTATTTTAATTCTCTCAGTTTCCCCTTCTATTTTGAGGCCCTTAGGTATATATACATGATTGTTATACCCTATGAAAAGCCAATAGATAACTAACATTATGAAATGTGTTTTCTATCCTTGGCAAAATTCTACTCTTATCTGAATCTGTTTTAGCTGATATTAATATATGCATCACGGCCTTCTTATTCTATTTACATGATATGTATTTTCCCATGTATTTATTTTCAATCTTTCTGTCTTTCTATTTAAAATATGGCACTAGGTTCAAAAGATGTCTCTTATAGACAGCATAAACTTAATCTTGGCTTTAAAAAATCCATTTTGATCATTTTTGGCACGTTTAGTCCATTAACATTTGATAGCACTAATATATTGGTTTAGATTTAGGTCTACTAATTTGTTACTTGGTTTGTTCCCTCTTTTCACTATTCCCTTATTGTCTTTTTTTACCTGCCTTCTTCTGCATTATTTATATTCTATACATTTTAGAATTCCATTTTTTAAAATTTAACTTTATTTTTCCCATGTTCCAAGATTCATTGTTTATGCACCGCACCCAGTTTTAATGTTATCCATTGGATTTTTAGTGATATATCTTTGTGTTATATTTTTAGTTTTAAGGATTATAATATACATCCTTAGTTTTTCAGAGTCTCACCAGTTAATCTTAGAGGTAATTACTTAGAGCTAGTCTTAGACTCCTTCACACATGTGTAATCCTTGCAATGATGTAAGTCCATCTACTTATGCTCCTACCACGCTTTATGTTGTAGTTCTTATGCATATTACATCTACGTGCTAGTAAACTCTATGAGACAATGTCAAAAGTTTGTCTTTAAAAAGCATTAGAGGGGCACCTGGGTGGCTCAGTGGGTTAAAGCCTCTGCCTTCGCCTGGGGTCATGATCCCAGGGCCCTGGGATAGAGCCCTGCATCAGGCTCTCTGGTCAGCAGGGAGCCTTCTTCCTCCTCTCTCTCTCTGCCTGCCTCTCTGCCTACTTGTGATCTCTGTCTGTCAAATAAATAAATAAAATCTTTTAAAAAATAAGGAGCATTCGAAGGAAATTAAGAGAAGAAACAGTTTTATGAAAGACTACACTTATGATGAAAAGATAAAATGATAAAAAAATAATACTTAAATTTTGCTGTATTTCTGCACCTTTAACACATCATCTTTTCATCCCTCAATATGTGAATCATGGTATATGGTAATCAGAAGGTAAATTTTTAAATACTGCATATGGAAATTCTTTAAAAATCATTTAAAAATTAAGGGCGCCTGGGTGACTCTGTGGGTTAAAGCCTCTGCCTTCGGCTCAGGTCATGATCCCAGGGTCCTGGGATCGAGCCCCGCATCGGGCTCTCTGCTCTGCAGGGAGCCTGCTTCCTTTCCTCTCTCTCTGCCTGCCTCTCTGCCTACCTGTGATCTCTGTCTAATAAATAAATAAAATCTTTAAAAAAATCATTTAAAAATTAGATTATATACTTATACACCATATATAATTTTATGCATATATAATTTTAAGCACAGATATATGATATTTATATAAAAACTATACAGAATATATATATATACATATATAAACTATTCATGTGTATGTCTTTCTCTTTTTAGATAAAAGAGAGAGAAAACAATAAATGAACACTTTTTGTTTGCCTTAAATGTTAGGTTTGGGTGTTTGTTACCTTCATTCATTGATTCACTAAGTAGGAGTAAGTAGGAAGCTAGTCCTTCCTGGGCATCATTCTCTTTCCTCTAAGAACATACAGTCTATCTGGAAAGCATAAGCAAACAAAAAGCTGTGAACCAATCCTTTCATTGCTTCTTTGGGGCTCATGTTATGTATGCAGTGTGAAGATATGAAGAGGGACCCTAAAGCTGGCTAATTACATCACAGAGGGTGTTATTAATGATATCATACATTCTGTGATAAAACTGAAAGCATGTGCCAAAGTTTTCTAAGCGGACAAATTGGGTAAGAGCATTCCAGGCAGAAAGGACAATGTGTGTGAAGCCGTGGAAATATGATAGAACATCACAACTTCCTAGAATATTCGCCATTTTAAAGAATAGAACAAAATAAATATACTGGCTCCGAAAAGGAGTAAAAGAAAAAAAGAAAAGAAAAGAAAAGAAAAAAACAAACTACCCTCCCCTCCCAAACAGTCCTGTATATAAATCTCTGTACTTTCTCTTTCTGAGTTTCCGTGTGGTGCTCTTTCCCTTCAGCCTAAAGAGCTCACAGTAACATTTCTTATAGAGCAAGTATGCAGGCAACGAACACCCTTAGTTTCCCACTATTTGAAAATATCTTTCTCTTGCTTTCATTAATGGAAGATATTTTGGGGGGGAGATACAGGTATTTTTCCTCCTGTCTGTGCTTTAAAGTTAGGTCACTGTCTGAGGGCTCCTCAGTTTCTGTTGAGAAGTTGTAATCATTCATAAAAGATGTTGAATGTAATGTACTATTTTCTCAGAAATAATGATTCCATGATTTTCTCTTTATCTTTGAGCATGATGACCGAAGTCTGATTTTCTTCAGATTTATTCTGTTTGGGGTTCATGAGCCTATGGAATCTGTAAATTTGACTCATTAACCAATTGGAAGCTTCTGTCCTTTATTTCTCGAGACCCTTTTCACTATCCGTTTCTTTCTGTCCTCCATCTTTAACTACATTTATGCATGTTAGACCTTTGGAAATTGTTCCATATATATCCATGAAGCTCTGTTTGCTTTTTTGTTGTTGTTGTTTGCTTGTTTTTTTTTTTTCCCTGTCATTCAGATGATTTACTTTCTATTGACCCATCTTCAAGTTACTGCTTTTGGAGGAAAGCCACAAAAAACAGAGGCTTCCTTGTACAGATTTCAATGCTCCTCCAAATTCTGCCTGCTTTCCCTCTGTCTCCAGAGCATGAGGCAGGTGTTTTCCATTTTGTCCAGATCTTCTAACTCTTACCTTTCAGCAAGATCAGGTTTTTAGGTCTTCATTTCCTCATACAGTTAGCAGAAATGAAGGGTATTATTTTTCCTTGCAGCCAGTGTAGGTTTAACGATTTATACAATTGTATTCACAGCATTAATAATCATAATGACCTAAGTCTGCAAAAATAACTAAGGAAAGATGAAAAACTATTCATTATAACATAGTTATTAGTGAAGAAAAGAACGCCTACCTTTATAACATTTTTTATTGATTTATGCTTGCTCAACTAGAAAGATCTTTTTGACTTTTGCTGCCTTGGTTTATCAGTCAAAAAAAAAAAAAAAAAGAAAAGAAAGAAAGAAAAAGAAAAAAAAAAGCTAGACCGTATTAGCTTGTCCTGAAAAATATTCTACTGTTATATACGATGTTGTTTACAAATGACTGTGTGGTCAAATACATTTGGGATCTGTAGGATTAAGCAAAGCTGAATCTTTTCTGCAGTATTCTTCAAAGCCTTTAATATGGTAATATGTGTTATGAATTTCCAAAAAGCGGACAAGATCAATATTACTTATTTTTGCTTTTGTCTTAGGTTTTTTTTTTTTAGCTTTCTTTTTTTTTTTAATTTTTTCAATTTATTTGTTTTCAGAAAAAGCAGTATTCATTATTTTTTCACCACACCCAGTGCTCCATGCAATCTGTGCCCTCTATAATACCCACCACCTGGTACCCCAACCTCGCACACCCCCGCCACTTCAAACCCCTCAGATTGTTTTTCAGAGTCCATAGTCTCTTAGGTTTTAAGATGGATTGGCAAGTGTTACTGACCCTTGATATTTTGTTCCTCATGGATTTCCCCCCCATTAATTTGTCTCTTAAATGCTGTAATAAAATATTATTTGCCTTGATTACTGAGTTTCTTGGTAACCTCTTCCATTTTGCACTGAAAGCAATGCCTCTTATGCCTCGCTTCCCTCCCCCTAGGGTCTGGAGTGCCAGTGTCACCGTATTTCTGCAAGACAATGCTACCTACGTACTCAAGAGCACATGTCCAAGAACGCTTGTAGTCGCTTTCACAAATGCAATCACAAATTTAGAAATAGCTTCTATGTTTATCAACAGGATAATTGATACTTTGTGTCCATGCAAGGACATTCTTTTTTTTTTTTTTTAAAGATTTTATTTATTTATTTGACAGACAGAGATCACAAGTAGGCAGAGAGGCAGGCAGAGAGAGAGGAGGAAGCAGGCTCCCCGCTGAGCAGAGAGCCCGATGTGGGGCTTGATCCCAGGACCCTGGGATCATGACCTGAGCCGAAGGCAGAGGCTTTAACCCACTGAGCCACCCAGGTGCCCCAAGGACATTCTTATTTATACGGAGTTAAGATAAACCAATTCGTCGTCCTACATACATAACCAAGAAGAAAGCTCCAGTACATGGGGAGTATGTTGAACAGAAATACAGGTTGTAGAATGTTGTATGAAGTGCAGTACCAATTGCTCAATGTTTTAAAAACACAGAAAAAATAACAAATGTTCTTTATGGATATACGTAAATATATGTATAAAAGTATAAAAACTATAAAAGTATAAAAAACAGTAAAAGTATAAAAACACAGACCTTGGGGAACCTGGATGGCCTAGTCCGTTAAGCGGCTGACTGGATTTTGGCTCAGGTCACGATCCTAGGGTCCTGGGATGGAGCCCTGGGGTGGGCTCTACTCTCAGTGAAGCTGGCTTGAAGATTCTCTCTCCCTCTCTCTGCCTCTCCTCTGTCTCTCCTCTGTCTCTTTCTCTCTCTCAAAAAAATAAATAAGCAAATAAATCCTAAAACTAAACAAAAAATTGGGGCATGATAGAAGCCAATTTCAGAATAACCGCTGTTTCTGGGATGGTACTTGGGATTAGGAAAAGTCATATTAGAGATTTCAACTGTATGGTTAATTTGCTTTAAACAAAAGACCTCGAAGAAAATGGCAAATTGTCAGAATTGAATTGTCAGAATTTGTTAAGTCTGCCAGTGGGGACGGAGATATATCTTGTGTTATTATTCCCCATAGTTTTCCCTACATTAAAAACAGTTTGCCATAACAAGTAAATGAGAAAAGTACATTATGTGAGAGAGGTTTGTTGTTGTTGTTGTTGTTGTTGTTTTTTTTTTACAAAAAGACTAAGTTTCAAAGACTTGTTGCCACTCTTGCAATTTAATAAAAGTACTGGGAAGGTTCTATTCACCTTCACCAGTTGGAAATGTAGCCTGGTGTAATGGTAAATGCTAATTAAAGCTTTGGAGAGGGGTGAAGTCCTAACTTGGCTGCTTTCTAGCTGTGTAAGCTTGAGTGATGTTGTTAAGTTTTTGTTTTCCTGTCTGTGATATAAGGATTACAATATTTGTGGGGGTTGTGATGAGGGTCAAAGTGACAACTGGTCAAGTGTCGGGCATAGCTGACATTCTAGAAACTGTAGGCTTATGTACATTATTGCAGATTTTCGTTCTCTTCCTTTATATCTTTGACCTCCTGTGTACCCCCTGGTTTTGTTTTTACTTCAAGGCCAGAGGAAGAGGAACTCTGTTCAAAGAAGAATAAAACCACAAGCACAGTTGACTATGTCCCTGAGAAAAGCAAATGGCTACCAACACAATGAACATATATATTTTGGCAGAATGAAATTTAATCAAAACTTTATTGTGCAATGGCACTACTGCTTGCCCAACTGATCTCACAGAGAAGCTATGAAAATGAATTCTGTGATGAGTAAGAAAGCCTTCTCTGGACTCGGATGGATTCTTGCTTCTTCTGCAGTCATCAACTTGGGGGACTTTTCCTCCTTTTGGCAGGTTTGGAGTGGAAAACTCATAGTCCCAGAGACCTCTGAAGCCCAGAGCTGGAACTGCAGGGGTACTGGGTGTACATTATCAGGATGACCTTAAACCAATTCCCAATGAACACAAACTAGCTGTTAGAATTAAAATGATCTTCAGTGTGATTGTCTCAAGTGCTCCCCACAGAGATGGAGAAGTGAGATAAGATATTCCTAAAGTATACATCATTCTGCTTATTGGGGTGCTCCAAGGATAGATAAGATTGCCAGAGTTCTTTCTTTAGTTGGTCAGTCCACACATCCATTTGTCCACCCTGACATTAACCCTTCCATCCAGTGAAAAGTGAAGGGAAACCATAAAGGAGAACCCACCACGTGTCCAGGATTATGTTAGAAGCACTTTACAAACAGTATTTCATGTAACCGGATTATTATGCGAGAGGTGCTATGCTTTTCAGTATGAAGGTGAACGTGGCATAGTCTCTGAATCAGAAAAGTATGATAGCGTAACTGGGGCAATAGTATAATTATACAAATAACTAATATAAAGCACAAACACAAAAATACGATGTTCAAAGAAAATGCTACAGGAATCAGAGGAAGAGATGTTAAACAGGGGATGGCATTAGGAAACAAAGAGGGAAGACTTTGAACTGGTTAAAAGCGATCACGCAAAGCCAGTGCACAGGACAGGGTGAAGAAATACGAGGTGGAGGAAAATGGTGAATAGAAGCGTGAAAGAAGGAAAGTTCAGGCTGAAAGAGAATACCATAAAATCTGAACTGATGGGATTGGAATCATGCATCCATTTTTTATGGAATGACTTCATCATAGCCTGGAGAATGTCCTGCTATCATCACTCCAAAACATTGTGTCTCCACACCCTTAGACATTTCTAGCTCCGATCATACAAAATAACATGCCCAGACCAGAGCAGAAACTATTCATACTGTGGATTTATTCCTTTCTTACAGTTTGATACTAGGGCCCCTACTTTTCTCCTTGGGTGGAGACTTGGGAGCACATAAAAGATCTTGGAACCTGGAAAGACAGGCAACTTAGAGATGGCGTATTTATAGCAGTGGTCTAGAACCAGCAAGAGGTAGAGTCAAAAATGGCTGAGCCTTGGGGCACCTGGGTGGCTCAGTAGGTTAAAGCCTCTGCCTTTGGCTCAGGTCATGATCCCAGGGTCCTGAGATTGAGCCCCGCATCGGGCTCTCTGCTTGGCAGGGCGCCTGCTTCCCTTCCTCTCTCTCTGCCTGCCTCTCTGCCTACTTGTAATCTCTGTCAAATAAATAAAATCTTTAAAAAAAAAAAAAGGCTGAGCCATTAAGGGCCTGTTTCTTCCCTTTCACAGCTTTGATTCTCTGTGCTTTCACTGTCCTCCTGCTGCCAGCAGACTGTGTCCCCTTTCCTCTGCCTCCACGAGGACACGGATGCATTGACATGCCCCCATGATCTTTACCACCAAACTCTTTTTCTCTCTTGTTTTTTTTTTCTTCCCTAAATAAGAATATGATCAAAATTCTTCCATGAAAAAAAAAAAAACAACCACCATCCAACTCTTTCCTAATGCTGAATCTTTGCTATTTTTGTCAATCACCCACCCATTCCTTACAGTCAAGTTCTTGAAAGAGTTCATCTGCATTTCCCTTTTCCATTTCCTCTTGACTAAACCACTATTTAGCCTACTGTGTCTTGGATTCTACCCCATCCCTCCACCAACATGGCTTTCACAGTATTAGTTTCGTATTGCTGTGTAACCGATTACTTCAATACATAGCAGTTTACAACAACAAATAATTGCTATCTTATAGGAATCAGGACTTTGGAAGTGGCTGGGTGTTCTGGCCCAGGATTTCTCACAAGCTTGCAGTAAGGGAGAGCTACAGTCATCTCAAGGGTCAACTGAGATGGGGGAGACTTCCACATTCCCTCACATGGTTGCTGGCAGGCCTTGGTTCTTACCGGTTTGGCTCAGAGACTTCAGTTCTCACTAAGTGAGCCTTCTTCATGGGGCTTCTGACAACATGGAAGCTTGCCTCCCCTGGAACAAAAGACTAGAGAGTGAGACAGAGAGAATGCATCTAATAAAGACAATGGAATGCCACAGTCCTCCATAACACAAACTTGGAGGTGACACACTATCACCTCCATGACATGTTAGCTGTCACACAGACTGTTCATGGCATGATGTGAGGGGGACCACACAGGGTTCTGCAAATAGCTGCAGGCTGGGTCAGTGGGGTTGATCTTTCAGTCTGTCATCCATGCTTGCTACAGTCACCACTGAGGACTTCATAATGGCCAAATCCAGCAGAACTTTTCCTGTCTCTACCAAGTGTTATGGACTGCATGTTTATGCCCCTCCCCAAAATTCATATGTTGAAGCCTTAATGCCCACTGTGATGGTATCAGGGGGTGGGTCCTTTGTGAGGTGGTTAGGTTATGAAGGTGGAACCTTTATGGTGGGATAAGAAGAGACGAGAACTTTGTTCTTTCTCTCTCCCTCCATCATGTGAAGACATAACCAGGTCCTCACCAGGAACTGAATGAGCTGTCCTTGTTCTTAGGACTTCACAGTCTCCAGAACTGTGAGTGAAATACATTTCTGTTGTTTAAGCCACCAGACTGTGGTAGTTTTGTTACGGTAGCCCACACTGAATACCAAGTAAAAGATTCTGCCTCAGTGTAACATTTCACTCCACCTGAACCTTCCCTCCTAACCTCTCTTCTCTTTTATGTGTGTGATTTTCCCCTCTTGGTTTTCCTTCTACTTCTTGGGCTGCTAATTCTCAGTCTCTAGTTTGCCTCCTAGGCATGGGTATACTCCCCAGGAAAATGCCCTCAGGTCCTTGATTGCCTTTCCCAAACTTGGTGGTTCTAAGCTGAACTCATTATCCCCTTTTCATACCTTGTCTTCCTGTGGTCTCCACGTCCATGACTGGCCTGGGACCTAACCTGCTCCTCAACATCAGGGGTATCAGCCTTGTTAGAATGTTTGGCTTAATTAGAGTTTGCAAACTATGGAGTCTCAGGAATATTTTGCTTATTTAAACTAAATTATGTCTATAATAAGTGAAAAAATTAAAAAACCCAGATTTTTAAGAAAGATTTTATTTATTTATTTTAGAGAGAGAGAATGAGAGGGATGAGGGGCAGAGGGAGAAGACTCCCCACTGAGCAGAGAGCCTGATGTGGGGCTCAATCCTGGGACTTGGGGATCGTGACCTGAGCTGAAGGCTGGTGCTTAACTAACTGAGCCTCCTAGGCACCCAACCTGGATTTTAGTATACTCTTTTTTTTGTTAAAAAAAAAGATTTTATTTATTTATTTGACACAGAGAGAGAGAGAGAGAGAGAGATCACAAGTAGGCAGAGCCACAAGCAGCCGAAGGCAGAGGCTTAACCCACTGAGCCACCCAGGCACCCCTAGTATACTCTTAAAACCTGACAATAACCAAACTGTGGAAAGAGCTGAGATACCCTTCAACAGACGAATGGATAAAGAAGATGTGGTCCATATATGTAATGGAATATTACTCAGCTATCAGAAAGGATGAATACCCAACTTTTGCATCAACATGGATGGGACTGGAGGAGATTATGCTGAATGAAATAAGTCAAGCAGAGAAGGTCAATTAAATGGTTTCACTTATTTGCGGAACATAAGGAATAGCATGGAGGACATTAGGAGAAGGAAGGGGAAAACGAAGGGGGCGGGAATCAGAGGGGGAGATGAACCATGAGAGACTATGGACTCTGGGAAACAAACTGAAGGTTTTAGAGGGGAGGGGTGTGGGGGGATGAGTTGGCTCACTAATGGGTATTAAGGAGGGCATGTGTTGCATGGAGCACTGGGTATTGAACACAAACAATGAATCTTAGAACATTACATAAAAAAACTAATGATGTGTCGCCAAACTGTGGAAAGAACCAATGTGCCCTTCAACGGACGAATGGATAAGGAAGATGTGGTCCATATACACTGTGGAGTATTATGCCTCCATCAGAAAGGACGAATACCCAACTTTTGTAGCAACAAAACTGGAAGAGATTATGCTGGGTGAAATAAGTCAAGCAGAGAGAGTCAATTATCATATGGATTCACTTATTTGTGAAGCATAACAAATAGCATGGAGGACATGGGGAGATAGAGAGGAGAAGGGAGTTGGGGGAAATTGGAAGGGGAGGTGAACCATGAGAGACTATGAACTCTGAAAAACAATCTGAGGGTTTTGAAGGGGCAGGGGGTGGGAGGTCGGGGTACCAGGTGGTGGGTATTATAGAGGGCATGGATTGCATGAAGCACTGGGTGTGGTGCAAAAATAATGAATACTGTTATGCTGAAAATAAAAAATAAATTAAAAAAAACTAATGATGTACTGTACGGTGACTAACATAACTAGAAAACAAAACAAAACAAAACGACAACATGACTTTTTACATGACAACACTAACTGGGAGCTGAGTGGTAGCTACCCCACTTATTCTAGGCACGTACCATCCCATCTGCTGTGTGGTTTGCCATGGTCCCTACTGCTGCCTACTGATCTCTAAGAAGGTCCCTGGAATGCTTTGCTTATTTGCTTTCCTATTTATTTATTTGTTTGTTTTTTATTTATTTACTATTACCTGCACAGACCTTGTAGTAATGTGTGTTATAGAATTGCCTGGAAACATGCTGGTGCCTTTTTTTTTTTTAAGTGTTGTAGAATTAATAATTGCAGTTGCAAAAATATAGATACTATTGTAATAGTCAGAAAATGTGGGCTTCACATAGCTCCACCTCAACCTCTAAATAAAGGAAAATGAAGTCGAGTTCCCTGTGAAGACTGGTTCCTTTTAGTATCTGTGGTAGCTCCTTTTTGCCCCTGCTGGTGTAAATTGTAAACACATGGCTAATAAGCTTCCTGATTTGCTTGTATTTATACAGCAGTTAGAAAGAGCAGTTAGAGCATATTTGGTCCAAGGACTATGGAAAGATCTCAATGATCAAATCACCCAAACTTGCTCAGTATTTTTTTTTTCTCCCTTGGTCAGACACATTTATTTCAGTTGGATGGGTTATTTCTGCTTAAAGCTCTCCAGGTTATCAGGGTTGATAGGAGGCAGGTGTCACTATTCTACACCACAGAATTATTCCAGTTGAGTCGAGTCAAGCCCCCTGGAAGCTGGGCCATCACTCACCTTTCTTGCAGATCTAGCTCCTTCCTGAGCTGTGCTTCCAGTAAGGGGTGGTACCAGGCTTTGCAAATATTGGGTTTGGTAGCCTCAGCTCCTTATAATTAGGATGCCAAGGGCATACAAGTGAGCCTGAACAACTGCTTCTTTATAAGAGAAACAGAAAATGAGGTTTTTGAAAACTCCACACAAAAATTTACTCTATTATTAAATCAGAGATGAATAACATGATCATAAACAAAGAAAACTAGATAGATGATTCATTAAATTCATTTCAGTTCCCTGATAACACTTTGCAGGCGTGATCAGGGTTCTGCTCTTTAAAAGCTAGGCCACAGTTTACCTTGTCTGCCAGGAGTTTGTTGGTTGGATTTACGACCATATTTTTCCACATATAAAGATCTCTAGAAACCCAATTTTTTCAGGGGTCTTCATCTCCTTACAAAAGTTTATGTACTGCTTCCCATGTTTCTTTCATAAAACAGAGGAGCACATTTTAAAACCAGGTTACTTTTAAAAGGTCTATATATGATTTTTTTTCTTTTTCACTCTACTAAGCTATATTTTATAAATAAAAATATGGCATGAGCCAAATACATTCATATTTCAACACAATAGAGTTTCTGTACAAGCAATGAAATTTAAGTATCCTATCAAATGAATTCAGTTCCACATGGAGTTCCTGTCTCTGAGCCACCATGTTTCTGAGAACTTATTACTACTGGCAACAGAAATAACTGGTCACTCTTACAGTAATTCACTCTGGACAGGTAAGGGAGTAAAAACCTGATCTCTTCAAGTAAAGTGAGACCAAATAATTAAGTTAGTTCCAAATGGGACTGTTTGCTACTTTAACTGCAAAGTATTACTTCACAGCATTAAAAGGAAGGTTCAAGAGCATCAAAACTTGGCCATTTGCTTCAATTTCCATTTTATTTTGGCAGGATCTCCTTTGGCTGAATGAGTACAAAGTCGACTTGATTCAAGAAGAAAATGGGATAAAAGAAGAAGAAAGGGAAAGTAAGCAGATATTGGGGTAAGAGAGAGGGAAAGGAAACATTTACTGCAAACTGACTATAACCAGGCATTTTGTATATTTTATCCCATTTATATGTCACAAATGCCTGATAAGTAGGTATTGTGTCCATATTGTAGATAAAAGGTATGAGATGCTGAGAGATTGGTGGGCTACTTCCCAAACTCATGTTCTTTCTATCACTACCTGGGGAATAAGGAAAAGTGAGGAAAAACAGGTTTGATGGATTATGACCTGTTCACTTTAGGGATTTGTTGGAAATTGCTTCCAGGGAGGTGTGGGGCTTGAAGGGTTGGGAGAGGACAACAGGCTGAGATGTATCATTTTAAAAGGCTGAGAATCAAGTTTGAGCTCCACAGAAATCTGGCAAACCTCTTAAATGCCTAGGCTTATGTCTTGATGGTTTGGGAGTATTAGGAAGGATTTTTTGTTTCCTTGATTTAGCCTGGTGATTTAGTGAGTGATGGACAAGGCCACATGTTTTATCCATTGAGGAACAGGAAGTGGGCAGGTGACAGACATGATCTGATTTAGGTGTTAACAGATCTGCAGGGCATTTGGGTGGTGCAGTCTGTTAAGCTTCTGACTCTTGGTTTCAGGTCAGGTCGTGATCTCAGGGTTGTGAGATCAAGCTCCCTATCCAGCTCTGCGCTCAGCATAGAGTCTGCTTGAAATTCTCTCACAATATCCCTGCCCCTCTCAGGGGGCTCTCTTTCTCTCTCTCTTTCTCTAAAATAAATAAATAAATCTTTAAAAAAGGAAAAAGAAAGGAAAAGAAAAGAATGGTTAAGCTTGCTTTGTGGACAATAGACAATAAGGGCTCAAGTATAAAATGAAGCCAACCAGCCAGGGGTTAGGGCAGTGGCCTAGGTGAGGTAGGGTGATGGCAAGAACCAGAGTGGTAGGGTGGAGAGAGTGAGGAGTGGTTGGATTTATATTGTCTTTTAAAAGTAGAGCAAAAAAAAAAAAAAAAGTAGAGCTAAAATCTCGTTGTTGAGACAAAGATGCAAAGTCAAGGATAATGTCACGGTGTTTATTTGGCATGAGAAATGGATTGAAACTGTGATGGGAGGATACCAATAAAAATATCAGAAACATTTTTAAAGAGGTAAAAATAGAATGAAGTCCAGCTTGGTATATAATAACTTTGATTAATCTGTTAGTCATTTAAGTGAAAATGTTGGGAAGACAGTTGGATGTAGCAGTCTGAAGATACTATATATGAGTAACATATCAGGGCTGGAGGTCTATCCAGAAATGTATAGTATTTAAATCCATGAGATTAGGTGAGATCCCTATGGGAGTGAGTGTGGAGAGAGTAGAGAGGTCCATGGATTAAGGGCCACTCTAGCCTTGGTGTTAAGATTCACCACAGGGCCATCTTAGAGCCACCCACAATTCTCTCTTACACATCACATCCAATTAATCAAGCAAATCCCTCTTCTGGCACTTCCATAGCTGTCATCCCAATCCTAGCAACCATGAGCATTCCCCTTGATGGTGGCAGTCACTGTGCAACTTTGTTATGGTGGCCCGGGAAGACATACAGATGGATAGCAACTTTTGCAGTGACTGATCTCTGGGTAACAGTACCTCTCTCCTCCTCTCCCCACTTTAGTTCTCTAGTCCTTTTAACACTTCGAAATAGTATCTCCTGTACTAAATCTCTTCATGCTGAAAATGTCTAAGGTGATTTCTGTTTTTCTGACTAAATCCTCACTGATATTTGTTACCAATGATGATAATGGCACATCCCGTTGGGTGGAACTACATTTGCTGATGTAGGTGCAATTGCCAGGGATTTTGAAAGCTCTGTGGTATCTTGAGCAGCTGGCATGGTTACTCTCCATTTGCTTGTTTTATTGGCTAAAGCCTTGACTCAGCAGGGGCGTAACTCAATGAAGATGAGGTGCCATAACTTCCTTGGATAATGGGAAAGAAGGAATCCAAAGACTTAGGGAACTGAAGGTTAGAATAAATTTTGCAGTTGTGACTCTCCCTTCTTCCACCGTGTCTCCAAGTGGACCAAAAGTAGTGAAAACTGCCTTGGCGAGTGAGATGCCATAATTTTGTAATGCTCTGTACTATCTATCTCCTGCTAGCTGGGGATGGGGGTGATAAGTGCCCCCATTATAATGTACCCTCAGAGTCGCTGAGACCAAGCAGGACCACTTTTGTGCCTGGGACAACAGGGACCTAGCTCCTAAATTGGTCAGTATGGGTGGAACAGCAATCTGAATGTTATGACTCTTTGTGGTTATTTCATCAGTGTCCTTGGGACTGGACTAAAGCAGCAAATATAGTCAAAAACATTTGCAGTCTAGAAAATAGGCAGAGCTTGTGGTTCCCCCATAGCCCCATGTCCTCTCACTGTTAACCCACTCAAGCCAGTTCATTGATCTGGAGCCTCTTGAATGAAAAATAGACTGAGTCTCCTTGAAGAAGGAGCAGTGATGCTGTCACAATTGCATAATATAAATATTCTAATGCAATTTCCCCCAAAGGACCTGGATCCATATATCAGGATGATGGTGAATTGAGGCAAGAGAAATAGCAATATCTTTAGGAATTGTAGTCAGTAAATCAGAATTAGTGTTAATTCCTGAGGACCTGAAATGCATCCATAGCCTCTGAGAGTTAGGACTTTTGGAAGTTGGGTGATAAATGGAGTATGGGTCTAAGCCTAATAGGTCCATGATCAAAGGAGCAAGACTGATACAAACTTTTATAGAGCAAAGGCCATGTGGTTGAGCCTGGCCACACACAGATGGTGAATGAGATTGCAAAGCACAGAGGAAGCTGCACAGTCATGCTAGGTCACACACTGGTGGCCAATTGAATTACAATTCATCCCATAGTAGCTATTTGAACTAGACTATCACCTTGGTCGGAATTGGCGCCCAAAAGGCGCTCAAAAGGCGGGGCCCACACTCGTTGGTAGCTCTGGAGACAGTATGCGTGCTCCATGGTTGGATGTCTCCACCTGACCGGACTCATCCCTGCATTCGGGCTGTTATCTCCACCTGACCTGACCTGACCCTCCCTTGTATTTGGGCTCTGTTATCAGGGACTGGTCGACCACATTTTACTGGTTTCCCGGACTTGCTTTTAAATAAGTTCCCCTGGGGGGAGGGGCAGGGTCAGTTTAAGTTTTACTGCATAAACAACAAAATGGCTGTTCAACCAAAATGGAGCCGCTCTGGCTAAATAGGCCCTTACAATCCTAGTAAGTCTGAATTTTCCTTGGGTTCTTTCCCCAAGTTCCTGAGTGTATGGCTGGACTAGAACCACTGGGAACTGGCAAAATCACCATGTTGGCTCTCTGATTTGTGAACCAATGGCTGTTAAGGTAGGAAGATCCAAGCAGAAGGTGCTGGGACTTCCTCTCCTACCAATGCCCGAGTGAAATGCAGTAGTTAGTGTTACTGCCAAAGACTTTGAAAGATGCATGGACGGTGACTCGTTCTACATCCTCCCTTCACTTGCCTGTTGGCCTGGCTGGAATGCAGCAGGGCTTAGAGAATGACTGAGCATTTTTGCAAACTTAATCAGAGGTGATTGCAACTGTAAGAGCAAAACAGCTGGGGTAGGTGTCCTGGGAGACTGAGCCACGGGTTCATCTAACTTATTTATGCTTCAGAACAATTTCTACTCAATTTGGCACATCCAGTCGTAAACTGAAATTCAGAGAATACCTGATTTGTAATGAGCTACAGTGATTAAATTGTACCTTGGTCCCCATAGCTGGGCATTCAGGGTTCAGTAGTAAGGCAGAAGCTGTTTCTTGAAGGGGACAAGGACATGGCTTTGCTCCAAAACCTTAGGGTCTGTATTGTATCTGAGAATTGCTGGAGAATCCATGTAGTGTCCTTATCTGCTACAGACACTGTGCACATCTTGGAATCTTCTGGGTTATAAGGCCCAAGTGGCTGAGCAGCTTTCACTAATTGGACTAATTGCAGAGGTTTTCTTACTCTCTCAGCCTGACTCAAATCTGGCAATGCTATGGGTTTGTTGGTAAATGAGTCAGAGTAGCTGACGCACTTAAATGTGGTATATGTGGAGCGTGACCTTACATTCTAGTTTGCCCAGGCCAGTCCCAGTCCAGTTGGTTCTAAAGATACAATCTCCGTCAACACCGAGTCCTTCAAGTTTTTATTCCCCTGGACAACCACTTTCACTCCTATGTATATTTTTATTCTCCTGGAAAAATACTTTGGGTCTTTTTTTCTAGGTGTTATTTATTTATTTATTTATTTATTTATTTATTGACAGAGAGAGAGAGAGCAGAAGTAGACAGAGCAGCAGGCAGAGGGAGAGGAAGAAGTAGGCTCTCTGCTGAGCATGGAGCCTGATGCGGGGCTTGATCCCAGGACTCTGGGATCATGACCTGAACCGAAGGCAGCTGCTTAACCAACTGAGCCACCCAGGTGCCCTTTTTTCTAGTTTTATTGGGAAATAATTGACACACATCATTGTACAAGGTTGAGGTGAACAATGTGATGATTTGAAATCCATCAACAGTGGTTCTCCTCATCCATGGAGGATATGTTCCAAGACCCCCCCCCATGGATGCCTGAAACTGGCGATAGTACTGAAACTTATATGTACTATATTGTTTCCTATACATACACACCCATGATAAAGCTTAATTTATAAGTTAGGCAAGAAAGACATAATAATATTATTATTGTATAGTAATACAATAATAAAATAGTAAATAAAATAATAAAATAATAAAACAATTATAACATATCATAATAAAAGTTAGGTGAATATGGTCCCTCTGTTTCTCAAAATACCTTACTGTACCATAATTACTCTTATTCTTGTGATGATATGAAATGATAACATTCCTACATGATGAGATGAAATGAGAGGAGTGATGTAGGCACTGTGACATAAAGTTAGGCTACTATTGACCTTCTTATGGTATGTCATGAGGATCATCTGCCTCCAGACCACAGAGCTGACCATGAGTAACTGAAACCACAGGAAGCAAAACAGCAGATAAACAGGGGATCGCTGGAGCTGAGTGTTTACTCCACTGAGTGCTGAGGACATGAATAAGTCACAGTTTCTCTCGCCCCAGCGTGGAGTGGAAGGAAGAGATACACAGACACCTGCAGTGGAGAAGAACACGTATGGTGATGGAGGTGTGTGCGAAGCTCAGGGACACAGAGATGGGGGTGAGGGACAGGAAGAGTGTCACAGATGGGGGCTCAGGGAGCTGAGTGGTGAGGAACTCTCTGGAAGATAAGAGTTTAAAACTGCAGATAAGGGGGGATACCATATCATGAAATGATAACCACAGCAGGCTCAGCTAACATCCATCTTCTTTTATAGATACATAAAAGGAAAAGAAAGAAAAGAGAGACAACAGTTTTCTCCTTGTGATGAGAACTCTCAGGGTTTATTCTCTTAGGCAGTTTTCCTGTATATCACATAGCAGTTTTAGCTGTGGTCACCATGTGTCATATTACATCCCTAGTGCTTATCTATCTTATGACCAGAAGTGTGTAACTTTTAACCACTTTCCTCCATTTCCTACCCCCTCTACCCTCCACCTCTGGTAACCACAAGTCTACAGAAGTCTGGTCTCTTTTTCTACAAGTTTTGTTTTTATTCCACTTATTCGATAAGTGAGATCTTACGATATTTGTCTTTCTCAATCTGATTTCACAAACAACAAGATTTCCTTATTTTTTTAAAGTCTGAATAATATTCCATTGTATCTCTCTCTCTCCTTCTTCATCTGTTCAACCATTCATGGGCACTTAGGTTTTTTCCTATATCTTGGTTATTGCAAATAATGTTGCTATGAGTATGGGGTGGGGGGTTCAGATACCTTTCCACGTTAATGTTTTCATTTCCTTTGGTTATATTCCTAGAAGTAGAAAGGCTGGGTCATATGGTAGCTCTATTTTTTAATTTTTTGTATACCTTCCATACTGTTTCCCATGGCAGTGGCCCCAATTTATAATCCCAAGAAAAGTGCACAAGGGTTCCCTTTTCTCCACATCCTCATCAGCATTTGTCATCTCTTGCCTTTTTGATAATGGCCATTCTAGGAGGTGTGAGGTGATATTTCATTGTGGTTTTAATTTGTATTTCCCTGACGATTAGTGATGTTGGGCATCTTTTCATTTGCCTGTTGGTCTTTCATAGCTCTTCTTCAGAGAAATGATCTATTCAGTTTTTTTTTGTCCATTTTTAATTGGGTTATTATTATTATTGAGTTGTAAGAGTTCTTTATTATTTTGAATATAACCCCCTTATCAGATGTATGATTTACATATATACTTTCCCGTTCTGTAGGTTGTTTTTTCACTTTGTTGATGGTTCCTTTTGCTGCACAGAAGCTTCTTAGTTCAATGAAGTCTCACTTGTTTATTTTTTATTTTGTTGCTTGTGCTCTAAGTGTCATATCCAAAAAATCCTTACCAAGACCCATGTCAGACTGCTTTGTTCCTATGTTTTCTTCTAGGAGTTCTTCATGGTTTCAGGTCTTATATTTAAGTCTTTGATCCATTTTGACTTTTGTGAGTGATAAGGTATGGGTCCAGTTTCATTCTTTTACATATGAACATTAAATAATCCCAGATGATTGATTGATTGATTTATATTAACATATAATGTATTATTTGCTTCAAGGGTACAGGTCTGTAAATCCTCAGTCTCACACAATTCACCATAGCACATGCACTCCCCAGTGTCCATAACCCACCCACCCTATCCCTACCCCCCCCAACCCCCAGCAACCTTCAGTTTCTTTCCTGAGATTAAGAGTCTCTTATGGTTTGTTTCTCTCCCCGGTCCCATCTTGTTTCATTTTTCCTTCTCCTTTCCGCTTACAATCCTCCACCCTGCCTCTCAAATTCCTCATACCAGAGAGATCATATGATAATTGTCTGTCTCTGATTGACTTATTTTGCTCAGCATAAAACCCTCTAGTCCCATCCACGTCATTGCAAATCACTACATTTTTATCTTTAGGGTAAATACCCAGTACTGCAATTGCTGGGTCGTAGGCTAGCTCTACTTTCAACTTTCTGATGAACCTCCATACTGTTTTCCAGAGTGGCTGCACCAGCTTGCATTCCCACCACTAGTGTAGGAAGGCTCCCCCTTCTCTGCCTCCTCGCCAGCATCTGTTGTTTCCTGACTTGTTAATTTTAGCCATTCTGACTGTTGTGAGGTGGTATCTCACTGTAGTTTTGATTTGTATTTCCCTGATGTTTATTGATGTTGAGCACTTTTTCATGTGTCTGCTGGCCATCTGGATGAATTCTTTGCACAAATGTCTGTTTATGTCTTCTGCCCATTTCTTGATTGGATTATTTGTTCTTGGGGTGTTGAATTTGATAAGTTCTTTATAGATTTTGGATAGTAGCTCTTAACTGATACATCATTTGCAAATAACTTCTTTCCATTCTGTTGGTTGTCTTTTGGTTTTGTTAACTGTTTGCTGTGCAAAAGTTTTTGATCTTGATGAGATCACAATTGTTCATTTTTGTCTTTGCTTTTCTTTTTTTGGTGATGTTTCTAGAGAGAAGTTTCTGTGGCTGAGGTCAAAGATGTTGCTGGCTGTGTTCTCCTCAAGGATTTTGGTGGATTCCTATCTCACATTGAGGTCTCTCATCCATTTTGAGTCTTCTTTTGTGGATGGTGTAAGGAAATGGTCCAGTTTCATTCTTCTGCATGGGGCTGTCCAATTTTCCCAATGCCATTTTTAAGAGACTGTCTTTTTTCCATTGGACATTCTTTCCTGCTTTGTTGAAGATTAGTTGACCATAGAGTTGAGTGTCCATTCCTGGGCTCTCTATTCTGCTCCATTGATCTATGTGTCTGTTTTTGTGCCAGTACCATACTGTCTTGATGATGACAGCTTTGTAATAGAGCTTGAAGTCTGGAATTGTGATGCCACCAACTTTGGTTTTCTTTTTCCACATTCCTCTGGCTATTTGGGATCTTTTCTGGTTCAATATAAATTTTAGGATTATTTTTTTCCATGTATTTGGGAAAAAATAATGGTATTTTGTTAGGGATTGCATTAAATGTGTAGATAGCTTTAGGTAGCATACCCATTTTCACAATATTTGTTCTTCTAGTCCATGAGCATAGAATGTTTTCCATTTCTTTGTGTCTTCCTCAATTTTTTTCATGAGTACTTTATAGTTTTCTGAGTACAGATTCTTTGCCTCTTTGGTTAAGTTTATTCCTAGGTATCTTGTGGTTTTAGGTGCAATTGTAAATGGGATTGACTCCTTAATTTCTTCTTCTTCTGTCTTACTGTTGGTGTATAGAAATGTAACTGATTTCTGTGCATTGATTTTTATTCTGACACTTTACTGAATTCCTGTATGAGTTCTAGCAGTTTGGAGTGGACTATTTCAGGTTTTCCACCTAAAGTGTCACATCATCTGCAAAGAGTGAGAGTTTGATTTCTTCTTCACTGATTTGGATGCATTTTATTTGTTTTTGTTGTCTGATGGCTGAGGCTAGGACTTCTAGTACTATGTTGAATGGCAGTAGTGATAGTTGAAATCCCTGCGGTGTTCCTGACCGTAGGGGAAAAGCTCTCAGTTTTTCCCCATTGAGAATGATATTCGCTGTGGGTTTTTCATAGATGGCTTTGATGATATTGAGGTATGTACCCTCTATTCCTATCCTGTGAAGAGTTTTGATCAAGAAAGGATGCTTTACTTTGTCAAATGCTTTTCAGCATCTATTGAGAGTATCATATGGTTCTTGTTCTTTCTTTTATTAATGCATTGTGTCACATTGATTGATTTGCAGATATTGAACCAACCTTGCAGCCCAGGAATAAATCCCAATTGGTCATGGTGAATAATCCTTTTAATGTACTGTTGGATCATTTTGGCTAGTAATTTGGTAATTTTTGCATCTGTGTTCATCAAAGATATTGGTCTGCAATTCTTTTTCATGGGGTTTTTGTTTGGTTTTGGGATCAAGGTAACACTGGCCTCATTAAATGAGTTTGGAAGTTTTCCTTCCATTTCTATTTTTTGGAACAGTTTCAGGAGGATAAATATTAACTCTTTAAATGTTTGGTACAGTGAACTGGGGGAAATCAGAGGGGAAAACGAACCATGAGGGACTGTGAACTCTGAGAAACAAACAGAGTTTTGGAGGGGAGAGGAGTGGGGGTTTAGGTGAGCCTGGTGGAGGGTACTAAGGACGGTGCATGTTGCATAGAACACTGGGTGTGGTGCATAAACAATGAATCTTGGAACACTGAAAATATTACATTAAATTAAAAAAAAATGCTTGGTAGAATTCTCCTGGGAAGCCATGGGATTTTGTTTGTTGGGAGATTTTTGGCGACTGCTTCAATATCCTTACTGATTTCAGGTCTGTTCTGTTTTCTACTTCTTCCTGGTTCAGTTTTTGTAGTTTATATGTATCTAGGAATGCATCCGTTTCTTCCAGATTGTCAAATTTGCTGGTGTATATAATTGCTCATAATATATTCTTTTAATTGTATTTTTTTGGTGTTGGTTGTGATCTCTCTTCTTTCATTCATGATTTATTAATTTGGATCTTTTCTCTTTTCTTTTTGATAAGTCTGGCCAGTGGTTTATCAATCTTACTAATTTCAAAGAACCAGCTCCTAAGTTTCATTGATTTTTTTCTACTGTTCTTTTGGTTTCTATTTCATCAATTTCTGCTCTGATCTTAATTATTTCTCTTCTCTTGCTGGGTTTAGGCTTTCTTTGCCATTCTTTCTCCAGCTCCTTTAGGTGAAGGGATAGGTTGTGTACTTGAGACCTTTCTTGTTTCTTGAGAAAGCCTTGTATTGCTATATACTTTATTCTCAGGACCGCTTTTGCTGTCCCACAGATTTTGAACAGTTGTGTTTTCTTATTCTTTTATTTCCATGAATTTTTTCAATTCCTTTATTTCCTGGTTGACCCATTCATTCACTCTTTAGTAGGATGCTCTTTAGCCTCCATGTATTTGAGTTCCTTTTATCCCCTTGTGGTTGAATTCTAGTTTCCAAGCATTGTGGTCTGAAAATATATAGGGAATGATCCTGATCTTTTGGTACCAGTTGAGACTTGATTTGTGACCCAGGATGTGATCTGTTCTGGAGAATGTTCCATGTGCACTAGAGGAGAATGTGTATTCTGTTGCTTTGGGATGGAATGTCCTGAACAGATCTGTGATGTCCATCTGGTCCAGTGTATCATTTAAAACCTTTATTTCCTTGTCAATTTTGTGCTTAGATGATCTGTCCATTTCAATGAGGGAGCTGTTAAATTCTGCTACTATTATTGTATTATTGTTGATGTGTTTCAGTCTAACATTTCCACCATTGTATGTTACAGACCTCTTGTCTCAAGCTGCTTTCAGGATTTTCTTTTTGTCGCTGAGACTTGTAAGTTTTACTATTAGATGATGGAGTGTTGACTTATTTTTATTGATTTTGAGTGGGGTACTCTGTGCTTCCTGGATTTTGGTGCTTGTTCCCTTCACCAAATTAGGGAAGTTCTCTGCTATAATTTGCTCCAATATACCATCTGCCCCTTTCTCTTTCTTCTTTTTCTGGGATCCCAATTATTCTAATATTATTTCATCTGATGGTATCACTTATCTCCCAAATTCTCCCCTCGTGATCCAGTAGTTATTTATCTCTCTTTTGCTCAGCTTCTTTATTCTCCATCATTTGGTCTTCTGTATCACTACTTCTCTCTTCTGCCTCATTTATCTTAGTAGTAAGAGGCTCCATTTCTTATTGTACCTCATTAATAGCTTTTTTGATTTCACCTTGGCTCGATTTTAGTTCTTTTATTTCTCCAGAAAGAGATTCTCTAGTATCTTCCATGCTTTTTTCAAACCCAGTTAGCACCTTGATTATCATCATTCAGAACTCTAGTTCTGACATCTTACTAATGTCTGTATTGATTAGGTCCTTAGCCATTGGTACTGCTTCTTGTTCTTTTTTTTTTTTTTTTTTTGAGATGAGTTTTTCCACCCTATCATTTTATTTAGATAAAAATAGATGAATGAGGGACGCCTGGGTGGCTCAGTGGGTTAAAGCCTCTGCTTTCGGCTCAGGTCATGATCCCAGGGTCCTGGGATCGAGCCCCGCATTGGGCTCTCTGCTCAGCAGGGAGCCTGCTTCCTCCTCTCTCTCTCTCTCTGCCTCTCTGCCTACTTGTGATCTCTGTCTGTCAAATAAATAAATAAATCTTTTTAAAAAAAATAGATGAATGAGGGACGCCTGGGTGGCTCAGTGGGTTAAGCCGCTGCCTTCAGCTCAGGTCATGATTCCAGGGTCCTGGGATCGAGTCCCACATCGGGCTCTCTGCTCAGCAGGGGGCCTGCTTCCCTTCCTCTCTCTCTGCCTGCCTCTCTGCCTACTTGTGATTTCTCTCTGTCAAATAAATAAATAAAATCTTAAAAAAAATAGATGAATGAGAGAACAAAATACTAAAAGGGTAGCAACAACCCCAGAAAAATATACACTAACTAAAGCAGAAGAGACCTGAAACCGGCAGTGGGGGAAGAAGAAAGGAGGGAAAAAAAATAAAAATTAAAAAAAATATATATATATAGGCCCGAAAGAACTGGCATGATATATTCAGAGCACTAAAAGAGCGAGATATATAGATATAGATATAGATAGATATAGATATGAATGACAGGTGAATAGAACAGAGCCATACATTTGATTTTGGGTGTATTTTGGTCTGTTAGAAGAAACTGCCTCCCAAAATTTTAAAGAAAGTAAAACTTATATATACAAAACTTATATGTATACAAAAATAAAGGTAAACACGATAAAGGGATGGAATATGACTGTAAAGATGAAAATTCAGAAAGGCTTTAAAGAGGAATTGATAGTATAGGAAGTCGGTTGAATAAAGACAAAAATGAGGAAAGAATGTGGTCAGGTTGGAAACTAGAACAAAGCCATGTGCTAGATTTAGGGCATATTTTGATCTGCTAGAAGAAACTGTATCCCAAAATTTTAAAGAAAAGAAAAACCTATATGTATACAAAAAATAAATTTAAATACAATGAAGGGATAGAATAAGACTATAACAATGAAAATTTAAAAAGATTTTTAAAAAAGGTATTGATAAGATAAAATAGTTAAATAAGGTAAAATAGGAATGAGGAAAATTTTAAAAAATAGAATAAGAAAAAAATAAAATTTAAACAATTTAACTTTGAAAGACTAAAGAATCATGGAAAAAAAGCCATGAATTCTATGTGTTGCATTCCCCTACCTCTGGAGTTCTCCAGTTCTCATTGATTAATGAACTTTGTCTTGGCTGAATGTTCTTGCTGATCTTCTTGGGAGGGGGGCCTGTTGCAGTGATGCTCAAATGTCTTTGCCTGAAGCAGAATCATACCGCCCTTCCCAGGGGCCAGGCTAAGCAATCTGCTCTGGTTCACTCTCAGGAGCTTTTGTTCCCTGAACACTTTCCATACAGCTTTGGAGGACAGGAATGAAGATGGCAGCCTCCCAATCTCTGGTCTTGGAGGAGCTAAGAGCTTGGGGCCCCACTCCTTATTTCACCCTCAGAGAAAAGCAGTCAATCACTCCTATCTCCTTGGTCTCTGGCCATACACCGTGCTCACCCGGCCCTTGACCAAGCATTTCTATCTCTGGTGCATGGCCCCATTTGGAGTCTCCAAACCCAGCAGATTCCTGCTGTGTGCTCTTGTGGTGTTCCTCCCAGAAGAGGAAGGTGAGGGGTCTCTCCAGATCTGCCATATATGGGGTCTCTGCTTGAAGAGCAGTGGCCTAACAGTGCTGTGGATCATGGTTTAAGGTAACCCTGAGCTGAAAGTCCACTCCTCGGCTCTGTCTCTGTAGCTGACATCCCCACTCAGATACCTGGCAGCTCTGCCACATTTAGACACCCCTGGTCTTTCTGTGACCCTACAGGTCCTGAGACCACACTGTCCCTGTGAGGGCTCCACCCCTGGCTTAGCCTCTAAAGCTCCATTGCTAAGTGGAACTGACTTCTAAAAGCTCCAACTTCATGCTCTGCTGCTCTCTCACTTGCCAGGAGCCGCCCCTCTCCCCACGGTCTATCTTTCTGTGTGTTGCCTCAGATTCACTTCTCCACACATCCTACCTTCCAGAAAGTGGTCACTTTTCTGTTCCTATAATTGCTGCTCTTCTTCTCTTCCATCTCCTGTTGAGTTTGTAGGTGTTCATAATGGTTTGGGAACTATCTAGCTGAACTCCTGGGACCCAATGATATTTAGGTATCATACTCCTCCACCATCTTGCTTCTCCCCCCAGATGATTTATTGAATAAACTTTTTCTCCTTTGAGTATTCTTGGTTCCTTTGTCAAATATAAGCTTGGGTTTCTTTCTGGACTCTCAGTTCTCTTTTATTGGTCTGTCTATTTTTATGCCAGTACTGTACTGTTTTGATGCCTATAGCTTTATAGTACAGCCTGAAATCAGGAAATGTGATGGCTCCTGCTTTGTTCTTTTTTCTTAGGATTTCTTTGACTAATCAGGGTCTTTCATGGATTCATATAAATTCTAGGGTTTTTTTTTTTTCCCACTCCTTTGGAAATGCCATTGAAATCTTGATAGGGATTACATAGACTCTATAGATGGCTTTTGGTAGTATTGACATTTTAACAATATTAATCATTTTAATCCATTATCATGGAACACTTTTCCATTTATATGTATCTTCTTTGATTTCTTTCATCAGTGTCTTGTAATTTTCAGAGTAGAAATCTTTCATCTCCTTAGTTAAATTTATTCTTTGGTATTTTATTATTTTTGGTGCTATTGTAAATGGGATTGATTTCTTTATTTCTTTTTCAGAATATTTGTTGTTAATGTATAGAAATTCTACTGATTATTGTGTTAATTTTATATCCTATAACTACTTTACTAAATTCATTTATTAGTTCTAACATGTTTTGTGGTTTTGTTGTTTGTTTTGAAAGACAGAGAAAGAGGGAGCATGTGTTCTTGTGCATGAAGAAGGAGAGGAGGGGAGGAGGGAGAGGGAGAGAAAGAGAGAGAGAGAATCCTAAGCAGGCTTTATGAACAGCTCAGAGTCTGTTATGGGGCTCAATCTCATGACCCTGAGATCATGACCTAAGCTGAAATCAAGAGTTGGGTGCTTAAACAACTGATACACCCAGGTGCCCAGATCTAATAACTTTTTATTGTATCTTTAAATTTTTCTGTATATAAAATAAGTCATATCATTTGGAAGTAGAGACAATTTTGTTTCTTCCTTTCTAATTCTGGTACTTTTTCTTTCTTTTTCATGCCTGATTAATTTAGCTGGATGTTTAGTACTATGTTGAACAGAGGTAGTGAGAGTGGGTACCTATATCTTGTTACTGACCTTAGAGTAAAAGTTTTCAACATTTCAGCAGTAAGAGCGATGATAGCTATGGACTTGTCATCAGTGGGTTTTGTTTTGTTGAGATATGTTACATATATGCCTAATTTGCAAGAATGGATGTTGACTTTTCACCTTGATTCTTTTATAGAGATATATATCCAATATATATACAATATATTTCTCCCTTGGACAAATGCTGTGAACCCTTATAGATCTTTAATATTTGCTGGATAAATATGTCCTCTTTTGTATATATGTTATCCACACCCATTTCAAATAGTCTATTTGGAAAGTATATAATTTATGATGGCAAAAATCTAATCCCACCATCCCACTGATTATCACGAGGTCTGATCTCCCCTTTTAGGTCCTCTTCCCTTGGTGACTTCATGGATATTCTCAGGGTATTTTGGATTATATTTATAAAGGAAGGAAAGATTGATTGGTGTGTTAAGGGTGTGGTAGTCAATGTCTTAAGCCAGTAAACATTCATCATCTGCCTTTCAGCAGAGGTTTTGCAAATAAGAGTATTTTTTTTTTAATTGCAAGTCAGGGGTTTTATATTTCCACATCAATCTCCACCTGCCATTTCCATGAAGATGCTTTTCTAAGGTTTGAACATGAAAAGTCTTGATTAAAGAATTACATTTAAGGATCTGACTTACTGAATTTTTTATTGAGACTGCACAATGGGAACATACTTTTGCCCCCATTCTACTCTCATTTTCCCCACAGATAGAATGAAGGATGTAGATATGGGGGCCAGAGGGTTACAATGAAAGAAGAGAAGGAAATTGGGTGGGGTGGGGATTTGTAAGAAAGGAAAGTGACAGAAAAAGCTGCTGAGACTAAACCATCCTGCTCCTTTTCCACCTGAAGAGTCAGGCATTCAAGAGGAAAAGGATTTGTTGGAAGGTACTACACCCCCTACATCTGGCAGGAAACCAGACTCAGACTAGGTGGTGTGGGCCTGTTCTACTCACTGTCCTACCATAAATTGATTGTCCCATCACTGTGATACCTAATCTTGCAGCTCTTGATCTCATTTCCCATCATGGACGATCAGCCTCCTGGGAAGCTCCTAGTCCATCTGTGCAGGTGCCTTACTTATCCATTCAGTTGTTCTGTAGTTTTTACTCTGTCTTCCTCTCCTCTGGTTCCACTCAGTGCTGTGTGAAGAAGCATAGCCATGGCTTCTGAAGTCTTCTGAGCTTTTCCTCTCTATCTCTACCATCCCCAGGTCCTGGGGGTCAAAGCTGAGTTACTTTCTTCCTTATTAACCAAAGCCAGCACCTCACTGAGCTGGGGATATCCATACCTGGTGCTGAAGGAAAAATGTCCACCCCACAAACATATTTTTACCTATCTATTAATGTTGTTTTTCTAGACTGTTAAAAGAAGTTGAAGTAATACTGAAAAACTGATAAACAAGAGCATTAAAACTCACATGATTTTAAGTTTAAATATTTTATTTATGTCTCCCAGAAGAATTTATTACAATTTTACTTTCCTGGCTTGACAGAAGCAAAGTCATCAATAGCAACTCCAAAATCTCTTTCTGGAAAAAAAAACTCACCATAAAAAACCTCTGCCTCATCATGGGAGTATTAGATCCTGTCTATTTAAAATTTTCATATTTTGTTCATCACTTGGCATTAGTTTTGATTTAAAAATCTTGCACTGAACTAGTTTTTGTGTTGATTGCTGAGTTTTTCACCCTATTAAATGTGCACAGCCTGAGTGCCTCATTTGCATCACCCTAATGCCAGCCCTGACAAAGCTATACCATGTTCTAGGCTGGAGGGGGCACAAGGACACTGTTAGCTGACACCGGATGGATTACTGAAACAAGCAGACTAAGCATGTGCTCAGGGAACATGCAAAGTTGTGCACCAAAACCAAAACTGGAACCAAATAGACAAGATTACAGTTGGAATAAGCTTTTCTTTTTCTTTTTTATTTATTTATTTTTATTTAAATTAAATTAGCCAACATATAGTCCATCATTAGTTTCAGATGTAATATTCAATAATTCATCAGTTGCATATAATGGCAAGTGCTCATCACATCCCCCGCCCACCTCCCCTTCAGCAACCTTCATTTTGCTTCCCAGAGTTAAGTCTCTTATGGTTTGTCTCCCTCTTTGATTTCTTCCCATTCGGTTTTCCCTCCCTTCCCTTATAATCCTCTGCAGTATTTCTTATATTCCATATATGAGTGAAGCCATATAATTGTCTTTCTCTGCTTGACTTATTTCACTTAGCATAATCCCCTCCAGTTCCATCCACATCAATGTAAATGGTAAGTATTCATCTTTTATGATGGCTGATTAATATTCCATTGTGTGGAGATATGCATATATATCTATATATATGCATATATACATATGTGTGTGTGTGTGTGTGTGTGTGTATATATAAAATCTCACGTCTTCTTTATCCATTCTTCTGTTGAAGGACATCTTGGCTTCTTCCACATGTTGGCTGTTGTTGACATTGCTGCTATGAACATTGGAATGCATGTGTCCTTTTGTTTCATTACATTTGTATCTTTGGAGTAATTGCTGGATCATAGGGTTGCTCTATTTCTAACTTCTTGAGGAACCTCCATACTATTATCTAGAATGGCTGCACCAGCTTGCATTCCCAACAACAGTGTAAGAGGGTTCCCCTTTCTCCACTTCTTTGCCAACAATTTTTGTTTCCTGTATCCTTGTTTTTAGTCATTCTGACTAGTGTAAGGTGGCTTCTCATTATAGTTTTGATTTGTATTTCCCTGATGTCAAGTGATAGGGAGGATTTTCTCATGTCTTTTGGCCATTTTTATGTCTTCTTTGGAGAAATGTCTGCTCATGTCTTATGCCCATCTCTTGAGTGCTTTATTTTTGGGGTGTTGAGTATGATAAGTACTTTATAGACCTTGGATACCAGCTCTTTATCTGATATTTAATTTGTAAATATCTTCTTCAATTCCATAGCTTGTCTTTTAGTTTTGTTGACTATTTCCCTTGCTGTGCAGAAGCTTTTTATCTTAATGAAGTCCCAATAGTTCATTTTTGCTTTTGTTTCCCTTGTTTTTAGAGACATGTCTTACAAGGAATTGCTGCAGCTGTGGTCAAAGAGGTTGTTGCTTTTGTCCTCCTCTAGGATTTTGATGGGTTCCTGTCTCACATTTAGGTAATTTATCCTCAATAATCTTAAATTATTGAGTTTATCTTTATGTATAGTATAAGATAATGGTCCAGTTTCATTCTCTATGTGGCTGTCCAATTTTCCCAACAACAATTGTTGAAGAGACTGTCTTTTTTCCCTTTGATGCTCTTTCCTGCTTTGTTGATGACTATTTGACCACAGAGTTGAGGGTCCATTTCTGGGTTCTCTATTCTGTTTCATTGATCTATGTGTCTGTTTTTGTGAGAGGACCATTCTGTCTTGATGGGCTTTGTAATAGATCTTGAAATTAGGCATTGTGATGTCCCAAGCTTTGTTTTCTTTTTCAAAATTCTTTTGGCTATTCGAGTTCTTTTCTGGTTCCATACAAATTTTAGGATTGTTTGTTCCAGCTCTGTGAAAAATTTCAGTGGTGTTTTGATAGGGATTACATTGAGTGTGTAGATAGCTCTGGGTAGCATAGATGTTTGAACAATATTTATTCTTCTAATCCATGAGCATGGAATGTTTTTTCATCTCTTTGTGTCTTCCTCAATTCCTTTCATAAATGTTCTGTAGTTTTTAGAGTACAGATCCTTTACCTCTTTAGTTAGGTTTATTCCTAGGTATCTTATCATGGGGTTCATTTGTAAATGGGATGAACTTTTTAATTTCTCTCTCTTCTGTCTCATTATTAGTGTGTAGAAATGCAACTGATTTCTGTGCATTGATTTTGTATCCTGACACATTGCTGAATCACTGTATGAGTACTAGTAATTTTGGGATAGGGTCTTTTCAGTTTTCCACATAAAGTATCATGTCATTTGTGAAGAGTGAGAGTTTGAGTTCTTCTTTACCAGTTTGAATGCCTTTTTTGTTGTTGTTGTTGTTTTTGCCTATTACTGAGGCTAGGACTTATGGTACTATATTGAACAACAGTGGTGAGAGTGGGCATTCCTGTCATGTTCTCGACCTTAGGGGAAAAGCTCTTAATTTTTCCCCATCAAGAATACTTGCTGTGGGCTTTTCATAGATGACTTTTATGATATTGAGGTATGTTCTCTCTAACCCTACACTGTGAAGAGTTTTAATCAAGAAAGGATGCTGTTCTTTGTGAAATGCTTTTTCTGAATCAATTGAGAAGATCACATGGCTCGTGTCTTTTCTTTTATTATGTGAATTATCACATTGATTGATTTGCTGATGTTGAACCACGTTTGCATCCTAGGAATAAATCCTACTTGGTTGTGGTGCATAATCCTTTTAATATACTGTTGGATCCTATTGGCTAGTATCTTGGTGAGTAATTTGACATCCATGTTCATCAGGGAAATTGATATGTAATTATCTTTTTTAATGGGGGTCTTTGTCTGGTTTCAGGATCAAGGTAATGCTGGCCTCATAGAACGAGTTTGGAAGTTTTCCTTCCATTTCTATTTTTTGAAATGGCTTCAGTAGAATGGGTATGATTTTTCTTTAAATGTTTGGTAGATTTCCCCGGGGAAGCCATCTGGCTCTAGACCCTTGTTTTTTGGGAGGTTTTTGATTACTGCTTAAACTTCCCCGTGGGTTATTGTTCTGATCAGATTTTCTATTTTTCCTGTTCCAGTTTTGGTAGTTTGTAAGTTTCCAGGAATACATCTATTTCTTCCAGATTGCATAATTTGTTGGTATATAGTTGCTCATAATATGTTATTAAAATTGTATTTTCTTGCTGTTGGTGTGATCTCTCCTCTTTCATTCATGATCTTATTAATTTCAATCCTTTCTCTTTTCTTATTGATGAGTTTGGCTAGGGATTTGTTGATCTTATTAATTCTTTCAAAGAACAAGCATCTAGTTTTATTGATCTGTTCTACTCTTCTCCTGGTTTCTATTTCATTGATTTCTGCTCTAATCTTTATTATTTCTCTTCTCCTGCTTGGTGTAGGCTCTATTTGCTATTCTTTCTCCAGCTCCTTTAGTGTAAGGTTAGTTTATGTATTTGAGATTTTCTAATTGTTTTTTTTTAGAAAGGCTTGTATTGCAATGTAATTTCCCCTTAGGACTGCCTTTGCTGTATCCCAAAGGTTTTGAACAGTTGTGTTTTCATTCTCACTCATTTCTGTAAAGTTTTAAAATTCTTTTTAATTGCCTAGTTGACCCATTCACTCTTCAGTAGGATGCTCTTTAACCTCCAAGTGTTTACATTCCTTCAAATTTCCTCTTGTGATTGAGTTCAACTATCAAAGCAGTGTGGTCAGAAAATATGCAGGGAAAAATCCCAATCTTTTGGTATTGGTTGAGACCTGACTTGTGACCCAATATGTGATCTATACTGGAGAATGTTCTGTGTACACTTGAGAAAAATGTGTATTCTATTTTTTTTAGGATGGAATGCTCTGTATATATCTGTGAAGTCCACCTGGTCCAGTGTGTCATTCAAAACCATTGTTTCCAGGGGCACCTGGGTGGCTCAGTGGGATAAAGCCTCTGCCTTCAGCTTGGGTCATGATCCCAGTGTCCTGGGATTGAGCCTCGCATTGGGCTCTCTGCTCAGCAGGGGGCCTGCTTCCTTCTTTCTCTCTCTCTCTCTGCCTGCCTCTCTGCCTACTTGTGATCTCTGTCTGTCAAATAAAAGAAATAAAATCTTTAAACAAACAAACAAACAAACAAACAAAAGAACCCGCTGTTTCCTTGTTGATCTTCTGCTTAGGTGATCTGTCCATTGTTAGTGGGAGGTGGAAGTCCCCTATTATTTATGTATTATTATCAATGTGTCTCTTTATTTTGGTTATTAATTGGTTGATATAATTGGCTGCTCTCAAAGTTAGAAGCTTGAGATATTAACAATTATTAGATATTCTTGTTGGATAGACCCTTTAAGTATGATATAGTGTCCCTCTTTATCTCTTACTACAGTCTTTGGTTTAAAATCTAATTTGTCTGATATTAGGTTTACTACTCCAGCTTTCTTTAGAGGTCCATTAGCATGGTGAATTGTTCTCCACCCTTCACTTTCTGTATGGAGGTGTCTTTAGGTCTAAGATGAGTCTCTTGTAGTCAGTATATGGATGGGTCTTGCTTTTTTATCCAATTTGATATCCTGTGTCATTTGATTGGAACATTTAGCCCATTTACATTCAGAGTAACTATTGAAAGATATGAATTTAGTGTCATTGTATTACCTGTAAAGTTCCTGTTTCTGTAAATTGTCTCTTTTCCTTTCTGATCTATGTTACTCCTGGGGTCTCTCTTCACTTATAGGATCACCCTTAATAATTCTTGCAGGGCTGGCTTGGTTGTCACATATTCTTTCAGTTTCTGTATGTCCTGGAAACTCTCTATCTCTCCTTTCCATACTTAATGACAGCCTTGCTGGATAAAGTATTCTTGTCTACATGATTTTTCATTTAGTACCTTGAATATATCATGGCAACCCTTTCTGGCCTGCCAGGTGTCTGTGGATAAGTCTGATGTTAGTCTAATGTTCTTACCTCTGTAAGTTAGGAACCCTTGTGTTGAGCTACTTTCAGGATTTTCTCTGAAAATTTCAAGTTTCACTATTATATGTTGGTTTGTTGATCTATTTTTATTGATTTTTGGGAGGGGTCCTCTCTACCTCTTGGACATGAATGCCTGTTTCCTTCTCCAGATTGGGGAAGTTCTCAGCTACTACTTGCTCAAATATTCCTTCTGGCCCTCTCTCTCTTCATCCTCAGGTACCCCAATAATTCTGATGTTGTTTTGTTGTATAGTATCACTGATTTCTTGAAGCCTCTTCTCATGGGCTATTAGTTTTCTCTCTTTTCCTCAACCTCCCTCCTTTCTATCAATCTGTCTTCTATGTCACTGACTCTCTCTCTCTCCTGCCTCATTTACCCTAACTGTTAGAACATCTCAACTAGAACATTTTTAATTTTGGTCTGATTATATCTCATTTTTGTACTAAGAGATAATCTAGTGTCTTTTATGTTTTTTTTTTAAAGCCCAGCTATTAACTTTGTAATTGTTATCCTGAATTCCATCTCTGACATTATACTTATATCCATATGGATTAGATCTGTGGCAGAGAGCACTACCTCTGGTTCTTTATTTTGTTGTGAATTCTTCCTTCTAGTCATTTTGCACCCAGAGAAGAATGGGTGAATGAGTGAACAGAATCAAAATATCAATGACGACCCAAGCAAAATACAAACTAGACAATTCTGGAGCAGTCAGAAACCAAAACTGAAAAGAAAAAAAGTGAGGGTTTAGGGGAGAGAATATAATCTCACAAGATGGACAAAACAGGGTGATCCATTTGTCTCTGTGTTACAAGACACTAAATCCCAAAATTGCAAAGAAAACAAAAATAAAATTCAATAGAGTGATAGGAGGTCAAAAATGAAAAGTATATCTGTAAAATGTAGATCTAAAAAATGAAAGTTAAAAAACAACTTAAAAGTGAAGAATTTATAAAATAAAAAACTAGTTGGAAAAGGAAAAAAGAAAGAAAAAGACAATTTTAAACTGAAAGATAAGTGAATCATGAGAAAAAAACCCTTAAATTCTTTATAATCATTTCCCCTAGTGCTGGAGTTTTAGGGTCTTATAGGATCCATAAATGTGCTGTGCACTTGTTCTTCCAGTTGGTCTTCTGGGGGAGGGCCAGCTGCACTCCTTCTCAGGTGTCTTTGCCTGGGCTGAGTTGCACTGCTCCTTGTCAGGGGACTGGGCTCTCTGTATGCTTATCCTCTGTGTGGCTTGTGTTTCCTGAAGGCTTTCCATGCCTCTTTAGAGGGTCAGAATGAAAATGGCCATTCCCCAATCTCTAGCTCCAGAGCAAAATATCACCATCCTCCCTATAGTAAACCCTCTCGGATAGATAGTCTTTACTTTTGTGTGCCAAACTCTGCAGATTCCTGCAGTGCATGCCCACAGTGACCCTCCTGGGGGAAGTCAAAAGGTCCTGCATTACTGCCCTTTGTAGGGCCCTGGGGCTGGGACTGGTGGCTGGATTGTGTGCACACACACTCTGCCCTTCCCAGGGGAAGGAGAAGGGTTGCCCCATACTGTCATTTACAGGGCCACCACACTGAGAGCTGTTGCCCAGTTGTGCATGCACCTGTTCTATTCCTCCTGGGAGATGGCAGAGGGTCCCTGGGTTCCAGTCTGCTACTGTATTGGTTGGAGATTGGTTACCTGATCCCGCCTGGACCCCAGTTTATGGCAAACCTAGCTGAGAGACCCCTCCTGGGCTCGCTGACCATAACCAGTTTCTCTGTTCTACTGCATGTTAACTCTACTGAGTAACTCTACTAATAGGCAACCCTGTTAGTTCTGTGACTCCTGGGATCCTGAGACCACACTGAGATACCTAGAATTCTGCCTGTTTCATCATCTGAGCATCTTTCAGGCAGGGATGTCTCTCACTGGAGCAGATTTTTAAGGGTTCTGATTTTAGCCTCCTGGGCTCTATCACTTTCCAGTAGCTGGCTTATGGAGGCTCCATTTATCTTCTGATATCTACCTTCGGATTCACTTCTCCACACCTCCTATCTTGTAAAAAGTGTTTCTTTTCTACTTGTAGAGTTCCAGATTTTTTTTTTAATATCTCAGGTTGAATTCATGGGGGTTCAGAATGGTTTGATAGTCATCTAGCTAAATTCAAGGGACCAGATGAAACTACGTCCCCTACTCTTCTGCTATCTTGCCTCCCTGGATGTGTGGAAGCATATCAAGCTTTTCCTTTTTAACAGTTGTTCCCTTTGCTTTTCCCCCTCCCACACACATTATTATTTTTCTGAACCATTCAAGAGAATGCCATTCATATCATGTGCTTTTATTCTTAAATACTTCAGTGTGAGTTTCTTAAGAATAAGGATATTCTCTGTGTCACACTACAATGATCCAAATAAGGAAATTTCACATTGATATAATCCACAATCCATATGCATTTGTGCCAATTGTCCTGATAATGTCGATTATGGCTGTTTTTTTTGTTTTCCCAACCCAGGATCCAACTAGGATCACAGGTTGCATGTAATTTTGATGCCACCTTAGTTTCCTTTAACTTGGACCTGCCCCTTAGCCTTTCTTTCTCTTTCATGACCTTGACATTTTTGAAGTGTACAGACAAGTTGTTTTGAAGGACATCTCTCAGTTGGTGTTTGTCTTCTGTGTCCTTATAGTTACAGTCAGATGATGCATTTCTGATGAGAACACCGCCAAAATGATGTTGTGTCCTTCATGGTGCATTGTATTAGGAGGCACAGAATACTAACTTGTCCATTATCACAGATGTTTGATTTGATCACTGGCTTAAGGTGGTATCTGTCAAGTTTCTCTGTTGTGAAGTTGTTTGTTTTTTTCTTTGTAACTAGTAAATAATTTGTGGGAAGATATTTTGAGACCATTTAAATATCTTGGTCCTCATCGAACATTCACCAGCATGTATAGCATCCATAGAATAAGTGTTTTAAAGATTCAACAGGCATGCACACTTAACATTTGGGAAAAAAGGAGGGCAGAGACAGCTCTGCCATCTTTTTAAAAAAATTTAAATTCAATTAGCCAAGTTATAGTACATCCTCAGTTTAGATGTAGTGTTTAATAATTTATCAGTTGCATATAACACCCAGTGTTCATCACATCATGTGCCCTTCTTAATGCCCATCACCCAGTTTCCCGATCCCCCACCCACCTTCCCTCCAGAACCTTCAGTTTGTTTCCCACAGTTAAGAGTCTCTCATGGTTTGTCTCCCTCTCTTTTCCCTTCCTTCCTCTGGTCCTCTGCCCTGTTTCTGATGTTCCACATATTAGTGAAGCCATATGGTAATTGTCTTTCTCTGACTGACTTATTTCAGTCAGTGTAATACCCTTTAGTTCCATCCATGTCAATGTAAATGGTAACTGTTCACCATTTCTGATGGCTGAGTAATATTCCATTGTAAATATATATGTCACATCTTCTTTACCCATTTATCTGTTGAAGGACATCTCAGCTCTTTCCACAGTTTGGTTATTGTGGACATTGCTGCTATGAACATTGAGGTTCATATGACTCTTTTTTTCACTACATCTGTATCTTTGGGGTAATTGCTGGATCATAAGGTTGCTCTATTTCTAATGTCTTGAGCAACTTCTATACCATTTACCAGACTGGCTGTACCAAATTGCATTCCCACCAACAGCGTAAGAGGGTATTCCTTTATCCACATCTTTGCCAATATTTGTTACTTCCTGCCTAATTATTTTTAGTCATTCTCACCAATGTAAGGTGGTATCTCATTGTGGTTTTTATTTGTATTTCCTTGGTGTCAAGTGATGTGGAGCATTTTTTCATGTGTCTGTTGGCCATTTGTATGTCTTCTTAGGAGAAATGTCTGCTCATGTCTTTTGCCCTTTTCTTGACTGTTTTTTTTTGTTTGTTTTTGTTTTTGTTTTGAGTATTGAGTTTGAGAAATTCTTTGTAGATCTTAGATACCTAAAGAGGGATGTTACATCATATTTAAAGGGTTAATTCAATAAGAAGATCTAACAATTGTAAATATTTATGCTCTTAATTTGGGAGCAGCCAGTTTTATCAACCAATTAAGAATTGAAGTAAAGAGACATATTGATAATAATACATGAATAATATGGGACTTCAACCTCCCACTCACAGCAATGGACAGATCACCTAAGCAGAAGGTCAACAAGGAAACAAGGGGTTTGAATGATGCACTGGACCAGAAGGACGTCACAGATATATACAGAGCATTCCATCCTAAAACAACAGAACACATTTTTTACAAGTGCACACAGAACATTCTCCAGAATAGGTCACATACTGTGCCACAAGTCAGGTCTCAACCAATACCAAAAGACTGGGATTTTTCCCTGCATATTTTCTGATCACACTGCTTTGGTATTTGAACTCAATCACAAGAGGAAATTTGAAGGAATGTAAACACTTGGAGACAAACCATGAGAGTTTAATGTAAACACTTAAAGAGCATCCTACTGAAGAGTGAATGGGTCAACTAGGCAATTAAAGAATAATTTTAAAACTTTAAAAGGAGTGAGAATAAAAACACAACTGTTCAAAATCTTTGGGACACAGCAAAGGCAGTCCTAAGGGGGAAGAACATTGCAATACAAGTCTTTCAAAAGAAAAATTAGAAAATCTCAAATATATAAGCTAAACTTACACTAAAGGATATGGAGAAAGAAAAGCATATAAAGCCTATACCAAGAAGGAGAAGAGAAATAATAAAGATTAGAGCAGAAATCAATGAAATAGAAACTAGGAGAAGAGTAGAACAGATCAGCAAAAATAAAGCTGATTCTATGAAAGAATTAATAAGATCAATAAGCCCCTAGAGACTTATCAAAAGGAAAGAGAAAGGGCTCAAATTAATAAAATCATGAATGAAAGAGGAATGGTCAGGAAAAACGCCAAGGAAATACAGCTCTGCCATCTTTTCAGCACTTGAGACTTAAAGAGTTTTTCTGGTCTGGCTACACCCTAAAACCAAGAGGTCAGTGCTGACAAGTTGAGTTGAGATCCTCCTGGAGCAGAAGTTCTTTCCTCTCTGGCTCTATTAATGCTGTTTGTCAATCAGGTGGAATGTTTACTGTGAAAATGTGAAGAACTGCAGGGAACAGGGAGGGGAACTCAAATGAATCCATAAGAAAACTGGAAAATTACCCCATGGAATTTTTTTTTTTTTTTACCCCATGGAATTTTAACTCTACAGGCTACACCAAAAGAGTAGACTTTCTCTTGTAATTCCCTTACTTGGTTTTTGGTATTGCACATCTTTTGAAGCCAATCCTGTGTGTTATCGGGGTGTAAATATTAGCACTGTCTCTAACGTCTTAACCTTGCCTTAGGGACAGAAGGGAGTATCCTTAATCAGTGGCCCTTAGAGTCCATGCTTGTTGGGAAAATCTAACTGGGCTTCTAAGAGCAGTTTGGGAACTATTGGCACAGAGATAAGGCACAAAAGTACAGGTAGGCAAGGGGGAAATTGCAATGTGAGCATTGATTACATCTGCCTAGGCAATCTACCAGCAAGAGGCTCACCCAGGACTTTGTGCTAATTTCTGTCCAACCCTGGTTATCTTCAGAAGAGTATGCAATATTTGAGCAAAGATCAGCTCTTATCAAAAGAAGTAAGCTGGGGCGCCTGGGTGGCTCAGTGGGTTAAGCCACTGCCTTCGGCTCAGGTCATGATCTCGGGGTCCTGGGATCGAGTCCCGCATCGGGCTTTCTGCTCAGCAGGGAGCCTGCTTCCCCATCTCTCTCTCTCTGCCTGCCTCTCCGTCTACTTGTGATTTCTCTCTGTCAAATAAATAAATAAAATCTTAAAAAAAAAAAGAAGTAAGCTTGTTATTGATAATAAAGAGTAAACTATGGCTCTTATGGAATGGACTACATTTAGTAAAACATCTCAATGTACAATTTTTTTACATGAAAGAGTAGCTCTTGGAGAATTTCCTGGATTGGTGGGCATTGGTAAAAGAAGGCTAAACCATTCTGCACAAATGACGAAAGCAGCCACAGAAGGACAAGGCAAGGACAGCTTCCATCCCCTGCATCCTCTGCCTTCTACCAAAGACACAAGGAAAAATCTCAGGAAAAGAGAGAAGGTGTGTTGAGGAAAGGAACTAGCAAGATCGACATGGCTGAGAAGCAGAGACCGGTGACAGGTTTTGGATCCAATCTTGGGGAATTTGTGGGGGGATCTTAGCTCCTTGCCAATGTCCCAAGATCTTCAACAAAACTCTCTTCTTCACAATTGCTTGTACGGTGATGCTTGGGGAAAACAAGAGAATGGGACTGAACTCCAGGTTTGGGTGGCTGCAAGGTGGAGAAGAAAAATGCTGTAGGAAGGAAGATGTCACAAAGGACAAGATTTCTGTGAGAGGAGGAGCTGGATCAAGTGAGGACCAGGAGAAATCAAGCTTCTGAGGATTCCCAGCAATAGCAATGGAAGGAGAGTTCTGAGCACTCTTCTATGCAGGATCAAGCTCAACCCACTTTTACTTAAATTTCAAAACAGTTTATGCTGGGTGAGCTGGAGAGTTCAGACCCTGGGATCAGGGCAGTCCAGAGCTGCAAAGTTGGGCTTAAAGAAAAGGAGGGTAACAAGGACAACACAGCTGATTAGACCCTAGTGTCCTGCACTTGAAACAGATGCTTCAACTTCTGAAATTCCTTTTGTGCTCTTGGAAAGTGCTAATTTAACTTTCCAGAAGCTGGAGAGGGAAGCTCTTCTCTCCTCCATATTTCTCAGACTCCTTCACTCCCTCACTGTGTTGTCTGACTGGCCAACATGGTTTCCTGCTATTTCCTAAAAGCAGCCTTGTGCTTTCTTTCCCCATGACAAGAGGTCATGCCAGTTCATGTTTCTCTGCCTTTAAAAAGCACATGCACCTCCTCTTTGTTCTTTAAGGTCTTAAAAGAACTTTGATGGAGAGCAATAAAATTCCATCCCACTAAAGAAGCTAATTGCAGGGTTTTAAATAATTGGTGAAAGGCCCTTTCCCTGAAGAGGAGACTATCTTCTTCCAACTAGAAACAAAACAAAACAAAACAAAACAAAACCCAAATCCTCAAGGTGAACTCACATAGCTAGCTGCCTGATGCCTACACAAGGCTTCTGAGAAATTTCCACCTGGGATTGAAGCTATGGAACAGGAGCCATTTCTTGCTGTGGAAAAGGACAAAGTGGAACAGGGGAGTAGGGATAGCAAGACAGCATGTGTGCTCTCTGGAAGGTTCTATATGGCTACCAGAGGCTTCCCCTGAAGAGTGGGACAGAGTTTCTGTGAGAAATTTTGTCAGTGGGCTATCTAAAGCTTTTTAAGAGCCTTAGTAGAATCCTAAATCCTTGTTCATCAGGAAGAATTTTATGGGTGAAAGAAAAGTTTTGGATTAAGTATTTTCAACTTCATGAATAGAATTAGAATAAGATGTATAATAAATAAAGCTTGGTGAGTCATGGCAGCATTATTCATGACAGCCAAAAGGCTGCAGCCCAGTGTCCATCCACAGGGAATGTGGTATATGCATACAGTGGAATGTCGTTTGGCCTTACAAAGGAGGGAAAGTCTGACACACACCTCTGAGTTAGGAACAGGTAGGGCTAGGTAGGGAGACATAGGGGGCTCCTTGATCAGACTCATAGAAACACTCCAGACCACCCGGCCCTAGGTGTCGGAGGGGCAAGTCTTACTTATGACTGTTTTCTGTGGTCAACAGAAAATAACTAGATGGTAAAAAGAGGTAAGTCATTAAAGATTTATTGCTAGTCCTTAATCAATGGTGTCCCCAGTATAGAAGTCAAGAAGATTTAAATTCTCTGGTTAGCTTCCTATAAAAGATCAATCCTAAAAGCCCTCAGTGGCAACTCTGTTGGGACCCCTCTCAAAGAAATCTTTTTCTGTATCCTTGCTTAATAAGCTCCTATTGCTTTGCTCACTCTCCTTTGTCCATGAGATTCATTCTTTGACTCTGTGAGACAAGAACCTCGATCTCCAGCTTCACCCCAACACAGATGAACCCTGAAGACATTATGCTAAGTAAAGTAAGCCAGTCACAAGCATACTACACGATCCTACTTAAGTGACGTACCTAGAGTAGTCAAGTCACAGAGACAGAAATGGCGCTTGCCAGGGCCGGGGGTTGGGGGTTATGGGGAACAGTTTTATGGGTCCAGAGTTTCGGTATTACCAGATGAAAAGAGTTCTGTGCATGGATTGTGGAAATGGTTGTACAACAACATGAATGTACTTAATGTCACTCAACTGTGCACCTGAAAATAGTGATGATATTAAGTTTTATGTTATGCATTTTCCACAATAATAAGGAAATTCAGTGAGAAAGATATTGTGTTGTTTGCAAAAGTTTGTAGTTCTTTAAAGCATGGTTTTCAACATGTGTTCCATGAACACACTTGTGAGAAAAAGATTCTGTTGTTCAAAGCAGCTAGAAAATCCTCTATATGTAAAGAAGCATGTTAAGCACAGAAGAGCCTCTGATAAGGCCTGCACTGAAAATTATTAAGCTTTGTTTAATCCAGCATTTCACATGTGTACTTGATCCTAAAACACTTTCTCCCAGAGACCCCTTAAACACCTATTAGAACTGGTATTCTGCAAAATGTCGGTCTGGAAAGTGGTATTTAAGTCTTCCTCTGATTTGTATAGGAGTTGTGTCTAGAAAGCAATGGCTGGTTTTCTTCATGGACTTTGGAAGCTCAAATTTTTATGGATATAGCTAATGACCTTTATGATTAGCCATTAGAGATTAATAGGTAATGCTTTGTTAGTTCAATAAAGAGGCCATAAATTAAAAGCTCTCAGTGTGTAGAAAGGTCTTCTGACCTCCCTTCTCGAGAACTAGTTATTTGGATTTTGCTGATACTGGAGACCTCCACTGCCACCCTGGCAGCAGCTGTCTAGTTTTCAGGCTTATAATTTGCAAATAAAAACCAGTCAGGTGTCTGTCCATATCTTCTGCCCATTTTTTGATATGATTGTCTGTTTTGTGTGTGTTGAGTTTGAGGAGTTCATTATAGATCTTGGATATCAACCTTTTGTCTGTACTGCCATTTGCAAATATCTTCTCCCATTCCGTGGGTTGCCTCTTTGTTTTCTTGACTGTTTCCTTTGCTGTGCAGAAGCTTTTGATTTTGATGAAGTCCCAAAAGTTCATCTTCACTTTTGTTTCCTTTGCCTTTGGAGACATATCTTGAAAGAAGTTGCTGTGACTGATATCAAAGAGATTACTGCCTATGTTCTCCTCTAGGATTCTGATGGATTCCTGTCTCACATTGAGGTCTTTTATCCATTTTGAGTTTATCTTTGTGTACAGTTTAAGAGAATGGTCGAGTTTCATTCTTCTACATACAGCTGCCCAGTTTTCCCAGCACCATTTATTGAAGAGACTGTCTTTTTTCCACTGTATATTTTTTCCTGTTTTGTCGAAAATTATTTGACCATAGAGTTGAGGGTCCATATCTGGACTATCTACTCTGTTCCACTGGTCTATGTGTCTGTTTTTATGCCAGTACCATGCTGTCTTGGTGATCACAGCTTTGTAGTAAAGCTTGAAATCAGGTAACATGATGCCCCCAGTTTTAGTTTTGTTTTTCAACATTTCCTTAGTGATTCGGGGTCTCTTCTGATTCCATACAAATTTTAGGATTATTTTCTCCAGCTCTTTGAAGAATACCAGTGGAATTTTGATCGGAATAACATTAAAAGTATAGATTGCTCTAGGCAGTATAGACATTTTAACAATGTTTATTCTTCCAATCCAAGAGCATGGAATGGTCTTCCATCTTTTTGTGTCTTCTTCAATTTCTTTCATGAGTGCTCTGTAGTTCCTTGAGTACAGATCCTTTACCTCTTTGGTTAGGTTTATTCCCAGGTATCTTATGGTTCTTGGTGCTATAGTAAATGGAATCGATTCTCTAATTTCCCTTTCTGTATTTTCATTGTTAGTGTATAAGAAAGCCACTGATTTCTGTACATTGACTTTGTATTCTGCCACGTTGCTGAATTGCTGTATGAGTTCTAGTAGTTTGGGGGTGGAGTCTTTTGGGTTTTCCATATAAAGAATCATGTCATCTGCAAAGAGAGAGAGTTTGACTTCTTCATTACCAGAAGATATGGACAGACACTTCTCCAATAAAGACATACAAATGGCTATCAGACACATGAAAAAATGTTCATCATCACTAGCCATCAGGGAGATTCAAATTAAAACTACATTGAGATATCACCTTACACCAGTTAGAATGGCCAAAATAGCAAGACAGGAAACAACATGTGTTGGAGAGGATGTGGAGAAAGGGGAACCCTCTTCCACTGTTGGTGGGAATGCAAATTGGTGCAGCCTCTTTGGAGAACAGTGTGGAGATTCCTCAAGAAATTAAAAATAGAGCTTCCCTATGACCCTGCCATTGTACTCCTGGGTATTTACCCCAAAGATACAGATGTAGTGAAAAGAGGGGCCATCTGTACCCCAGTGTTTATAGCAGCAATGGCCACGGTCGCCAAACTGTGGAAAGAACCAAGATGCCCTTCAACGGATGAATGGATAAGGAAGATGTGGTCCATATACACTATGGAGTATTATGCCTCCATCAGAAAGGACGAATACCCAACTTTTGTAGCAACATGGACGGGACTGGAAGAGATGATGCTGAGTGAAATAAGTCAAGCAGAGAGAGTCATTTATCATATGGTTTCACTTATTTGTGGAGCATAACAAAAAGCATGGAGGACATGGGGAGTTAGAGAGAAGGGGGTTGGGGTAAATTGGAAGGGGAGATGAATCATGAGAGACTATGGACTCTGAAAAACAATCTGAGGGGTTTGAAGTGGCGGGGGGGAGGTGGGAGGTCGGGGTACCAGGTGGTGGATATTATAGAGGGCACGGATTGCATGGAGCCCTGGGTATGGTGAAAAAATAATGATACTTTTGTGCTGAAAATAAATAAATGAAAAAGAAAAAAAAAACCAGTCAGGTGGCAGTAACTGTCCCCAAACTGGCTCTTTTATTTGCCAGAGGTTTACCTTTACCCTGACTGATGTAAGTGGTCTATTAGTCCTACTTGGGTGGCGAGCTGATGTAAGAACAGGTCTTGCTTTCTTAGTTTTTATTTCATGCTTGGACTTTCTCTTGCATCTCCATCCAGGAAAGTTGCAGAAAAACAAATTATCTTAGGTCCACAAATTGACATTTTGGGCAAATTATGTTCACCTCCTGGAATCTGTATTTCCCATCTCTAAATTAAAGAGCTTAGAGGGGCACCTGGGTGGCTCAGTGGGTTAAGCCACTGCCTTTGGCTCAGGTCATGATCTCAGGGTCCTGGGATCGAGTCCCACATTGGGGCTTTCTGCTCAGCAGGGAGCCTGCTTCCCTCTCTCTCTGCCTGCCTCTCTGTCTACTTGTGATTTCTCTCTGTCAAATAAATAAATAAATAAATAAATAAATAAATAAATAAATAAAATCTTAAAAAAAAAATAAAGAGCTTGGATTAGGTTGCAAAAGTTTGTTCTGGTTTAAAAAGTGCCCCCCCTTTTTTCAGATAAAAGGAGTAATTTTCTGTTTTTTGTTTTTTTTTTTTTTCTCAGCAAATCAACATTTTTGTCTTTACTTTATGAAGGTTTTGAAGTCTAGATAGTTCCTGTTTTATAAGCATCTGCAATTTGCATACAGTGTATTTCACAGAGCTTAACAGTTCTGTTGTTTTTCTGTTACTTTTATTGCCAGGCTTTTGACAGATTGTTCTTAGAAAAGGTGGAAGTTTTAAAACTTCAGCTATTTTGAAAGAGAATAGAACATTTAAAAGTGAAACAAAGCAGAGTTTTAAAAACACCTATCAATAACAACATTTAAGGACAACCAGTAAAAGAATTGAAATGGATATAAAACTTCTAAACCAGAAAAGAGAAAAGAGATAGAAATGGAATAAGAAAACAAATGGGCCAGAAACTGAATATTTAAAAAAGAAGAAGAAAAATCATACAAAAGAAAGCACAAAGTAAAGTGGCAGGAACAAGCCCAGATATTTACATAATTAATAAAATGTTAATGACTTAAATATACTAGCTAAGATAGACTTAGAATGATTTTCTTTTTTCTTTTTAAAGGTTGTATTTATTTATTTGAGAGAGAGAGAGCTCTCAAATAAATAAGGGGCAGAAGGAGAGGGAGAATCAGGCTCCCTGCTGGAGCTTGATCCCTATCAAGCTATCCCTATCCTCTGGGATAGTGACCTGAGCCAATGGCACTTAACCGACTGAGATATCCAGGCCCCAGCATTTAGAATGGTTTTGAAACAGTCACACAAAATTCAGCCACGTGCTTTTACCAAAGTTAGGCCCCAAACTTAAAGGCACGTGAAGGTTAAAAGTAAAAAGTCTAGAAAAAGATTACGCCCACAAAAATCTTACACAAAAGGAGGCTGAAGACAATATATTAATTTCAATAAAACAGACCATGAAACAAAGAGCTTCTTCTGGAGTACAGTGGTCTCTACATAGTATTTAAAAAGCTTAAATTACTAGAAAGATACTTCAACACAGTTTCAAAAACATAAAGCAAAAACTGATACGTTCCCTGGAATTCTCGGGAGAAATGGGTGAATTCAGTATCAAAGTAAACTATTTCATTTAAAAAACATGTTCAGTTACTGCAAAGTGAAATAAACAAATATCAGCATCATGGTTGGAATTCACCAGGAAAGCATGTCATTTCACTTATAAAATTTAGTGTTAGGCACTAGTCTAAATTTTGGGTGACAGTGGTGACACACAGGTGTGGTTCCTGATCTGCTGACTCAGCCCAGCTCATGGGGATAATCTGGAGAAGGGTGGCCAGGACGCCCCCTCACCATTGCGTGGGTAGAGTTTGGAGGTGGAGTTCACATATTATGGACTTAGATCCAGTTTGGGTCTTGCCTCTAGCACTTAGGAGCTGTGTGTTTGGGGACAGTAGCTTAACCTCAATCTACTCATCTATAAAATGGGTGCAATGCCCACTACAAGCTGAGGGCAAGATACACTTGATACCTTTAAACCTCCCGCCCCCACTTAAGGTGGCCTAGAGATAACATTCCTCAGGCACTAGCAACTGTCTCAGAACGAAGGCAGAGAAAAAACAAATGGTCAGCTGATAAAAATCGCAGTCATGTAGGGCATGAAATTCTACAATAGTTTGTAACTGTCTTAATGATTTACAAGGAAAACACAATCTTAATATAGTCAGACCTCCAGGAGCCTATGGATTGAATTTCCTGGAGCTCTAATGTCACCTTCACGAAGGTGAAACTCCATGTAACCAGTCACAGATGAAGCTCTTTCTGTCCACAGGTCCTGCCCCTGTGCTATAATAAAAACACCTTTTTTTTAATGCCATAAAACGTCTCAAGAATTCTTTTTGTACTGTTGGGTTCAACCAATGATCCTGCTTTAAGACAATATGTCTTACTTTGCCTCCTGGTCAAAATGATAACATTACCCAGGACATGTCTAGATATTCTAACAAGATATTTGCATAAAACTCACACTATGAAACTATTAATTCCTTTTTAAAAAATAAAAAAATTTCATCAGTGGCTGTCTATGAACTGACTCTTCATTTTAGGAGATCAGCACCAAATGTAGCCAGGACTTAAAACAGAGGTCCTGAGGCATTTCCACCTTCTGTCCTTCATGTGATACATCAATAAATATTTACTAAGTTCTTCTTAGATGCCATAAACTCTTCTATGTCAGGCACAGTGGAGAACACAACTATGAATAAGTCATAATTTCTACTTTGGAGGATCTTACTGTTGAGTGGGAGGATCAGACTGGTATGAAAACTAACTCTTACTTCCCTAAAAACAGGAGCAAGGCATGGATTCCTGCTCTTGTCACTTCTGCTTAACATCGTTCTCGAGATAAGAATCCATGTAATAAGGTAAAGGGTAAGAGAAACGAAAGGCATAATATTGGAGATTAATAATTAAAATGCTTTATCCTCAGAAATAAAAAAAATAGTAGAACCAGTAAATTTACCAAAGTCATAAGATACAAGGTCATTGTACAAAAATTGATTGTATCTCTATATATTGGCAATGAAAGATTGGAAAATGAAATTTTAAGAGAATTACCACTTACAACAACACCAAAAATTTAAAATACTTAGGAATAAATCTTACTAAAGACATTCAAGTCCTTTATCCTCACAATTATACAATATTATGGAGAGAAATTAAATATGTGAGTAAATGGGAGAGATATGCCATGTTCATGATGAGAAGCCTCAACAGGTAAGGTAAGATGTGAATTCTCTCCAAATTGTTCTACAGAAATATAACCCCAAATATAATCCCAGTAGATTTTTTTCTTTTTTTAGAAATTGCTAAGCTGGTTTTAACACTTATGTAAAAATAGAAAAGGCATTTAGAATAGCCAAAACAATCTTGAAAAAGAACAGTTTTTGCTTCCTAACTTTAAGAATTTATAAAAGTACAATAATTAAGATAAAGTGGCATGGGCAGAAGAATAGACAAATAGACAAATGTAATAGAATAGAAAGTCCAGAAATAGGCCCACACATGCACGGTCAATGGATTTTTAGCAAGTTGCCAAAGGAATTCAATGGGATATGAAAGGGTTTTTTTTTTTTTAAGATTTTATTTATTTGATAGAGAGGGATCACAAGTAGGCAGAGAGGCAGGCAGAGAGAGAGGGAGAAGTAGGCTCCCTGCTGAGCAGAGAGCCCGATGCGGGGCTCGATCCCAGGACCCTGAGATCATGACCTGAGCCGAAGGCAGAGGCTTTAACCCACTGAGCCACCCAGGTACCCCTGGGATATAAAAGTTTTTACAAAAGGTGTTAAAACAATCAGATTATTGCCTGGAAAAAAACGAACCCCAGTCCTACCTCATAGCGTAAAATAAAATAAAATAAAATAAAATATAAAAATTAATTGGAAACAGATCATATATAGAAACACAAAAGCTAAAATTAGAAAACTTCTACAAGAAAACACAATAGTTTTGTTACCTTGGAATGGGCAAAGTTTTCTTAAATGGAACAAAATTCATTAACCATAAAATAATAAATTATACTGAAACAAAATTTAAAAACTTATTAGGGGTGCCTCAGTGACTCAGTTGGTTAAGTGTCTGGCTCTTGATTTCAGCTCAGGTCATGATCTCAGGGTTATGAGTTCAAGCCTCATGTCAGATTCTCTCTCACTTCCGATTCTCTCTTCCTCTCCCTCTGCCCACCACACTCCTCCCAGCTTGTGTGCACACGCACATACTCTCTCTTAAAAAACAAAACAACTCCTTATCAGAAGATACCATTAAGAAAATTAATAGAGAAGCTGCGGACTGGGAAGATGTATTTGAGATGTACGTATGTAGATACGTCTACAGATACTTAACCTCAGAATAGATACAGAATTTCCACAGCTCAGTAATACAAAGAAAAAAACCCCAATTAAAGGCACTCCACTAAAGAAGAACTACAAGTGTCCAGTAAGCTTCTGAAAAGATGCTTAGTGTCATTAGTTATCAAGGGAGTGAAAATTAAAACCACAATAAAGTAATGCTTTACACCTACTTAAGTGGTTAAAATTAAAAAGACTGAAACATCTTTAAGGTGTAGAGTAGCAGAGAGGGTCAGTTATCGTATGGTTTCACTTATTTGTGGAGCATAACAAAAAGCATGGAGGACATGAGGAATTAGAGAGAAGGGTGTTGGGGTAAATTGGAAGGGGAGGTGAATCATGAGAGACTGTGGACTCTGAAAAACAATCTGAGGGGTTTGAAGTGGTGGGGGTGTGGGAGGTCAGGGTACCAGGTGGTGGGTATTATAGAGGGCACGGATTGCATGGAGCACTGGGTGTGGTGCAAAAATAATGAATACTGTTATGCTGAAAATAAATAAATGGGAAAAAAAAAGGTGTAGAGTAGCTGTAACTTCTGTACATTGCCCCCCCCCCAGGGGGGGGTGTTACATATTACATCCACATTGAAAAACCATCTAGCAGTTTCTTGGGAAGTTAAACATATGCCTATTTTGGAATTCTCTCCAGAATTTCTGCCACTGGTTATTTACCCAAGAGAAATGAAAACATAGCCTACAATAAAGATTTGCACGTGAATGTTCAGAGGTGTTTTATTCAGGATAGCCCTAAACTGTAACAAAACGACCAAAAAAAAAAAATATTACCAACAGAAGTATGGATAAGTGAATTGTAGTGTAGTCTGACAAGGCAATACCATTCAACCATGAAAATCAGTAGGTAACTAGAGCACACAACAGCATGGTGAGTGAAACAGTACGCTGAGTGAAAGAAATCACATACAAACATACACAAAAGTATACATATCGTAGGGCTCCACTTCCAAAACAGACACACGTCCTCTACTGTGATAGAAATCAGAACTGTGGTTGCCATTTTGGAGGGCAGACTTGACTGGAAAAGGGCATTAAAGAATTTCTTAGGATGAGAGAAGTGATGGGGGAAAAGCGAGTGGATTCATTTGTCAAAACTCATTGACCTGGGGCGCCTGGGTGGCTCAGTGGGTTAAAGCCTCTGCCTTCAGCTCGGGTCATGATCTCAAGGTTGTGAGATCAAGCACTGTGGCTGAGCACAGGGCCTGCTAAGGATTCTCTCCCTCCCGTGGTGCTAATTAGAGAGGAGGAGAGCAGGCTTGCCTATCAAAGCACCTACCCTCCCTGGCTGATGTGTGGAGAATGGGGAGGTACTGTGGGAATAACCCTTTTAGCAGCTGTTCAGAGCTGAGTTCTGTACTTCTGTGTAACTACAAGTTGCCGCTCCAAACAACGTCACCAGGTATCTTAAATAACCTTACTGGGGAAAAAATGATACTTTGAGCACCAAAGCAAGAACAGCCTTTTCCGTGAGTGTAGCAGGCGGTGTCCCTGCTGAGGGTGACCTGGCAGGCCACGTGCACTGGAAGCCATCAGGCTGAGTGCATGGGGGTCCCACAGTGCTTGTGCCACAAGTCAATGGCCTCGCTCACAATCGCGTCCGAGCTGTCCTAGGGAATATTTTCCAGAAACTTTGTTATCTTCTCTGCACTGTTCAGAGCCATTACTTTTATTTTAAAGGTCAATAAAATTTCCACAGCTACAAAAACTAAGATCTTACAGGATCCACTTACAACCAAAGCTTGTGCAAATGCTCTCCCTCTTAAAACAACAACAACAACAACAACAGCAAAAAACAAAAAAGAAAAAGAAAGAAAGGACCCTATTGCGTGGTAACCACCAGAAACTGCACCAACTCCTAAATCACAAATTGGAACATCCAGCACTGGGACTACATCCTCCCTGACGTCATCCACCTTGATGGCCCGCCCCTTTCTCTGCATCCCTCAGCTCTTGTTTCTTCGCTTCCCTGTATCCAGGATGAGGTCCACGGCCCATTAATATTATTGCTCCCTTGTAGATAACCTTGACTCTTTTGCCTCTTTTCTGTTTGTTCTATTTACCTCTTGCAGCCCAGCCCTGCATAAAGCAAGCCTCTGCTTGTTCCATGCCCGCCAGCATGCAGCTGGGTGTTTCTGGGCAGAAATCCCACCATGGAGAAGGCTGATGTGCTTCTAGTTCTGTGATGACCAATCTTTTTTTTTTTAAATACATGTGAAGCTCTTAACATAAGTGACTCCATTTAAAAAATATTTTATTATTATTTTAAATATTTTAAAAAGATGTTATTTATTTATTTGACAGAGAGAAATCACAAGTAGGCAGAGAAGCAGGCAGAGAGAGAGGAGGAAGCGGGCTCCCTGCTGAGCAGAGAAGCCCGATTTGGGGCTTGATCCCAGGACCCTGAGATCATGACCTGAGCTGAAGGCAGAGGCTTTAACCCACTGAGCCACCCAGGCACTCCTTATTATTTTAAATTTTCATATTTAAAACTAAATTAATCAGCATATAATGTATTATTGGTTTCAGAGGTATGGGCCTGGGATTCATTAGTCTTTTTTTTTTTTAAGATTTTATTTATTTGATAGAGAGAGATCACAAGTAGGCAGAGAGGCAGGCAGAGAGAGGTGGTGGGGGGGAGCAGGCTCCCTGCTGAGCAGAGAGCCCCATGTGGGGCTCGATCCCAGGACCCTGAGATCATGACCTGTGCCAAAGGCAGAGGCTTAACCCGTTGAGCCATCCATGTGCCCCTGTGATTCATCAGTCTTATGTAACACCCAGTGCTCATTACATCACATGCCCCCCTTAATGTCCATCACCCAGTTACCCCATCACTCCACCCCTTACCATACACACCCCAACCCTCCACACCCCAAACCCCCTCCAGCAACCCTCAGTTTATTTCCCATCATTAAGATGTGATGACCAATCTTTTTTTTTTTTAAGATTTATTTATTTATTTGACAGAGATATAGCAAGAGAGGGAACATAAGCAAGAGCGGCAGAGGGAGAGGGAGAAGCAGGTTTCCTGCCAAGCAGGGAGCCAGATGTGGGGCTTGATCCCCGGATGCTGGGATCATGATCTGAGCCAAAGGCAGACGCTTAACTGACTGAGCCACCCAGGTGACCCGTGATGACCAATCTTATTCTAAGCTTCCAGCCTCACTGCTGAGATAAGCTTATTTTGCTCTCCTCGAGGAATATTCTCTAGTTTCTAGCTGCACTGACTATACTGTGTTCCCCTTAGCTAAACACTGCCTCCTATATATATATATATTTTAAACCCCAAAGAGTATATAATCCGTGCCTCTCCACTACCAAATCCAAACACCTGGTGGCATTAGCACCCCACTTTCCTTCTCTCCTGTGTCTGGAAGGAGTGTTCACTTCTCCACAGAGCCAGGCTCCCCATTTGTCCTCTGGACCCCGTCCTATTTTTGTCTTATCAGACTATTTGCTCTTTTATTAGGGCTTCTGACGTCACACTCTTTAACCCTTTGCTCTTACTGGATCCATCCAACAAATACTCCAACATCTGTACTCCAAATTGTTGTTCAGATCTCCAGCTGTTAGCATGACTCTCACTTCCTTATTTAGCTGTGCTTCTAAGAGCTTCCTGTGTCTCATCCTCACCTTTTATTTTTTTCTTTGGTGTATTCAATTTTGCTTCTGCTCCCTCCATTCCTTAGGACTTGATCTTGCTAGGTCACTTCAAGCTGCCACAGCCAGCAGTGATTTCTTCTTCCTCCTTTGACTGGAACCTTCTGTGACACTCTAGAATATTAACCTCCACCTTCTTTCTTGAAATGCTATGCTTCTTCTCGTGACTTCTATGATGCCATGCCATACTCCTTTGATTTTCTCCTAAGTCCCTGGTCTTCCCCGACACCTTTGCCAATACCCTCATACTTCCTCCTCTGCCTGAATTCTAGTATGCGAGATCCTCAGGGAGCAGTCTGTGGCCCTCTTCTTCTCCCCTTAAGAATAAGGGGATAAATCTTTATCCCATGCCTTCATATTTTATATAGTATGACCCTTAAAGGATCATCTTTAGCTGAGCTCTTTCTTCTGGTCCCCAGACTCTTGTATTCAACGGCTTATTTGGTGTTGCTAACTTGGATGGCTCACAGAAGTCTCAACATGAATATGTCCCAAAGAAAACAATTGATTTCCCCACTTCCACCTATCCATCACTCTTATACATGTGGATAAACTGTACCAAGGTAGAACCAGCTCCATCTTTCCTGCTACCTTCTTCTTTTGGCCCCTTTCCCCAAAATGTTTTCTAATTAGTCACAAGTTCCTATGGATTTTGTCTCTAAAGCATATCTTGAAATTATTACCAGCATGTCCATAACCCTGTTTGTACCTCTAACCCAAGCCACCATCACCTCTTCTCTGACTCCTGCCTAACCTCCAATTGGTCTTCCTGTTTCATCTCTTGGCCCCCTTCAATCTGCTCCCCATATAGCAGCCAGAATGATTAGATAAATGAGTATAAGGTAGTATCTCCCACTCATTCATAGACTCCATTGAAAACTATCAGTGGTGTATTTCACTTACAAAACAATCTAGGGAGCACTTGGGTGGCTCAGTTGGCTAAGCATCTGTCTTCGGCTCAGGTCAAGATCTCAGGGGTTCTGAATTAAGCCCCGTGTCTGGCTCCTTGCTCAGCAGGGAGTCTGCTCCCTTTGCCACTCCCCCTGCTTGTGCGTGCTCTCTCTCTCCTCCTTTCTCTCAAATAAATAAATACAAATCTTAAAAAACCAAATAAACCAACCAACCTCCCCCCCTCGAGCCGAAACACAACCTAAAACCCTTCACATGGTCTCAAGGTCCTACATGTTGTAGATTTTCTAGCCAACCTCTCCTTGAAATATTTTTCCTCTTATTCACTATACTGATGGGCCTCTTCATATTAGTATGGAGAATAACCAGCCTCTTCCATTTCAGGGAGTCTGCACACCCTGTTCACTCTGCATGGACCAGTAAGTACACAAAGTTCCTTCACCTCACCAGTGGTGAAGGCCTTGTGTGACCACTTCCGGCTCAGTACATTCAGTTCCAACATCGCTTCCTCAGTACGGCCTTCTGTTTGTTTTTCTGTCTCTTGACAGCCCAGTATTTTCTATTGTAGCAGCCTAATTTGTAAATATGTCTTTACTGGTGTGTGTATTCACTTAATGCCAGTTTTCTGTAAAGATGTTTAATATCCGTGATGGTAGAGACCAGGCCTGTTTTGTTCACCCAAATATATCGGTGATTACAGTTTCTGACCCATAGTAGATACTTGGTAAGTATTTGTTGAATGAACTTATTATTTCATATAATATAAATGATGATAATTTTTCCAGCCATGGGGTGGGATCAACTGTCTGTTTTTCTGTAACTATTCCAAATCCCCTCATCCCTAATTCAGGAGGGATGTATCATTCCCTCTAACAAAGTGCTAGTCTTTAGCTCTCTGTCTTTATATTGACCCTGCTACTAAATGGCTGTGACTAGTATGCACTAATATTCCATTCTCCTCCACTTTGAGTTATAGGTGAAATTATATTTTCCAGTGTCTTGTGGTGCTCCCTGTGAGAAGTTTAGCACACCTCCTAACCTTTGGCTTCCTCATCAGCTTTCTCATTGGACCCATGGTGCCTCTCTATTTGACGGATTCAATTCCTCTGATACCAGAGATAGGACATGGGCCTCACTTTGGCCTGAATGGAAGGGAGGGGTACTACTTCTGGCAGAAGCATTAGAGCCCCTGCATCAATCCACAGATTCTCTTTTCTATCTCTCCTGAGAATGGCAATATTTCGTGTAGGGGCTGCTCCTTTAGCTTGGGTCCCAGGGCCTTAGGTGACCAGCAGGGAGCATGTCACATGAGCAAGAAATAAATCACCGGTCAACCACTGAGATTTTGGGGGTTGATTGTGGCCACAGTTTAACCCAACCTAAGCTGCCTGAGAGACTCGCTTCCTCAAAGTTAGATGTGGCCAATGTGACAGCTTCAGTCAACAAAGTGTGACAAAAGTGATGCGTATCACATCTTCCCAGGTTTCTGAAGTCATGCCTTCAGGTCCAAATGCAGTGGAGCGGTCACACATCAGGTATAAAACGGAAAGAAGATTCGAGATTTTTGACTCGCTAAAGAGAGAGAACTTGAGATTGCCTGGAAGAAGAGCTTCTGCTCCTGATTCAAAGGTGCCTTGACTCTCATCCAAGTCCTTACTGCTGTCTTTGCATTTCTGGGATTGGACCCAACCTACAGGGAAGTCCTGGATGTCAGAAATCACATAGTACCAACTCTGTTTGGTTCCCCACAGGTGAGGTGAAGGAACTTTGTGTACTTACTGAGGTGGCCTGGCCCAAGGCAAGCTCCCAGGAGGAGTCCCTATTCTCTCCCTGTCTGCTGGTGGCCTCTGATGTGTCTCAGTGTGGGACCCAGGAACTTGTTCCTAGGAAGTACCTTACAGACTAAGGTTTATTGCTAGATGCCCATGGCCAGGAGGTTCTTGGGAAAGTGACTAAAATACCTTATAAAATGCTGCCAAGCTCCAACTTCTGCTTCAAGAAACATTTCCTGAATACCTGCAGTCTTCCTGGCAATTGACATTATTTCCTTATAACCGCCAGGAAAGGAAACTATTATCTCCCTCAGGCAGATGGTGACTGTGGTTCAGAGAGTGTAGGAATCTTGCCTATGAGTGGAGAGTGTGCGTGAAGAGCCTGGGATCTGAACACAGATATTTGAATTCTATTCTCTCTCTCTGCCTGTCTCTGTCTTTGTCTCTCCCTCACTGAATGTGAGTGACGCTGCACCCCAGCGCTATCCTCTTAAGAGTTCCCTCTCCAAATCTCATCCTGGAAATCTCTTTCCTTGGGAGCTCTCCTTACTGGCCTGGTATTAAAGGACATTTTTCAATCTCCTGGGAAGAGTTCCTGTGTGATAAAAATTATTTCTTAGAAGTGTAACGGAAAAGACTAGGGGGCAAACTTTGCGAATCAAAATAGCAAAACCTTCTTTCCTTACTTCCGCTGGTTATTCTGGCATGAGCTGTGATGGGCTGATGTGGGAAATCAGAGATTCACAGAGCTCCCAGCCCAGGACTGTCCTCTCAGGGACACTTCGGATGCCTGAGGGATGGCCTAGTGTCCGTGTGCGCGTGGCGAGCTGCTCCACAGAAGGTGGGCTGAGGGACCTCTCTCCCCAGAGTGCTTCCCAGAACTAACTGTGCTCTTCTCAAGTGAGAGAAACACCCTAATTCGGGGGATACACTGGGACAACTGCAGACACCCGCAGCTCAGACAGAGGCATCACTCCTGCCACTTGCTGCCGCCATGTCTGTCCTGAAGATGGTCTGAAGGTCTCAGAGGGGACTAATCCGCAGGTGGTGGATCTGCCGGGTGTTTTAGGGCCTCCAGAAAGCTCCTGGAGGGAATCTGAATGGCGTATCTGTGTATGTTAAGCCTTGTCCTCTCCATGGATATTGGTAGGACAGGGCCGGATCTCCGGGTGCTTGCTGAGGGAGAAGGCAGGTGCAAGGTGTGTGAAAACAGGTGCAAAGTTGGACTCTTTAATTCTGGCCATGCAATTACTGCTTCTTGGAGTTGATACCTGCTGCTTATACCCTGGAAAGCTGGCGTCGGCGACAGGGACTTGGCATTATCCTCTTGATTATCTCATTCTACAAAGGCCGGTACAGCATCATGTCACTTCCTACGCAGTGTAAAAGGGAGGAAGAGCTTCCCCACCCACATCCACGCAGAAAGGGACTGGAGTGTGGGGGCATGTGCTTCTTGAGGGGGCATGGTGGGACCCTGGGAAAGCTTCTGGAGGGAAGAAGAGGCTGTGCTCCAGCAGCCAACAGAATAGCTATTCCTTTCCAGAAGAGAGGTTAGAGGAGATTGTCAGCTTTCCAGGGCTTCTTCTGGGGTGGGGGCAGATAAGCCCAGGTCTGACCCCTTCCTGCCAGAGCTGAGTCACCCGGCTACGGGTATGCTGGCATCATGCTACTGGAAACCACAAGGCCCCAGGGGTGGGTGGAGCTCACCCTCCCTCTGCCCAGGGTTGGCTTTCTTTGAGCAACTTCCTGGATTCCTTCCTCATCCTCTGCCAGACCCGTTCTCCCATCTGTCCCTTCCTTACCCTTATGGTCTTTATTCACCCACTTCTGGACCCCTTCCGTCTGTTTAGCAAACAGTCCAAATCCCTTCGAAATATTCCTCCTGAGAGAGCACTCAGCAATCATTGCTTGTGGCAGAGCGTCAACCTGTGAGTGATTCCTGTATGACCTGCAGTTTTCTGGAAAGTCTTGCTTCACTTAAACCAGCATTTTTGGTGATTGCGGTTTATCCCAACTCTTCTTTGCTTGTCCAAATCTGTTGTTGACTAGATCTCTGCCCTGGTCAGTTCCCAGGGTCTATACAATCTTCTCGGTCATGAGGACAACAGCAGTGTTCAAGCTGTAATCTCAGGGATCTAGTAGAGTAGAAGGAGCACTGACTCTGGAATTAGAGGCTGAGGTTCAAGTTCAAGCTGCTCTTGACTCCATGTCAGGTGAAAACGAAAGTGAGCCTTCATCTGAAAATGAAATTTCTTCACTTGAAAATGGGGCTTATGACATCCCATATTCCTGAGGATACCCCGAAGTGATGTATATGAAAGAATCAATATAACGTACAAACCATATTGCATAATAACAATCATGGTGAAAAGGAAGAAAAGAGGAGAAGAGTAATGATATAAATAAACTTGAGATCAAAATGACTTTCTGTCCTGGATGGGAAGGAAGTAGACTCAGGCAAACTATATGAGAAGAATGGGTGCCTTTCCTTCCGCCCTCCCCAGCCAAGCCGGGGTCACTGAGCAAATATTTACAGACCACTACTGTGTGTCACTGGGGACATGAAAATAAGCGAGATCAGATCTCTGTGTTATATGCCATGGCAGAGGTAAGCAGCCAATACAATGGGAACAGGTGAGGGAACAATGAATGGTCTCGGGTGTGGCTTCGAGGCTGAGGCCAGGAGCCTGGAGGAACTGGTTGTCTCTCAGTGGAGCTTTAAAGGGCTCAGTTGGGGAAAGAATGGGGAAAGGAAGTTCCAGGCTGAGGGTTGTCCTGGGCAAAGGCATTGGGGTTTGGTTGTGAGTTCAGGGAGCATAGAATAGTCTGTTGTGGCCAAAAATGGATGGTGTGGGTGAGGTGGCTGGAAATGAGGCTGTGAGATGAGCTGGGTCTTGATGTTGGTCTTGGTGGCACGTAGAAGCCAGAGGATGGCCATACCAGGAGCTCGGCTCTCCTTTGAAGGGACAGGCCAGGAGAAATGGTGAGGTTGGGTGTTGGATATGAATTGGGAACAGATTTGGCAGGGTGTGTGGGGGCATGCTATAAATCAGAGGGACCTAGGCTATGAGTGCTTCCTTTCTTAGGCCCAAAGAACTTCTCAGCCAGTATGGAAGGACAGATACTCAGGGAGGCCAGAGGAGGGCCCTCAGAGGGGCAGGTCCAGGGGAGGACCACCTCTCGCCTGGCCTCAAATTGGGCCTAAGATGAGTCATCTGTCCTTGGGGAGTCCTGCCGCCAGAGTTACCAGGAGGAGTTTGGAGGAGCACCAGACCTTGCCAGCAAGAAACTTCCATTCACCAGAGGATCTTTTAAGGGAGTCTCAGGCTGACAACATATTTCACAATATAGCAAAAACATTCTGAACATTTCAGAGGCTTGCTAAAGAAAGAATGATGCAAGGGTCGTCCCCAGTAGGAAGTACTGGCCCAAACAGGTACCTATGAAAATGAAATAACATAAACTAGAACACTTCCATCCCCTGATAATATTTTCTTTTCCTTGGCTGCCCTGATGCTAGGCAAGAAATGGCAGTGTCCTGTGAGCAAGGGACAACTTGTTCAGAGCTGGGCAAGGCTCAGCTCTTGTCTTTGGAAAGAAGGTCTCCCCTCTCCCCCCAAAAAGTCCTAGCATATCCCAAGCACTGTCAGAGCTGGAAGGGTCTGTGGACTTATACAGATGGGAAGAGGTCTTCTGAGAAATGTCAGAGAGAAGAGCAGATCCCGAGGCTCTCGCCTGAGCCTCTTGTCTTCCACTCTGGAACACCTTCTGTGGAGTCATCTCGACTCAGTGCTTGGCTGCTGAAATCCTCTAGACCAGTGGAGTGGGGCCTCTGTCTGTTCCTAACAAAGTCATGGGGAGGCTTGCGAAATTTTGCCTAGGAAAAGATTTTATACATATGTGTATATATAACTTATATTTATAAATACACAAACTTAATATTTGTGTATTTTATATATTCATGTATATATATATTTGTGTGTATATGTATGTGTATATATGTGTGTGTGTATATATAATTTATATTTATAAATACACAGACTTAATATTTATGTATTTTATATATTTACGTATATATATTTGTGTGTGTATGTATATATGTGTATATATATGTGTGTGTGCGCGCGCGCATCTATCTATATTTTGGGGGGGCGGGGGAGGGGCAAGTCCCCCAGCTCTGCTCACAGACCCACCAGGGAAGCACTCTTTATTTAGCTCCAGGCAGGGTGTTTCATGCATTTCCTGGAGCTGCTCTTTCACTGGCAGCATAGATGGGGATCCTGGGGCTATATGATCCATTCACAAGATTCTTGTCACCCCAGTTCCTGCTTCCATGTGAGATTCTCAGAATAATGGTGACGATAAGATAGACGTGAAGAATAGGGAACGTTTAGTATAGGGAGAACACTGATAGGGATCAAAAACCACACAGTTGCACGTTCCGGGTCACTAAGGGCTGTGAACTCTGCTGGTCTGGCTACTCAGCTGGAGACAGGAGGCAGCCAAGAATCACAGGGATAGGACGGACACCTGCTAAGGGGCCAGGGAGCACCCACAAGGCAACTGTCCCTGCCATTGTCTGCTCCCCCCCCTTGGAATCCTTTCCGAGACTCCCTCCCTTTGGGTCTTCCGTCTTCCTTTTCATCTGCTTAGGCCTAAGTCTATGACTTATAGACTTGGTAGCTTCCTGGAACACAGAGGGAAAGGTTTCAACTCCCGTATAGGATACCTCAGGCCCACAGGTTCTTTTTTTAAAGATTTTATTTATTTATTTGTGAGTGGGGTTGGGGAGAGAGTAGCAGAGGGAGAAGCAGGCCTCCCGCTGAGCAGGGAGCCTGATGCGGGACTCGATCCCAGGATCCTGGGACCATGACCTGAGCCGAAGGCAGCCACTTAACAGACTAAGCTACCCAGGCACCCCAGGACCACAGGTTCTTAAGTTTATCAATACCTCTGGCTCTCCAGAGAGAAAAGAGGCCAAGTTCACCTCCTGGGTATGCCCTATATGAGCACTCCTACCTTCCCCCTTCTGTGCATGCCCCAGGTCTGGGGTCCTGCAGGGACTGGTGGCAGAAGAGTAAGAAGTTCCATTTCATCTGCTCCTCCTGGCAGAGTGAGGCTGGAACCTAGGCCCTCTTCTCGGTCCCCAAGGAGTCAGTGTCAGACGGGTGACCATTGAGATTGGGTTCACTTCCTAGTCTTGTTCTCTATCCCTATAACTTTGTGACATTCTATATTCTACTTGGGATCACAGGATTTCCCGGTACGGTTATAGTCAGCTACCTGATTTATGCATGCTGGCTGGTCCGGGTCCTCAGAGCACCTCATATGGCCTGCAAGAGTGAAAACGGGTGTAGAGCCTCTCTGCGTGTTTGTTCAGAAGACAGGCCTGAAGGGCCGGTGCTGCCGCAGCCCTAGGGAGGCCACACTCCTGCTGCTTCTTCCTCTGCTGACACCACACTGACTCTCTCCCTCCTGGTTCTTCCTCAGCGTGAAGGGAGGACTTTGTCAAGGATGCAGTGTCTCCCTTGCCTCCGAGTTCTAGGAAGAGCCGTTCTTGGGGAGGTGTCACAAGAAAAGCCCAGCCTCTGCTCTCTATGGCTATCAGAGATTCTAGACTCTGAGAAACTTGGCTCAAATCCTGGTTTCCCCTTGCGTGGGGGTTACGGAAACCCTCTGAGCCCAGACAGCTTGCTCACATAGAAAACAAGAAATTATATCTGTCAGAGGGGTATTGTAGAAAGTCAATGAGATCCATACAGAACGACTGGCCTAGGACCTGGCACATATTTGCATCTTCATAAATCCTTGTCCTCTTTAAAATGTCTCTTACTGTGGAAGTGATTTAGCCTTGGCCAGTAGACCAGCCTCAGGACTGGGGGCCTCCCATGTCAGGATTTATAGCAAGAGCCCTGTATTCTCCTAAATGAGCTTTAAGTTGCTAAATCAGTAAGGAGATGTGAGGTCTTAATTTCTCCAATTGTCACAAATGCATGAGAACAAAACTACCAGTAGAAGCAGCCCCTGAAATCCCTCAGGGAGAAGTGGTCAGTGTGCTGATTCAGACTTCTAGCTCATGAGATTGAGACCCGTGGTTTCAGAAAAATGGCAAATGTTAGGTCCCAAAATGTGGGGGTTACCCGTGGATGGCCAACATCGCAAATGTTAATCCTCTAATGCAATGATCAGCTGGCCTTTGTGGCTCTGGAGAGAAGGGCAGGCTGCTTCTAGGAGTGTGACACAGGAGAAGGTGCCATCAGTAGACAGCAGCCTCGTCCAGGCAGGGACCAGACCACAGGGAGAGATGCCTCTATGCAGAAGGTCAGTCCAGTTCCCACAACCTCTCTGTACTTCAAGATAACAAGTCTGAACTTCAAGATTACAAGTCTGAGGTGGCTAGCTTGCCTTCTGCCCATGATTACTTTGGGGATTATGTCCCCTTTTTGGGTTTTATGCTCCAGGATATTAATAGCGGTTTAATCAGCTCTTTTTTTTTTTCTTCATAAGTGAAAGAGTTCCTTCCTTTTTAAAAGAGAAAGCAAATAACAGCATTAACAACACTATGTTCCCATGGAACATGCTGGTTCCGAGACAAATTTAGAATGGGAATAGTGGGTGATCTCCCCCATAGATGCCTGTACCCTAATTTGACTTTCCAAAGACTACTGTAATAAAACGGGTGGGGGCAGCCCTGGGAGAGCTGAAGGAAACTCTCAAGTTTTCAAGTGATAACTACTTCAAAGGTATCAATATGTAAGTCCAAATTCTGCATCACTGCCACAGGGAGTGGTGATATTTAGGAGGAATGTAAATTGTGGGTCTGCAGTGCTGGCTCAGAGATCCTGGGTAATACATAAAGTACAATGAGCTGCCCTTTATGCCCTTTAAGCCTCTCTGACCGTATATTAATCAATGCCCAGTACGCGGCCTAGGATATGGCAGAATCCCACTGAAACTGATAAATGAATGGATATGTGATCATTGCCCAGCATAGAAGATTCTCTAGAGCCCATCCTTAAAATCAAGTTGTGGGGATGGGGACACTTAAGGCCAAGGAGCCCAAGATCCATGGTGACATCATTTGCACATGTAGCTTTGCAAAGCAATATTCAAGATATTGCTTGAATATCTGGCAAGTCAGATATTCAAGCCATGCTGTCTTGCCTTTAACTAAAACCAGGTTCTGGCCTTGTTGTCATTCATTCATTTATTCTTCGTTCATCATTCAAAAAGTATTTTTTGAGTAAATACTATGTTTATCATGTCCATGTAGTGTTCTGCACTGAAGACAGACAAGTGAACATCTGCCCTTGGAGAACTTATTGTATTAGTGAATGTAATACTAGGTGCTGTAATAGACAAACCCAGAAATCTCAATGGGTAAGCACAATACAAATTTATTTCTTGTTTCTATAAAGTCATATAGACAATGTGGGAGTCTAGGGCAGGCTGCCCCAAAATGTACCACTTTGGTGTTGTTGGTTTTTTTTTTAAAGATTTTATTTATTTATTTGACAGAAAGAGAGAGATCACAAGTAGGCAGAGAGGCAGGCAGAGAGACAGAGGGAGAAGCAGGCTCACTGCTGAGCAGAGAGCCTGACACAGAGCTCTATCCCAGGACCCTGAGATCATGACCCGAGCCAAAGGCAGAGGCTTTGGCTGAGCCAACCAGGCACCCCTCATTTTGTGTTTTGATTTTATTTTGAATTAAAGTTATTTAAGAAACAACCAATATAAGAAGAATAACCTGACTGCATCCCCAACCCTGGCCTTTGACTTCAGAAAGGAAATAAATCATCCCTGTGAAAAGTACTCTCCCTGTATGTACCCAGAGGTAAAGAGACATCTTTGTCACCAGAGATAGAGAATTCTAGGCAAAGAAGTTTGTGTAGATGAACCTTGCTACTTTTACCAGTTAACTCCCCCAGTCCAAATTCTGTTTAGAATTCCTTACCAACTGAAGCTCTTGAACACAAGTTTTCTTTGTCCTGTCCATTCCTTACAGATTTATGTTTCTTTGTCTAAAAAAATATATATATAAAAACTGCCTGACTTGGTCATTTCTTTGGGTCTCAATTTTGTTATTGGGCCTCTGTGTACATGTAATTAAATTTTGTTTTTATTTTTCTCCTGTTTACCTGTCTCTTGTCAATTTAATTCTCAGACCATCTAGAAGTAATCTGAAGGGTAGGGGAAAATATCTTCCTTCCCCAAGACCTCCCAGGGTAGGAGAAGAGAGCACTCAGATCATTGTGTTTCTTTAAACACTGGACTGACTGGAAGTTCTGCCATCTTCAGTGTGTGGCTTCCCAGGTCATCCTGGGCATTGACATTAGTGATCAGACAGTGGAGAGAGAGAATGGGAGCTTTGATATTGTGAACATCACATTCACCCACATTATATTCATCAGAACTCAGTCAGAGGCCTTCCTCACCTATAAGAAGGTAGGAAATGGTTCTCCTGGCAGGGCAGTGACCTCCCAGCAGAAACTCTTCATTAGAGAAGAAATGCATGGATATTTGGTGAAAGAGTAGACATGTCTGCCATACTTACATTCTACTGGAGAGAGAATGGGTGTAACCATAAATACCTTAAGTGAGTGCATTGTATACTATTTCAGATGATAAAATGAAAAAAGTCAGGTGAGAGGCATAGGGGGTGTAAATAAGTTGTGAAAATAATTTTCTTCAGTGGCTATTCATTGGGCCATGCTATCTACAGGGCAAATGTGAGTTGATCTTTTGCATGAGTCAGAGGTAAGGACTCTCCTTCCTAAATGTGCTGGAGCACCTTGGATTCGAAAGAGAGACCTGACTTTGTGTCCAGATAGGCACACATTATCATCACCACAAATGTCTTTGGAGTTACAGAGTTTACTGAGTACAAAAAAGACATTCTCAAAAAACCTAGTAGATGCAGACAGATAAAATGAGTTCAAATTGCTTCTGGGATTTTTCTATTCCTTGAACTCTTGTATGCCCGTAATAACTGACCCAGGCTGAAATTCAGATGCTTTTAAAAGTTTTGACTCTGTGTGTCTTTTTCAATAATACCAGCTTCTTGATTCTGGAAGGATCTACTTCCCAGATGTGTCAAGAATATCAAGGGTTGATTTCTGCCACAGTAATAAAGGTTTACTTGTTTCTGAGGAATACTATCTCGTTACTTAATATCAATGATAGAAGTTTAGTTGGAAAGGAGCTGGTGAGGGAATTAAATGTTGCCAATAATATCCGGAATAATGGGGGAAATTTCTGTATTTGATAAGAGTTAGGGGGTATTATACTAAGTAAAATAAGTCAGATTGAGAAAGACAAATACCATGTTATATGATTTCCCTTACATGTGGAATCTAAAAAAAAAAAAAAAACAACAACAAATGAATGAGCAAACAAACAAAATCAGAAATCAGACCTAAACATACAGAGAACTGATGGTTGCTGGAGTAGAGGGCGGTAGGGAGATGGGCAAAACAGGTGAAGGAGAGTGGGAGATACAGGTTTCTAGTTATGGAATGAATAAGTCATAGGGACGAAAGGTACAGTACAGGGAATAGAGTCAGTGATATTGTGATAGTGTTACGTGACGGCAGGTAGTAGCCACACATGGGATAAGCCTACTATAATATTTAGAACTGTTGAATCCCTGTGTTGTTCCCCTGAAACAATGTAATCGGCTGTATCAGCTATGCTAAAAAAAAAAAAAAAAAAAATTAAATGAATCAAAAAAAAAATCAGGGGCTGAGACATTTCTGAAAATTCAACTCTTTCCTTGCATCGTGGACTCGGTCCCGTAAGCGTTTGTTGATCTTTCTTGCAGACCTGGCAGTAGGCTAGGTACCAGTGGCAGAGCAGCAAGCACAGTTCTGCTCCTGATTCCAGGGCTCACCCTCTAGCCATGGAAGAAAGACACTTGGCCATCCAGAGGCTGGATTTGAGAAGGACCATGAATACCATGCTGACAATCTTGGATCTATTCTCCACAGTTAGTGAAGAACCATCTCAGAACCGATTTCTCTGCTGCCGAGTGGGTAGGAGGCTGGTGTGCTGTGAGACTGTTGGCAAGTTGATCTCTTTGACCCTCATTTTCTTTGTCTAGAAAGGGAAGATAATAATAACTTCCCTGCCCATCTCTCAGGGCTATTATAAGGATCAAATGAAATTATGTCATGCTCTTCAGGTGCCAAGAACTATGATTAGGGCTAGTTAATAATCTAGACGTCTGAGAGAACAAGGGAAGACAAGTGCCGCCACACAGGGATGCTCTGAGAACACAGCAAAATCTTTTATCCGGCCTGGACCTTTGTAGCAGAGAAACCAGGCTTAGAAAAACAAAACAAAACAAAACAAAGTTAGTAGGAAAAAAAAAAAAACCAACAAAAAGTGAGTAATGAGATTGTTTGAAAGAAAATTGATTTTTTTTTCTTTTCGAGTGAAAGTTATTTTAAGTGAAGAAAATGAACAAAAAATGCCGTAGGGTACAGGCGAAAATGCAAATTCAGATGTATAGCAAGGAAGTGAGTCCCGCAGAGCACGGAAGCCTGGACAGCTGTCGCCTGGCCCTGACCAGGCCTCCAAGGAACACGCCAGAAGTTCTCCTGAATTGTTCTTCTGGTGTAGGTTTGGAGTATAGGTGAGGTTCAGTGGGGTGAGGTCCGGAGCCGACGACCAAGAAACAATTTTTGAGACATCTTTGGTGCAAAATGGTGGTTTATTAAAGCACAGGGACAGGACGCATGGGCAGAAAGAGCTGCTGCCTCCAGGGTTAGTGAGGGGTGGCTGATTGCAATACCAGAGGTCTTGCCATTGTCAAGTTCAGGTTGTTTTTCTCTCTAGCAAGGGTTGAACTTTAAGAGGGTTGGGAGCTTCCAGAAAGAATGTTACACAAATCCACCCAGGATTGGGGGGGGCGCGGGGAGGAGGTTTCAGGATGTCAGCTGTGCTCTGTCCTCGGCTAGCCTTCTGCTTCTTCGTCACTTCCTGCTGGGAGCACTTGGCCCCAAGGGAGCTCGCTGTTCCAGAAATTAGGATTCGGCCCTTTTCATTCTTAACTCTTGATTTCCAGAAATTATTCCAGGACTGTCCGGGAGGTCTCAGGGGTTATCCGGCTCTCCTGCAGACTTGAGAGCTCACGCCAATACAGTGCCTATTATAAACTAAGGCATTCCTTAGGAAAAAATGTGTTAAGTTAATGTATTGTAAGTTACAGTTGCCCAAACCCCAAAGCACGAAATCCATGAATTCAGCCCAAATTTGAGAATTCTTGTCTCAATATGGAAAGCATAAGCAGGAGGTCTTCAGCTTGGTGAAAAGTGCTTCTTTGAGATGGTTCCTCTAATTTGTAATATTTTAGAAAAGCACAGAGAAGGAAATGGTCACCGATATTTTGACAATCAATAATCATACAAAGTCAGCGTTTTGCCAAATTTCCGTATTACAGAAATAACCGAGTTACCACAGTTACCGCAGAAATGAAATCTGAACAACAGAAGCCTTTGTTCAATATCTATCTCACTTCTGTTTTTCTTAATGCTCCACAATAACAGAGAGGAATTTGACCTCCAGATGACCAAGAAGGGCTGAAGATCGGCTGCCTAAACTAGGGCTCTCTCATCCTTACCTGGCAGGATTCTTACAAAGGAGGCAGTTACCCCATTTTCGTAGATCAGATTGAAGCCAAGAGAGCGATTTTTGCCAAAAGTCTCACAGAGGTGCTAGAGCTATTATTTAAGCCAAACTACTTAACCCCCAACCCGAACTTCTTTCTCCGTCCTCCCTCTGGATCTTGAGAGTTTCCTGGGAATATGGCCAGAGTTAAGCCAGTGGAAAGCAGGGGGCTTGCAAAACTGGGCAGATCAGTGGACGGAGGAAAAGTCTCCCTAGCCCTGAGGAGTGAGTTAGTGTGGTCAGGGAGGATGGAGCTATTATGAAACACTGCCCGCAATCAGCTGCTCTGCTTCTCCCTACCTCCTTCTCTCTTCTTCTTTTTAGAGCAGGGTTTCTCAATCTTGACTCTATTGACCTCTTCAGACCAGATAATTCTTTGTTGCGGGGGGCTGTCCTATACATTGGGAGGCTGTTTAGTAGCGTCGCTGTCCTCTTAGCTACTAGAAACCTGTAGCATCTCTCAGTCATGACCTTGAAGCATATGGACATGGGGATGTCTCCTCTATGTCTCCCAATCCCCCAGTGAAGAACCACTGGTTTATGGTGATCAGCCATCCCAGTTTGCCATGCACTGAGAGACTGGTCACAGTGTCAGTGCTTTGACCAGAAGAGTTGGGGCCAAATGAGGATGGTTTGTCTCCCTGTAGGTGAGATCTCATCTCCTACTTAGATGAAGTGTGTGGAAGGAGAAAGCCTTGTGCTGATAATGTCCTAGTGGGCCATCCCCCTGAGGTCATGTGCCTAAGACTCTTTTCTTTCCCCATGTAGCCTGCGTGGGGATCAGGGGGAGTGACCCACTGCAGAGAGGCTGGCTGTTCCAGGACTAAAGACCAGAGGGAATGCTGGTGCAGTTGTGCCTGTGTGTGTATGGGGGAGGCCCAGCTAGGGGCTGACCACGGAGTGTCACTGGTGCTGCCCAGGTGGGCTGTGTGCCTGTGCATGCACACCAGCAGGTAATGGGTACTGGAGGGGGAAAGTTTGCAGCTCTGTGTCAACTTGGCCAGGGCCTGGAAGGTGTGGGTATTTTAATTTATTCGATATTTTGAAATATTCTTAATGAGTTACTCTGATCACTTATCAGGGGCCGTTTCCTGGGAGAAACAAACAGAGAAGACCCTCAGAAACGGTGTGTCAACAGATGAATGGATAAAGAAGATGTGGTATATATACACAATGGAATACTATGCAGCCATCAAAAGAAATGAAATCTTGCCGTTTGCAACGACGTGGATGGAACTAGAGGGCATCATGCTTAGTGAAATAAGTCAAGCAGAGAAAGACAACTATCATATGATCTCCCTGATATGAGGAAGTGGAGATGCTACAGGGGGGGTTAAGGGGGTAGGAGAAGAAAAAATGAAACAAGATGGGATTGGGAGGGAGACAAACCATAAGTGATCTCACAAAACAAGATCTCACAAAACAAGCTTAATCTCACAAAACAAACTGAGGGTTGCTGGGGGGAGGGGGGTTGGGGAAAAGGGGGTGGGGTTATGAACATTGGGGAGGGTATGTGCTATGGTGAGTGCTGTGAAGTGTGTAAACCTGGTGATTCACATACCTGTTCCCCGGGGGATTAAAATATATTATATGTTTATAAAAAATAAAAAATTAAAAAAAAAAAAAGAAATGGTGTGTCAACAGGATAGTTTTTGTTGTGTTTCATTCACGACAGTAGTCAAGATTTTGGTTCTTGGCACACTTACAACACATTCCGGAAACATATCATTTGTCTCTCTGCCTTCTGCTCTCGGTGCCATTCGTAGGCCCATCTACAGGATGAAAACGGCAGTTCTGGAGACAACATGGCCAAGGTCAGATGCCAGGTTTTGGTTCTGGATCGCTGGGCTCCATGGCTCGTGACCTTGTGGCAGCTCCTCCGGGCCGTGTGAGAATGCGTCGTCCGTGTAAGTGCTGAGCCCGGGTTGCTGTACACCCGAATGGGAAAATGCCAAGTGTGGAGGGGAAGGTGTGAATCCTTTTTATCCCAGGGCTCTGACTTGGGCCCTTCCTCCTTCGGGCGATGGAGCAGGTTCCAGGAGGGTGGTGCTTAAGACCATGGGTCACCTGGCCACCAGCCCTCCCCCGGGCCTCCGTGCTCTTTGACACAGCTATTGGAGGTGTGGTTTCCTGCCTAAGATTGTTTGCGTTTTCCTCATTACATAAACCGCTGGCTCTTGCCAAGCCCTCCCGGTGCCCTGGAGCTCTAGGCTGCTTTTCTCCTATTGGCTGGCCAAGTTTCATTTTTTGGGGGGAGGTGTAGTTTTTCAAGCTGCTGAGCCAGGCGGTGTGTCAGTGCCTTCTGGGAGTGAAGAGCTGGAGTTCGGGGACCCCACCTGTAACAATGACAGCCGATGAGTTGGTTTTCTTTGTGAATGGCAAGAAGGTAAGAAGGAGCTGGCCTCAGGTCCGACTTCTCTGCTGCCCTCCCAGGGCCTGATGTTTGTTCTTTGGAAGACGCTGGCTCTGTTCTTTCTCTTTCTCTCCTCTCTCACTCATTTCCCGTCTCTTCTCTCCCTCCCTCCAAAGTCGTTGCTGCATTTTGGGTAACACTGGGGGAAGAAACCCTTCTCAGACCTGGAACATAGACAGGATGCTCCAGGGGCAAAGGCATGTCCGGGGAGGCAAGCAAGAAGAGAGGCTTGAATTCCCACTTGGTGTGCAGCAGCAGAGACCCTGACCCAAAGCCAAGGCAGGGGCACAGGGTCACGAGACTGGAGGTCACCGACCACGCCTCTATTTCTGTGTTTAATCCAATTTGTCCTCTGGTTTTTGTTGTTCTCTTTGCTGAGAGAAGGAACAGGAACTTGTTTTCTTGCTAATACCAGGGTGTGAGAGAGACATAGTGTTTGATTCTGGCATTTCAAGGCTAATGTGACAACTAGCTTGTATGAGGACATTACTAACATCTTGGGGCAAGCCACGATGTTTTTTTTTTTCTTTTTCATAAGGGGCATGTTTCTCCCCCTCCCTGCACTTAATACTGCATATAAATATTTTATATTTTTTATAAAATATTTTATATAAATTTTATAAAATTTTATAAAAATTTTATATAAATATTTTGATAAAAATTGCCCACTCAGATGAACTTTGTTGGTAGGCAGGGACACGGGAGCGTGGGGGGTGGGGTGTTGAGCAGAAGGGGACTTCAGACATGGAGACCAGTCCTCCAGGCCCTGCAAGGGTTCGAATCCTTGCAAATTTCACCACAGGAGCTGGGAGGGAGCGTGCAAGCACATTGCATTGTCCCCATCCCCCTCCCTCGAGCCCTGCTGAGATGCTCCAGTCTGTTCCAGCTCCCAGGTCAGGAATGAAAGGGACAGTGAAAGGACAGCCATAGTTCTACCTTGCAAATGGCCATGTGGAGAGTGTGAGGGGTGACTGTGCCAAGGGGCCCTCAAAGAAGGATAATTTTCTTTGTTTTGCTTTACTGGTGTTTTTGAGTTGAGAAATTAGGCAACGTTTGAGGTAATTCTCCAGAGCTAAAATGAGCTTCATGGGGCATCTGGTGCTTAAATGGTCAGGATGTGTCTGGGTGACTAGCAAGGGAATTCTGTGAGCTACGGCAATCTGAAGACCACTGGGTTCAATGTGAGGCGTGCCACCGGGAGGTGCTGAGGGTGGGGTCAGCCATGTTTTTCCAGGTTCCGTGTGTCTCTCCATGTCAATTTCTTTTGAGGATTGGCATCTGGCAGCAAACCAAGAGGTAGGGCACAGCTTCCCTGTTGGTGGTTGTGAAATTTTACACCCAGCATTTCCAACAACTTTGCTGCATTCAGCGATTGCCTCAGAGAGATCCAAAAAATGGTTGAATTGACTTTCTAGAAATATTCCTTACATGAAACATCTTCGGTGAAATTTTTCTAAATGGTTTTTACATTGAGTGAGCAGCTGGATTCAATGACTTCCAGGGCCACATCTTATTCCAAGATTCTCTTATTTACCATGCCATCAATTCGTATGTGACAGGACGAGGTCGTGCTCTTCCTTAGGGATGGTGTGCTGTGACGCACTGGACACGGAAAGGCACGTTTCGAGGAAATCTGGCCTGGCGGGGTTGTTTCCTCCTGTATCTCGGATCCACTTCAGGAAAGCAATTTAACATTTTTAGATGGTATCGTCATATCAAACCCACTATCTCTGTAAGTTTTCCTAGTGTCAGTTGCTCTGATGCCATATGCCTGTAGCCTCTTGAGAAAGTGCTAGAAAGGTGGAGAGGCAATCTAAGAAGTGATGATGAGTAAAAGCCATGCTTTGCACACAAGACCAAGCAGGAATCCCCAGTCAGATCAAGGTGGCTGTGAGTACGTGCGTTCCCGTTTCTATTTCCAAGATCTTGCTAGATCTAGATCTTTTGTTACTGGATATTGTGCAAAGAAGTTACCAAAGAAGCTGTTGGAATGGGTGATTCACTCTTCATTGTAAGCCTTATTCTCTTATTCTCCCTGTTTCAGTCTGTCCAGAACTCTGTCTCTGCTGACTGGGGTTCTGGAGAGGTCCTGAGGCCAATGATCAAATACCTCAGGGGGCTTCTGTGGTGGTGATGGGCCTTGATGATGATCGTTTCCATGTCTTCTGTTCTAGAGTCAGAATTGGAGGGAAAGAAAGAGCTGCCCAGGATTTTGGTGTTACTGTAGTGACAGTCATTTTGTGGGCAGGATTCTAGAGTATCTCAGCAGTAGCTTTCTGTTTGGTAGAGACTGTGGTGCATGGAGGAGTCTGGCCGACTGGGTGTGAGGGGCACAGCTAAAGGTGGGGGTGATTCCCACAGAAGCAGGTGGCAGCTACAGAGAGCCTCATGGTGGCTTTGACTCACTCACTCACATTACGAGCTCCTGCCAAGCCTGTGCCTGTGGGGTACATTGGCACGGGTGAGTATGGTCTCCGAGAAAAGGCCAGCCACCTGCCCCTCGGGACCTTAGGGACCAGTTAAAGAGAGGGATTATAATTAGGCAAAGTAATATGTTACAAAATGTATTTTACAGAAAACTAGGCCCACAAAATGCTCTTTTCAGATATTCTTCTTTTAAATGTTTATTTATTTTACAGGGAGAGGGGGCAGAGAGAGAGAGAGAATGTGCACATGTGAGAGTTGGGGGAGGGGCAGAGGGAGAGACTGTCCAGCAGATTCCCCTCTGAGTGTGGAGCTGGACACGGGGCTCCATCCCACGACCCGTGAGATCATGACCTGAAACCATGAGTCTTAACCGACTGAGCCACCCATGTGCCCTCTCTTTTCAGATATTCTTCAACCACTTAGCACAGTGTCGGCATCCAGCAGGTGTCCAATTAATGAGGACAGAATGAATGCACAAGTATTAAGTGCCATTGGAAATCCTCTACTGAAGAGAATTATTTAAAATTTTTTTTTGCTTTTTGAAATTATTTTAAGTGTACGAAAATATTGTACAAAGCATACAAAGAAACACTCAATAGGCTACACACCTTTACCAACTGTTCACATTTTATCACATCTGCTTTATCATTATCTCCTTCATTCTCTCTCTCCCTGTACACACACACACACACACACACACACACACACACAACAAATAGGTGTTTATGGGATAAGCACGTGCATAAGACATATATGGATATGTGTATAGGTACATATGTAGATATATAGATGTATATAAGTACCTACATAATGTTAAATATTTATTTATGTATAAAATTAATAGCAATAAATACACAAAGTATAAAATTTTCTTTCTGAACCATTTGAGGGTAAATTTCCAACATCATGCCCTTCTAACCCTTAAACCAAAAGTACAACGTTCTTATAGAACTAGTCTCTATAAAAATCAGGAAATAAAGTGTTGATATAATACTATTACCTAATCTATAGCACTTCTGCAACATTTTCCAATTTCCCCAATGATGTCATTGATAACTTTTCTCCCAAGCCTGGGACTCAGGGTCATACTATTTATTCAGTTGCTGTGTCTCTTAAGTTTCCTTTTTTTCTTTCTTTTTTTTTTTTAAAAGATTTTATTTATTTATTTGACAGACAGAGACCACAAGTAAGCAGAGAGGCAGGCATTAGCAAATAATCTGTAAGAAGATCCTTTGAGTTTATGTGAATATCTTGATCATCAAACTCTCACCTACTAGTTTTAGCACCCATGGATAATTCTAGACTGGCTCATTTACTGTGCTGATTGCAAGATGGCTAACTGGATTCATTAGTTGGCATTCCTCCATCAGAATGAACTTACTCATCTCTCCAATTTGTTTATTTATTAGGTATCACTTTGGACTCATAAGTTTTAATCTTATTTAATGGGTTATAATCCATTAGAGATATTATTGGTTTTGATGCTTAAATCTTATCAGAACAATATGCTGAACCCAGCATTTCCTAAGCTCATATCCCCACAAAATGTCTGTCCTCTGGAATACCCGTTGGCGTCCTGTTCAGAGAGGGTTCCATGGTGTTTGCTGGGCCAACCCTGCAGCCATGCTGTGAGAGGAGCGTAGCCATTCTCTGTAGGAATGCAAGGAAGGTTGGACCACTCATGGCTGAGATGATATAAAAGCCTTTGCTGGGGAAGTGTTTGGGGTCTTGTAAGTCAAAATGCAGGTGGAAGAAGAATGGAATAGTTGAAGGCACGGAGTCAGAGGTATACATTGTATTTTCTCTGGGATGTGAAGACCAGGTTCATATGGAAATAGGAGGGGGAAAGGCTGAAAATGAAGATTGCAGACATATGGGAAAGGGCCTTGGAAGATAGCCCAGGGAACTTGAATGTTACCTGGCATACGTGGGAAGTCACGGGAGGCACAGAGCAGGGGATGGATGTGATGGAAGCTGAGCTAGAAGATGAGGAAGGCATAGCTCAGGGGGAAGGCAGTAAGCTAAGAGGCTCTTCCTGTCATTTCCAAGCAAAGTGATAGGGATCTTTATTTGTGCATTTATGAGTTCTCCAAGAGAAAAGAAATAGCTTCCTGTGTGAACTTTGTAACTAGGACTTTGAACAAACTGGACTTGTGGGGTGTTTTAATGAAAGGAAACTAATTTGATTTTCTGCTTTCCCTTAAACTTTTTTTCAGGGGGCGAATTCTGGCAGTTTTATGACTTCTTGGATTGCTCTTAATGAGTAAAAAATCCTATGGTCATTTCTAAGTTTCTATACACAGCCTCAGTTCAGGATAGAGAGGTGGGGTTAGAAGAAATTTCTCATTAAGTCAGTACTGGTGGAAGATGGCTTCCCACCACTGGGAACATTCCATTGTAAGTCTCATGACATGGGGCATGTGCTTTTCTCTGGCCCATCGCCCTTCCTCAGCCTCCAGTTGTGGGAGGTCCTCTGTATAAACCCTCTTAGAGGTCCAAAACCTTCCATAGTCAGTGCTTGGGGGATGATTTAAACACCTCCACACCAGCTCACTCTCTCTTGCATGACCTACACCAGGTCCACAGCCAGCATTTCACATCCTCTGCCCTCCCAGACTCTGGGAGTGCACACCGATCCCAACACTGCCATTTCTTCTTCAGCTTCTCTGTTAAGCCTATCTCTAGCTTTCAGAGATCCCAGACGACCATATCCTCCATCTCACAAAGGCTGTATATTAGCTTCCTGTGTAGAGCCATGGAAGCCCCCTCATGAAGTTTGAGGCATGAGGCAGATACCTCCTCTCCTCAACCTTAGGAAAATGTAAGATTCATAGTGTCACTCTCTCTAAAGAAACTCTTGTCACGTATTCTCTCTCCTTAACCATCCTAGTCACCCAAACCCTATTACCTTCATACCCAACATAGGATGGGTAGGAGTAGTGATGCAGGTTTTTGTGGATTTCCTTTGACTCTTTGCATCAGAAACTGGCACCTCACTTTATAGGCAACTTTTCTATCTTATTGAATAAACCATTTGTGGACTTCTGGCTTGAGATTTCTTCTCCATGTCTGACATGTGTTATGTTTTTGGCATTGGGCTATCAGAGCCAATGACTTGCAGCACAGGCCAACAGACTGGCCCTCTACTCTCTGAGATGGCACATGCCTGGGGCACAGATGAGGATCTGCGGCTGCCATTTATTTGACAGAGAGGGAGAGAGCACAACTAGGCAGAGCAGCAGGCAGAGGGAGAAGGAGAAGCAGGCTTCCCATTGAGCAGAAAGTCCAATGAGGGACTTGATCCCAGGATCCTGAGATCATTATCTGAGCCCAAGACCGATGCTTAACTGACGGAGCCATCCAGGCGCCCCAAGACCTTCATTTTCATGATATATTGGGCACATCCCTATTAACTCGACAAACTCTTGGGTAAGGCAGTGGCTAAGTATACCTAGGATACATTTTTCTTTTGTTTTTGTTCTTATAGGTGGTGGAGAAAAATGCAGATCCAGAAACAACCCTTTTGGCCTACCTGAGAAGAAAACGTATCCTGACTTTGGGGTGAGGGTGTGGCGCAGGACAGTGGGGGTTCATTCTCTAGGCCTTATGTTATTTTCTAGTGACTGTGGGAAGCCAGTAAAGTGTGGAGGACAGAGCTCTGGAGCCAGGGCTCTGGACCCCTGCATCTTAGTTGTAGCTCTGTCACTCAGCAGTTGTGTGACCCTGGGACCTATTTTGAGCTCTCCAGGTATAAAATTATCAACTGTCGAATGAGAGGATTGTGTTTTGATGTTTCTTAGGATTTCTTCCAGGTAAGACTCTCGTGATGCTAGGGTTTAATCCCGGGCCTGTAAAATGAGTATCCGTGAAAGGCCCTCATTGGCCCTGGTGAACTAATTCCCCTCAGGAGGAGTTGGCCTCTCTCAGGAGATCTTCACTGAGGCTTTCCAGAAAATCTTTCCAGTTCTGTGAAGGTGGAAGGAATGTCAGAGGAAGGTGTGTTTGTTGAGAAAGGATTCCAGAGTGGGGAAGTGTGTGGAGTGCCATCCACTGTGGAGATGGCACACTGAGAGGCAAGGGACAGGGGATTCCTGAGCACTTACTGTACATAGATAGAGTTCAAGGTGATTTTCATAGGTGGGCTCATTGATCCCCATAGCAGTGCCTCTGACAGAGGAGGAAGTGAGTTTGACACATGAGAAGGGACCTGCTTCTTGCTCGTCTATTCTGGACCAATCCTGGCAGAGCTTGACTGAAACCTAGAGGCATGCTCTTAACATTCTAGTCATGCTAGAAACTCTTCAGGGTTGGTTGTTGGGATGTCGCTCATCCCAACTTCTGCTAACTAATCCCCCTCACTCCCGGAGTCAGGAATGTCCAGTGGCTCATTCAGGTGCCCTGTTCCAGGACAGCAGAGCGTAGTTGCCATACCCACAGAAGCGAGCCTGAAGTCCACAGACTTCCCTCTGGCTCACGTACTTCTTATCAGATGATGTCCAGCTCCAGCGTACTTTGTCCTAGATTTTCCATTGAGAGAGGGTGAGTCTGGAGTTTCATGGCCCATGAACCTGGTGAAATGACTCAGTAGGATCAGGAGACTGTACAGAACTCCACTGCCAGCCCCTGTACCTGGCGGGGTGGGGGGTGGGGGTCTGAGGAGACAGGCACATTTTCAGACATTGTGGACACCAATGCTAGTTTTCTGATGAAGTTTTGAAGGCCCCAGAGCCTCAGATATTCCTGATCATGGCAGTTGCTAGTTTGAAGGTTAAATCTCAAATGAAATCTGAAACTGAAAGTTTTCACAGAAGTGAAGGTTGGGTGGCTTTTGGCTGACCGCCATGAGAGTTCATTTCTGAGAGTTCTGGAAAAGAGGAAAACCCCAGGCTTGACTGCTATTCTGCCTTCTGAAAAAAAATCCCCCAGCTGGAAGATTCTGGTAGACTTTGGACTATTAAGTTGTCTGAATTATTGCTCATTGCATAGATTCTGAGGAGTCAGAGGAATAACTTAGGGTATAGAGAGCTCTTCCCAGTTGTGTTTTAGAAGAGGGAGCCACATGGTGAAGGGAGGAGTCCGCAAATCTGGAGTCGGATGATTGTGTCTGGACCCTCACACAAGGTGACCTGAGTGACCGTGTTGCCTTTCTGGGCCCACCTTACCTCCTGGGCCCCAGTTTTCTTTGTTTTGTTTTAATCTGTGGAGAAACAGCAGCTCCTGACTCCCTTGCTCATGAAATTATTGTGAAAATCAACTGGGTCCATGGGTATAAGTCTTTTTCAAGTATAAGATGCTATATGTTTAAAGAGACTAATGTCCAGCATATTACAGGTAAGAAATAAATATTACTTAAATGACTGAATGATCAGACCATGAATGGCTGCCTAGAATTCATGATGAAGTTTCATTTCATCTTGCAAATGAGGGAAGCGACCAGTGATAATGACCTCCACCTTCGGCAGAGAGCTGGACGGCTCAGAGGCCTACAGCCTGCAGGAAAAGCAGCCATGGAGCTCATGTGTCTCAGGGAAAAGGGCCATGGTCAGTGCTGCTCTCTAGAATAGCCTAGTACTTAGGCACACTAGCAGACTCAAAGTTATCAGACTACTTCTGCAAGGACATGTAAGAGATGTTGCTACTCCTGGCCCCCAACCTCAAAGATTATATTCATTTCTGGTCACATATCCTATGGGAAGATATTCAGAAGCCCTTGGTCCAACTCTCACTTTGGTTCCTGAACTTCACCAACCCAAAAGATTCAAGGTGACAAGCAGGACTCAATGGGTCCCAGAACAGATCAATGTCTCTGTCTGGCCCGAGTGGCTTCATTGTACACCCAGCTGTGGTGATATGAGGGTCACCCCATGTGCTCAGCCTTTGAGGTGACTGATCCCCCTGCGCAGTGAGACCATAGGGTTGGGATCCCCTAAGACCAGACCAGGAAGCTCCTGATGCCAAGAAACATCTCCAGGATTGGAGAGCAGTAGGACTCCAGTCCTGGAGAATACTTGAGTGCTTTCTGATGGGACCCTGATGCTTTTCCTCATCTGTGCAGTGGAGATGGTCCCATTCTCCGCCTTCCGGGTCACAGTGCAGAATTCCGGGATGAGGGGACCATGTGGGTCTACGGCCTCCCTGGGTTGAGGGGCCCGAGCCTGTGTGTGCCAATGGATGACTCTATACTTACAGCTGTGCGCATGCACTTCCCAACAGCCCAGCAAAGATCCTTCTATGAATTTGTGTTCCTTAACCCTCGACCACCCAGTGAGGCTAAGCGGGACCAAGCTGGGCTGTGGCGAAGGCGGCTGTGGGGCTTGCACCGTGATGCTTTCCAAGTATGATCGTTTCCAGAACAAGATTGTGTATCCTTTGCCCACTGGCTGGTGGTGATGCAAGGACTATGAGGCAGGGGTTATGTTGTGTGTGTGTGTGTGTGTGTGTGTGTGTGTGTATGCATAGATGAACTTTCTAGACCCAGACTCATTTCCAGTCCTATGAAATCCTTCGGTCAGACTCCACTGCCTTTGGAGTAAAGTCCAATCTCTGCTTAGTTCTCAGGGCCCCTCACGGTGTGCCCCACCTTTCCTCTCCAGATAGCTCTCTCTACGGGCCCAGCACTCCATCCTTGCAGGGACAACTGTGGACTACTGACACTCGTGGCCTACTCATTTCCTGGTCTTTGCAGAAGCTGTTGTCCAGGTCTTGAATGTCCTTTCTTCTAGGACTTCGCCACCTGGCCAGCTCTTGCTCGCTTTTCAGGACTGGGAAAAATAACACCTCCTCCGGGAAGCCTTCCTTGACTTCCCAGGACTGGGTTAGGTACCCCATGTCTGTGCTGGTCCCAGAGTGTTCTGTGCTCAGCCCTCCTGAAACACTTACCATAGCTGTCTAAACTGCACCTTCACCCAGGCTTCACACATTTTCCTGGGTTGACCGTGGGCTATTGAAGAACATCTCACTCACCTTTGTTTCCTCGGCCCTCAGTAGAGTGCCTGCCATCTGACTGGACTCAGAAACTGGTGCTGCTTGTATACATGGATGAATGGTGAATAGAAAAAATGGACATCAAAAACCTCTGTTTAAGGGGCTGGTGTCTCATGTTTCCTGGGGATCGCCCCCTGCTTTTTCCCCCACAGAGGATGGGAGACAAGGGGGTGAGAGCAGGGGGGCAACGTGACTGGATGTTCTGAAATTGAAGAGGCTAAAGAAGGGCCTTGCGGGCAGAGGAGCAAGCACTGGGCTTGGAACCTGCCAGAAATTTCCTCTTGACTCAGCCTCCAGGGTGGGGGTGACTGAGGTGACTGAGGATGACCCTCGTGTTCCAGCTTGGAGGCCCAGTGCCCCGCAGGACCCTGCAGGGGCTCGTGCCTCACCGGGGTGTGGGGAGCCTCCTTTGTTGCTAGCCCAGAGGCCAGGGTAGAGAGGCAAGGATACCCAGGGAAGAGCCCAGAATGTAACGTAGAGGGAGGGGTCATCACAAAGCCCCTCTAAGTCTCCGGTGGCTCGAGTGGACCACAGAATGACCTTAATCTGGGGCTCCAGCCACTTTTCTGCCAACGCCTGCCTGGCCCCCATCTGCTCTTTGCATCATGTTGCTGTGACGACGGTGGAAGGGATCGGAAGCACGAAGTCGAGGCTGCATCCCGTGCAGGTAACCGGAGGCCAGGGAGGCTCAAGCCAGGGCCGCAGACTTGTTCTGGGCTGTGAGGCTGAGTGTCGCTGCCCGGGCAAGAGGCACTGTGGCCGGGCTGCGTCCCTCACCTCCTTCTCCTGGGAGGGAAGAAGCTGGGTTGGGGGGAGGGGTGCAGCTGTGAGGCAGAAAAATGGGCCCCAGGCCTGCAGCTCCCTCCTGGGGCCACCGTGGGTGTGACATGACATGACCCTGAGGGAACCACGAGGTCAGCATGACCGGGTGGCCAGGGCAGGCTGCCTATGCCAGACCTGGCGGGAGGGGGGCAAGGGAGCGCCTCACCCACCCCCCACCCCCGCCCCTGCGTGTGCTTAGGAAACCCCTGCTGTCTCGGGTTCAAGGTTTCAGATGCCCTGTGCCCTTGATTAAAAGCCCACCTACTCCCTGCTTGCTGGAATGGTAATCCCATGACTCCTCTCGACGGCCCCCTGCAGGGGATATGGATGTGGGCTGCTAGGCCTCTACCCCACTAACAGGGAGGTTAGTAAGGGCTTAATGAGAGAACAGAGGCGTCTGAGTGTCGGACTGAGATTTTTTTTTTTTTTTTTTTTTCTGATGGTATCAGGCTGCCCGGCAGTGGATTGAAATTAGGAACCAAGAGCGGACAGGTTTTGTGGAAAGAATCTGAGGTTTTGTGGAAAGAATCAGGACATTTTTAGGCAACATGGCAACACACAGGACCAGAGCACTGTGTGAAGGAAAGGCCATCATTTCCATTGCTTCTCGTATGGGGAAACTGAGGCAGGGGGTCTTCCAGACATTACAGTCACAGAAGGTGCCAGAGGCAGGCCCGTTGGCCACTTGAGGAGACCCGCTGCTCAGATCATGCCTTTTGGGGCACCTGATGTGGGTGCTGGGCTAGAGCCTGGGGCTGAGCGAGCTGCTTATTCTCGGGGGAGGGGCAGGGCAGCTGGCACGAGTCACGTGAGATCACAGCGCCCATAATGCTTCACTTCTTAGGCAGCAAAAGGGGAAATTACTAAACTTGTCCAACCTGCAGGAGAGGTGAGAGGGTGAATTCGGGCTTGTAATTGGAAACAAGCAGATGAAAGACGGAAGAGTTTAAACACAGGGACCGTATCTGATGAATCCACCAAACCCCTCCCTTTCCAGTGGTACAGATTCTTAATCCCCATGTGCTTACTGGACCCTGAGTTAGCTGTAGAGCCAGATTCCACCTCTCCTTGTCCATTGGTTTTTTCCCTTGGGGTTTCTAGGACACTATGCTTTGCTCACCTTCCCCCCCTCCAGGCTGGTACTCGGGGCCGGCTCTAGGCTCACCAAGTTCCTAATTGCGGCAGCACCCCCGGGGCTCTGGCCGGGCCCCTTCCCCTCGCCGTCTGCACAACCCCCATGCCCAGGCGAGTTCAGTCCCATCTATGGGCCAGCGGCACTCCCACTTACGTCTTCAGCTTTGACCTCTCCTCAGAGGTTAGATTCATAATTCCAACCGCCTCCTTGACATCACTATATGGATGGCTCATCTCGGACTTCACAAACCCTACTTTTGCCCTTTTCCCCCAGTCTTCCTCCATCTGAGTCAATGGCGAAAGCATCTGCCCAGTTGCCGGAGATAAATATCTGGGGGTCACCTTTGGTTCTTTCTCTCCTGCACCACACCCAATCCAGCCAGACGCGATGTCTACTTTACTTCCAACCCTAAGGCGAAGCCTTCATTTCCTTTACCCTCTTACTGCTTGGTCTGAGCCACCCTCCGCTCTTACATGGACCATTGTGTCCTGGTCCCCATTTCTACTCTTGTCCCCTGTAACCTATTCATTCCCTACCCACAGCTGGAGTAACTTAAATTTTTTTTTTTTGAGAGAGAAAGAGAGAGCAGGGCAGGGGCAGAGGGAGAGAGAGAATCAGAGGCAGAGAGAGAGAGAGGAAGAGAGAGAATCAGGCGGAGAGAGAGAGGGAGAGAGAGAATCAGGCAGAGAGAGAGAAGAAGAGAGAGAATTAGAGGCAGAGAGGGAGAGGGAGAGAGAGCAGGGCAGGGGCAGAGGGAAAGAGAGAGCAAGAATCTTAAGCAGGCTTCGTGCTCAGCACAGAGCCTGACATGGGGCTCGATCTCATGACCCTGAGATTGTGGCCTGAGTCAAAAATCAAGAGTCAGACCCTCAACCCACTGAGCCACCCAGGCCCCCCCTGGGGTGATTCTTAAATAACATAATTAGATCATATATACTCTTCCCTGGTTCAAGTCATGTTATTAAATTCAACTTAAAAGGCACCTCTTCAGAGAAGCTGTTTCGGAGCACTCCCAAAGGCCCACTGGTCACTCCGGGTCCCATCAGCCTCTACTAAATCTCTACAAAACATTGATCTCCACCTGGAATTTTCCTGTTTCTTTTGTCAGTATTTCTCCTCCTAACTTCACGAGACTGGAGATCTTGTCTCTCTTCTTCATTGCTCTGTTTCCAGTGCCCTTACCACACCTGGCACAGTAAATATTTATAAAGTGGAGGAACATTTGTATATCCTAGGCACTGGAAATACAATACTTCAGTAATTTTACTTAAGTACCAAGAGAAACTCCCAGGAGACAAAATAATAGTAATAATAACAATAATAATAATAATGTGGACATGGTGAATCTCCTGGTACGAAAAATCTGGCAGAGTTTAAAGGAGAATTCTGTGACATTCAATGCATATAACAAATTCTATATGGTACATTTCCAGATTCTTATGTTCCCATGGATTCCTGGCATTGCCTTCATTTAAGAATGTAGTGATATTCTAGTTTGGGGAAAAAACAAACGTTCATTTAGTTCTTAATAAATGCCAGTTTGTTGGATTGCAGGCTAGAGTATGAAAAGAACGTGAGACCGCTCTTCCTTTCACTCTGCGTGTTCTTGGTTCAATCTCTTAAATCTCTGGGCCTCCTTCCTCCACTGTTCAGTGCAGAGAATGGAGGGTGAGAAGCCCTTCTGGTTTTAATGGTCACTGTTCTTCGACGAGACTTTCCTATGAATGACCAACGTTGGTTGACCACCTGCTATGTGCCAGGTAGAATAATGTTAGGAGTTTAACGTGACGTATCTCATTAAATCCTTACCACAGCTCCAGAGATAAGTACCAGGGTGGCCCTCGTGGTGCAGGCGAGGTACCCATGGCCCTGGAGAGGCTTGGTGGCTGGCCAAGGCCACCACTGGGCCGAGGACCGACTTCGTGCAGGGACTGCTCGCCCATCCTCCCTGCTGGCATGCTGGGGCTTCCCGTGGGTCATCCAGAGAGCCTGAGAGAGCATCTGCCAGCATGTGGGTCTATGTCCTCTGTCCATTTTAGGAGAGAATCTCCAAAAGCCACGGCTCCCAGTGCGGGTTCTGCACGCCCGGCATTGTTATGAGCATGTACACGCTGCTTCGGAACCAGCCTGAGCCCACCATGGAGGAGATTGAGAATGCCTTCCAAGGTAGGGGCCTTCAGGCACCACCTAGGACGGGGCATAGCAAATGGGGCGTGGTGGGGGTTAGGGCAGGGCCAGAGCCCAAGTCAGGAATGGGCTAAGAGAGGGAGGCACTGCCCTCCAGAGGAAAGACTCAGACTGCCCCAATTTGGGGGTGCAGGTCGGCTGGAGTTGAGCCCTCTCTCGGTCTAAAGAACACTTGCATGGTTTGGAGACCTCCAGGGGTCTCCTGCCTTAGTGTTTCTCTTCCTGAGGTGTCCTCCTGCCCTGGGATGGGGTGGCTCTGGGAGGTGGGCGTGGAGGAGATCATTTGGGAAATTCCACAGAGGCTAGTCACGTGGCTCCCTTTCTCCTCCACTTGTACTAGAGCAGGATTCTGCAAAGGCCGCATAACGAGGAAGAGGGTGGCCATGATTCTGAGCCTTGGGCTGGAGCAGGTTTCCCAACTTGCCTCCTGGGCCCGGGAGCCTAGATAAGGTATCTGTTCACTGGATTGAACAGGTTCCCCATCCATTCACCATTTCGATTCATCATTTATTCAATTTGTTGTATTGGGTCCTATCGTGTTAGGCACCATGCAAGGCTCAGGGAGCACAGGGATGGCCCAGGGGATGAAAGACAGTCTCTACCCTCAAGGAGTTTGCACTCTAAGTGAGAAGAGAGTTTATAATGTATGATCAGGCATCAAGGGAGGGCCCAGAAGAAGCACCTGATTCAATCTGGGCAGTCTAGGAAGGCTTCCTGGAAGAAGCATTAGAAGTTTTGAAATCAGGAATAAAAGGAGGACGGGGTGTTCCAGGCAGAGAAAACAGAATAAGCAAATTGAGCGTCTTACTGAGCCAGGAGCAAAGCCACAAGCCCCTCCCCTGCCCTGGGGCCTGTGCTTTCAACGCAGCTTTTTCCCTCTGCCCCCAGGAAACCTGTGCCGCTGCACGGGCTACAGACCCATCCTTCAGGGCTTCCGGACCTTTGCCAGGGTAAGTGGGGGCCCCGGGGTGGCTGTGGCTCTGCTCCTAAAGCAGCAACACGCAGGAATCACAGTGGGAGAGATGCCAAGGGCCTCTGGAAGAAAGAGGAGAAAGACAGGAGGGCCACCTGGCCGGTTGTCCCTCTGTTGGTACCTGGCGCGGGCACTGGACCCCGCCTCTTGTTCAGAGGGTTCTTGGCAATAGCAGGAGTGCCGAGAGCCTCCTTCCAGGGAAGGCTGGCTCCTGGAAGAGGCATGCAGTCCCAGAGCTAACTGCCCCCGGGCATTCGGGTCTGACACGCTCCCGTGGCCCAGGTGCTGAGCCTGGTGTTAAATAACAACAGCCCCCAGCACTTGAGCTTCTCCATTCTCCGAGCTGCAGTCTGCAGGTGGCACTCTGTGGGGCTTGTGAAACTGCTAATTAGATCTCCAGTCAGCTGGCGCCTCCCTGCTGTGTTTGTACATCTCTGGGGGTGAAGCCACAGCCTGGCCGCGCAGGTCCTGATCACTGCCATCCTGCAGGGAGGACAGAGGGCTGGCCTCTCCCCTCTTGGCTTGTCTCCCCAGATTTCACCTGATTCTCCAACTGGGGCAAGTTAGCCCTGACTCTAATCAAACCATCTCTTCGAGGTTTGATTCTGGGTTGAAAGGGAGAGTCACAGACACCTGTGCCTTTCATGGACCTTGAGGGTTGCTGCATTCTGAAAAGGAGCGTTGTATCCAGATAACCCCAGAGGGTGGCCACAGGGGTGGGGTCTACAGGGAGGGAAGGCAGCACATCTTGCTGAATGCTTTTGATGACAAAGAATGAGGAGGTGTGGCTTTAAGGGAAAATGACCAAAAAGCACAGACCTGGAGTGTGCAGACCCGGGTTCAAATCTCATCCTTGCACTGACCCGACGCATGACCTCAGGTATATTTCCTTGTTTCTAAAATGGGATTATAATAATACAATATTACAATGTTATATTAATACAGCTATAACTGTAATAAAACATACATAATTACAACAATATCACAGAATTGTAATAATACCTATAATTATTCTTATGGTGTTTGTGGGAAGTACTCCTCCCTCCTAAAGCCCTTAAAACACTGGCACAGCTTAAGTATTAGATACACGGCAACTCTAAATTACGATGATAGTATGTTTCTTCCATTCCTCGGTATTTGACTTTCGTCCATTGCTCAGGCTTCCTGAGAACAGAGGATTGTTAATCTTGTCCATGTACTTATTTCTCAAGAGGCTTCTCGAAAGATACAATTTCACCAGCCCTCCTACTTTCTGGAAAGAGAAGGGTTTGTGAATGTAATCCATGGTATGGTCCTTTGCCGGGCTAAAGTCTGATCATCACTGAAAGGGTTCCCGGTTCCATTGTGCTGGTGTTGCCTCCCTGGATCAAGCTGCTGGGCCTCGAGGAGCAGAGCAGAGCAGAGCTCCCAAAGTGACTGGGACAGAGAGTGTGCTCAGAGCTCATGCACCTTACTCCCTGGAGACATGCCCTCCACCCAAGGTCTTATTTGGAGCCTCTGCATTCTGAGTTTACATACAGCTCTAATGAACCTGCTTAGCTCATTCTCAAGCCCGCCATGCACATTCGGAAAGTGGGGAGGGTTTGCTAGAAGGAGGCACGCTGTTCACAGCAAGAATTGATGATGTCTGGTTAGGAGCAAAGAGGGCATGGAGGAACTGTAAAAATGAACAGGAGCCTAGCCATCCAGCCTGCTGAGAAAAGGAGAAATCTCTCCAGGGGGTAAAAAACAAACAAACCCAGCTTTACCCAACCTCAGTGGGCATGGAGGGCAGTGGCACGTTATTGTACATCACAGTAATTTGTGTCATGGCCACGTCCATGAAGTATCAAGTAAAAAGATCTAAGGAAGACTGTGCCAACACTTTATCTGGAAAATGTACTTCCGTGAAGTATGTCCTTCCCCACAAGGACTGGGTGAGTGAGGCTGACGGCTGGCTGGACGCGGCTTCCCTCCCTTCAGGTGGGGTCCGGTGAGTCCCCTGTGTCACCGTCTCCAAGAAGAAAGATGAGAAGAGACACTAGGGGAACTTTATTTCTCTCTTCTTTTTTGTCTAAACACAGAGGAGAAGACCAAGGCCATGGTGGGAAGGTCCAAAGTAGAGTGCTTGGAGACCCGGCGGCAGGGCTGTGGGTGTAGGAGGGGGCTGGGGTCGGCCCACGGGGTGGCGTGGGCAGGGGGCTGAGGCAGCCAAGGCTCTTCTCCTGAGGACGGGGCTGTCGGTGTTTTCAGATGCTCTGAGGCCATCCTGTCAGCCTCCGGGCCCTTTGAGGGCTTTCCTGGGCACACTCGTCACGGTGTGATTCATTCCTTGGGCAATGTGTCTCCTGTGACCCACGGGCAGGAGGGCTGTCTTCTGCAGGAGCTGGCCGCTGTGGACATGGGCTTGGAGCCATGCCTGGGAGTTGCTCCCACCTTTGCCTCTCAGCATAACTCTGGGAGTCTGGAGTGTCTCCCAGATCCTGAACAGAGACTCCCGCCTTCTTGGCACACACATCATTCAGGAGAACACACCCTTCCCCTCCTCAGTGCCTCGGTTCTGGGAGGCAGCGAACCCTACTCTCTGCTCTGCCATTGGCACCCAGAGCAGTGCTGAGTCAGTTCTTGCCCAGGGGTGGTAGGTCATTGGACCTGTACCCTCCCTTTAGGACAGGGTCTCAGTGAGGAAGGAGGAGTGTTTAGGTTTCTGGCAAGAAGGACCTGATATGCAGTGGTGGGGATATCAAGCACACAGGCTGCACACCTCTCCGACGCTAGCGCTGGTCTCGGACCTGCTTGGAAGGAGCCCCACAAAGACCAGGGCCTGGAAGGAGCCCAGCCAGGCCTTCTAGAACTTGACTGATGCCCAAGCAGAGGCTCTCGAGTGCCGAGAGCACCCATGGGGATTCCTCTCAGAGAGTTTTCCTAAGGAGGAAACCCTGAGGGGTGAAAATGGGCATAAAGATGTGTTTTGATAAAGTAGGACTTAACTTTTATAGAGAAATTTTCTTTTTTTAGAAAGAGAGAGACAGCAAGTGCATGAACAGGGCTGGGAGGGGCAGAGAAAGAGAGAGAGAGAGAGAATCCTAAACAGGTTCCACACCCAGCACAGAGCCTGATTCGGGGCTCCATTTCACAACCCTGAGATCATGACCTGAGCTGAAATCGAGTCTGATGGTTAATTGACTGAGCCAGGTGCCCCTGAAGAGAAATTTTCTTAAAATTAAAATTTCCTCCTGCTTCTGCATGAGTTTCTTAGTTTCCATCAACCAAGAAAGGGGAAGTGGTTAGAGCAGAGGTCCTACATCCATGCAGACGTGAACGGGATGGGGAGCGTACATCTGCTGTTCCCCCTGGTGCTGGGGTAGGAGCAGAGCTAGATTTCATTGGATATTAGTGACCCAGGTTTTTTAAAGCTTCTGGGAAAACTCTTTGTAAATATATTTTGTGTATTTGTCATCTCTCTAGGATGGCGGGTGTTGCGGAGGAAGTCGCGACAACCCGAACTGTTGCATGAACCAGAAGACAGACTCCAAAGTGAGTGGGTCCTCCTCTCCACGGAAGCCTGGGGGCCAGTCTCAGATTAAAGGAGGCAATAGATTCTTTTCACACTCCCGACAGTGTGGCCAGAAGAGGAAATGGTTATGCCCAGACCGTGAGGGTGGTGAATGTGCAATGTCTTCTGGCAAGACTCTTTATCCTGCCTTCCAGGAGCTTCCTGGCCCTCCACTAAGCCCGAAGGGGGCTGCAAACAGGCTGGCTTGCACAAGGGCCTGGGTAGATCCTACAGGACATTTTAAAGGAGGAGATATGGTATCACCCAGCTGTTCCCTTTTCCAGCAGGTCACTCTCTCACCATCTTTATTCAACCCGGAGGAGTTCATGCCCCTGGATCCCACCCAGGAGCCCATCTTCCCCCCGGAGTTGCTGGTAGGTGATGCCCCAGGGAGAGGCCTGACTCACTTTCTGTGCCATGAGCCTCTGGAGCTGCTCTATTTCATACCAACTGGGACCTATGTGGCCTTGTCCTTTTTCTGACACCCAGAGGTCAAGTCCCTCTGTCACATATTCCAAAGGGACCCACACTTCCTTCACACATGTCACTCTGAGCACTGAGAGTGGATCTCCCTGGCACTTTACTCCATGTGGAGTGTTCCAGAAGCATCTGCCGACCTCCTGGCTACATCTAACGTAGAAGCCTCCAAGCAACCCAGTCTCCTCCCTGTGAGCAGTCCCTTTATTTAACAAAGAAACCAAGCTGTGCTCAAAGGGCACAGTCCTGGGCTTGCTGCTCTGTTTGAGGACCATCTCACACCCACCCTCTCACTGGGATCCTGCTTCTTCGCTGCAACATTTATGGCAGGGGAAGAATCAGGCCTCACTCCAGGGCCTCAAGTGCAGATTCTGGGGGGTGCTGAGCACATGAGGACAGCCTAGTGAGTCCAGCGGGCCCAAAGAAATGGCATGGCAGCAGGCCACCAGCATACCTTTCCCTGGATGATGTAACCTTGAGAGCACTCTCAGTTTGATCCGGGAGGTTTTCTCTCCTAGCCCCACATCACCCCTCACACACTAGAACCGGCTTCTGATGCATTCTCTCCTGACACCCTTCCTTGGCCACCTCTGCCCCTCCCCGCAGCTTGTCCACTGCCCCTCTGGGAGACAGTGGCGTTGGCGGGGGGTGGGGCACTGCTCGAAACTCGGGCTTTTGGTCAGGACAGTTCAGGTCCCCTTGTGCCAGGTGAAGGTCCCATCACCTCCTGGTCCCCTAAGGACTAAGCGAGATAATGGGTCTAAGAGCTGCAACACACACCCTGCCTCAACACGAGGACGTTCCCCTCCATTCTCCCCGACCTGTCTCTTCATCCCAAATTCCGGATTCAACAAACCCGTGGGAGAGGTGATCCCGTCGCAGACTTCAGCGTATCAGGGAGCCGCGGTGGGCAGGGGACAGGGCAGTAAGGAGCCACATTTTCCAGCGGCTGAAGGATGTTCCTCAGAAGCAGCTGCGTTTTGAAGGCGAACGCGTGACCTGGATCCAGGCCTCCACCCTGAAGGAGCTGCTGGACCTCAAAGCCCAGTACCCCGAGGCCAAGCTGGTGGTGGGGAACACGGAGATCGGTGAGAGCGGGGCGTTCAGTGTGCCCGGGGGTGGCCCCTCGCTGGCCGTGGTCCTCAGAACACTGGCTTCCCCTGCGCGGCACTCATTTCCCATTTCACCTATGGGGGGGGGTTGGTATCTCCTCAAGGGGTCCTGAGGAGACCCTTGCTGACTCTCCATAGGCACGTCGCACGCCGGCTCTGTGCCAGGTGCTGTGGGAGGAGCTCGGCTACCGAGATCACTTGTCACTGTTCCTTCGCCAACGTACCTCCCCGTCTCAGAGAGGAGGGAGTGAAGGGGGTCACGTGTCTAGGCCGGTGCCTGAGAGACGTTAGGGGTTCCAGCAGTGTCATTCTCTTGCCCCTCCCCTTTTCTGGGGGTGATGTGGCCACCAGCCCTGTTGGTGCCAGCACCTGGGACGTGAGACTCACCATATGCAAATAAGCCCGGGAGACTCAGGTTGTGTTGCTTTACTCCCCGGTGCTCGAAGGGACAGAAATCCAGGAATTTCTGGAGCTGGCCTGGCCCATTTCCTCTTTGCTGGGTCCCAAGCCCAGCAAGGCTCTGAAGAAAGGATCGTGGTGTAGCTGAGGTCCTCCTTAGAGGACCTCTGGTGTTTGGGGGTGGGGGGAGCTTGACATGGTTTTAAGCAGCCCCAGGCAGTCCTGTGGGGGGCTCTTGGCTCTGGTTCTGGAAGGAACCCCTGGGCCCTGGATTCTTGCTGGATCTGTAGACACAGAGAGGAGGGTCTGATTGGTTTCAGGTTGTCAGGGGACAGAGTAGGCCCCACCCTCATGAGCACAGGTGTGCGACCAAGACTCCAGCTGCAGAAATGTGACACACCAGGGTGGCTAGGTGGCCTAGGAGCTGTGCGTCCTGTGGTGTGACCCTGATAGCCTGTGTGGCCATGGCCCTGGGGTCCAGGGTGGCATGAGTTAAAGTAGAGAATGACTGTTTGGAAAAGCTCCTTTGACACATGACATGTCCATAACATAACATAACATAACATAACATAACATAACATAACATAACATAACATTCTGTTCATAATAGAACATCCTGGACACAATTAGACTCTAATGGAAGGGAATGAATCCACACACATTTATAAGCTTCAAGTTAGAAATAACTTCTGAAGATGACTTCATTCGGCTCACCGCTTCTCCCTTATATATACACCCGAGAGGGATTTGGGGGAAGCTGAGCAGAGAGGGAGCCTTGAGAAGACGGGCCACCTCTGCCCTCAACCTGCGTTCTTTGTCCCTGGAGCCCACATTCAAAGCCCGGGCCACACTTCGGAGACTCTCCACAGCACACGAGGGGGTGGGACGATGCGCAGACTCTTCTTTTTGAACCTTTCCATCTGGAGCTCTGTGGGATGGGCTGGGAGAGGTGCCGAGTGGGCTGGGCCTGAGGACCAGGGCTGAGTCTGTTCACGGAGCCCTTTTCCTCGACTCGCCGAGACCAGAAACTGGACACAGACATGCAGCCCCACAGAGCCACGCACCTGGAAGCGTGTAGGCGGATGCTGGGGATGGGGAGGCAGACTTGATGTTTTCTTCTGACACCGTTTCCCTTTTTGTCTGAGTGCTAGATATTCATGCTATTGTTACTATGATACACCAACTTGTAAGAATGGCTCACGGACCGAAACATGCCTGTTCTTAGCTGTGTAATTTGGGCAAGAGCCTAACTTTCCTGTGCCTCAGCTGCTTCATCTACAAACAGAAAAATCACAATATCTCACAAGGCGATTGTGAGGATACAGTGAGTTAAAATATGTGAGGTGTTTCAGTGGGGTCCTGACATATGTTAGTATGCTGTGCTTCTGTATATTACCTCCTCCTCCCCTGCCACACACACACGTGCACACACACACCCACGCACAGACACAGAGACACAGACACACACACATAATTCAGGTTCATCTCATTTATTTATTTATTTTTTAAGATTTACTTTATTTATTTGACAGAGATCACAAGTAGGCAGAGAGGCAGGCAGAGAGAGAGGAGGCTCCCCACTGAGCAGAGAGCCCGATGCGGGGCTCGATCCCAGGACCCTGGGATCATGACCTGAGCTGAAGGCAGAGGCTTTAACCCACTGAGCCACCCAGGCACCCAGGTCGATCTCATTTAAAACCAAAAGTCACCTCAGCGGGATCTGTCGTGGTTCCGCGTGTGCTGTGTTTGTGACAGGATCAAGTGTGCCTTCCTTATTGAAAAGCAGAAATCGTTGGGAAGGTGTCGAAGGCACAAGCACAGAGTCAGCAGGCTAAGTGAGAAAAAATGAAGGTTTTTGAGTAATAAAAAAATCAAAGGTCCAACAAAAAAACAGTTCATCTCATTTGAATTCTGATAGAGCTTTTCCCTGGGAGGGGGAGAAAGACACGGTGTTCAGGCTGATAGTGTGGAAACCACATGGAGCCCCCTATCTTGTCCCCTGTGTCTGCTAATCCTGAGACCCGCCCCCCCCCCAGGCCCACCCAGGGAGAGTGATGCTGTTGTGAACATGTCATAGATCCTGTGTGAGTGGCAGGAAAGTGCCAAGGCCTGCTCTGGTAGGAGCCTCTAACTTCAGGTGTCTCATTTCTCAAGGCATTGAGATGAAGTTTAAGAACAAACTGTTTCCTATGATCGTCTGCCCAGCCTGGATCCCTGAGCTGAATTCAGTGGAGCATGGACCTGAGGGTAAGGAGAAGTGTGCCTTGAGCCCCCGGAGGGAGGGGCTGGGCTGCTGGGGATGGGTCCCATGGGATGCTGGGTGCCAGGAAAGCCTCCCTGCATGGGGAGAGGGGGCCCCCTCATTGCCTTCATTCACCGAGCATCCACGGTAGGGTGCAGGGGGCGAGGGGGGCCTGTGTGATTTTTCAATATTCATTCTCAATCCTGTCTACATGTTAGAATCACTCTTGGGGCAGGGAGTCAGTGCGGGGAGGTCTTGGGGGCTTTAAAAAAAAAAAAATCCAGGACTTCACCCTCAGAGATCTGACTTTATTGCGTTGAAAGAGAGCAGTTGTAAGACCAAGGGACCTGTAATGAGTCCTAGCTCTTTTATTAGCTGTGTGGCATTGGCCAAGTCACTTGACCTCTCTGGGCCTTAATTCCTCATCCATATAAGGATGTGTGATCTGGTCCAGCCCTCCTCAGGGACCAGTAAAGTGCCATAGGGGCTGTGTGTGAAGGTGTTTTCTGAGCTGTGAGGGGATTCGCTGTTATTCTGAGCTTGTGTTTCCAGGTATCTCCTTTGGAGCCTCGTGCCTCCTGAGCTCTGTGGAAAAGACACTGCGTGAAGCGGTTGACAAACTTCCTGAATACAAAACAGAGGTGTTCAGAGGTGTCCTGGAGCAGCTCCGCTGGTTTGCTGGGATACAGGTCAAGTCCGTGGCGGTGAGTCCCTCTTCAGGGGCCCTCAAGTCTCAGGGCACCGGGCCTTTTATCACAAGGCGAAGGGCAGAGGGGTCTAGTGTGGCTTCTGCTGAAGACCCAGCAGGCCTCAGCTGTCAGTGCTTAGAACTGGCTGGGGTGCTTGTTAAAATGCAGATTCCTAGGCTCCACTTCCAGAGATTCTGACTCAGTGGGGCTGGGAGGGAGCCTGAAGCTTCTGCTGAGGAAGGAGGCCTATGGGTTGCTCTGGGAAGCATGTGCTGGTGACTCAGTCTTGACGCCTGAGGCTGGCGTGTCTCTTCCTGGACTTGGCGGGGCTATCAGCAAATGGATTAGAGATAAGTTAGGGAGAAGCCAAATCGGGACGGGGACTGCCTCTCAGAATTGGGGGAGAATGAGAGGTAGACCCCCTGAGAGGAAGGTAGAGGCCCAGTCGTTGACTGTTCACAGTCAGACTTCAGACCAGTCCCAAGTTCCCTGTTCGCTAACTGTGTTCACACACCCGGGGCCGTTGGGGGCTCACGACGGCGGAAAGCCACCCCTTCCATTCCATTTTGTTGTTGATGTTCTCAGTTAGAACAGGACCCGAAGCTACCAGCCCGCTCCCAGTTCGTCCCCCTACCCCAAGCCCCTGCCACCTCTGATTGTGAATGAGGAGGCAGAAACTCAGAGACTTTTGCTTTCACTGTGTAATAAACAACCTTAGTTCTTTCAGAAAAATTTGGGTGAAATCGAACAAATTTAAAGAAGCTGACCCACATGACTGTCTGCTAAATGTCAGAGCTGAGACCCAATCCCAAGTGTTAGGATCCCAAGTTTTGCATATTGTTCTAGAAGTCCAAGTGAGGCTGGTCTTGTGCCTTCAGCAGGTGTCCCCCGTGTGTCCTGTGGTTGGGAGGCAGCAGTGAGAGCAAGGTTTCCTGGGCGGGCTGGGCTCTCACACACTCTCTGCTTGTTCTAGTCCATTGGAGGGAACATCATCACTGCCAGCCCCATCTCTGACCTCAACCCTGTGCTCATGGCCAGCGGAGCCAAGCTGACCATCGTGTCCACAGGTGAGAGCAACGTCATGTCAAAGTTGGAACAGAGAGCCAGGTGGGGAGAAGTCTCACAAGATAGGTCACTTTCTGGAGAAACAGAGCCAGCCCAAAGTTCAGTGACCCTGCTGTCCTAGGGTTTGGATCCCTGGAAACTGCAATGGAGATGGACCCAGTTGGGGACCAGCAGAGCTGGACCATTTCTTTATAAAGAATTCACAACAGGATCTGTCGTGCAGATCCTTACTTATCTAATGGTGTGCTGGAGCTGGGAGGCACGGGCTTGCCGCAGCCCATAGCTATGGTTTTAGGGAGTCTGTGAGTGTTTGTTAAACATGGCCACTGTTAAAAATTGAATTATCTAAACTTACAAGAGAATAAATTACATTAAAAGAAAGGTAGTAAATACTCAAAATTCATCACTTCCTAATTATTTGAATCTGTTTCACTATTGCCCATGCTCTTATGGTTCTTTCCATCTGCTCTATCTGTGGGTTGGAAATGCGATATAATGGTATGCTGCCATATACCCCTTGTCTGAGGGTCCCCAAGACCACCGCCAGCTTTGGTGACTCACAGGAGCTCAGGAAGGACTCACAGGAGGTCAAGGAGGACTCACAGGACTCAGCATATTGTCGTACTCATGGCTATGACTTACAAGGGGGAGGGTACAAAGCAAAGTCAGCGAAGTACAAAAGGCCATGGGGTACCATCTGGAGGAAACCAGGCACAGACTTCCAGAGCCTTCTCCTGGGAGAGTCACACGGGATGTCCTTCATTCCCTCAGCAACAATTTGCACCAAGATAATGCCTGTGCAGTACTCTCCGCCAGGGCAGCCCTGTGGAGACCGAGCGCCAGGGCTTCTGTTGGGGGTGGTCATGGAGCTCTGCCTGGAGCAAACCAAAGCCCAGACACCCACAAGGAAAGAAGCCATTCAGCATAAACCGTACTATTTGTACGAACAGTTTAGACAGGCTGAGTCATTCTCACCAGGGAATGGTGGGAAGTCTGCTGAAATCCAAGTTCACAGAGGACAGCCCCCGGCCAACCTTTTAAGCAGGACTTTCGGAGGATGGCAGGCCTTCTGGGTCAACTCTTTGCTACCCTTTTTCCAACTTCATGTTCACTGATGTCACCCTGATAGCTTGAAATTAGCAGCAGGAGTATGGATGCTGTAGAAATTAGCAAATCCTCCCAAGTCCGCCCCACCCCGCCCCCGACCATACACCATCCCTTATTAGACACACACCAGCACATCCTTGAGTTAGGATTTCAGATGGAAGACCTTGGCCCCAGCTGTGGCCGTGACCCCCATCCCCCTGACCATGGGCGCCAGAGACCAGGGTGGGGAGTTACTGGTGGATCGTTCTCTGCTTTCTCACGCTTTCTCCGCTTTGCCTCTGGCCTCCCTTCAGGCACCAAGAGAACGGTTCGGATGGACCACACCTTCTTCCCTAGCTACAGGAAGACCCTGCTCGCTCCGGAGGAGATCCTGCTTTCCATCGAGATTCCCTACAGCAGGCAGGTGAGCTGCTCAGGAGCATCCCGAATTACCCTTACCCTGGCTAGACTCCAGACAAGGAGACCAGAGTTGGCCTTGGGGACCAAACTTAGCATCGCTCAGCTTTGACATGGTCTCTGAACATTGCCTCTGACCAACCCTATTTCTCTCTGCACAATGAGGCGTTTCAAGGTAGGGGACAGAGGGCATGCCCTGGACTGTGAAACCAACAGCTAGGCCAGGGGATCCTGAGCAAATCGAGTCCGCTTTCTGAGCCTCAATTTCTTCTTCTGTAAAATGGGCACAGTGTTACCCAGTGTGCAGGTTACTGTGAAGATTGAAATCAAGAATTCATAAGGTTCCAGGCAGATGTCTGGGAGCCAGTAGGGATCTGCAGGCAATAGCTAGCCACACGGTTTTGCAAAAAACACATCCAGCTGTGGCGGTCGGAGGAGACGGGTTTGCATGCTGAGCGTAGACGCTCCCTGTGAGTCAGGGCCTCACTCGCTGATGAGGTGTTCACTGACTTTGCTCTGGTTTGGCTTGGTGGATTTCTGCTTCACGGGCAGTTTCCCTGCCCTGTTCAGGCAAGTCTGGGCATTTCTGGCTGCCTTGCTGTGTTGTTCCATGGGGGCCATGTGTCCTCACCTGGTGTGGCTCTCTCCTCCCTTGGCAGCCACGCATTCCGTAATGGGTCTCACTAAAAAGTGATCTGTGCGAGACCGGGAACCCAGCCGTCGTGGAGAGCATCATGGGTCTCACCCCAGCTAGTGCTCGAGCGAGTGTTCCAAGACATGTTTGCTCTTGCTAACTTTAGCCTTTTTAATGAGAATGCTAATGAAATTAAAGCCATTTCATCCCTGAGGTGGTTTCTTCATGACTTCCTAGCTTGTCCCTACAGACCATTGAATAGTGATTCCCAGAAGTTTTGTATTTCATGGACCAGGACATTTTTCTTTTGCTTAATTATGAGTTAGGGAAAAAGGAGGAAACAGGCATAGCATTGTCCAGTTTTTATTTTGCCATAGAGGAATATTGATGACAAAAACATTTCATAAAAGAAAGGAGATCTTCATACCCAGAATTAGGAAGGATTTCTCAAGAAAGAACAGCTGCCAGTCTGCCACCGGCATTTCATGGTACCCCAGCGGAAATGTCCCCGCAGACTGGTACGGTCCTGGAAGTGAGCAGCTAGAAACTCTGTTCCACAGCCAAGCTCAGGCTCTGGGCTCACTGCCCCAGGACCATGTTCAACATCAGGAATCTGGATTAGCTTTATGATCAGCAGGAGTCCCTGAGGTTTCTTGGAACAGAAGCCTGTGGCCACTTTGGACCTCCACAATGGGCCTCATTGTGTTTTCTCTAATAAGCCTTCCCTTAAACTTCTACCTGACGTGCTAATCGGAATTTGTGGTGAGTTCAGACCTTGAGCAGAACCTGACCCCCAAAGAGCTGGATATCAGATGGTTCTTACCTGGAAAGTTAACTCATTCTCCCCTCCTATCTGGAAAGAGAGAGCCTGGCTTGAGCCTAGAGGGAAACAGATGTTCAAAGCACCAAGGTGGCTCCTGCTTTCTAGTGTGAATCATTCTTCCGGGAAGCAAGGTTTCTAACCGTAGACAATAGACGTGGGAGGCACAAGTTAGAGAGAGCAGGTGCGCAGGCGGCCTGCTTATGGGCTGCTTCAGACACCCTCTGGCATCTCATGGACCAGCTTGAGAGGCAGTCAGGCCACCCCTTAGAGCCTGGGTGGGCTCGGATGCTGGGCACCAGGATGGGAAGGTATGGATGCTGGAGGTCTCTGAGGACCCTCTCTGAAAACGTCTTTCCTCTTCTCAGCTATTGGCTGAGAGCACCCCGTTCTCCTTTGTCCTTGACTTTCAATCTTCCTGACTGCCAGGGAGAAATGCCAACCCTCCCTAGCTTCTGGGAATCTTACCGGGAATGTGAGAGTCAGTTCTGCCTGGATATCTGAATCCTCGCACCCGCCCGTTGCGGGTTTGCGATGGTGTTGTCCCTTCAGCCAGCCCGGTGTCCCCGTGCTCCAGCTTCACCCTCTGTGGGCCCCACCAAGCAAAGTGGGCAGCAAGAGCCCTTCCGTTCTCTTTTAGGGTGAGTATTTCTCAGCATTCAAGCAGGCCTCTCGGAGAGAAGATGACATAGCCAAGGTGACCTGCGGCATGAGGGTCCTGTTCCAGCCGGGAACCGCGCAGGTGAAGGAGCTGGCCCTGTGCTATGGTGGAATGGCCGACAGGACCATCTCAGCCCTCAAGACCACACGGAAGCAGACGGACAAGTAAGAGCTACCAGCCAAAGAAAACCACCACCACCGCTCCCACGGCCAGTAGTCCCACTGTTGCTGTGACCACAGTGCTGCGCCTGCTGTTGCCATGGTTACCATGTCTCCTAGTGGTGTGGTTCCTCATGGCATCACTGTCGCCGCGCTGGTCTTACCATTGCTGCTCTGCCGTTGCTACCGTTACGACCACTGTTACTGTCATGACTATAGCCACAGCGACGGTTACTAGCGCTATTACTCCAGTAACGGTAGTGCTACTGTTACTACAATTACTACAGCGAGTGATACTCCTCCGGTTACTGCTCCTACTCTTACTAGCACTCCTGCTGTGACTCTTGCTCTTCCTACTACCATCACTACTCTGACTAGCGTTCCCGCTGTGGCTAACCACTACTAGTACTGCTGGTACCAGTACTGCCAGTGTTACTAGTACTGCTGCTACTCCTGGTATTACTACTGATTGTATGACTGCGGCTGCTACCATGAATGCCATTGCTACTATGGTTGCAACCGTGACTATTACTACTGCTACAGCTAATTGTAGGATTGCTGCTGCTGTTGCTGTGTTGCTGCTGGTACTGCTACTACTGTTGCTACTGCTGCTCGTTCTACTATTACTTCTGCTTTTGCTAGTACTATTACTGTTGCTTCCACTACTCCTACCACTGTGTCTGCCTCTGCTAGTATTAGTTCCACAACTATTGCTATGGTTTCTATGGCCATTACTTCTGCTGCGGAACTAGATTGGCTACTGCTATGACCGCAGCTAGGGTAGGAGAGCAGCTGACCCAAGCACCTCACTGGGACGGTCCTCTGTAGTCCATACAATGTGGATAAATAAAGCTTACCGATGGCGTTTGGCTCCTTGGTTCCAGTTCCTGGCTCCGCCACTTACCAGTTGGGTTGTAGAAGTCAAGTTACTTACCCTTCCTATTGCCTCAGTTTTCTCACTGGTAAAATGAGTATAGACATTTTCCCTGCTATACTTTTAAATTGAAATAAAAAATGGTGTTTCATATAAGGCACTTAGGACATTGCCTAGTGCATATGATAAGGACTCAATAGATTTTATTATGATTTTTGTGTCCTTTTTCTTATTGTATCTCTTTTTAAAGATGAGGACACTGAGGCTCAGGCAAGTAACTTGCCTAAAGTTACAAAACGATATGTATCTGAGCCAAGTTTGGAACCAAGGTTTCTATGACCATCACTCTGCACCTACCACCCCACACGAATGATTCTGAGGGCTGGACAGGAGCACTTTCCCACCATCTGCTCTCTGGCAGTTTCTGGAATGAGGAGCTGCTGCAGGACGTGTGTGCGGGCCTGGCGGAGGAGCTGCACCTGTCCCCTGATGCCCCGGGCGGCATGGTGGAGTTCCGGCGGACCCTCACCCTCAGCTTCTTCTTCAAGTTCTACCTGACGGTGCTTCAGAAACTGGGCAAAGGAAACTTGGAAAATGTGAGTGTGGGGGTGGGGACAAGATAGAGACTCCCTGTAGGACTCTTGTTTGAGGATGTAAGAAGCCAGTGTGAGTGAGGGAGTCCTGTGGACCAGGTGGTAAATTTGCTTCTCCCTTTTGATGTCCAAGGGAAGAAGAGAAAGGACCAAGGACGCATAGCCTAGGCAGCCACATGGAGATGGGAGCCCACAGGGTGGCTGAGAGGCAGAGCACTGGGCTGGGCATCAGTGACATGGGTTCTGGTTCTGGCTGGGTCATTACCTCACCTGAGAACCTGAATAGGTCTCTCAAACTTTCCCATGGGAAAGCTACAAAGGGGGTGGGTAGACCAGATGATCCTTCCAGGGGCTAGCTGACACAACTGTGGTTTTGTAGTTAGAATGGGAATGTGGAGTGAGTCGAGAAGGTAGACTGTGGAATGGGATTATGAGGTGGGGCTGCCACAGCCAGGGCCAGGCATCACTGCGAGGGTGTGTGCTCTGGACGGGGTGTGGCTGAGCAGGAGCCCACCTCCCCACATGGGCTCACCAAGTGTTTATTTTGTACCTTTTTAGTATAGCCTTGCTCTAGGCACCAAGGGATAGCCTCATGTGGGAGAGAACCTGGTTAGTAAAGGCCAGCCTAGAGTGACAACTGAGAAGGTGGTGTGGGGAGCACGAAGCAGAGAAGGCTCTACAGATGTGGGGACAGCTGACTGAAATCCTCCTCTGAAGAACATTCATAAGACTTCTTTTCTTCTGATTAATAAAAGCAATAAACTTAATGTGGAAAACTTTAAAAAACACAGAAATGTGCTGTGAAGTGTGTAAACCTGGTGATTCACAGACCTGTACCCCTGGGGATAAAAATATATGTTTATAAAAAATAAAAAATTAATTAAAAAAAAATTAAAAAGAAAAAAATAAAACATTTTTTGAATTAAAGAAATTAAATTTAAAAAGTTTTTAAAATTAACGTTTTTTAGAATTAAAATTACTCTTCTCTCAGATCCTATAGAAAACCAGCGCTACCATTTTTGCTTATTTCTCTGATGTTTTTCCTCCATTTATCTGCCCGTCTGTCTGTCATTCTCTTTCCTCCCTCTCTCTCTCTCTCCTTCCATCCACCTCTCTATAGACCCGCCATCTTCCTAGCTTTTGATCTGGAACATATCGTTTTTCTAAACAGGTTCAGACAGGCTGCATAGAGAGTTTTTTGCCCCCCTTGATTCTGTTGAGATGATATCGTGCACATTTCCCATATCATTAAATATTTCCCATAGAGATGAGGAGGAAGAAGCCTTTTCCAGCGGGGCTGGAGAAGAAAGAGCAGAGTGCGTAAATGCAGGAGGGAGGGAAGCCATTTGGTGTGTCGCAGGAAGAACAAACCATTCACTGTGCAGGCTGCAGCGGTGGGAGAGGAGTTGAGGCTGTTATGAAGGACTGAGCTCTCGAGCCCTCACACTGATGTTGACATCGATCCAGCCAGATCTAGAAGGAATGCTAAATGAGGAGATGATGCGAACAGCTGAAACTTTTTTTTAAAAGAGAGTTTATTTATTTATTTGACCGACAGAGATCACAAGTAGGCAGAGAGAGGCAGAGAGAAGGGGGAAGCAGGCTTCCTGCTGAGCAGAGAGCCCAACACGGGGCTCGATCCCAGGACCCTGGAATCATGACCTGAGCTGAAAGCAGAGGCTTTAACCCATTGAGCCACCCAGGCGCCCCTAGAACAGCTGTTACTTTTACCCTCGGCGACAACCAACGGTGGGATCAATGATAGAAATAGTCACGATCACCGTGGTTATCTTGTCTCCACAGAACTGTGCGAAGCTGGACCCCACCGACGCCAGTGCCACCTTACTCTTTAAGAAAGACCCTCCAGCCAACGTCCAGCTCTTCCAAGTGAGTACACATGATGTATGGTTAATACCACAGGCCCTTGCAGGGCATTTCGGATGATGCTAACCATTGGCGAATGTCCGACTCGGATTGGATACAGGCGCTCAAAACTTCTCATAAGCTTTGCATAAATATAAAGTGAAGAAAATGGGAATCGTGTTAATGTCAGTGAAGCTATTTTCCCCCTTCCCTACTTAAATCTCTCTCTTGGCATTACTCTTATCTTCACCTCTCTGGAAAGACAAACAATTTTTTTTTTCCACTTTGTCTTTTCTGGTTCCTCCATAGAGCTGATGTGCAAAGCCAGGATTTCTCCTGACCATGTAAACAAAACAAAACAATAACTTTCTATCAACAGCAACTTTTTGAGAAGCAGTAGGTAAAGGATTAGCTTTTCCTATAAACATTTTGGATTTTATAGGCCATACAGTCTCTCAACTTTGTCGCAGCCAGAGACATTACATAAATGAATGTGTGTGTGTGTATCAATAAAGCTTTATTTATAAATGCAGCCACTGAGCCAGATCTGACCCACAGGCCATGATTTATGGACCCCTGCACTAGAGTATGGTGGTCCAAAGTGTGAACTCTGGGGTCTGACTGCCAAGATTTAAATCCAGACTCTGCCATGTTATAACTGTAACCTGGGACAGGTCATTTCCTCTCTGTACCTTTTGGGCAAATTAACTATGCCTATCTACAAGTGTGCATAATGTTGGCATCTGTTTCATAGGTTTCTCTGAGGATTAAATGGTTTAGTACAAGAACATAACTTAGATAGCTCCTGGCATATATTAAACACTCAATAAAATATCAGCCATTATTTTTATTATTCCTTTGAAAAACACAAAACCCAGAATTTTATTATAAATACATTTTAGAACATTTTGGAAAGAACAGAAAGATATGAAGAAGAAAACGAAAGTCACCCAAGATCCTAGCTCCATGAGAAAATCATTGTATTTTTGTTTACTTCTCTCCATTTTTTTCTCATGCATATATAGATATGTATATACTATGTTTATAACATGTATGTATTTTTCTTACAGAATTCAAATGATCATACACACACACAATGTTTTATGTCCTATTTCAATACTTCACATGAGCATTCTTTCCTTCTCATTAAAATTCTTCAAAAGTCTGTCTTGACAGTTGCATACTTTTCCATTGCATGTGTATAGCAGAATTGTTTTACTCCCCCGCCCCACAATGAATGGACGTAGGGTTTCCTCTTTATTTATTTTTTGTTCCTGCTTAGAGTGATACTATGAGCTCCCTTCTCAGTGACTTCTTATCTGCCTTTCTGTTCCCGGGCCCCTCCTGCCTCCTCAATCCTCACTCCTCAGGTCTGCTTTGGCCTGAAGCTCTCCGCACTTCCCTCGGCCTGTAGGGAAACAGTGTCCTCCACAGCTCAGCTTGACTGGTGACCGTGTTGTTCCAGGAGGTGCCAGAGGGTCAGTCTGAGGAAGACATGGTGGGCCGGCCCCTGCCCCACCTGTCCGCGGCCATACAGGCTTCCGGGGAGGCTGTATACTGTGACGACATCCCCCGCTATGAGAACGAGCTGTCCCTCCGCCTGGTCACCAGCACCAAGGCCCATGCCAAGATCACGTGAGTCTAAGAAATATACCCCATGGCGGGGGTGGGGGGTGTGGCTCCTGGGAGGCTCCCCCAGAGCCTTCCGGTCTGGAGAGGAACATGGGGATTCCTCTTAAAACGAGCTGGGGGAGGAGCTGGAGGTGTCAGGGGCTCAGTCGTGCCAGGGAGAGCGAGGGGATGACATTGGACGTATAGGTAGGGGCCCAAGGAGGGAAGCCGTGGATGCTGAACTAGGAGATTACATGTGGCTTGAAAAGCATCGAGGAGCTATTAACAGCAACAGGTTAGACCTGCACTTTGTTGTTGGGCTAAATTTCATTGCAGAATTCCAGGAGCACCTGAGTCAGTATTAGGGGAAGAGCATGGCCTTAGAGATTGTGTCCCTACCCCGGTGCTTTGCCATAGAGAGCTTGGCAGGCATGCTTAAGCTCTCAGTGTCCCCATTCATCACAGGATATTTTCCTGAAGCTCAGTGATAGAGGCTGCAAAGGACCTAGCAGAGAAGAGTCACTCGTACCTGTTTGTTGAACTTGGAGAGCCCAGATGACAAGAATGGCCACCTCTCTAACCATAATAATAATTCCCAATGCTCATACGGCACTTAATATCAGGGCAGCTTGGTTTAGAGCGTTTTGCATAGATTGCCTCGTTGACTCCTCTCAGCAACCCTCCAGGCAGGTCCTGTTACCCCCATGTTCCAGGTGAGGAGACAGGCACAGACACGGTCAGTTACTTGTCTCAGATCCCAGAGCTGGCAAAGTCAGAGTCGGCAGCAAAGCCAGAGTTTGAAGCCAGGCAGCTTCGGCCACCGGGGTGTACGAGCTCTGGATGTTCAGGCCAGAGGCTGACTGTGATTTGTGGTGGGCATTAGACGCAGAGCCTGCTGAGCAGGGAAAGCCTCCTTGGGTGCTGCCACTGCAGGGACTAGCGACCCAGTCTCCTCATCATTGGGTTTTCCTCTGCTGCTCCCAGCCACCTGGAGACAGGCTCAGGGAAAAGGTAACACGGACACAGATAAAAGCTAACAGATATGTAAACCCCTCCAGCTCTCTGGCAAAAAAAAAAAAAAGTTTGTTTAGGATGGTACAGTTGTTTGCTCTAGAGTAAATTCGTTTGCCTTTTTCCTTGTCTTTTTTTGTTTTTATTTCTTTTCAGTGTTCCAGAATTCATTGTTTATGCACCACACACAGTGCCCTCCTTAATACCCACCACCAGGCTCATCCAATGCCCTACCCTCCTCCCCTCCAATCCCCAGTTTGTTTCTTAGAGTCCGGTCTCTCATGGTTCGTCTCCCCCTCCAATTTCCCCCAACTCACTTCTCCTCTCCATCTCCCCATGTCCTCCATGTTATTTCTTAGGCTCCACAAATAAGCGAAAGCATATGATAATTGACTCTCTCTGCTTGACTTATTTCACTCAGCATCATCTCTTCCAGTCCCGTCCATGTTGCTACAAAAGTTGGGTATTCATCCTTTCTGATGGAGGCATAATACTCCATAGTGTATATGGACCACATCTTCCTTATCCATTTGTCCGCTGAAGGGCATCTTGCCTCTTTCCACAGTTTGGCGACTGTGGCCATTGCTGCTATAAACATTGGGGTACAGATGGCCCTTCTTTTCACTGCATCTGCATCTTTGGGGTAAATACCCAGTAGTGCAATTGCAGGGTCATAGGGAAGCTCTATTTTTAATTTCTTAAGGAATCTCCACACTGTTTTCCAAAGTGGCTGCACCAACTTGCATTCCCACCAACAGTGTAAGAGGGTTCCCCTTTCTCCACATTCTCCAAGTTTTGGCCATTCTAACTGGTGTAAGGTAGTATCTCAATATGGTTTTGATTTGAATCTCCCTGATGGCTAGTGACGATGAACATTTTTCATGTGTCTGCTACCCATTTTTATGTCTTCTTTGGAGAAGTGTCTGTTCATATTTTCTTCCCATGTCTTGAGTGCATACTGACCACATTGACCATGACCCACATTGTAGCTACATTCAGAGAACTTGGCTCCATCCGAGCAACATGTGAGTGATTGTAGTAGGAGGATAGAGGATTCTGTAGTAACTGCAAAGGCCCAGGCTTTCTGGGCTGCCTGCATGGGGAAGGCAGGGAGGTACAGTGGAAATGGACCTGGCTTGGGCTTCTCACAACCTAATCTCTCCCCTCACCCCAGCAGTGCTGCTCTCTGGCTGGGTGACTTTGGACAAGCCACTCAATTCTCTCACACTGAGTTTCCCCAAATGTGACCTGGGAATAATGACAATGTTTTTGGGGGGTTCTTATGTGGATTGCCTGTTTGGAAGTTGGTTGGTGCTCAGAATAGTTTCCGTACTTTTCTCTGAGGTGCCTCAGGGCAATTTCCCCATGGGGGCCTGGGCCAGAGTGAGCTGTACATGGTTGAGACTGTTATAAGTGATAGTCTCCAGACATTCTCCCTGGGAGACCTGTTGGGGGGTCAGGGTGTCCCGCCATTCTGGGATAGCTCCATGAAGGTGGGGAGAGAAAGCTGGCCATGTGACGATATTCAGGGCCATTCGGTTTGTGGTACAGCAAGCACCCCAATGTGCTGAGTCTGTGTGGAAATTAGCTGTGATGTGGGTTTGAGCCTGAGCTTTTAAGAGCCAGTGCTGCTTGGTGTCTACAATAGCCAAACTATGGAAAGAACCTAGATGTCCATCAACAGATGAATGGATAAAGAAGATGTGGTATGTATATACAATGAAATATTATGCAGCCATCAAAAAACCCCACGAAATCTTGTCATTTGCAATGACATGGATGGAACTAGAGGGTATTATGCTGAGTGAAATAAGTCAGTCAGAAGAAGACAATTATCATATGATCTCACTGATACGAGGAATTTGAGAGGCAGGGCGGGGGTTTGTCGGGGGAAGGGAGGAAAAATGAAACAAGATGGGACCAGGGAGGGAGAGAAACCATGAGAAACTTTTAATCTCAGGAAACAAACTAAGCACTGCTGGTGGGGAGGGGATGAATAGGGTGGCTGGGTAAGGACACTGGGGAGGGTGTGTGCTATGGTGAGTGCTGTGAAGTGTGTAAGACTGGTGAGTCACAGACCTGCACCCCTGAAGCAAATAATACATTATATGTTAATTAAAAAAATAAAAAAAAAAAGTCAATACTGCCCACTATGATTTGGTTCTCTAGTAGAAGGTCCATGGGGGTGGGCAGTCCTGCTCATCTTCTGTCCCCCACAGCACTCAGCATGGTGGCCTTCACAGGTTAGACATTCAATCAGTTTTTGCAGAGTGGAATAGGATAGGATAAGATAGGATATAGAATATAGGCTAGGATAGACTAGAATAGACAAGGAGGTGGAGAAGGGAGGAATGTCAGTGTGAGGACAGAGTGGGGTGGTGGGTCTTCTGCTCTGGTTTCCTGCCTGCGGCCCTCACTGTGCTCATTCTTGCAGGTCCATAGATATTTCAGAAGCTCAGAAGGTGCCAGGGTTCGTCTGCTTTATCTCTGCCGACGATGTTCCTGGGAGTAATAAAACAGGAATTTTTAATGATGAAATGGTCTTTGCAAAGGATGAGGTAGGTCTTGGATTTCTTTTAGACGTGAAGTTAATGGAATGAATGCTTGAGCTTTAATTTATGCTCATGCCTCCAAATCCCTAAACTTGAAAAGACTCCATATTTTCACCTACTGTGGCCATCACGCAACTGACCAGAGTGCAGAACAACCAGTAAGGAGACAGAGTCTGTTTGGGGGCACTTTAAACTTTTGCTTAGTGTTTACTTGTTTTTTTAACTGAGGGTTGCTAATTGCACACAGTAGGATGGCTCCCTGCCAAAGGGACAGTTAAACAAGACTGGTGATTGTTTTTGAACTACTAGTTATGTTCTTAAGGGTATAATGTTAAGTTCCTTTATTAAAGAAAATAAAAATATGGCAAACAAGCTAACCAGAGTAGAAATCACAATACCATTGCTATGTGTATTGATAATTCACTTCTATGAAAATTCATCTACTGATATATGGAGTTATATGCACACACACTTTCCAAACATTCAAGAAGCTGGCAACAAAAATCCATATACTTTTTAAAAAAAGATTTTATTTATTTATTTGATAGAGAGAGAGAGAGAGAGAGATCACAAGTAGGCAGAGAGGTATGCAGAGAGGAAGGGGGAAGCAGGCTTCCTGCTCAACAGAGATCCCAATGTGGGGCTCCATCCCAGGACCCTGAGATCATGACCTGAGCTGAAGGCAGAGGCTTAACCCTCTGAGCCACCCAGGTGCCCCAAAAATATACTTTTAGAATAGTTCTCAGTCACTTTACAATTCCAATACAGATCAAATGCAAATTGGAAATGAGTGAGCTATGGCTGAGGGTCAAATTCACTTTGTAATACACAAGTAATACACTTCACTTGTATTAATGTACAAGTGAAGAAGAGCAACCATAGCTACCACCATGAGACAAGAGGACTCCATTTGACAGAAGAACAAATTTTTTTGACAATCTTCAAGAACCTCTAAGACCCCTGCTACCATAATGGCTAGTGAGAATCAACCATGTATAACCACCAGAGCACTAATCAATTAAGTCAACAACTTAACTGGGTCCTCAAGAAATGATAATTAGATATAGTATGGGTTTCCAGTGTCAGAAACCTCATATTCCAAAGTGATGTCTTGGACAATTTTCTTTTATTTTATATTTTATTTTATTTTTGGTTTATGTTTTGGGAGATGTTGGAAGATTACATGTGAAGAAATGAAATCATTAAGTAATGAGAAAATGACAATCCTTATTCTATAAATCTAACAAAAAAACAGGTTATGGGTCATCCAGTCAAAGAACCAGTAGTCAAAGAACCAGCATTTGGGAACTACTGGTTCTGGGCATCTAGATGAAGTATAAGACATGATTGCTGCCTTTGAGAAACTTCTGGATGTAAATCTGAAAACAAGATAAAAGGGAGTGAAGTGGCAGAAGAAAATGAAACTGGAAGTCAGTGCTAAGATTTAATCGTGTTGTAGCAATGAATGTGCCTTGCCTTCTGTGTCTGCATCTTTTCACCTGAAGAACAAGGGTGTTGGAATGGATCTGAGTCAACAGAGAGACTTTGTGCTGCCATACCGCCCATTGTGCTGCTCATGGCAGACATGAGTAATCAATTGCCACATTCTATCCCAGGCAACTTCTCAGCAAACTGCCAGTAGTAAATCATCAGGATTGGTCTTTGAGATGAAGTGAGTGTGCCTACCTGACACTAGTGATCTCCAAGTCCTATTTCAGTTCCACTGATTCTAAACACTTATGAAGAAGCACATAATCCCACATAGACCCATCACCTGTTTTTTTGTTAGATCCTTATAGAATAAGGATTGTCATTTTCTCATTACTTAATGATTTCATTTCTTCACAGGTAATATTCTTCCAACATCCCCCAAAACATAAACCAAAATATAATTAAATATTTAAATAATTAGTATTTTACAATACTAGTTTAACATACCAGTTGACAAAGGCATGAAAAGACCCCAGGGCATTCCTAAAATGTACCTTAAGGAAACTGTGGGGGCAAAGACTTGCTTTACCTTTTGAGCAATCCAAAATAATTTGTTTTGTGAGGCAGATGTGATATCCTTTAATGGTCTGGCTCTGTTCCCAGGTGACTTGTGTTGGGCATATCATTGGTGCTGTGGTCACCGACACCCCAGAACATGCACAGAGAGCTGCTCTAGGGGTGAAAATCACCTATGAAGAACTTCCAGCCATTATCACAATTGAGGTAACTGAGAAAGGGTGGCATGGAAAAGGGTGAACTCCCTGTCCCTGGAGGAAATTTCACTGGGATCCTCTGGGGAGGATTTTTATTTTTTAATTTTTAATTATTTGTTTATTTATTTTTAGTTTTTTAAAAATATTTTATTTATTTGAGAGAGAGAGAGAGAAAGAGAATGAGAAAGAGAGAGCATGAGAGGTGAGAATTCAGAGGGAGAAGCACACTCCCCGCTGAGCAGGGAACCTGATGTGGGACTTGATCCCGGGACTTCAGGATTGTGACCTGAGCCAAAGGCAGTTGCTTAATCAACTGAGCCACCCAGGCACCCTGGGGAGGATTTTTAAATGATTTCCAGTCCTGGGATTGTGTGATCTTCTAACACCTTCCCCATCATGGTCTCAGACTCAGTTCACCAGGGGCCAAACGAGGTTCCTCCTTCTCATTACCAGCTCCCATTGGTTCCCTGAGGGACCCTACTTTTCCTCAAGATCCAAGTTTGTCCCCCAGTCTCTGAGAAAACAGGAATGCAAGCCCCCAGGTCACAGGCAAGCTTACTTTACGTCTGTGTAAGACGTTTGTAGAGATGTCTTTGTGAGAAGAGAGAGGGAGTTCCAGCAGCTTCTCTTCCTGGACCTGCCTTCTCGGAAAGTCCAGTCACTGAAGCTTCTTTCTGGTCCTCAGGATGCTATAAAGCACAACTCCTTTTATGGGTCTGAGCTGAAGATGGGGAAAGGAGACCTCACGAAGGGATTTTCGGAAGCAGACAATGTTGTTTCAGGTACAGCTGGTACCTACCATGGGGTCCCGGGCACGGGCTGGCCCTGGTGTATGAATTAAATTCAAGGGCTGGAACTTGGGTCCTGGAGCAGGGGAGTGAATTTTTACCAGAAGAGTCCTCCTGACATTTGTAACCAAATAATAGACAGTTGGCAGGGAAAGACGCCTGTCATCTTCATCTCTGCCCTTCTGTCTTGAGGCTAGATTAGACCTAAGTGATTCTAGGGAGCTGGGGGGTGTGTCGAATTTGGAAGACTGCAGGGAAGGTAGCAGCCACAGATCCTGGCTCCCCACTGTGGGCCCGCAGTCAGTCCTCACCCATCCACAGCCAGGGTGCTCCGGCTCCTCTCCTCCTCACCCACCCCCACAGCTCCCACGTGGTGCAGGGATGCTGACCAGACTCCTTTTGGAATTGTCACCTACACTGTCCCTCATGCACTAAGTCACTGGCGAGCTGGCTCTCCAGCTGGCCGGATACCTTCGGTTTCAGAAGATGTTCTCACTTTCGGCTTTGCATTCACATCTGTTAATTCCTTCTTTAACTTTTCCAAAATTTTACAATACTAGTTTAACATACCCATTGCATTAGGTATCATTCTGGTTTCTTTTTGGGGGTTGGGGATTCGGCTCCCAGATGGCTAAGGTTTTGAGCCACTTTCCACCCATGCTGGGAACCTGGAGGTTATCTGTGAGCAGTTAGTTCCTGCCCAGGGCCCAGGGCATGTGTACTCTCCTAAGTGAAGTCGGGGTCACTGTGGGGGTCTTGTCGCTCTCCTAGGTGAGGTGTACATTGGTGGCCAAGAGCACTTCTACCTGGAGACTCAGTGTACCATCGCTGTCCCGAAAGGCGAGCAGGGGGAGATGGAGCTTTTTGTATCTACACAGAACACCATGAAGACCCAGGTAGGCATCAGGCATCCTGTGGGTTAGCTCCGGGACCCAGGGAGGAAGCTGGGGAGTGTCAGGCAGACCAAGTGTGGCTGTGTGGGACATGGGAAAAGGAGATCTGGGCTGGTCCAGAAGGGGATTTGAAGGTCTGGAGTGCTGGACCCCAGCACTGCCAGCTTAAGGGCTGCCTGGGTAGGTGGGGGACAGGGGGCTTCCAGAATCAAGGAATGTCTCCACAGTCACAGCAGTAATTAGGCTCATGGATGTTGGGCAGGCTCTAGTTCAGGCTTGAAGGAAGTCCAGATGATACATTCAAGTGCAAGTAATTTTTTTTTTTTTTTTTTTTTTTTTTTTGGTCCATAGAGCTTTGTTGCAAATATGCTGGGGGTTCCAGCAAACCGGATTTTGGTCCGAGTGAAGAGAATCGGAGGGGGCTTTGGAGGGAAAGAGACACGGAGCACTGTGGTGTCCACAGCAGTGGCCCTGGCTGCATACAAGTGAGTCCTCCCTGCCAGCTCCTGGGAAGGAGAACAAGGCTGCTTCTGCCAGGAAGGCTTTCTAGATCTTCCCCTTTTAGAAGTAGATTCCCCTTGCTTTGAATTTTCCCAGCCTTCTGTTTTTAGAATTCTTGGGCATTGGGATGAGGGTAATACCACCTGTTTCTCTGTGTTCCACACATGGATTCATGTCTTGTCTCCCCTGCCTGGCTTTGAGGGCCACGCTACATCCTCTATTCCCTGCCTTGTCCAGCACAGTGCATAGATAGTTAGACAGTGAGGCAGCCCAGCACAGGTCTCCCTGTCCTGGTGGAAAGAGGAGTGTCCTGTGCTGTTTTTATCCCCGGGACTGACAGGAATGGGCCGTTGCAGAGGACCCCAGGGTTCTAAGCCTCTGATGCCTCCCTCAGGACTGGCCGCCCTGTACGCTGCATGCTGGATCGCGATGAGGACATGCTGATAACTGGTGGCAGACATCCCTTCTTGGCCAAATACAAGGTTCCAGATGTTGGGGGCTATTCCGGGATGGGAGAGACAGTGCTTCTCATTGGGAAAGCTGGGGATGAAGATCCAGGAATCCAAGGATGTACTCTGAACATTTTTCATGAGTACCTGTAGAAGTTCAAAGAAGAAATAGCCATGAGCAAAATTCAAATTGGCCAACAGCAACATAGAGGGGTGATGCTGGCCGGCCACCTCCCAAGTGATGTCCCAGCATAGTGTTTATGCCTTTTGCAAGTTTGCTCTGGTCTATATCTGATCTTTGTCCACTCAGGCTGTGTGGCATGACTTTTCAGCAGCCCCAGGGTAAATCTGTCCTGCAGAATGTCCTAATGCTCATGCGTTCACTGTCTGGGGTGAAGACCAGAATGGCTGTTTAGAGCTTAGTAATTTACAGTGAGAAAGGAAACTACCCAGGGCCTGGACAGGCCCCAGTTGTTAGGGTGGGCACCTGCCCCATCAGACTGTGTATGATTGGTCACTGCCACTTCCTCTGTGAGACCACCCCTTTTCTGGGTCCCTGTGAATAACCATGGATCCTGTCCCCCTAAACACGAGTATACCCTGCCAGATCCCAGTCTGGGAGCCCTTCTCTCCATGAGCTGGCTTTGTACATCTCCTGACCTCTTCTGATTTTTGTTTCACGATTGAGTTCCCCCAAAAGGATCCTCTTTCCCTTATTCCCAAATTCTTGTGGGCCCAAAGAAAATAACCAAGTTATTTTCTTTGGTTACTTTCTTTGTAACCAAAGAAAGAAACTTGGTCTTCTGAATCCCAGTTCCTCACTTATGTATGGCTACATAAGGTCAAGGATGTGAAAGCACACTCCTGCTTGTGGGGGACGTAACATGGTGTCTGCCGTAAGGGACGTCTCCAGTATCTTCCTCAGTTTTTCTGCCCGGCCCTCCCTTCTCTGCCTCCTCACTCCCTCTCACACAACTGGAAGCCAGGAGTAGGTAGGAGGAGGGAGAGGTGTGGGGAGAAGATGTTTGCAGGGTTGAGGAACATGGAAGTCACTGGAAAGAAGTTAGTTCCTCTCTGCTTCACCTGCTAAGCTCTGGTGACCTCATTTTCAAGGTGTGATGTCTTGTTCTGTCCACTTCCCTTCAGGTAGCCTAGGTGGGAGGGGATGACTCGGGTTAACAGAGGAAGAGCCCTGGTGAGAACTCCCTCTCCTCATCAGGTCGGCTTCATGAAGAATGGGAAGGTGGTGGCTTTGAAGGTGGAGCACTACAGCAATGCAGGGAACACCATGGATCTCTCCCAGAGCGTAAGTGCAAGGTACCCCTGCATCCTGGGGGTGGGGGTAGGGTGGGGGTGACTGGGGGGTCAAGGGCAAGCCCCACGGCCACCCTGGCATGGGCCTCCTCAGTTCCTGCCTGTTACTATGGTGGTAACCTCCCCACGGTCTGCACCCTTGGGTTCCCTACCCTTCGCTCATCTCCAAAGCACAAAATAATCATATTACCTTCCTGATTGGAAACCCTTCCTGCTTTTTCCAGATACTTTGCCAAGCAAGCAAAGTTAGTTACAAAACTAGATGTATGGTTTAGTGACATTGCATGTATATGTATGTAAAATTAATGTATGCCTTTATAATATATATATACACACACACACATATATATATACATATACATATATATGTATATATAATAGATATAATGATATGCATGGAAAATCCCAAAAGAATATACACTAAACAGTGATTGGTTGGGACAAGGGGGGCACTCACTGTCATTTCCTATATAACACATTTTTGTGATGCTTGAATTTTAAAGAATGAATTGAATTTCTTCTTTTTTTTTAGTAACCGTTTCATTCAAGTATAGTTTACACACTATAAAATTCACTCATTTAAAGTATATAGTTCAGAGAATGGTAGAGTTTCATTCTTCTACATATAGCTGCCCAGTTTTCCCAGCACCATTTATTGAAGAGACTGTCTTTTTTCCACCGTATATTTTTTCCTGTTTTGTCGAAGATTATTTGAACATAGAGTTGAGGGTCCATATCTGGGCTCTCTACTCTGTTCCACTGGTCTATGTGTCTGTTTTTATGCCAGTACCATGCTGTCTTGGTGATCACAGCTTTGTAGTAAAGCTTGAAATCAGGTAACGTGATGCCCCCAGTTTTATTTTTGTTTTTCAACATTTCCTTAGCGATTCGGGGTCTCTTCTGATTCCATACAAATTTTTGGATTATTTGCTCCAGCTCTTTGAAGAATACCGGTGGAATTTTGATCGGAATAACATTAAAAGTATAGATTGCTCTGGGCAGTATAGACATTTTAACAATGTTTATTCTTCCAATCCAAGAGCATGGAATGGTCTTCCATCTTTTTGTGTCTTCTTCAATTTCTTTCATGAGTGTTCTGTAGTTCCTCGAGTACAGATATAGTTCAATGGTTTTTAGTCAATTTAAAGAGTCATGCAACCATTATCATGATCTAGTTTTCAAACATTTCCATGGCCCCAAAGTCATCTCTCACATCTCTCCTGTTCTTATCCTCCCAACGCCCAGGCCTAGACACCTACCATCTACTTTTTGTCTTTGTAGATCTTCCTCTTGTAGTTGATGCATGTAAATAGACTTGTGTACTACGTCATAGTTTGTGTCTGGCTTTTTATCTTCAGATTAATGTTTTTAGGTTCACCCCTGTTGTAGTATGCGTTAGTCCTTCATTCTTTTCTGTTGTCAGTATTTCATCATATGGATAGACCATGGTTTGTTTTCCATTCACCATTTAATGAACTTTTGAGTCGTTCCCAGTGTTTAGCCTGTATATGGATAATGCTACTCTGAACATTCTCCTATGAGTCTTTTCTGTGTGTTTTGTTTTTTAAAGATTTTATTTATTTATTTGTGAGTGTGAGAGAGAAATCATGTGCAGGGGAGAGAGAGAGGGGGAAGCAGGCTCCCTGCTGAGCTGGGAGCCCGATGTGGGGCTCGATCCCAGGACCCTGGGAGCATGACCATAGCAGAAGGCAGATGCTTAACAAGCATAGGTGCCCCTCCTATAAGTCTAATGTAGATATGTATTTTGTTAATTCTAGAAGTTAACAGTTATTTTTGTGATACTACTCTTTATAATTTTTAGAATCTTTATTTTATAGCCATATTAGTTATATACACATAGATTCTTCTTGTAAAAATAAGTCACATTTCAGGGAAAACGGAAGTTCCCATGAATCCTCACCGCCTGTGTTTCTCCTCTTTGCCAGGGGCTAACTGACTCAATTAGAAAACTTCACACTTCAGATCTAGTGTGAAAACGTCTCAAAAAAAGAAACACATTTAGCATTCTCACCATTTGCAACACATGCCTTTTGGTGTTGTAGGAAAAATCAGGTTGAAAAAGATGCGGTGCCTGTCCCCAAAGATCTTAGAAGCTTTTAAATTCAATTCAGCAAACATTTATTGAGTGCCTAGAGTGGCAACATAAAGAAGAATATACGGCTTTGTTTCTGCCCTCAGGAAGTTTGCAGTGTGGTGGGGAGACAGATAATAAAAGACAAAATGAAATAGAAGTACAAGTTGATAGAGTGCTAAGGGAAAGCAAAAATGGAATTAATTGAGACATACTAAAAGCATCTAGGATGACTAAGACTGAAATAACCAAAGACACAAAAAGCAACCTGTGGGAAAGAGAGACTATACATGGGGAAGTAAACCAAACCCCAAATGAAACAAACAAATAAAAACTGCCATTGGTCTCCTCAGAGAGATGAGTTATTATACCTTCAAGAAAGAATAGGATGCCATAAAAATGGAACAGTCAGAGAATAAAAATGAACTCTGGTGAATTAAAACTCTGAAAGCAGAAGGGTTGGAAGAAACTTGAGCAAATCTCCCTAAGTAAAGAAAAAAAAATACAGAAAAATCTGAGAAAAGATACAACAAAATTCAAGGACTCATCCGGGAGATCCAAATAATCAAAGTTTCAGAGAGAAAGAATGGAAACTATCAAGAAGTGACTTGGGAAATCCCCCCAAACTGATGGCCATACAGTCTGAGATTGAAAGAGCCTTTCCAGGAAGCAGAACAATGAAGGAAAATAGACCTGTGCTAAGTTTTTCATCACTGCAAACTTGGAGAAACCTGGGGGTAAAGAAGATTTTACAATTTTTTTTAAAGATTTTATTTACATATTTGACAGACAGAGATCACAAGTAGGCAGAGAGAGAAAGAGGAGGAAGCAGGCTCCCCTACCAAGCAGAGAGCCCGATGCGGGGCTTGATCCCAGAACCCTGAGATCACGACCTGAGCCGAAGGCAGAGGCTTTAACCCATTGAGTCACCCAGGCACCCCAATTTTACAATTTTTAGGAAGGAGAAAAACAGAACTGTTTCCAAGAATTGAAAGACCCTGATTGCATTTGCCAGTAAAATGCCTTCAGAATGCTGAGAGAAACTGGAAAACCTGTTTCCAACCTAGAATCCTATGTATGGCCAAATCATTAATTAAGGATGAGAGTATAAGAAAGACATTTCAGGCAGACACGTCTCAAAAAGGTTCCTCTCTATATACTCCTCTTATTTTTTTTATTTGTTTAAATTTTTATTTATTTATTTGACAGACACATCACAAGTAGGCAGAGAGGCAGGCAGAGAGAGAGAGAGAGGAGGAAGCAGGCTCCCCGCTGAGCAGAGAGCCCGATGTGGGACTCAATCCCAGGACCCTGAGATCATGACCTGAGCCGAAGACAGAGGTTTTAACCCACTAAGCCGCCCAGGCGCCCCTCCTCTTATTTTTTTGAGAAGATATTCAAGAATTTACTCCAACAAAATGAAAGTATAAGTCTAGGAAAGGGGAAGAAGTGGTTTCCAGGAAGGGGAGATTTAGTATGGAGAGAGGCAAAGAGAATCTGGGATGCATGTGAGGGAAGACCCCAAGGTAACAGTGGGACAGGGACTCAGATGGGCTGCCCATTGAAATTGCAGTTAGCCAGAAGTCTCCAAGAATAATTTCTTCTAAAGATAAGACTGCTAGAAAGTTTAAAGTGTTCCAACATATTGAGAGCAGATTTCTAGCACTGGGGAAAACTTTAAGTTGACTTAGTAATAATTGCACAGAAAACTAAGAAAATGAGGGGTGCCTGGGTGACTCAGTGGGTTAAAGCCTCTGACTTCAGCTCAGGTCATGATTCCAGGGTCTTGGGATCAAGCCCCGCATTGGGCTCTCTGCTCAGCGGGGAGTCTGTTTTCCTTCCTCTCTCTCTGCCTGCCTCTCTGCCTACATGTGGTCTCTGTTTCTGTCAAATAAATAAATAAAATCTTAAAAAAAGAAAACTAAGAAAATGAAAGAGTAAAGATAATCCTTAGCTCCAGGGGCGGTTGCTATCAAGAAAGAGAGAAGTAATCACAGTGTAGCCAGGTGATTCAGCTGTCAGTAATGTTTACAGGATGATATCAAACTGCCTATGGGTCAGGTCAAAATATGACTAGATGTGGGGACGCCTGGGTGGCTCAGTTCGTTAAGCAGCTGCCTTCGGCTCAGATCATAATCCCAGCGTCTTGGGATCGAGTCCCACATCGGGCTTCTTGTTCTGTGGGGAGACTGCTTCTCCCTCTGCCACTCTCTCTGCCTGTGTTTGCGCTCTCTCTCTCTCTCTCTCTCTTTCTGACAAATAAATAAATAAATAAAATCTTTTAAAAAAATATGACTAGATGGGGAGGATGGGGGACAGGAAGGTGATGTGATTTCAGGAATGGGGGTTAGGCGAGACTGATACCCCCCTTTTCTATAACAGGAAAGCAATATAAGAGTCTATAACTGAACACATCAAGAAGTCTGAGGCACCCAGAGGCGCCTGGGTGACTCAGTTGGTTAAGCAACTGCCTTCGGCTCAGGTCATGATCCTGGAGTCCTGGGATCAAGTCCCACATCCGGCTCCCCGCTCAGCAGGGAGTCTGCTTCTCCCTCTGACCGTCTCCCCTCTCATGCTCTCTCTCTCTCTCACTTTCTCTCTCTCAAAAAAATAAGTGAAATCTTTAAAAAAAAAAGTTTCCGTGTAAGGCATTATTAGAGATGTGGAAGTTAGTGTGTAAGAGCTGATCAAATGAGCTGGGAGAACTCTACGTGGGGTAGAAGGGAGGACAGGGAGGACCGCTATGCTGCACAACACAAACTTACAGAAGTATTTGACTCTTTAAGCTGTTTACCATACAACTCTAATGGGAACACCAACTACGTAAAATCAATTCATCATAAGATCACCTATTTTTTTTTTCTTTTTGAAGAGGCAAGAGATCAGTCCTAACTGGAGAGTCTGGGAAGAGCTTCCCCAGGGAGGAGCTGAGTGGGGATGTTGGTAGGTGGGTGAGGTGAGGAGAGGCATATCCGGTAAGAGGAACGTATAGTCAACAGAGAGGATAAAAAATATGCTTGAAGAAGGCTGTAAAGAGTCTTGAATTCCACACTGAACCTTATACAGACTTCACTCCAAAGAGAGTAAGTGGCTTTTGGAAGCAAGTGGTTGACCTAGAAGGACCTTGTACTTTTGTTTGAGGGTTAGGTGAGAGGGTGCAGAGACACAGACACCGGGAGCCCAGGAAGGAGTCCTGTGTTGCATACCCCTTGATATGTGAGAAATAACTTGGGCCTGAGGAGCCAGGGGCTGCTGGGAAAGACAGAGGGGGTGCAGCCCTTGAAGTCCCTTTTTTGAAGTGCCAATGACATTGGTGCACTCTTCTCTCCCATTTTGGTGTCTTCTGCTGCAGATAATGGAAAGAGCCCTCTTCCACATGGACAACTGTTACAAAATCCCCAACATCCTGGGCACTGGGCGGCTCTGCAAGACCAACCTGGCCTCCAACACAGCCTTCCGGGGCTTTGGGGGGCCTCAGGGGATGCTCATTGCTGAGTACTGGATGAGTGAAGTCGCTCTGACCTGTGGGCTGCCGGCAGAGGAAGTAAGTCAGCTGGGAGTTTGGTGGCGTGAGTCACCCCTATTTTGAGGGGACAGTGGCTTTGTGTCTTGGGCATCTCCCGGTGGGGAGCAGAGGAGAGGCACATGCTGTGGAGTGGGTCGGAAGCTTACCTTGAGGTTGCAACCCCTTCATCCATTGCCACCAGCAAGCCCTCGGTGTCTCTCTCTTTGCAAAGGTGCGGAGGAAAAACCTGTATAAGGAAGGGGACTTGACACACTTCAACCAGAAGCTTGAGGGGTTCACCTTGTCCAGGTGCTGGGATGAATGCCTAGCCAGCTCTCAGTATCATGCTCGGAGGAGCGAGATAGACAAATTCAATGAGTAAGCATGGGGAGGGGAGGAATCCGATGTTCTGGGAATCTCTCGGGTCTCATTTTCTGCAGCCTCTTGGCTGAACTCAGAATACCAGGCTAATAACAGATAAGACGTGGGAGGGCTGAGTTTGGGGCCCCTTTCATGGCCATCTCTTTAAGATCCTAAAAGGATGTTGAGCCTGGGGGCAGATGGGCTTACAGCCGGCCCTCAGCATCCTAGCTCATCAGTATGGTCTGTCTTTACATTCGCCCACCTTAGGGGAACGCCAGCCCAGAACCCCGAACACTACAGTTATATACCTGCCTCTGGTATGAGTCTGTAAATATGACTTTGCCATCAATCCATCACTTGGGCCTCAGTTTCAACATCTATAAAGTGGGGATAATTATACTGACTCTGTTTCCTCACTGAGTTACCCAGAAAACCAAATAGAATGCACAGGGAAGGTGTTACTGGGATCATCATCAAGGGAAGGTGTTACTGGGATCATCACCAAGGTATGACCCAGTTCATCGCTGGGACAGTCATAGTCCAAGATCACCCGGGCACCCTGACCCCATCTGAACTCCGCTCTGGGGGGAAGTGACAATACTTCTAAGTCCAGGCTCTCAGGGGTGGGTCCTGCTTCAGCTGCACGGAAGGACCCAGCACCCAGATCTGACCTTTCTTATTTGGTTGACCCAAATGAGGCACAACTCAGTTATGGTGAACACTATGTGGCCTGTTCCAAGGATGACTTGTTCCAATTTTGCAAAAATGTCTGATACCATGTCTGAGCTGACACAAACATGGTAGAGAAAGTTCTATGAGAATCTTCTTTTTTCTCCAGGGAGAATTGTTGGAAGAAGAGAGGATTATGCATCATTCCTACCAAGTTTGGAATAAGCTTCACTCTTCCTTTTCTGAACCAGGTAATTGCTTTATATAATTTTGTCCCTCTGCCCTGGGCTGGGGCCCCATTTCCCCCTCTGTCTGATGTATTGCAAAGGAAGGGTCATTGTCACTGGTAACAGAGATGAGTGGAGGGTCTCTCTGCTATTTAAATGAAGTTGAACTTGCATATTTCTGTTTGTCCAGAATGTCCCAGGTCAGTGAGGGCAGCATTGGACTCAGAGATCTGGGATCAAGTTCTAGTTCTTCCTCTTCCTGGTTGTAGGACTACAGAGAGCCACTCTGCCTTTCTGATCCCTGGCTTCCTCTGTAGAGTGCACACAAAAACATTTATCTGACCTCCTTCTTTCTGAGGATGGGAGACATGTAGAGGAATCAGAAAATGTTGGCAAACTGTTGAGGGGCTACATGATTAAATCATGAGATTGACAACCGCTGCAGGTTTTATCTACAGTTTCTAACCAAAATGCTGCCTCTGGTTTTCTTCCTCCTGGGATCTGGACCCATCAGTCCCAAGCCTCAAGTCGGGGTTGAATTTACTGAATTTTATGTTTGGTATCCTTCCCTTAGGCAGGAGCCCTGATTCATGTGTACACAGATGGCTCCGTGCTGCTGACACATGGGGGCATGGAGATGGGCCAAGGCCTGCACACCAAGATGGTCCAGGTGAGCGGCCTAGACACTGGGAGCCCTCTCTGGCCCCACAGTGCCTGGGTGGTGGGGGAGGGTGTGGTGAGACACTAAGCGGCATTGCACTGCACAAGCAGAAGAGGCCCCAGCTCTGGCCAGGCTCTGCCGTCTGTTTACATGTGGTCTCGGGCAAGTCTTCTCCTCTCCTGGCCTTTGTTTCCTCATCTGTGCAAAGGGCTTGGCCAGGTAACCCCCAAGGTCACTTCCGTTGCCAGCATTCTAGGGCTTTATGATTATGTTGGTTGCAAGCTCCTAGGGGAGCTTCCCAGGAGTGATCAGACACTGGTCCTTCTACTCAGAGACAGAAAAAACAGGCATAGGTTGGCAGGTCACAGTTTTCATAAGCAAAGGGAACTTATGTAAGAGGGTTGCCTTGGGAGGTGGCAAGATGAATGATCTCCACTGAATCTTAAAAGTTTATAGAGAGAGGGGCCTTAACTGGGTTTGGTCAAGGTCATGTGCAGGTGTTCTCAATGCCACATCATCATCCTTGGAGGTCGTGACCTTGGAGCCAACTTTGGGAGTAGGAAAGGCAAGTGGAACCCACATTCTAAGGACAAGGGAGGGGTGAAGAGCCTCTGGTCCACCAGGTCAGGCTCAAGGGTCAGCTGGGGGTCACATCTTTTGGATGCCCTTGCCCAACTGTGTATAAGTGGGTGTGTTGTGGGTATGAAGGTAACCAGTATTCCACCCCCCCCCCCTCCCCGCAGTGGAGCTCAGATATTGGAACTGGATTAGAGCTGGCACACCTGCTTGGCTCACTGACTGGCCAAATTGAATTTAAAAAAAAAAAAAGAAAGAAAGCTAAGTTTAGCTTTAAAAAGCACTGTGAGTCACCATTGGGTTTACAAATTTTTATTTATTTTATTTTCAAGTTCCAAAAATTGTTGTTTATGCACCACATCCAGTACTCCACGCAATACATGTCCTCCATAATACCCACCACCGGGCTCACCCACCTCCCACCCCCTTCCCTTCCAAAACCCTCAGTTTCTTTCTCAGAGTCCACAGTCTCTCATGGTTTGTCTCCCCCTCCGATTTCCCCCAACTCACTTCTCCTCTCCTTCTCCCCATGTCCTCTGTGTTATTCCTTATGCTCCATAAGTAAGTGAAACCATATAATTGACTCCCTCTGCTTGACTTATTTCATAAAACAAAGTCACTCCATAAAGTTCTGCTTCAAACTGAGACAGGTATGAGACCATCCCAGTCTCAATAGGATTATAGTTTATAAAATTATTTTGTTGCCTGCAAGAGTGAACCTGAGTCTATCTTGGGGCGAAGGCAGCCAAGCCCCATGCTAACCCCTCCCTGAGAAAGTGATGTTGTCTCTTTTCCCAGGTGGCCAGCAGAGCTCTGAAAATACCCACCTCTAAGATTTACATCAGCGAGACGAGCACTAACACCGTGCCAAACACCTCTCCCACGGCTGCCTCTGTCAGCGCTGACATCAACGGACAGGCTGTCTATGTGAGGAGCCTGGGCAGCCCCCAGAGCTGAGGGCCAGCCCAGGGTTCTGGGCCCAGAGAGCCCCCTGGGGTGGGAGCTGGAATGGTTCTTGTTGGCTCTTTGGCATTGGCTGTCTTATCCAGGAGAATGTTGTTCCTCCTGACACCAAGCTGAAAGAGAGGCCTAACAGCCGAAATCACTTCCATCAGAGCCAAGGAGGTTGAGTGTAGGATGGGGAGGAGATTTGGAGGGTCACAAGGAGCATTCTGGAAAGATATACTCCCCAGTGTTAGAACTGATCAAAAGACTATGGACAAGGTTGGAATTGGATTTGGGGGTTGGCCATGTCAGACCCACTGGCTTCTCTTTCCACGTGGAAGATGTAATTAAGAAAAGCGTTTGATGGGAGAAGTCATCTCCTTTGGGATCCCTCAAATAATTCATCTGTAGCCTAAGAACTGGGTGTTCTCCCACAGAGGCCAATGCTGGTCTCTTCGATGGGGTCCTATGGCTTCTATCCTGGGCCTCAGTCATTCCTGAGAGGGTGGCAAGGCTGTCAGAATGGCACCATGGGCACAGCATTGCTTGGAGTTGGCCCTGCTGAGGCCCCTGGGCTTTTGCCTGGGCCAGGAAATGCAGAAGACTAATGTGTCTGGTATGCGGTGGATGTGTTCTTAGGAAGCTTGTCAGACCATCCTGAAAAGGCTGGAACCCTTCAAGAAAAAGAATCCTACTGGCACCTGGGAAGACTGGGTAAGTCTCAGCTGGTCCAAGTTGCTTTTGAAAATGAGGGACATTGAAGGCAGGCTCTCTGTCCTTCCTGCAGCAGGAATAGGATCACGATCTAGTCACAGGCAGAGAAGCTGAAGTGGTGGGTATGGTTTCACAGGACAAGTAAAGGCTCCACCTTGCTGGGCCCCTTTCTCTGTGGCTGTCATAGTTGAGGGAAGTCACCTGAGGAAAAATTTTGATCCAGGATCTTGACAGCCCTATGAGGACTGGGAGATGGGCTGCCCTGAGCCTTGGAAGGTGGGGTGACTGCTGAATGGGCCTGACTCTGGGCCTGGTTCCACACCCCACTCGTCCTCAGTCTTGATGAGCCTGGTTTTCTTCAAACCTCCTGCTGTGGGAGGGCTGCCCCTAGTAGCACGTCCCCTTCCAACTCTGGAGTCCACCAAGGCTCCATCTGTGAAGGAGTGGGGGAAAAAGACATTTCCCAAGAGTTTATATCATTCCTGTGGTTTTTAGAAGGCAAGCACTCATAATAAGAAGGAGCCCAGTTCTCTGGGTTCTGGTTTGGAGGCCTGTGTGTCGGGGACCCTCAGAGGGAAGCCGCAGGGAGGTCTCTCTCTCTGGAAGGAGACTTCATCTCTTCCAACAAGCGGACACCTCAGTGGCAGCCCCGCTTTATCATCTCTCAGCATTGGGGTGGGAAAAGTGGGCACAACGGTAACATACAGAGTGAGCCCACACGTGACCCAGTCAGATAGCATACGCTTCCTTCTAGAGACCCAAAGAAAACACGCTATTTCTCTCAGACCCCGTCCATTTCCCTTCCCACACTCACAGATACCACACACGTTAATACCACACGAAACTAGGTTGATTTGGGTAGTTTGGATTTCAGCATGGAGACACAGAGGGGCAGGCTTGAGCTGGGCCTTGAGGGAGGGAAAAGATTTGGGCAGATACAGTGGAGGAACCTTGCAAACAAAGGTGTAGAGCTGTGGGGACACAGAGGGGCTGGGAGAGAGCGGCCCCTTGAGTCTGGCTGGCGTGGATGTGTGTGAGACCTGAAGGCAGAGAGAACCCTGGGGTCCTGAATGTCAAGCATGTTCTTTAGAGATGATGGGGGGACTAAGCTCTAGGGCTGGGGAGTGACATGGGCAATATGTTGGGATGCTCACTATGGTTGGGCTGAGCTCCCTGGTGGCCTGGGGAGGCTCCTCAAAGGTCAAAGACCACCTGAGAGGCTGCTGTAGCCTGCAGGCATCCTGTGCCTTCTCCTCACACAGGAGCATGTGAGGCAAAGCTTTGTGGGGGCAGGGGGAGAGCCACTGGTACACAGACCTGGTCTGAGGCGGGTGAACCCGTGAAACCTCAGTGCTGGGGCAGGGATCCTGGAAACGATGCTAAGCACTTCCTGTTGTCTCTCTCCTCTCCTCTCCTCAGGTCTTAGCTGCCTACGTTGACGCAGTGAGCTTGTCTGCAACCGGCTTTTATAAGTAAGTACGGAGCTGGTCTCACCCGCCTCACCTTGTGTTCTCATCCTAACCTCTGAAGTGCCCCCCAGCACCGGACGCTCCCAGCCTTTGGTTGGGAAAGATCAGTTCCCCTGAAACTTTAATCTCTTCAATGGGCTGCGGCTCGTTTCACTCTGAAGATGCTCTAAAGTGCCCAGCATCGCCAATCTGTGTGCCAAGGAGGCAGAAGCATGAGCCGTCATATCCGCAGACCTGTGCTCTGGTTCTGGTCTGGAAGCGTCTTCTTGAGCTTGGAGAGATTGGGGATCTCGCTGGGCCTGTTTCCTCATTAACAACCTAGTGGGACCATCCCCAGCCACCCCTCCCTTGAGGTTCTCCTAGAACCTGGGGCCAAGTTACCTACGACCCTTCCTCTGTACCACGCATCGGATTTCTGCCTGGAGGCTTTCCCTGGAAAGAACCACGGGAGGAGTTAGAGCACGTGGTCTGGTTTCAAAATGCAGACGTCAGTGGCACTGAAAGTGAGATTCGGAAAAGAGCATATACCTTCTGCTACTTTGAAATTCAGTAGCAACATGAAGAGCTAGAGACCTCGCCGATCTGATTCCAAGGCTGTGAAAAGATGCAATTCCAAGGCTGTAAAAAGATGTGATGCTATTTCTTACCGGCCGTCATGTTCCAGCTTTCTCTGGGAAGTTTAACTAGGACCTTTTCTTTCGCACATCAATGGGTTTGGAGAAGAAGTTCAATATGTATTTTAGGCAAACAAACATTTTGCCAGTGCCTCCGGGTTTCGTGATACTTGACTTGCGCAAACACGCGCATGTGCAGATTTTCTCAGAAGTTCTTGCTTCGTTTTCAGGGTTGATAAAACTGGGTAATATAAAGGAACACCCAAGTGAAGATGGTGAAATCTGAGGTCAGAGAAGGTGGCAGGTTCTCCTGGGAGAATTCTTTCCCCTCAGCTCGGCGCTGGTTTTACGTGCATGCAGACTCTGATCCCATCAGCTCACGATTTTCTGTGTCATGAATAAAAAATACACGGGTGCAGGAGACTATAAACTCCAGGTGTGAGAAGACACACACACACACACACGTATGACTCATGTGAAATTGGAATTGTGTAAGATATTCAGGATTAAAGAAGAAAAAAATATAAGAGAGCATCTGCTTTTATCAATAACACTTTCCTCACATCCTTTGTTGGAACCAAGTAGGGGCCCATAGCCAAGGAATCATGCAGGCAAGTGGTTCCAGGTGCACCTGGGCTGCGGGAGCTGCTGACCTCAGCTCTCGCCTGGAGAAAGGTGAGCGGCCCAGGAGGCAGCAAAGGCCGGCTCTCTGGTTCCTAGATCTCGAATACCAGCTCAGCAGATCCTTTAGGAGTGCAGCCTTCATGTCTTTCGTGAGCTTGGACAAGCGTGTCCCGTTTCTGCCAAGTAGAGGCCAGCATCCTGATTCTATATGCCGCTCAGCTGTGCGGAATGATTCTCATAAGACCCTTGGGCACAACTGAGCAGACAGGAGGCAGAAAGCTCTGAAACACCCGGATTTCATTAACAGGTTCAAAATATTAAAAGCACATGGGCTTTTACGAAGAACAGCTGAATGAAAAAAAAAAACCTTTGGAGTCTTAGGATTTTGTGGGTCAAGCTGTTTGTGTGTGTGTGTGTGTGTGTGTGGTGAGGGGCAATGCTCATCTTAGCACGTGTTACGATTTCTCCTCTCTCTCCCAGGACACCCAACCTTGGCTACAGCTTTGAGACGAACTCAGGGAACCCCTTCCACTACTTCTCCTACGGGGTGGCTTGCTCCGAAGTGGAAATTGACTGCTTAACAGGGGATCACAAAGTAAGGGATTTGCAAAACCTTTGTACTAAGTTAGGGGGAAGGGAGGAGAAACGAGCGACTTGCAAACACTAAGAATGCACTTTCTGGCTTGGAAAATAATGTCTGACATCACAGCCTGGCAGACTTCCTAGAAAGGACCAGCGAGCAAATATTTGAGGCTTTTTTGGGCCCCCAAAGACTCTGCTTCACCTCCTCTGCCCCCTGTCACGGAAGCAGGAGAACAGCCACAGACGAACGCAAACGAACGGGCATGGCCGTGTTCCCCTACGAGGCGGTTTGTGCACACTTGACTATGAATTTCACATAATTGTCATGTGTCACGTCATATTCCTTTTATTTTTGTCAGTCCCTTAATAAGGCAGACACAATTATCGGCTCACAGGTCCCCCCAAAACGGGGCTCGGGCTGGAATCAGCCCAGGGAACGTAGTTTGTTGTCTCCTTCCTGACACGATCGACCCAGACTCAGGTTCAGAGCCCAGGGACCTGGGAACCGGCCTTCCCACTCACGCGGAGGTGTGCGCATGTGACTCCTGATCACAGCCGAGCGTAGCCGCCGCCATCCCCTGCCAAGCCTGTCCCAACTCAAACCTGAGCATCGACGATGCCAGTGCAGGCCGGCAGGACCAAGAACACCCTGCCTGAGCGCGCCCAGGGTCCTCTGCTTCTAAAAGTGCCATTCGGTTGATGCAGTGATTCAAGGGTCCCCAAGCCCCATCTGTCATCCCACACCTTCCTTTCTTCTCACACTGCGTGTTCTCCCCCCTCCCCCCACTACAGAACCTCCGCACGGACATTGTCATGGATGTCGGTTCCAGTCTGAACCCTGCCATTGATATTGGACAGGTAAGGCACCCGGGTGACCCGGGGGGTGATGGGCTCGGCCGCGGGTGTGTCCCCCGAGTTCCGCGGTGAGCAGGGAGGCTGGGAGAACAAACGTGTGGGCCCACAGAGTGTGGCAGGTGCCCTCCGAGAGATCCAGAGTAAGCCCCAGCGGGGTCACTGCTTTTCCTAGAGCCAGGCAGGGCTGGGAGTCCACAAAGCCTAAATCCACCATCCCAGAAATTCCTCCTGTCTTACGGGACTGCCTGCAGGCACGTGGTCCCCCTTGGCACTTGGGAGTCACGTTGACCCCCGAGGGACGAGCAGCAACCGTCAGCCTGGGAGACTGCTCCTCAGCTGAGTTCCCATTTCCCCAGTGGCGGCACAGGGGGGAGCAGCTCCACCCCCTTGGTGGCAGATTTTAATGAAAAATTATGCCTACCATGGTATGAGTCTCTTGGAATCGCTGACAAGTTCTAAAACTAATCTCTAGTGTTGATGCCTTCTCCCTGCCTACCTCAGTGCCTGGCGGAGGCCCAGAGAGGTCATCCCAGGCTGGGTGGGGGCCAGGTAGGCTGTGGAGGGCTGATTTTTACTCCTTTCCGGGCCCACTCCAGGTGAGGCTGGTGCCTGATGGGGCAAGCAGTATCTGTCCTTGGCCGGGGCGGGGAAGCAGAGTGACCGTGCTTTCTGTCTGCCTTGCAGGTGGAAGGGGCCTTTGTGCAGGGCCTCGGCCTTTTCACCCTGGAGGAGCTGCACTACTCCCCAGAGGGGAGCCTGCACACCCGTGGCCCCAGCACCTACAAGATCCCTGCATTTGGCAGCATCCCCATTGAGTTCAGGGTGTCCCTGCTCCGTGACTGTCCCAACAAGAAGGCCATCTATGCGTCCAAGGTACCGTTGCCCTGGGTCTGTGCTGCCTTCTGGTCTGCACGGTGGGAGGCTGCGGGGCAAGGAGGGGCTCCACCACAGGTCTGCTGATGGTTGGTCTGGAAGGACCAGAGGGCTTGACGCTAGCTTTGGTGAGGATGGCAGAAGGGTGGGCTGTCCCTGCCTGAGAAAACAGAGCTGGGAGGATACTACTTGTGTGTGGTCAAAGCCAGCTCCTTTGGCTGCACTCAGAGGGATTCCTTAATCCGGTCGAAGTCTACAAGGTCGAAGCCTGATCTCCACCCATGTCTCACGTGTGCATTTTGATGCTTGGTCCTAAAGATGATCCCACATATGCGCCCTCCCTCGTTATCCCACAAGAATAGCATATTCATTGCAGATTGGGCAACACCTCTGTGCCAACCCTTTGTCCCCTTCAGTGGCTGGCACCTGACCCTAAACTTGATCTGCATGCCTGAAGGATTCTAACCAACCTCTATTTCCTTGCCGTCCCCAGTAAGGATGGAAAAACGGTCAAAAATCAAGTCAGCTGACTGATACAGTCCTAGATCAAAGAAGGAAGACAGATGATCACTTGTAACCGTGAAACACACTCATTTGCTCATCTCATGGTTTACTTTACTGTGGCTGGGTCTGGACGCTCTGTGATCCTTGCCATCGACTTTCACGGTTTGACACGCATCGGGCTCATTGCAGATGCATGACAAAAATGCATTTCTGTGGGACCCATCCCTAGATTCAGTAGGTCTGGAGTAAGGCCCTGGAATGTGCATTTTTAACAAGTGTCCCAGGGATTTTGATGCAGGAAGTTTCTGATCTATGCTTTGGGGGGACAAAATAAAACAATCAATTAATTAATCAATTAATTTATCCGAGAGAGAGAGCACAAACAGGCAGAGTGGCAGCAGGCAGAGGCAGAGGGAGAAGCAGACTCCCCGCTGAGCAAGGAGTCCAATGTGGGACTCGATCCCAGGACCCTGGGATCATGACCAGAGCCGAAGGCAGACATTTGACTGACTGAGCCACCCAGATGCCCCTAAACTATAATTATTTAATACAACTTTTCATGGTACATTTTATTTGCATGATGGCATCAGAGAAAATCACATAGTGCGAGTTAAAAGAAATATGCCAATGAGGTTGAGTCATTTCCTAGGGTTGCTTGTTCTCGGCTCCTGAAGGATTCTGACCAACCTCCCTGCCTTACTGGGAGCAGCCTGCTGGGGCCAGCTGGGGTTCCAGGCGTCACCGGCCCTCCGGCTGTGGAGGCTGGGGTCACGTTGCCTGATTCCCTGTCTCGTGCTCTGTCCATCCAGGCCGTCGGGGAGCCGCCCCTCTTTCTGGCAGCCTCTATCTTCTTTGCCATCAAAGACGCCATTGGTGCAGCTCGAGCTAGGAACCCAGATTGTAAGATGGAGAAGCTTTTCCGGCTCGACAGCCCCGCCACCCCGGAGAAGATCCGCAATGCCTGTGTGGACAAGTTCACCACCCTGGTATGAGGCCCTTCGAGTGTCCACTCACTCTGGGGGAGGCCGGGGCAGAGGCGTGAGCACTACAGAGAGGATAGTGGGATGGCAGGCTCTCTCTCTCCACTGGGCAGCCTTGGGTCCGGGTTGCCTTCCTTCTGCCTTTGAGGCGGCCCCTAGAACTTGCTGGAAAACAGCAAGAAATTCCCTTCAAGCTGCAGCTTGCAGCTGGGCCTTCTTTGAGGGAAGAGGGCTCCTCAGTGCCCAGTATCATGCACAGATTTCATTGTTTGCCAAGAAGATGAGTGTGACAGATAAAAGTCCCCAAGAGCCTAAATCTCTCGTGTCCATCCCTGGCACATTTGAGACCCTTCTTTGTGAAGGCCGCTGTGTGATGACTGCGGAGTCAGGGACAGAAATGGGTGTTAATGCATTAATTAGAGGCAGCGCGTTTGTTCTGTGATTGCTGTGTGCCTCGTAGATACAGGCATGCATGGGTACCCGTGAAGGCTGGGTGATCTTTCAGGAAACCAGATGAGCGCATTACAGCATCATGGGTTACTACCTCGTGTGCATAGCAGAGTGTAGCTGGGGTTCTGTAGTCATTGGAATCATTTTGGGAAACCCCTAGAAGATACTTAGAGTGGACAATGCCTGGAAAAAGGAGGCTACGCAAGGACAGTTTCTTCCTGCTGGCCCAAGATGGGTTTGCCCCTGGGCATGTGAGAGGAGATTTGATAGGCCTTTCAGGGTTTGGGTTTAGAGGTGAAATGACCACTGAACGGCCCAGCAGTCTCCAGAGAAGGCAGATCTACCATCCCAGGTCTCAGCACCGAGGGGGCGGGAGGCTGAGGGGACCCCAGGCAGGCCACTCTCCTCTGCCAATAGCTTTAGCTATGGGGTAAAGACCACCAGTCTGTGTGGAGCATCCAGACGGTGAGGCATGCCCATGGCTCCACAGTGACTTTCCCACAGCCCAGAACCTTCCCACATGGCCACGACAGTGACAAGTTCCCCAAACTCCATTCCCTGGGAGGCGAGGTGTCGCATGGCTTCCCGTAAGGTTGCACGGGTTGCAGGTTAGCTCCTTGCAAACAGTCTGACGCAGAACTCACTGATTTAATGAGCCCCTCCAGGTCCTCATACCCAAAGCAAAGATTCCGATCCAGGCCCCTTTACTCTGTTATAACAATCTAGTGATTTAGCACCCCTGCCATGGTTTTGCACACATAGCTGATTCTAGGGACCAGTCATGCTTTCCAGGATTGTGAGTAGCATCTGTAAAGGGACCACTTCTGTATTTGGACATCCACACGCCTTCAGAGCCTCCGAGAGTGCCCACCACACAGAGAGCGCTTCGCATAAATACATGAATGACTGAGAGATTAAGGGGTCCTGCCCTGGGGGTGTTCCCAACAGCTGGGACTGCAGAAGGGTGTTTGGTCTCAGAAGGGCGGTTGGCAGCGGTGGGAGGTGGCGCGTGCGTCAGAAGGGGCCGCGCATCCTGTGCCATGGGGAGACCCCTGCAATGAGTGCTCTGCCATTCCTTCCTAGTGTGTCACTGGCGTACCAGAAAACTGCAAGCCCTGGTCTGTAAGGGTCTGAAGAGAAAGCCCCCAGCAGAGCCACCCTTCGTAACCCCAGAGCTTCTGTGGAGTGTGAGAAAAGCCCCACAGGACATGAGTCTGTCCATGTCGCGGATGATCCTGCCTGACTTGTCAGGACGGTATTTGGAAGAACACTGAATCCATTGGAAGATGTGGATAAAGACCCACTTCACAAACTTAAAGATAAGCCAATTCAGAACTGTTAGGCCCATGTAACTGATAAGCTATTGGAATCTTTTTACGTCTGTTTTAATCATGTGTTTACAATAGGGTTAAGAAGTATTTGTGCCACATCCTAACTCACAGGCTGTATAATCTCAGGGGCTGACAGTCTCTGTCCCTCAAGGAGGGTGTCCACAAGCCTCCGGAAGCTTCAATTCTAAATCCACATGCCTTCCTCAGAAAGCCTCCCCGTCATCAAACCAATGAACATCACATTATAACTTCAGATGCATATTCCAATTTGCAGTGGGACAGTGGGGTGAGATTCAAACCTCCAACCGCCTTTGGGTCACTGAACAGAATGAACAATGAAACAAATTCAAGGTTAATTGAATCTGATCTTGTTAAGTGGCAGAAAATAAATTATTCTATACCATCCAAAGCCAACCAGCCTGATTATTGAGCACCCACAATGTGCTAGGTTTCTTTCTCTTCCCCTTTGTATGTTAAAAAAAATCAGGTTGGGGCGCCTGGGTGGCACAGGTCATGCTCCCAGGGTCCTGGGATCAAGCCCCGCATCAGGCTCCCTGCTCAGTGGGGTAGCCTGTTTCTTCCTCTGTCTGCCTCTCTCTATCCCGCTCACCCTAACAAATAAATAAAACCTTTAAAAAAAAGAACCAGGTTGAAAAATCTTCATTGGATAGCAGAGTAATTTCCATCTAGAAATCATGCTGCCAAAATCAAGATCAGCCAGAGGGATAGCAGTCAAGGAGCCTGGGTTCTCCTGCCAGCTGTGTGCCTATCTGTGCAACCGTGGTCTGTCATTTCTCTTTTCTCTGCTTTACTTTACTGCAGAATGGAGGGATTGGACTGGAATAATCTCTAAGGCCTTCTCCAGCTCTAGAAGTCTATAAATATATGACCTGAAATCTCCAGTTATATAAGGGATCTGCAGCTATTAGAGGCTTGGCTTCCTTACTGGGATGTACTTTCTGGGCTTCATGAATCCTGCTTAGTTCCTCCCAAGTTCCTGAGATTGGTAAAGAGAACAGGAGAGGAGCAAACATCCCTCTAGTCACTCCAACATGTGATTTCATCACTGTGTGGTGGAGGTGCATGATGTGGCATTCTCTTGTGCCTTCACTGTTTCAAACACCCAACCTTCTGCCAGATAGGGCCGTCGTTCTGGCTACGGAAAGAGAGTAGTGGAGGCCACGCACCTGAGCCTGGTGTTTGATGGCACTGAGCAATGAAATAGTCAGCTGCTTGGCATGTGAGAAATACTTACTAATCATAATCTCACCGAGTGCTAGTATCTGCCATGTCGTAGCCAGACTTCATTGCAAGAGAACTCACACACTAAACACTCATCTATGCACACATGCACACACACACGCACTTTCTTTGAAGGGGGAGAGGCAGAGGGAAAGGGAGAAGATCTTCAGCAGGCTTCACGCCCCAGTGCAGAGTCTAGTTTGGGGCTCTGTCTCACGACCCTGAGCCAAAATCAAGAGTCGGACGCTAAGGGCGCCTGGGTGGCTCAGTTGTTAGGTATGTGCCTTCAGCTCCGGTCATGATCCCAGGATCCTGGGATCATCCCGCATGGGGCTCCCTGCTTAGCGGAGAGCCTGCTTCTCCCTCTCCTACTCCCCCTGTTTGTGTTCCCTCTCTCGCTGTGTCTCTCTCTGTCAAATAAATAAAATCTTAAGAAAAAAAAAAAAGAGTCATACACTTACCCAACTGAGCCACCCAGGTGCCCCACACACTTTCTTACACAGTTCCCTTCCTCAGAATATTCTGGATACGCCCACTGCCTTATAGCATGGGAAGGGTAGAGAACATTAGAAATTGAACTGATGTTTACATGGAGATCCATGCACATCCATTTCATTGACTTTCTAGAATGTTCCAGGATATTAGGGCACTAGCCTAGGACTGAGATGTGTCCACTGTCATTACTGAGCCTGCAGGGACTGAACGATGACTGTGAATTTTCTTCTGAGCTTAGGAAGAGAGGCAAGGCAGAAGGGTTATGGAAATCCATCACTGTGTTATGCTGACGGGCTGTTCTCTCAGACAGCTGGCCTCCCCCTGCCACCTTAGTCTGGGAACTGTCTGGGGTCTGTATGGCTCAGTCGGTTGAACATCCACCTTAGGCTCAGGTCATGATGCCAGAGTCCTGGGATCGAGCCCCACATCAGGTTCCCTGCTCAGTGGGGGAGTCTGCCTCTCCCTTTGACGCTGCTTGTGATTTCTTTCTGTCTCTGTCAAACTAAAATAAATAAAAGCTTTAAAAAAAAAAAAAAAAAAAAACCAATCTGTAGTCCACAAGGGGAGGGTGCTTGGTCTTCCTGGTATATTGCCCAAGAAATGGGGCCAACACTGCCTGCAGTACCCCACTGCGACCTGCAGAGGGCGGTGGAAGACTGGATTTAAGACCAAAGCCTCAACGGCCCAGCGGCACTGCATCTGGGGTTAGTTTCCAGGAAACTGACTGAGGATCTCAGTGTAGACAGTGTGTCTTCAAAACCCTCTCCAGGAGCTGGACTTAAAGCTGACCTAGGGTTTCAGAATGACAAAATCTCAGAAGAGCCCTCAGAGGATGTGGGTCAGCCATGACCGCCTGAACTCTTGAGGAACGGCTCGTGTCCGGAGGGAGGAGGGCTCGTCTTCTTTTCTGAGTGTCTGTAACTGGCCAGGTGCCACATTTAGTGCTTTACCTACAGGGTGTCATTTGACCCGTCCTGTGGCCCTAAGAGATATTCATTTAATCTCTGCAGCCACATGACACAGCGACACAGAGGACTTCCTCGGCCGGTAGTGTTTACTCTTGGAGAACAGTCAGGAAGCTGGTGTAGACCAGGAGCTGATCAGCCTGCCAGAGTGCACTGGGGCTGAGCAGACTCCCAGAGGCTGAGGGAGGCCCCTGAATGCTGTCTATCCACCTGCAGGCAGGGCTGGGTTCTAACGTTGGCGTGGCCAGCCTGCTCAACTGTTGTGTGAAGGCAGCGGAGACCTGACATCCTCCTCCAGAGCTGGGGTGACTGGAAGGCCAGGGTGGGAAGGCCAGGATGGATGGAGGGTGCAGGAGGCAAAGGATGGGGACAGAAATAGTCCTAGCTTAGTGATTTATGACTGGGAATGTCCCTGAGCCCAAGATATTTTTATCTTTAGTGGAAGGGAGCCTGGAAACCATAGACTGCCTATTTTAGATCCTGGGATAAGGCTATTTGGAAACTGTGGCTTCCTTGGCTGAGGTTGGACATCGCTGTGGGGCTCCCAGGCCCGGGGGCCTGCCCCTTGTTCTGTCTCTATCCTGAACTGCAGGAGTACATTCCCCTAAGGCAGGAGACAGATCGTATGACAAGCTTGTCACCTGGAACAAAGAAGCCCACACCGATGGGAGAGCAAATTTTTTTTTTTCCTCCCTGGAACTGGCCTAGCCCTGGCCCTTTACATTCCCCAAGACAGACTCAGCATTCTGGAGCATGGAGATCATCTAGCTCAAGCGCTTTGTTTCAGAGCCGAGAAACCAAAGCCCAGAGAGGGTTATTGACTTGTTTAGGGTCCCACAGACCTTCAGTGAGAGGGGCAGGCTTAAGACAAGGATGCCTGACTCCAAGTCCAGACTCTGTAAATCACAGTGGACCTTCTCTTAGGCAATTGGGTCAGATTGCTGGGGGATCTGATGGAAATCTAGTTATGCTGGTTGGGAAGAAGATACAGAGATCTCAGGGCCCGATACGAACACTGCGGCCAAGGAGGCATACACCTCACTGTGGCCCAAAGTCCTAGGGCAGGATCTTGCAATGGGCTTCTTTCTTAAGCCTCACCCACAGGAACAAAACAGTAAGTGGAAAACATCCCCTCGTCCCAGACAGAGATGCTAAGTCGTCTATGCAAGGCTCGTAGAGGGTGTGGCTAGGAACTGGACCACCTGCAGCTCATGCCCTACGCCAAGGAAATAAAGGGTTGACATGGCGTTTGAGAAATTGGAGAGAGAGGATTTCTCTGAAGATAGCAAGCTGTACGTCCTCTCGGCTAAGGAGGAGAGAGAGAAAGAGAGATTGTATTCTGGGGAGAAGGCCTTCCTGGCCAGGCCATTGGAGAGGGAGCATTGAAGGGACCGCTCAAAGACCAAGCCATGAAAGGTGCCTGAGAAGCTGTAGCTGAATGAGCCGGAGGCCACAGGAGAGCAATGGGAAGGGAGCATGAGTGAGTCCCACATTCTCCAGTGACAAGGCCCCACTGGATGTCACCCAGGAGGACTGCCTGGAGAGGGTGGGGTAGTCTTATGCCCAGGGCTCAAAATGGCCTCGGCTGAGCTTTCTCGAGTGTGGCCTGCGGGAAATACTCATACCACACGGCCCGGCCTCCCCCATCCAGCCGGACATCCCTCCAGCCGCCCTCTAAAACCCCTGCCCCCACCCAGCCCCACCACACACAGGCCTTTTTGCAGGAAGGAAGGTAGCAGAGCTCTGTCCTGTGCCTCAGTGACAGCCTGAGAGTGAGACCAAGGTCCCCTTTCCTCATCTTGAGCCCTGAATATTGGGAGTAGGGAGCATAAGGAGGCTGGGCCCAGGCCGTGCCCATCGTTCTGATGGGCTCCTGCCTCAGCCCGGGGAGGGCAGAGCACGTTGCTGAGAGTCTGAGCCGCAGATACCTCCCTCCCTCCCCTACCTCCCCAGCTCCCACACATCCTACCTTTGGGGGAGACCTGGTCCCTTCCCCTGTGCAGCCAATTGTCCTAACCTTCGAACTTTTGACAAATACCAAACTGGCCCCGGTATTTCCCTGTGTTCTTTCTCCCATGAGGTGGTCTGGGGTTCCTCCTTGCTGCATGACGGCCTTGTGGGGCACCGCCATTCCTTGCTTCCCGCCTAGGCTGGACTGAGTTCCTGCCCTGGGGCGGTGACAGGTTGCGTGCCTGGGCACACTCTGGGTTACCTAGGAGCTGCATATAACACACGGGGGCTAAGACCCTCCGCTTCTCTTCCCTCTTCTCTCTTAGGCAACTTGCTTAGCTGCTCAGAACCTCAATCTTCCCATCCATGCAATGGGCATGGATTATCATACCTCCTCTGCTGTGCTGTTGTACCGTGAAAGAGGGAATGGATTAGAAAGCACTTCGAAGAGTGCACGGTTGTATTTTCTAGGCCTCGAGCACGCCTTAAAGGGGACAGACTGCTGGAGGATCCTGAGTGAGCTTTCTGAAACACGGGTGTGAGGGAGGTTGCAGCAATGAGTCAGGTCGAGCTCCTGACCATAAGGAGGTATGGGCTGAGGGGGAATCGCCAGCGCCCAGACGGCTGCGGTCTTTAAGCATTTCGTGTCATTATATGTCTTAGAGTGTTTCGTGTCATTATATCGTGGTGCAAATGACAAAAATGATTGATTAGCCTGTCTCAGCTTTTCACACAGAAGCGGCTTTCCCAGCCCACCGGCCTAGAGAGGAGGGCTAAGAGGGAGTGGGGGCAGAGCACGTCGGGCCTCTTCCCAGGCCTTAATCAAAAGGCTGGAAGGAGACAGTCCTTCACTTCTGTCACCTCTGCCATTTAATCTTGTCTGGTAATGACAACTTACATTCTTAAAGCGATTTGCAAGGCACTTGACCTTTTATTATGTAGTGGAGCTCTTGCAGCAAACCTAGGAGGTGTGTGTTACAATTGTACCCATTTTACGGATGAGGAAGGGGAGGCTCAAGACAAGAAGGTGGCGGTGCCGTCAAGAGCACTAGCTGTGACCTCCACAAATACGGTCCCATCTTGGGTCTCCCACTTCGTTGTTGGGTGATCTTGAGCAAATTGCTCAAATCTTTGTACCTGTACTTTCCTATCAAATCTGGCAGCAGGCTTCCTCCCTGGCGCTCACCTGGCCCTGGGGTCCGGGAGTGCCACCTCTCTGGGAGCTGCGGTCCCGACCCTCCCTAGGCTGATGAGGTCACTGGCTTCCGAGGAGCTCCGCCCCCATCTGCCCAGATCCCACGTGGTCTCCTTGCTCAGGGCATGCGCACTGTGTTTCCTAAGTGCCAGGTTGGGGGCGGGCCCAGGGCTGGAATGGAAGGAGCGTGGCCCACACACGAACACTTTGCTCCGCCCAGACAGCATCTGAGTTCTCCTCCCCTGGGTCAGTGACCCCGCCCTCTGAGCCTCAGTCTCCCTCACTGAGAAAAGGAGGGTAGCAGGACCCGCTGTCAGTATTTTGACACTCAGTGAGGTCAGCTGTGAAAGCGTCCAGCACTGCTCTGCTCCGTACTGTCGCAAGACGTGCCCAGCCTCTGGACGAAATGTAAGTTCAGTGGCTAACGTATTTCTACTGTGTCCTTGTAGTAGATGCTGTTGGAAATCCTCTTGCTAGGCTGTGAGTTCCCAGGTTCTCTAAGTGCTGGCTGCGGGTGGCTGGGATCTGCTGCCTGTTACCTGGAGAGCTGCCCTCCGCTAGAACAGAAGCGGCCTCACCTGGGGGGTGAGAAGCCCTCTACACCCCCGCCCCTGGGGGCCGCTCACAGGCAAGCACTGACTGTCAGCAGCTGCACAAGAATGGGCCCTTGCCTCAAGATTTGTCCACCTGTCCTGGTGGTGCGATTCCTGCTGCTGTCTAGGGGACAAGGATGAATTTAGATTCCTGCTAGTCCCCTGCCTTGCTTTGCACCTTCCCCTGCCCCCTGAAGGCACTCATTCTCTTTGTCCTGAGAGCAGCTCCCCCACCCCCACCCCCCCAAATCACAGCAATCAATCTCTTCTAAATCTTGCTTCCCGGGAACCCACTGTGGGACAGGTCATATGTTGTTTTCTACTTGCATCATTTAAAAGCACATTACACTCTTGCATCCCGGCCCTCCGGGTATTGTATGGTTGGGAATCCTCACCCATCTTGCGAGATAATGTGTGCCTGGGAATTCCCAGCTTGCGGGAGCTTAGAGTCACTCAGTCAAATGAGATCAGGTGTGTGTGTGCTTGGTTGATCTTAATGCTCCCTTGAGTCTCTCCTGAGTCTCTGTCACGAACCAGGGCCACTTGCTCCATTCTCACAAAAATGTCCTCTGGTCAAAGCATCATCAATTTCCTCTACTGTTCCACTGAATCGTCCTCTTGTCCTAAGACAGCAGCTGAGTTCCACACAAAAGTGACCAGGGCTGTCTGCCTTGCCATGGTTGGTTCCTTATAGTTCACATGGTCCTCATGTGGGAGGGATTAGTCCCTCAGGGGACATTTGGCAATATACGGAGACCTCTTTGGTTGCCGCCACCAGGGAGGGGATGGTGAACCCTGGCATCTGGTGGGTAGATTTCAGGGGTGCCACTAACATCCTGCAATGCCCAGGGCAGCTCCCTGAAGCCCCCTGAAGCCAAAATTACTTAGACCCAAGTGTCAACATTGCTGAAGTTGAGAAACCTTGATCCATCCGATCACCTTGATAAAGGGTTAGGGTTAGGGAGGTGACTGAGGGCTCTGGAGGGGGCAGTGGCAGACTTAAAACCTGGCTTCTTCTTTCTACCAATCTGTTGTCTCTATATGTTATGGCTTCAGTAGCAAGCGTGTGACCATAATCTCCTTGTAGAATGGAAACCTCCTAGTACAAGAGCATAACAAGAAGTTCTTATTTCTAAACGGACACTCAAGAGGTATCCACTCACCATGAGAAATTACCCTCCCTGCAAAATATAGGTAAATAGATCTATATATACATCTGGATCTCATATCTAGATCTGGATCTAGATCTATCCATAACAGGAACGGGGGAATATCTGGTCTATTAGTCAAGTTTCAAGTGTTATATTTTATAACCAGATACACTGTGAATTTGTCCATTTTTTTCTTTAAGAACTTTTGTCTTAAATTTATTACAGTATATATCAAACATAAGTAATGTCAAGAAAAATTAAAGACAAATATATAATTCCCACTCAGTTGTAAAAATGTTTGTTTGCCCATATTTGTTTCCCATGCTTAAAAAATTAACATTATAAGTACAGTTGAAACCTTTCAATGCATCTCCTAGCCTCAGGCTTTCCTCTCTGCCTTGAGGTAATCAGTATCCTAAGGTTGGTATCTATCCTCCCTGTTCCTGTTTTTATATTTTTAGTCTATATATGCATATATTCATGGGCAAGGTACAGTACTTGGATATGAGTGTGTTTTAAAATTCCCACCCATTAGCCAACAGAATAGCCCATGTTTGAACGACTAAAATCGCAAGTGTAAATAAGACACAGATTTCCTCAATTTCTCATATAATGGTAAGGAAGTAAATTGGTAAAACCACTTTGGAGAACTAGGAGTCTCTGCAAAAGCGGGAAGCACACATGCCCGCTGACCCAGCAAGGGGTCATTTCCCATTTCCAAGGGAAACGCATGCACATATGCACCAAAAGAGAAGTCCAAGATTGATCACAGCAGTGTGGCTTGTCAGGTCCCAAACTGAAACCCCCCAAGGGTAGATCACTAATGGAGTTTATAAATTAATTGTGGTGTATCCATGCAGGAGACCTGAAACCAGGCAAGAGTGACTAAGGTGTAGCTTCATGCTTCAGTAATGACACAACTCACACCCATAATATGGAAGGAAAGAGGCGAGACACAAAGTGAGTACAGACTTCTTGTGTGCATGAGCCCATGTGTATAAATTCAAAACTAGGCAAAACTAATCTAGTGGGTTACAGTAGTAGTTATCTTTGGAGGGGCTAGTTCCTGGAGGAGAGTGAGGGTGCCTTTCTAGGATGCTTGGGAATGGGCTAGGTCTTAATCTGGGTGCTGGGTACAAGGGCCAGTCACTTTGTGAAAACTTACCAAACTAAACATTACAGTTTGTACGCTTTCATAAGCTATCATGAACTACGTTCATGATATCGTATGGGGATAACATTCTCCAACTGGAGTTTCTATTCAACATTACCTCACCCTCCCCCTTTCAAGAGAGAGACTGCATGTGTGCATGTGCATTTTGGGGGAGAAGGGCAAGAGAAGAAGGAAAGAGAGAACCCCAGGCAGAGTTCATGCCCAGCAAGGAACCCCACGTGGCGCTCGATCTCACAACCCTGAGATCATGACCTGAGTTGAAATCAAGAGTCGACTGGCTTAACTCACTGAACCACCCAGGCGCCCTTCAACATTATTACTCTTTTGATACGTCGCCATCTTGGCCCCTTCGATCTGGTTCAGTCATTTGTTGGTTACATTGTGTTTTTGTAAACGTAGTTGTCAAAAAATATTTTTTCATCCCTCTCCTAAGGGTTGTTCATGCTATTTCCAGTCTTTCCTGATTACAAACAACACCATTTGGTGTTTCTCTACTGACCACGTTCTCTTTTGTTCGCGGTCTTCCATTGGCGTCGAGTTTTCTCTGCCCGTCCTTCCCTGTGTTCTCCGCTAGTTTGGAAGATCTGCATTTCCCTTCTACTCCGTAACAGTCATTGGTACATTTTCCAGCTGCCCACTGTATTTAGCAAAGCCTGCGTTTATTTAACGTTTACATGCTCTCACCACACAGGGGAAGAGCCCTGGACGGCATGCGCTCCGAGCCCTGCCTTCAACCCTGGGCGCCGGGGTGTCACCTGTTGTAAGGCTCTCGGGAGTCGTCGGTTCTGTGATGCCTGCGCAGCCGCGTACTTAGCTATACTCAAATGTTTACCTTTGTTTTTCTCATCTGTGCTTTTATAACCCCCTCCTTCCTTCTGGGTTCAATTTCCTTGAATCAGAAACACATCTGTTAGCAGTTTTCCAGTCAGAATTTGTGAATGGTCAGCTCTGGCTTTTGTCAAAACGTTTTGACTTTCCCTCCTCCTCAGAGGATGGCTTCTCTGGGTGTGGAACAGTAGGTGGCAGCTGGTTTCTCCCCGTCCTGGGACCGTAGCTTTCTGATGTCAGTCCAACAGCCATTCCTTTGCGAATAACATACCTTCTGTCTCAGCAGCTGCTTTTCTTCTGTGCAAGTATTTTGTTTTAAGGTATGGAGAAACTTTTAATTGATTAAGCTTGGGATCCACTTGCTTCTTCATTCCAGTGCCGGCATGAAGGATGCTGGTATGTGTTGGGGGGTCCTCGAAACAGTCACTCAGAGACCAAGGCTAGCCGAGGCTCCCTCTTCTGGTAGCGGTTGCACCGATGGGGACAGGAGCTCTTTCGGGAGCTCGCGCTCTAGACATTCGGACTCTGAGTTCCCTCTTCTTTTCTGGAACTTGGGGATTTCCCCTTCCTTCTTTTGAGCTCAGCTGGGTGTTCCATCATTTTACCCATTCGACAACATTTATAACCATTTCAAGCAGAAGAAGAACATTCATTTAATTAAAACTTCATGGTGCCAGAAGTTGAATGTTTTAAGAGGTGATATTCCAAAACATTTTCAATCCCAGCTTTCAATCCTGTTTATTTTGTGTATGAATTTACATCTCAGAGCCAACTGCCAGAGCGCTCAGATTCCAAGCATCCAAAAATTACCATATCCTGCTTCTGCACGTTCTGGCTTTTCTTACCCTGTCAGTTTCCGCCATCAGTCAGCTATATCTTTGTATACTTGCAAACACTTCTAGGGTCCGTCACCACAGCAGTTCATTTTATTAAATAATAGCCGCCCATATAGATTAGGAGACATCCTTCCAACAAAGATTTAACACTGACTACATATGTTGTATGTGCTCTTTCCTGGAAGGAAAATAAAGATGAAGAATCCTCAGCGACCACCCCGAGTAGCACGCAGTCTGGTGGGAGAAATATTCCCCTGATACAGACAGCCCATGGTATTGACTGAAGAAACTCAGGAGCAGAATGCTTTGAGAATTCAGAGGGGACCTCACCTGTCCATGGAGAAATCAGAGAAGGCTTCATGGAAGTGGCATTTTGTACTGGTGCTGAAGGATGGTGTATTCGTTTTCCCTTGTTGCCCACAAGTTTAGTGCCTTGAGACAACACCTTGTAAGGTACAGCCTGGGACTGGAGGTAGTAATACCACCTCACCTCTTTGAAAGCGGCTGAGAGTGAGTGCCCCACGGTTCTGTCGAACAAAGTGTGAGTACAGCGAACAAAGTGTGAGTACAGCGCGCCTCTGCTGGGTCCTTTGCTTTGCTTCACAAAGTCACAATCAGGGTGTTGGCAGGGCTGCATTCCTTCTGAGGGGCTCTGGGGAGGAATCTGCCCCCAAGCTCATTCAAGTTGTTTAGTTTCTTGTGGTGGCAGGACCGAGGTCCTGTCTCCCTGCTGGCTGTCAGCTGGGGGCCTGTCTTTGCTCCCAGAGGCCACCCCACTCCCTTTTATGCTTTACATGCGGTCCCCTCCAGCGGTGGGAGGCGAGTGCCGCTCATGCCATGGATTTTTCAGGCTTCTTTGCCACATCTCTGCTGACCCCAGCTGGAGCACACCCCCCTCCCCCACCAGCAGCCTTTGAGCACTCTGCTTTTAAGGGCTCCTGGGATTCTCCTGGGCCCGCCTAGATAAGTCAGGCTAGTCTCCCTGTTTTGGGGTCTATAGCAGACTTCCTTTTGCCTTGCAAGGGAACGTATTTACAGGATCCGGCATTAGGGCATGGGTGTCTTGAGTGAGCCATTACCCGCCTAGCTCAGGAGGGTAGAATTTACCTATGTTGGGCCATGCCAGAGCTCCCCAGCCCAGGAGGCAGGAGACCATGAGCACAGCTGGCTTTTTCTCAGGCGTAAACGGTCCAGTTTTTTCCAAACGATTAGATACATGTGCAGGCTCTTGGGCAGAGTGAGACCTTCTGAACGAGTGGCTGGCGGCCCTGCCCCGAGGGCATGGGGAGTGCAGGGGGGCCGTCCCCTCAGCCCTGGGGTGAAATTGCTGTTGTAGCATCTCTATACTTCCTGCGTATGCTTTGTTCCTCATGATTGAAGAGCATAAAGCTGGGCACCTTTTATGTATTATTACATGTCTGTTGCACAGAATCCTGGCAGTCAGAAGGATGTGACAAGCACCCATCACCTGAGCTCTCAGACAGAACTGTAAATGCTATGTTGTTTTGAGAATTGCCCTTAAAAGTTACCGATACATGCACCCAGCTTTCCAGGTCTGTTAATAGTCTCCCTCGATAATATTTTTATGGGCTAGGTGGTCTTCTATTGTATGGGTGGCACTGTGGTTTATTTAAGGAGTCCCCCGATGTTGACATTTGGCTCGGGGCCTAGCTGTTTTACTATCATCAACAACTCTGAGATGAACACAACAAGGGTGGTTTGTATGGACACGTGGCCCAGGATGTCATGAGACCCTTTGTGTGTCTGCAGGGGGTGCCTGGGTGCAGTCCCAGCTGCTAGGGTGCATGGCCCCTTGCTCAATTTCATCATCCGGGCCTCTTGGCTGTCTCCAGGTGTGTTGTTTGTCAATCCCTCTATCCAGCTGTCCTGGAGGGCTCTTCTGGGGACCCTGGAGCTGTAGCATGGAGGGGTGGGGGGGACGGGGCGGATGCTGGCTCAGCGCAGCAGCTGAGCGCTGTGGAGGACTGTGGGAGATCAGCTGGGTGGTGGGGGGTTGGGCAGGCCCTGAGTCCCGGTGAACGGAACCCCCAGGGAGACACGCCTGAGCTTCCCAGGACATCTCTTGGAAGTTGTTTCCTTTGGAAGGAAAGGGAAGAACACAGCAAAGGCATGTTGCTTTGATAGGCTGAAGGAGGATGGACAAACAGTTGCTGTGGGCGGTAACGAGGACAGTGATAATATTTGTGCTTCCTGGCCGGCCTCCAGCTCCTGCTACTCTCTTTTCTCCTCCCTTGCTTCCAGCTGCCTGAACAAAACGGAGGATCTGAGAGTTCAATGTGTTCCTCTGGGTGGGGGGTGGGGATGGACTGGGAAAGAGCTCGGGGATCCCTGGAGGGTGAGGAAGCATTCCGCACGTGTGTGTTGGAAGTGGGGTGTGGGTTACGCATCTATCAGAACCCAGGAACTGTAGCAATTAAGAGCTATGCATTTCCCTGTATAAAAATGATCCTCAATATTTAGCAAAAAATTTAAGTGTTCTGCATTTGCGAACTAGCAGGATCTGGCTATTTTTGTGCAAGTTAACACAAATGGGATAAGGTGGAGGAAAAGCAGGAAAGAAGGCCCAGGAGGGGCTGTCCAGGGGCTGACCTCTGGCTCCCCGTGGAGCCAGGCCTTCAGGCCTCATCTGCGTGAAGGAGATTTAGCGCCACCTTGCAGGCCAGGACTGTGGGAAGGGTTTCAGATCCCGTGTAACAGCCCAGTGTGGTGTCTGACGAAGGACAGAGAGTCCACATGTGGGAGCCATTCCTGAAACGTTTCCAGGGATCTGAGGCTGCTGCTTTGCTCTGTAATTTCCTAGGCAGGGTGGGGAAGAGTCAAGGGCTTGCCCCCAGGAAGAAGAGAAAGAAGTTGGGGCCTGGGGATGCTTCTAACTGCTATTTCTGAGAAACCCCCATCCAGGACTGCTGCACTGTGCCCTTCTGGGGTAGGTACCAGGGAAAGGGGTCAATGGAGGCAGATTCTGCGGGGGGGTGAGGCAGGAGCCTGGGACCTGGCGGTTCTGACCCTGAAGAGGCAGACTGGGGTGCAAAGCAGCTAAAAAGGAGGAGTCCCAGAGCCACATGCAGCGCAGTGCTGGTCACGTGACCCTGCCTGCAGCCAGCCAGCCCCACCTTTCTGCTGCCACATGGAAAATGAACCTGGTTACAACAATGAAATATTAATCTAAAGTAAATTTTGGAGAGATTATATAAATACACATCGGCTTTAGCTCTAAGATTATTCCTATTTGAACAGCAAGCTGCACATTGTGAAGTCTAGCTTCTGAGTCTGTCTAGGCCACGCTTGTGTTGATATCAACCTGCACCCCTGCAAACTACAGGGCTCACCATGCAGCCCTGTGTAGCAGCAAAGGTGAACCAACTGGAGGGTACCCTCAAAGAACAAGAAGAACAAATTTGAAGCCATGACCAGCTCAAGACCGCAGGGGTAGTCCTCTGATTGCAGCAAGTCCTTCTAAACTCACTGAGGACTTGCAGTGACATTTTTGGACCCAGGCCTCTGGCAGTCCAGAAGATGGCCTTGTCCCATGTGGCTGCCTCCTTCCCTGGGAGAGCAGGGAATTGGGGCCCACTTTAAAACCTTAGTAAATTTTTAACATGAGTTTACAAGTCCCAAGTACTAGTAATTCACTTAATAACTTCCTAGGTAGGTATTTGCCAAGTCATCTTTTGATGTAAAATGAAATTTTATCCAAGTTAAAAGAGGGATCGGTAAGTGACCTATCAGAAGAATCCTCCCAGCGCTCCATGGGACTAAATATTAGACACCGTCAAGGCTTGGCCTTGAGCAGGAGAGATGCCCGAGATGGCTATTGAAAATGCAGCTTTTAGGGTCCCCCTTGCGGAGATTAGAAGAGTCAGGATGGGGACCCAGGAATCTGCATTTTAAATGAGTCCTGGAAGGGAAGCTGATGGAGGTATTCCACAAATAGGATTGACTGTATCACTCTAGGCCAGATGCTGCATCCTCCTGCTCTTCTGGGAGCATCTCCAGGATGGGTGTGTGAATTCTGGGTGGTTGGGAGGGTCCAGCTGGTGCATATAGCCGAAGGTTGGAAGGTGGTGAGGAAGGGCTCAGACAAGGTAGACTCTCTCTGTGAGAGGAATGTTGTGGTTGGTCAATGAGTAGTAGCAGCTTAGAGAGAAATAAAGGCCTCCTAGTGAGGGTGGGACTGAGGGATGAGAGACTTAGAGGTCAAGGCCAGAGAGGCCACGTGAGAGGAAGAGGACCGTGGAAAAGGCCGGAAGGACACAGGGGAAGTAGTAAAGGAAAAGAAATACACACAACCCTGATTACTTACCTCATTCACAGCTCACCATCATATCCTCTTACCTGTGGGGAGATGGTGCATGGAAAGGTTTACCAGTTGGCCAAAGTAAGTATGGAAGTCAGGATTTCTATCCCAGGTTCATAGAGTTCATAGACTTCATCCCAGTTCACGAGCTCTTGCTCTTTACCTGGTGCTTTGTCCAGCGAGTAAATGATTGGGAACTACTTCATTCAACATTTGTTCACTATTTCATTCATTCACCCAGCATGGATCAGCTCCTGCTGAGCGTGAGGAGCTGAGTGGGAGGAGATAAGTGTAGGTGACTGGTAAACAGATAGAAAACGTATACATCAGACAACTGTGTGTGTAACTATAACTTTGCAAACAGTTGTAAGAACAAAAAAGGAAAATTACAGGTTTATAAGAAAGACAGCAGGAGCTCTTAATTTAGACGGAGAGACCAGAAAAGGCCTCTGTAAGAATGTGATATCTGAGGTAGGACTTGACATCTTGGTAGGAATTCGCCTCGCTAATTCTGTGGGGATGGAAATATTCCATGTCTGTGCAATCCAACATGGTAGCTACAAACTACAAGTGACAATGGAGCCCTTGAAATGTGTCTAGTGTGACCAAGGAGTTGAATTTCTAATCTTATTCAATTTTATTTAATTTAAATAAAGATATGTAAAAATCTCTGTGTGTGTCTAGAAGCCATTGCTTTGGACAGCACAGCTCTAGAACCAAGGGAAAGTTTATGTAAAGCCCCTGAGGTCAAGAAGGGTTTGGCAGCTTCTAGAAGCCTGAGGTGTTGGGTACAAGGGGGAGGCGAGAGCTGTGAGGCCTGAAGGGAGTGGTGTTCAGAGTACAGTCCCTGAGGGCCTTAGGTAGGTGTTCAGGTTTACTGTGAGGGGGGCATTGAAGGGTTTTGAGAAGAGGAATATGTTGGTCAATTTTATGTCTTAAGAAAATTACTCTGGTCTGGGGCAAAGTCATTATAGGGGGTGAAAGAGGGAGAAGAGAAACCAAGGAAGAAGAGTTGCTGGTGGTTCAGCCTAAGGTGGGAAACGGAAATGAGCAGAAGTGGGTGGATTTGTGATATAATTTTCAGGAACAATCGACAGAACCCACAGATTTAAAGGCAGATTCTGGCTTCCTAGATCTGTGTTGTCCAATACCGTGGCCGCTGCAGCTGCTTCAATTTAAATGAAGATAATTATTTTTTACCAGTAATAATTTTTACAGTTTTTAGTAATAAATTTTAATTAATTAAATGAAATAATGAAATCATGTTGCTTGCCTACTGCACATGTCATGTGCTCAGTGGCCACGTGGGGCCACCGGTGGCCATTATCGGACAGCGAAGATTTAGAGAACTTTTCCATCATTATGGAAGCTTCTACTGAATAGTGCTGGGGTCACGTGGAAAAATATTTAAAATAGGTTCTAGACGAGATCAGTGAGGTCATGATGTCAAAGACCCCCTCGTTGGATGCCCCTCCGATGTGGCTAGGGCAGTACCTAAGCCAGGCAGTACCTAAGCAACTTCCTCCGTGTGCCTGCTTTGTAAGCATCACGGGCAGAAACACCAAGTTTCCAAAGGGCTTTGCTGCAAGAACAAGGGCAGAGCGGCTCTCACTTCTCCCAGAGGTCTGTCCATGAGGAGACGGAGGAGGGCTGAAGAGAAGGGTGTGTGGACGGCCTAATGACCCCGTTGGACAACAGGTGAAGTCAAGAGCTAGGGGCAGGGGCTGAATAAACAAAGCTTCCCAGAAGGCTTAGGCCTGAGTCTGACTCAGTCCATTTAATAATTCCATGGTAGCCTGGAGAAGGAAGAGGGACAAACAAACAGCAAAGCACAACCATCATTTCTAGCTAGCATGCTCCAGTGCTGGGGCTCCAGTCCCTTCTGCAGAAAAGAACACACGGCCTTCTGAAACCACACACCACACGGGGGGCTCATTTTGTCATTCAGTCCCATGTCCTCCCTCAGTGTCTCCAAAGACATCCCAAAGGAGTGGGTTCCAAAGAACTACCACGGGTTCACGCTTCATGTAGAGTCTAGACCCTAAGGAGGCCTGTCTCCAGAGAAGCAAAAGAAAAACAACAAGAAAAAAATCTGAGCTAGCAAAGCTTCCTGGTGACTTGGTCATTCTGGGAACAATGAAGTGAGTACACAGGAAGTAGGTGAAAAGAGAGAAAAAAAACAACCCTTGTTTTTGTCACCTCTGAGCTTCTGGTTATGGGCAGGGCTCAGCTTCAGATGAGTCAGGTGGAGGAAGGGGAGGGGGAGGCTGCCTGAGAGCAGGCTTGGGAAGTCGAGGAGGACTCAGGGCAGCACAGCAGATGTCTGAGGGTCCACAATCCCCTAGGGTTCTGGTTTGCGGAACCTGAGAGAGACCACGGCACTGGGGCCAGTGACGTGGGTTTATCTCCACGTCTCCTCCCAGCTCCGGCTGCTTAGGCCTGCAGCACTTGGGGTCACGGCCCATGGCAGACCCCCATACTCGCCCTCAATGGAGGCAGTGGTGCTCTGCAGGCCTGGCAGCAGTCCTTGTAGCGCTGTGTCTTCTTGGACTGCGGACAGATGACCCATGACTAAGACACCCCAGTGTCCTCTCCTCCAGTCTGCTCTTGAGTTTGCCTCTCTCCTGTCAGTATTGCTGTCCTCGCCTGAGCAGGACAACCATAAGCAGAGCGCAGCCTATGTGCTGGGCGCTGTGCTAAATACTTCTCCCGCATCAGCTCAAAAACCTTCACCATACCCGGAAGGACTGTGTTCTCTCCACTTTACCAATGAGGAAGGTGAGGCTCCGGAGAGTGAGGGCAACCATATGACCCAGCAGTGGTGTTCTTCAGTATTTATTCAAATGAGTGGAACGTTTCTGTCCACACAAAAACTTGCACATGGATGTTTTTCGCAGCTTTATTCATAATTGCCCAAACTTGGAAGCAACCAAGATGTCCTTCCGTAGGTGGAAGGATAAATAAACTGTGGTCTATCTAAACAGTGGAATATTATTCAGTGCTAACAAGAAATGAGTTATCAAGTCATGAAAAGACGCGTTGGGACCTGAAATACACATCACTAAGTGAAAAAAGGCAATCTGGTCAGGCTATGTAGTGGGCGATTCCAACCATACAACATGGCGGAAAAAAACAACGGAGAGAATAGAAGTCCAGTGGCTGCCAGGGCTGCGGGGGAGGGAAGGATGAGTAGGTGGAACACAGAAGATTTTTAGGGCAGCGCAACCGTTCGGTACTATAATGGCGGATACGTGTTAGTATCTATTTGTCAAAACCTGGAGAGTGTACCACACCAGGAGAGAACCGTGAGGTAAACTCTGGGCTCTGGGTGACGATGTGTAAGTGTGGGGTCACTGATGGTAACAAATGTGCTGCTCTGATGGGGGAGGCTGTTTGGAGGTGATGGGGTTGTGGGATATGGAACTCTGTCATTTCCACTCAACTTTACTGTGACCTAAAGACTGCTCTAAGAGATAGAGTCCATATTTATTTATTTATTTATTTATTTTTAAAAAGATTTTATTTATTTATTTGACAGACAGAGATCACAAGTAAGCAGAGAGGCAGGCAGAGAGAGAGGAGGAAGCAGGCTCCCTGCCGAGCAGAGAGCCTGATGCGGGGCTCAATCCTAGGATCCTGGGACCATGACCCGAGCCAGAGGCAGAGGCCTTAACCCACTGAACTACCAGGGTGCCCCTAGAGTCCATATTTTTAAAAAAAAAATGTGTTAGCACCTGTCTAAGGTCCCAGCATTAGTAAACAATGGAACTGGGACCCAAATGCAGGACACCCTGTTCTTGACTTAAATGCTGTCCTCCCATTGTAGTCTTTCCTACCCTAATTGACAGTGAGTCCATGGTTGGCCATTAATTCTGTTTTCCAGATAAAGAAGTAGGCTCAGAGAGGTTAGCTAACTCACTCAAGTCACCAACTGGGTGGGTGAGTAGCTGAGTGGGAACCTGAAACTAGGTCAACTGACTCAAAACTCTGTGTTCTTATCAGGTTACCTACTGACCCTCTGATCTAGAAACTCATTTGGCCTGGAAACACACAGAGCCTTGCTGGTTGCCTCCACCTACCGGGTACTACATGACTTCTGCTCTGTGTTCAGTTACTCCAGCAGCTGCTGAGAGTGGAGGGAGCCCTGTGAACCCCAGGACCTGGGTCATGTCTTCACCATGGCAAGATGCATAAAAAACAGCTTTGACATCGGTCCACACCCTCAAGAAAGGGGTGTGTGTAAATGCAGAGAAGGGGCAAAGGCGGTCCCTGGGCTTCCCTCACTTCTCACCAGAGCAGGCTTAGCTCTTCTCGCCTTCAGGGAAGTGGGACTCTGGGCTGACCAGATCTCCTGGTTGTGGGGGGAAGCTTGCAACAGCGATGGAGAGGCCCTTTGGAAACACTGGGAACATTTTTTTTTTTTTAAAGATTTTATTTATTTATATTTGTCAGAGAGAGAGGAGTGAGAGTGAGCACAGGCAGACAGAGTGGCAGGCAGAGGCAGAGGGAGAAGGAGGCTCCCTGCCAAGCAAGGAGCCCGATGTGGGACTTGATCCCAGGACGCTGGGATCATGACCTGAGCTGAAGGCAGCTGCTTAACCAACTGAGCCACCCAGGCGTCCCAAACACTGGGAACATTTAAGACTCCTTTCTGTCTCCTGTTTCGAGGGAAGCTTGACAATGCCTCCTCCTCTGTGGGCTGAGAGCGTGCCTGATTTAAAATCCTGACCACACTGGTCTTCCTCTCCTTCTAGTCTTTCTTCTCTTTGTTCTCTTCCCTGTTCTCTCAGGAAAGGTGGAGTGTGCTACACATGTCTGTCTGTCTGGCAGGCTGTCACCTCTCTTTCCTGGCCAAAATGTACCCTCTACCCACCGATTTTGCTACTCTGTGTAGGGGGACAACCTGGATGACAGTAAGATGTTGGGTGCATAGCCATCCCTCTGTAGAAAAGGAGCTCAAAACTTAAGATCGTAACCATCAAGACTGCCAATGAGAAGTTGCATGAGTTGTACACTGTCCAAGGCTGCTTGGTGGAGGGGATGAGTGGTGAGTGGGGTCTGAGACGGAGACCTTGCTGTCCTGGCCACGCCGTGACCCGTCAGCACAGAGGGGCATCTCTAATGAACACAGAAGTGCCAGGTGGCCTGAGGTATTTTCCAGAGCAATGGTGATCACTGTTCATAACGTGTATTACTGTTATCTTTATTCCTTAATTCTGCTTTGCATGGCATGGAAAGAGGTTGAGCTTGGGAATCATGGCCCTAGGTTCAATCTAACTTAACTTCTCTATCTACAAGAAAGAGGTAAGAACTTTGGAAGCCTCTTGGACTCAATGGACCCCCCTCAGAATGCTTCCAAATATATATTTTCATTGACCCTCTCTCTCTCACACACACACATACATACAGAAGGAAAAAAAAAGTCTGTAAGGAGACCAAAGCATGGGTCACCATTCCTGGTTTTCTTTTTTTTTTTTTTTTAAAGATTATGTTTATTTGTCAGAGAGAGAGTAAGAGCAAGAGTGAGCACAAGCATGGGAACTGGCAGGCAGAGAAGCAGGCTCCCCGCTGAGGAAGGAGCCTAAAGCCTGAGTCGATCTCTGGACCTGAGCCGAAGGCAGCTGCTTAAGGGACTGAGCCACCCAGGTGCCCCACCATTCCCTTTTAACAGAGGAACAGTTAAGTGCACTTAACTGGTTCAAGGGCACTGAGTGGTAGAGAAAGGGTGGAAGCTGGTGGTCTCTCTTGGCTCCAGCAAGGCCCGCCCCACCCCCACGCACACACAGTGCTTCAGACCTGCAGCGGCCAGTCCAGTGTTCAAAGCACTCACACGTTCATTATCATCTGTGAGTCTCAAGGTGACCAGATGAAGAGGATGGTGGGTGCATTTAGGGTGATCATACAGATGGCTCTTGATTTTTTGCAGGGGGAAGGTTATTGCATTTAAAGATTTTACTTACTGTTGTTGGGGGGTCATGAGTTGGTACGTGGGTGAGCAGGGAGAGAGGCAAAGGGAGAGGGAGACAGAGAGAATCTCAAGCAGACTCCCCACTGAGCACAGAGCCTGAGACAGGGCTTGAACTCACGATGCTGAGATCCTGACCTGAGCTGGAATCAAGAGTGAGCCACCCAGGAGCCCCGGGCTGTCCGTCTGATTGGACACAGGGGCTGTGTGTCCAGCAGGCACCCCGAGGACAGTTAGGGAGCCCAGCACCTCAGCCGTTTGCTGAGCCATGATCTCACATGTCTGTATAGCCCTTTGTAGTTTCAAAGGCACTTCCAGCTATAATACTGAAGAGCTCATTTGATCCCCAGGACTCAGGGAGGAGGCAGCTGTTCCCATAGCAGCCGTTTTCTGGGCAGAGGTGGGCTGGGGCCATGCAGAGGAGTGGGCTGGCCTGATCCACGCTCCCTCTGCCCAAGGGCCAGGAGTGTGGCATCCTTGAGGCAGTCCCACGCTGCACCCCCCCAACCCCGCACCTTCCCCAGGACTCCCTTCTGCAGGGCTGAGGCTGCCTTCCTGCTTGTCTGTGTATCCCCCATCCCCCAGTGAGTCCCATTCACACTCTCTCTCTCTCTCTCTCTCACTCCCCTTTCATACACACACACACCACACACATGCAGATTTTCTCACACATGCTTATGAATTTACATACACACATCGGCATTGGGGTGTAGCCTCTGACTCTGCTCCCCCCACACCCTAGCAGTGGGGTGTAGATTTTGACCCCCCGCCATGCACACACACACACACACACACCAGCTGTGGGGTGTAGCCTTGGACCACAGCCTGCTCCCCAGGGTAGAAACTTTCCTTGGCCCCAGGCCCTCTCCAGGGCTGACTCTATCCTACACACACAGACCCACGCCTGGCCTCACACTGAGAAGGCAAGGAAGCTCCTGGCAGGTAGAGTCATGGAGGAGGCATTGGGGAAGGAAATGTACTAACTCCCCCACTTAGTGGTAATACAGACTTTGCTGCTGCTTACTTCACTGGCTTTTTCAGCTCCGAGGGAAATACATACACAGACTTTAGTTGGGTTTCTTTCTGAGGAGGAATCAACAGACCTCCCGTATCATTTCTTCTAGGGCCTTCCAGCCTGCAGATCTACTTCTGTCTGTGGTCCTCGGAGCAGAGGCATGCAGCCCCCACTGGAGATGGCCAGAGGCAGCCTCATTTCCTCTTCTAGGGGCTGCTCTTGGCCTTGGGACCCTGGCCCCACTGCCGGGCTCTGGTGAGGAAGGGGCCCCTTTAAGGGCTCTGGGTATGCTCTGTCATCAAGCGCTTATGTGACCTGGAATGGAGCAGGACTCAGTGGGGCTCGGAGGGTAGTTTTCCTCTTATTCTTGGACCGTTAGTGAAGCAAGAATTCCAGGCTTTATTTAGAGAAGGCCCCAGGGGTCCTCAGAAAAGTGACACGCTGACCTCCATTGCGACGAGCCCCTGGGAGTCTAGGGGGTTCTCCTTCCCGTTCCTGGTGCTTTGAACCCAGGACACAGTCCAGGGGGGAGGACAACCCGGTAGCAGAGTCTCATCTGGGCTGTCACCCACCTCTGGCCCTACCCAGTCTGCAGGGTAGTTCCAGAATGTGTCCTGTGGGCTTGCTGGGCTTTCCTCTGCCTGGGGAAATTGCTGGACTCTGGGCCACGTGGGGAGGGATCTGAGGGACGGAGAGGCCTCTGGTGCCTACGAGTCCTTAGGAAGTGGGCAGCTTTTCCTGAGTGACAGCAGTCGTCTGTTGCTGGGTCAGTGTGTGAGCCTCTTTCATCCCAGCCCCTGTTCCGGCTCCCCCAGACCATGTGGCAGCCCCCAGGGCACTGTCAGCCCATTGCTGTTGGTCTTAGAGGCTGGCCTGTGCAGACTGACCACCACCACCTCCCTCCCCACCGGCCTCGGGCCTCTGGAGATTTTCCCAGGATGCTTACCAGTCTGGGCCCAGCCAAGGTCTTCTTTTACCCAGTATCCCAGCTGTTGGCAGACAGGTGTGAAAAGAACAGACAGCAGACCTCGTGGTCTGCTAATTTAATTACTGCTCTACAGAGCAGCAGAGGTTTGGTCTGGAAAGCTCCTAATAGCAGGTCTGTCTGGGCAACAAGAACAGACATTGTGAGCTTTAAATAAGCAGTTGATGGGCCACTGCTGAGCGTCCTGTCGGACCAGCCAGTGTGGGCAGACCCCTCGGGCTCCCGCTCCCTTTCTCCCTCACCTCAGGCATCTGATGTGATGCTTCATGGAACTGTTGGTCCTGCTGGAGGCAGGGGGCTGCCGCCAGGAGGGGCAGAACAAGGGGGGCCAATCCCTCCCAGGAAGCGGAGCCTCCATTGCCACATCCAGTCCGGGCAGGTCCTTTTCCTCTAGAGGCTCAGCAAACGTTGATCAATTACCCGTTGTTTGCCGATCGCTGTCCTCTCCTGGAGTCCTGGTGGCAAATGGTAAATCTTAACAGTGAAGGGTCACACAGCGTGTCTTTGTGAAACTTTTTGCTCCCTGAGCCCTTCAGCTGCTGCTTGCGCTTGGCTGGGAGTTTATGGAGGAAAAGAAGTCTCTACGGACTTGAGAATGGTGTAGAATTTAGCCTAGATCTCAGGTGGCTCCAGTGGTAGCCCTGGCAAACTCTAGGGAAGGCATAGGGTCCTGTTGGCAGCCCCTCAGGTGTATCGTGCCTGCCCCTAATGGCCTCAGGGACCAGTTGCAGGGTGACCACTCAGGCTGCCCCAGATAGCCATCTTGTGTGTGTGTGCACGTGTGCATGTGGTTGGATACGTTTTTTCTGAATTTTTGTAAATTATGTTGTTAGTCACCATATGGTACTTCAGTAGTTTTTGGTGTTGTGATCAAGCTAGAGGTCAGTGCCTCATTTATTCCACTTGTGGTTGTTATTGTTTTCTTCCCCCTACATTGGGATTATTTTCTTTTTCTTGATCAAACTCAAGGCCTTGCTTGCTTTCTTATTATGATGCTAGTATAACCTCATTTTTTCAAAAGATTTTTAAAAATTTATTTATTTTAAAGAGAGAGAGACAGGCAGAGGATGAAGGTGGGGGCAGATAGAGAGGTAGAGGGAGAGAGAGAATCTTAAGCAGACTCCCCGCTGATCGTGGCGCCTGAGGCGGGTCTCCCTATCAGGACCCAGAGATCATCACCTGAGCTGAAACCAAGAATCAGGTGCTTAGCTGACTGAACCCACCAGATGCCCCTAGTGGAACTTTATTTTTAGATATTTTAAGATGTAGTTGGCATATAAAATTACATTAGTTTCAGGTGTGCAACATGATTAGACACACACACACACACACACACACACAGAACAGTGCTCACCATTATAGGTCTATAACATCCACCACCACACACAGTTACAATTTTTTTCTCTTTGGCCCGGATGGCCAAACACACATATGCGTGTTGTGGGGGAAGGGCACACTTTGATCTGCAAGGACGGGCTGTTATTTCTCAGGGGTATGGGAGGAACATCATGGGCAGCCAAGGCACTCCCAGGACGTTTGTGTAGAATGACCTGGAGGCGTCGTGACCCATCCTTAGGCTTCAGAGCTGTTCAGAGGCCGGGATCACACACAGGGCCTTAGGGCCGGCTTCAGGGGCTGCCCTGCTCCCGCCCACGGCATCCCTCCAGCCAGGGAGATGCAGCGGCACCCTCTTTCCACACACTGTCCTGGACATGCTTGCCTCCCTTCAGCCCTGATAGTAGTGCTCTTGCCCCTCAAACCATTCATCTGCTGTGACCAAACAGTAAAGAACCATGCCACAGGGTGGTTTTAGCATCAAGAGTATTCAAGCTGGACATCTGAACAGGATCAGACCCGTGATTTCCTCTCTCTGTGGTTCCCTCCCTCTGTGGTTTTCTCAGTGTACTCTCCCATTTTCTTCTCTCAGGTGCTTTTATTTGGAGCTAATATTGAGGGCCCACTCTGTGTCGGGCACTGCACTTGTATGCATTGTTTCATGGAATCTTCACAACAGTCTTGTGAAGAAGCATCCTGAAACCTTAGTTTATGGAAGAGGGAATTGAAGTTGTTCAAGGAAGCAAGGTGTGCCCAGAATCCCCCAACAACTTAAAGGGTTCGGCCCCCACGGTCTGACCCAATCCCACGGCACCATGCAGACCCTCCAGGAGAGGATATGCTCATGTCTCGTGTGTCTCGTTCATGGTCAATGTTAAGGTTTGTCCCTGAACCTGACATTGAATTGATTCAAGAAGGTAGCTGATAGTCTCTTGTCTCTTGCTTACAAGACCTGATGACCCACCTCTTTGTGCCCTCAGGTGACAGCTGTTCAGGTCTATAGCCTACAGACCCCATGAGAGTCACTTGCCTTTTCCAGGTCCCCACCATCATAGATGCCCCCAGAGGGGACCACCCATAGGAGAGGGATGATGCCAAAAGTACCCATGAAGTCCTTCTCCAATGCCCATTCTCTGCGTGATTTTTTAGGCAAGCTCTTAAAGCCTCGGTGTCCTTATCTGTGAAATGGAAGTAAAGTGAGGGCCTGCCTCCTGGTGCTCTCGGTGGGTTATATGAGGTACCTTATAGTAGGCACTTAGCAGAGCTGGCAGAGAATAAGCACGCTATCATTCCTATCTATTACAGATCCATGGTCTGTTATCTACAGTTCTGAAGTCAGAAAGCTCTGAAAATTGCATGGTTGGTGTCAAAACTCATTTGGAAGCAAAGCCTATCGTGAAGTGGTGCAGAGCTATATTTAGAAACGCTAATGAGGCAGGGCTCCGGAGCTCACTGGGGCTGTTATGTGACATGCTGTACATACGCCGCATTACCCATCTAAGGTCTGAAGCATTCTGAATTCTGAAATGCACCTGGTTTCCAGGGTTTAGGATAAGGAATTGTGAACCTGGGTTACCTCCAAGTGCACTGTGTCCTCTGACCAACTTTCGACAGCCGTGACTGTCCACTCCGGAGCTCTAAAGAGCCAAAACCCTGGAAGGAATGGAGCTAACCTCTCCTCCTCGGAGAAATCGCAGATTGATATTTAAAGACAAGAAAGCGTGAGAAGTAACAAGTCAGCTGAAACAATCTATTTCTTTCTTGTTTGCTCTTGTGATCGTTGGAGAGTTTCTGTAGGAATCTGGTCCTAGATGAGAACAGTCTTTTAAGACCATTTCAGTTCCCAGATCCCAGGGTGCTGCACTCACTTCTTGCTTGTTCAGCATGTTGCTAGGCAGGGCTGGGGAAAGGAGAGCAGACCAGTCATCTCCTCTCAAGGAATCTCTGCTTGTATTTATTTATTTATTGAAGATTTTATTTATTTGTCAGAGCAAGCACAAGCATGCAGGAGAGGCGGGCAGAGAGAGAAGCAGACTCCCCACTGAGCAGAGATCCTGATGCTGGACTTGTCCCCAGGACCCTGGGATCATGACCTGAGCTGGAGGCAGAGGCTTAACCAAGACTGAGCCATCTAGGCATTCTGGAATCTATGCTTTTATTGAGGATAAAAGATATGCACTCTTGAAACAGAGATTAGTATGTTAGAAGATTAGGGTCGATCAGAATATATTAGAAGATTAATTAAGAAATCAATGTTCAAGTGAATAACAGAGCTAATATGTACTCTAGGAGTCCAGAAAACGGACCCCCAAGGTGGGAGAACTAACTGAGGGCAAGTTAATTCTCAGAGAGAAAGCCCAGGGAAGGGGAAGGAAAGAAGAGGAGAGGTAGCACTGACGTTGGAAGGGAAAGCAGGGACTTTGGAACTCAGTCTACACTCCACGAGTACAGACTCAGGCAATTGGTTTGGGCAATTTGGTTAAGCTTTCTGAATCTTCGTTTCTTCACCTCTAATGTGGAAATCGTTCTATCTCTCTCCAGCTGTAATTATTATAAATATTAGTTAAAAGGCTATATGTAAAGTGTTACCAGAATACCCCTTCTTCTTTTTTGTGGCCCTTGCCCCTGCAGTTTGGCTCTTGGAATCTTAGCTTTCTTTGGCTCCATGATGTCTGTGTTTGATGAAGGCACATAAGTCAGGAAGAACCAAGCAACCAACCAACCAACCACTCACTCAAAACCTCAAACAAATATCCCCGTTCCCCCGTGGCAGCATTTGACAACTCTCCCACCAGCCCTTCCCATCAGAGTAGTTAAGCCACACCCTCCGTCTGGCAGTGGACAGGGAAAGCCAGCCAGCCTGCCCGTGGAACTTTGCCCTCTGGTCAGATGTGTGTGTTCTCAGGAGATCTCATTCTGTCTTCTTCTTAAGACCTCTGGGCCCGTGAACACTCAGCACCACCCCATGAGAAAGACCCCAATAGATGGCAATTGTCCTGAGATCTTGACTCCAATGTCTGGTTTCAACAGGTCATAAAGATACCATATAATTCATACATATCAACGAGGGGAGAGGTCAAGGGGGAAATGTTCAACAAAGGGGAGTAGAGATTCATGGTCAAAATGCAGGGGGAGAGAAGGCTGCAGCGGATCTAATGCAGAAGGGAAAGGGGAAGAAAGGGTTGCCGGGGACGAGTTAACCCCAGAGCCCTCCACACATGCAGGGAGCTCAGGGAGACTGTCTCAGTTTAAGGGGCGTGTCTGCACCCCAATATGAACGCCTGAGAGAGCGGGACGGAGAAGGCCGTGGACGAACGGAGACGGCTGTGGCACTGCAGCAGTGTTTGGTAGTGCTGCCGTCATCTCACCTTCACGGAAGACGGAAGGTCCCTGAGGATCCGCTCCCTTGCCAGGGCCGGGCAGGAAGAGCACAGGGGCCTCGGGGACCAGGGACGGTGGGGAGAGCGGCCTGGCTAAAGCAGACGGGATGCTTGGCCGCTTAGAAGCAGAGATTGGAGGATTTTTGCACACCAGACTGAGCCTTCATCTCCACTCACTGGGTGCCACGGGCATTGTTGAGAGAGCCAACGCGGTCATTAAGAACAGGGCGGAGGGAGCCCCGTGAAGACAGTGAGGGTGAACATGTCAACAAGGAAGGGAAAGAAAGGAAAGGGAGATGAATAGGAACAAAAAGGAAGGGATGGGTCCTGATGATGTATTCTTTTATTTTGTTCAAATGAGTTTTATTATTATTTCATTGACTTAAAGGGTTTTTTTTTTATATAACATGATTTATCATGGTGAAATTCACATAGGATGAATTTCTGAGTTCCATCAGACAGTGAACAATTCAGCAGCACTTCAAATATTCATAATATTGTGGAACTACCACCTTGATTAAGTTCCAGACTTTTCTATTACTCCCAAGTGAGACCCTGTATCCGTTGAGCCATTTCTTCCCATTTCCTCTTCCTTCCAGTCCCTGGTAACTGGCTGTCTTCTGTCTTTATGGATTCATCTCTCTGGGATATTGCAGATAAGTGGAATCAGACAATATGTGACCTTTCATATCTGGCATCTCTGACTCAGCGTGTTTCTGCGTTTCCTCTACACCGTAGCATGAATCCGTCCTTCATTCCTTTTAATGGCTGCGTAATAATCCGTTGTGTGGCTAGACTGAATTTGTTTAGACATTCAGCGTTACTGGACATTTGGGCCATTCCACAATTTGGCCATTGTGAATAGTCAGTAGGAACACACATGTACCATCCTGGTGACATTTGGAAGATGACTCTGATGCCATGTCTTTATGTGTACTTTGCTTCGATGCGGGGACAAGTCAGACTGTGAAATGTATTTCAGAGGTTAGGTGCCCAGTTTCAGACACTGATGAGCCAGGACACAGGCATCAGTAGGCAGAAACAGCTACATGTTGACTAGGCCCCGATTCAGCTCAAGAGGCCTGGGAGAGACAGTGTGGTCTGGTGGAGAGCACTCTAGGTTGAGGTCAGGAAGCAGGGTGGTGTTTTAAGGAATGGTCCTGTGGTTCCCGGGCTGGGTAGTGAGTACCTGGGGAGGTGTCTGAAGTTCAGCTTCCTCCCTTCTCAGAATGTGCTGTGACCCCTGCAGGCCTGTCCCCAGGGCCGTGAAAGGCTGCAAGACCTGTCTTCCGTGGGAGCTTCTCAAGCAGCGAAGGATCACACGTTCGTCCTGTGACTGTTATTTCCCTGTTAGAAGACACACAAGCTGACACTCCCGAGTCACCCCCCGTACACTTGTGTGTTAGTCACAGGACATTATTTGCAAGTGTTAGAAAATGAAAATCTTCAGAAGGCTGCTGGCTGGGGAGCCCACAGAATTGGAGAAATGAACACTCTGCCTCAAAAGGACAGGGACCGGGGTGCCTAGGTGGCTCAGTGGGTTAAGCCGCTGCCTTCGGCTCAGGTCATGATCCCAGGGTCCTGGGATTGAGCCCCGCATTGGGCTCTCTGCTCATCGGGGAGCCTGCTTCCTCCTCTCTCTCTCTCTGCCTGCCTCTCTGCCTACTTGTGATCTCTCTGTCAAATAAATAAAATCTTAAAAAAAAAAAAAAAAAAAAAAAAAGGACAAGGACCACCCAAGGGCTGAGGGTCGGGACTGACTTCTGGGACAAAGAAGCTGGGGTCATTTTTCTTCCTTGCCTGGCTCGACTCAAGGTTTCTGATCCCTGGAGAGGGTCTGGATGATGGGAAGGCTAGATGCTCCATCAGGCCTGCATGGGGGAAGGGGGCTGGGACAGGGGAGAAGAGGTTGTTTTCCAAATGCCAATAAGGGAGCTGTTGACAGAAGGGAAGTGGGTGCTGGGAGGGCCCAGAACCTCAAATGTCCACCAGAGGCAAACTCTTTGCCCTGTTTGCACAGAAGCAAGCACAGCCAGGGCTCTGGCATCAAAGGTTCTAGGGCTATCCTAGAAGCAGAGCAGAAGTTGGGGCAACCAGGGATTTGGGGTGAAGGTTGGGGCCGGGCACCGGCACGCCCTGGGGAGGTGCTGCCTGCCCTTCTGGACCATGTTCCCTGTGTGAGGTCTGACAGCTCCGTCTGAGAGGTCTGGACCGAAGGGCATCTGGCAACTAAAAATATCCAGGCTTCAGGGAAGCAGCAGAAAGAGGTCTTTCAAAGCCAGCCGAGGGCCTCAATGTAGGTAGGAAACGATTAATCACACCCTGTGATTCTTCTTGCGATGAGTTGTCTTTACCTCTTAAAAATAAATGAATGTGAACTGAGGCCCTTTAATCATCCATGTCAGAAGCGGCTGGTAGGCCCCCGTGGCCCATGTACCCCAGGCTGGGGTGCCCTGCTTCCTGGGAAAACAGGAATTTCTCATCAGATCAACAGGAAATTCTATTTTTATTGATGTTAGAATTAAAAATACCACAGGGAGAGAGAGAGAGGGGGACACTCTTCTATCCCTGCGGGGCACGAGATGTACCCCACCCCCTCGCACTGAGGTGCTCCCCTTCCAAACTGTTGCTCACAGCCCTCGGTCCCAGGTTTGCGCCCTCCGAGCCTGGCCCCGACAGCATGGTGAGACAAGGGCCTGTGACCTCCCCACGGGGTTTGTTTCTGACCCCAGGCAGTGGGGTTGGGGCCATGAGGGAGACACATGGCTGCAGGAGGGCTGTGCTCTATGCTGGTCACGGTCAGGCCCGGGGAGCTCCTGCAGAGGCACTCATGGATAAGTTGAGCCAGCTCCAGCAGGCCTCACTCCAAAGCCAGCTCAGGGGTCCTGACCAAGAGGGACCCCTCGGTCAGAAGACCTGTTTCCCCGCAACAGTTAGGAGAATGGCACTGATTGGCTGTGAGAAACCAGCCTCGAGGAGATCGGGGAAGGAAAGCCAGCGTCTCTTGAGCCCTGTTATGCTGAGGACATACTGGGGGGTGCCGGCCGGGCAGAGCCCTTGGATCTTTCCAGCAGCCATCAAGGGAAGGTAGCATCAGTACCTTCCCCATTTTACAGAGGAAGGCGCAGACACTCAGAGAGGTTCTTGGGGATTGGAACCCGGATCAGCATGATTCTGGAACCCACACCCATTTCTCTTTATCCTCGCTTTGTTCAACGTATTGCCACAGGTCCAAAGCAAAGCTCACAGATGCCGTGGCTGCTGCTGTGGGCTCCTTTCTTCTGGAAGGAGCGCCGGTCTCTTTGGCAGGGTGGCTGCCTTTGCATGGCCTTCACTGTAGCACGAAAACTCAGAGAACGCAGAGAATGCAGAGGGTGGCAAGAAACTCATCGAGGGGCTGACTTGAACTTGAAAGTCACATGACTCCTCATGGCCGGGCTAATGCACCCTTAGCCTTTTGTCTGGCATTGTATAAACCAACATCTTGTTTGCTTGCCGCGTGGCATTTTTGCTTTGTTCTTGTTTGGCTTATGTTTTAGCTACTGCAGGGAGAATGCTGCACAACACCTAGGCTTTATGGCTGCTTCCAGAGCAGGATCTTGATGGAGTTTGCTTCTCATCTTGGGGCCTGAGTCTCCTCATCTGTGGTGATAAGATGCTGGACTAGGACCTGTGTTCTTGGTCCAGAGGCCAGGGTCACACGCGAGCACCCTGGATGTCACTAGTCTAAACCGTAATGTGCTGCGAACGTGAGATACACCCTGGATTTCGAAGACAGCTCCTAGAAAGGATGTAAGCTTTCTCGTGAATCCTAAATGAACCAATTACTTGTTGCAATGATAATAGCTCGGGCGTAAGGGGTTAAATAAAATAGCTTCTTCAAATTAATTTCACTGGCCTAGTTCTTCATACTAATGTGGCGATTAGAACCTTAGAAATATATACGTGATTGGGACTAGGTTTCTCATGGGCAGGTTGAACTAGACCTTCTAGGCTCCTTTCCAATTGCAGTCTGGTCGGGTAAGCTGTCTGGCGTTAGGTAGCCGGGAAGCTTCACAGAGGCTGTGGTGGCTGCAGGGACCCCTTCCTCTGGCAGCTCCCCTGTCGTCATTCTGATGTTCTCTACAGAGCTGACCCCCAGCGGTGTCCTTCCTTGCAAACTGGTGTTCATGGGAAAATGGTGGCCTTGACAGGCACTGCGCCAGCTCCTGGCTTGTCCTCACTGCCCTCAGTAAGAAGAAGACACCCGTACTCTGAGATCCTTCCTGCTCTGGGGTTGACTACGCCCTTAAAAAGGCCAGGCAGGTGGCCAATGGCTGGGGGGCAGCCCCAACATTAGCCATGATGTCCAGGACGAAGAGATAGTCTGTTACATTTTATAACCTTGATACATGTCTTTACTTCTAAAGAATTTGTTCTTGGGGCACCTGGGTTAGTTGGTTATGCGTGTGCCTTTAGCTCAGGTCATGATCCCAGGATCCCGGGATCAAGCCCAGCTCAGCAGGGAGCCTGCTTCTCCCTCCACCTCAGATCCCCACCTCCCCAACTCTCTCTCTCTCTCTCAAATAAGTAAATACAATCTTAAAAAAATAAAAATAAAAGATTGGTTATTTTCATGCAGAGGCAGCCTAAAGAAAGAGCAAAACCCAAACGAAATGGAGTTAAGAGCTAATCCTGGACAGAAACCCAATGGCCAGGTGGAAAGGCTGAAAGCTCTTAGAATACTCAAGAATTGGGGGTGTGATAGGATAAAGCAGTAGCAGCACACCCAGGGCAAAGCAAGCCCACGCCTCTCACTGTGGGCTGCACCTGTCACCAAGAGCCTGTACTTCTATGGCATCAGCTGAGGTCTGCAAGTGTTAATTCAATGAGGGGCAGCTAAAGGCAGGGTCTGGGAGGTGAGAGTCAAACATACCTTCCTCCCCGTGGGCAACGTATGAGGACCCAGGAGATGGGGAGATTCAAGAGTGGGTCAGTGCACCTGCCTGGCCTTTGCCCCACTCGATGAGCACGATCCTTCCCATGGGAAAGCCAGGATATGCCTGAGACCACCAGGGATCACCAGCACATCAGGAAGCACCATAACAACCATTGTGGGGCAGGTCATGCTCACAGAGAGGCACAGAGCAAGACAGCCTCAGAGCGATTTCTGTCCCATATTATCATTCTGGAAGAAGAAAAACAGAGGCCTGTGGGCAGGCATGACTTACCCGGGATCACATAAGCTAATTCAGGGGGGTGGGGCCAGGAGCCCAGACCACTGTTTTAGGTTCTTGTCTCAAGGATCCTACGGGATGGTGTCCTGAGAGACGTATTGGGCCAGATGTGAGGGGGACTTGGTGCCAGATCTGAGCCACTACTAGTGATGTGACCTTGGGCAGGTCATTTTACTTCCTTCAACCCTTTGTTTCCTTACCTGTAAAGCAGCGGATGGAGCTAAATGGCCTCTCAGGTCTCATGTTCTAACCCTTGGGACAAACTAGGTTTCACTGGGATAACGAACAACCTCCGGATGTCAGTGACTTGAGAGGAAGGCTTATTTCTTGCTCCCACCATGTGCTCCTGGCAGGTTACCGAGGCCGCAGACTGATGGAGGGTCCTGACACTTGTTCCGTGGGGAAGAAAACGTGGTGATTACACACTGGCTTTTAAAGCTTCTCGCCAAAATTGACACACGTCCCTTTCACTTACGTTTTGTCTGCCAGAGTAAGTCACAAGGTCATCCGCCACCTGCCAGGAGGAGAGGAGAGTGGAAGTACTGGAAAGTAATCCTGCCACCCTGAAGGGTGCTTACTTTATGACAAAACAGCAGAGCTGTGTGGGACAGCTGGGGCGGGAGCAGTACCCCACAGTGGGCTTAATGGGAAGGCTTCCTGGAGGAGGCTGCACTCTGGGAGGCAGAGTGTGGAGAGCTTTGTATCTAGAAGAGGGGGCAGGAGCAGAAGCAGGGGTGTGGCAAAGGACAAGAAGAATGCTAACTTAATGGGAATCGGCCTGATTTGGCTGAAGGGTGGGTATACCAGGCGGGAATAACCAGAGAGAAATTCGAGACCAGATCACTCAGAGCTTGGGGTGCCAGGAGGAAGGGTGTGTGCCTTAGCTGCTTGGCTCTGAAAGTTCTGAGAGGTCTGTGAGCTTAGGAAGAAGGGTAGGGATGGTACTAGAAGCCCCAGGAGAGGGGGTGAGGATGGCATCAGGGTCGGGAGGACCAGGTAGGAGGCCACTGCTATCCTTGGGGCTGGTGGTGATAAGGGGGTGACAGCTGATGATGTAAAGGGAGAAATAAAGGTCTGCAGGAGATTTTGAATTTATATGACTGGAAGGAAGATGGTGTCTACAGAAAGAAGGAAGTCAGGTTGGGCAGCTGGTCTGGTGTGACGGAGGTAGGGAGGGAGCTGTACTCAGTGCTAGAAATAAACCAGGGGGTCTCTCTTCTCTTTTCCGGGGAAGACAGAAGGCAACGGAGCATGTGGGGAGCCCTAGATGGTTGTCAGGTGTGTCAGTGGGCAGGAGCCATCCTGGTGGGTGTCAGGCCAGGATTCCCAGAACCTCCCAGAGAGGATCCTCCAGCCATCCATCCTGTGTCACTGGAGCACATGCCAATGCCCTGAAGGTCACCTGGGGCTTTCCTGAGAGGGGACAGGGGTAACCCAAGGGCTTTTGGAGGTCCCTCCTGAACTCTAAAGTGAGAATCAGGCCATGTGACATGGACGGTACTCCTTCCTGGTATGGAGTCCTGGTCAAAGGCATGGGCAAAGTCCAGTGCCGAGCCCAGGGCAGGCCTGTGTTTCAAGGGTCTGTTCCTTCTCATTCCTGACTCGTCACTTTGTGTGTTTTGTCCAGGTTTCCACTTGCTGCTTCTAAAGCAATCATCCCGAGTTAATCTAGAAAAGATGTTGACACACCCCTCCACCCCTTCTGCTCGTGATCATCCCAGACTCTGAGTATGATTATTTAAAGTAATAATGAAAAGCAAAACAGGAAATTCTTATCTGTTTTGGCAGGAAATTCTTTAGCTGCGTGGAAGGTGCTGTGCTGGGGGTTTGTGCCCTCCAGGAACTGTTTGGAAATGATTTATGGTTCAAGATGGCGCCAGTCTTTCCTCACACACCGCGGTAGACAAGGAAGGGATAAGCCGGACCCTGGGAAGCAGGGCCTGCATTATCTTGGAATGTGTATTTCTGTTGATAACGTGTTCATTGTCTCCACTAATAAGTTATGGTCTTGTTTTCATCTCGCCCCTGGAATGGGATGTACCAAATTTAGGCAAAATAAAAATGTCCCATTTCAAATTTGAAAAGTTTAATTCCTCAGTATGTATCATTTTATGAGGAATCTGATATCATATGACTTAGGGCAGAAGGTTTGCATTTACTGAGGACACATGAGTTCCACAAAACGTAACAGACCCTTTATACGTGTCATGTTATCTTTGCTAATTATGGGGGTTATTTTCCCCAATCCCGCAGATGTGAAAACTGAGGTTCACTGAGGCTAAGTGATCTGGTCTAAGTCACATAAGTAGGAAAGCTTGGAACGAGAAGAAAAATGTCTTCTGTAGACTCTGAATTATCAGTAGGCCCAGGCCGGGTCAGCTTTGCTCCCCACTGTGTCCACGACACCTGCCACAGTGTCTGGAATAGAGTCGTTTCCACTCCCAGAAATAATTCCTGAATGAAAGGATTAAGGTGTGAGGCGAAAGCAGGTTGACTATCTTAGTTTTGCTGTGACATCCTATGCCTAGGCTCCCTCATTCTGTTCCTATAAGCTCTTTTGACGGTTTCTATAGCACCAAAGAAAACACATCTCAATAAAATTTGGAAGGATCATTGGTATTTACCAAGGGCAAGTGTTCTGGCCTGAACTGGGTCCCTTCCAAAATGCATATGTTCAAGTGTAACCCCCAGTACCTCAGAATCTAACTGTATTTGGAGATATGGTTTCAACGAGGTTATTAAGGTTAGATGAGATCCTTAGTGTGAACCCTGTGATGGGTCCTATGATGAGATCACTCAGTGTGACTGGTGTCCTTATAAAAAAGGAGCAATCAGGATGCAGAGACACACAGAGGACAGACCACATGGAGAGACATGGAGAAGATAAGCCAAGGAGAAAGAAAGGTCTCAGAAGAAACTCTGCCCCCCTTGATCTTGGGCTTGTAGCCTCCAGGACTCTGAGGATAGAAATTTCTGTTGTTTAGGCCACCCAGCCTGTGGGCTGTCCATTATGGAAGCCCCAGCAAACTCATCTAGCTGGTCTGTCTCAGTGTCTCATTACCTCTTGGGCCTAATGTCCATCTGCCTTGCTCACAGACCCTCCCGTCTCCCCCGTCATCAGGAAGTACATTCCTTATGGTCGGAAGATGTGCTTTCCAGTAGCTGAGCTGTCTCAAACTGGCAGGCTCCACTCTCCCAGCCGATTTCTTCATCCATATTTATTTGGTTCGCAAAGGTTTTGTTTTTAGCTGTTTTTTAAACGTCTCCCTTTTAAAGAACACACGTTCTTCAGCTCTCCACCAGCCAGTGGACTGTGGCCTTAGTCCTGTCTGCTTTACCCGTCTCCACTCAAGTCTGAAGCACTTCTGGCTCCAACGGCCTCTGTTATGGGATTCTAGGATGCTTCAGGCTGAGGCTTACCCTTTGCTTGGCCTCATGCCCGGGAGGTTTCTCATTGCCAGGATGGGGCCCAGCCCCCTCCCCTCATGCCCCACCCCACCTCCTCTGCAGCCAGGGCTTAGCACCTGGGGTCCTGCCACCTTCTCTGCTTTCGCACCTCTGACTTACTTTAAATTTCCACCTTCGTGAACTTGGGACTACTCACCCTTGTTTGGTGCCCAGGTTGACACTGGCTGGGTTTGAGGTTCTCCGCAGGTCTGACTGGCCTTAGGAGTTCCATGCTGATCCATTCATTTCTTCCTCCACGCAAGAAATGATTACTGCTGGCTTTCCAGTATGTCTGTTTAACTTGAGTATTACCTTCTGTGCTGTTAGCTTATTTATGGAACATCTAAGAATTTACAATTCTTTAGAGTGTGTCTAAGAATTTTGTTTACCCCCCTAATTCAATTAGACTGACCCTGGGAGGTAGGCAGTATATACCAATTTTACAGATGTGGGAACAGAGGCTTAGAGATCTTGAATTACCTACCCAGAGTCTGATGTGGCTAATACCCAGAGCTGCAGCTACTCCCTCATCTCCTGGCTCCATCTTTTCAAGACTCCTCTTTGCTTCTACCTTCTGCCAGATATAAGGGGGAGAGCTTTGTCCGTTTTGGAGAAGTTCTTAAATTCTAAGAGAAGATGGCCTAGAAAGGAATTGGGTGCCTAAACCCTGCTCCTGTGAAGCCACTACTGAAACAAGTAGGCCCAGGATGGGGGAGGCTGGGTATGACACAGTGTTAAAGGGGGATTTGAGGACGTGGGTTCTGAAGGGATATGGCCAGGTGGGAGGGAAAGAAAGGGGACTTTCTAGGAAGCTCTCATACCTGTTGCAGGCCTCAGTGCTTCCCACCCATGCAGCATTTGGGAGAGGCCTGGCCTGGGGCCTCAGCTCCCCAGAGCTGTATTTGTCAGCTTAACTGTGAGAGCTTGACTTTGAGTTGGAGAGCAGAGAGCTGGAAGGTCAGTGACCAGAGGTTCTAGAAAGCAGAGGGAGTTAAGCAAGAGTCTGTAAGGAGACCAAGACTTCAGCTCTGCACCACACTCACTGAGCAACTGAGGATGTGGTCCTATCATCTGCAAAACTAGGTGTTCTTTTGGCACCAAGATACTTCTTGGGGGCATAAAAGTTGGTATATAGAGAGAGAACTCCCTCTCCTTTTCCAGTTAGCCTTTCTCCCTCTTCCAGGATCCTGCCGTCATCTCTCTCTGTCCCCACACTGTCTACTTGCACGTTGTATGATGGCAGACTTGTTCGGGTTTGCCTGGGATCTTACTGGTTTTAGCGCTGAAAGTCCCACATCCCAGTTAACTCCTCGGTTCTGGGCAAACCAGGATGATCGGTCACCCTGAAGACTGTAGGTCATCTTTCCCTCCACGGACTCCTTCCTAACCTACGGACAGGCCCGTGACTCCTCTTTGTTAAGCAATTCTGCTTCCCCTTGAGCTCCTAGTCCACTCTCATCTGTGGATTGCTGGACTTCTACTTGGAATCCATATCATTATGTTCCCTCACCTTCTAGACAACTCCTGAACCTTCCCTTTCAAACTTCACCAGCCCTCATTTTTGATAACCACTGGGTTCTGGGCTTCCATGTTCTCCTTCTAGCTCTGGAGAAGCTGCTTCTCTGTCTCCCATCGAGGGCCTGAGTGCTGCCTCTGCTCTCTCTCTCTGCCCATGTGCAACAGTCCTCAAGGCTCATGTCTTGGGCTGGGCCCTCCCTGATCTGCACAGACGCCTACAAGAGTCAGGCAGGGAAGGCAATCCATTAGACAGACTGAGTAAGATGGAGAAGAGCCAGAGACTATGGGCTCCATTTAGAGAGGTTTTCATTTTTCAGGTTTTCATGAGAGGTGGCTAACCTTGGTTCAAGTACACAGCTTTTGAATTTCAGCTGCTATGTGAAATAAGGAGGAAGAAGCCTTATCATCCAACCTTGGACTGGAATACTTCCACCCAAAGGCATAGAAGGAGATCTAGATATATCTTTGGCAAGGATTCTGAGAGTGTTTGTAAATATCCTGTCCTTGACTTGGGAGAAGAGCTCTCCTCCTTACAGCGGCATGAAAAGGCTCTCTCTTCACCTGCTTGTACCTCCCTCCAACCCCCCTGCCTGGTAATCAAGTCCTTAATCACAAGGCTCTCACAGGGCCATCAGGACCCTGATGGGGACAGGGGAAAACCAGCTACTCAAATCCTGGGAGCTCTGTTCACGTGGACAGCAATTCTCCTAGCTGATAAAGGCCTCTTCACTCATCATGGGCTCATTCATTTTTCCACTGGAATTCAGGGGCAGAGCGAGGCCCTCTAGTGAGCGATGATGGTCAGAAGCTAATGAGCTGGTTGATCACAAGAAATTGCAGACGTGAACAAGGTCAACAGCTTGAACGGTTGAGCTATTTTTAGTACCAGCGTTGTTAAGTCTAGAAAGGACTTTGAAGAAGAATTTGTCATTTTTCTTGTCTCTAGTGAAGCTGTATATAAGTAATCTCTAATTTTTTATATCCTAATTCTTATTTCCATGAAGAGTTTGTGTCCTTTGCTCCTTTAAAAAACAAACAGCCCTTCCTTCCTCTATTAGGAATTTTTGTTGTGTTTTAAAAAACCATACAGTTGGATATAAAACAGGTAGAAGGTATATATATATATATATATATATATATATATATATATATATATATATATATATATGGTTTTTTTTTTTTTAATCTTTGAGACATCTCCAATTACAGATGGGACGACAAGGTATACTCAAGAATAATAACTCTTGAAAAGACTTCTTGCTGCTTCTTCTGGCCCTGCCACGTAATGGATGCCAAGCTTGGGCAAGTAACTCAGAAACTTACCCTTTAATGGTCTCATCGGTCATAACAGTGATTACTTTAAGGGGCTGTTCTGGGGTCCAGATGAAATGCTTGTAAGCAGCGCAGCCTGTACGCAGTACGGGTTAACAAATGTTGGCGATCATTAATAACTTTAAGTCTTACAGAGGTTCTGGTGGTAGAAGCATTATTACCTTTATTTTATAGGTGAGGAATACTGCTATTTATTTAGTGGCTCAGAACTAGTTGCTCGTGGTGGATTTGGGCTTCCAGCTTGGGCTTCTGACTTCCTGGAATCAGCTTTTACAGACTATTACTGTGCAAGATAGTAGTACTCCCCTCCGCCCCCCCGCCCCCCCCCCCCCCCCCCCCCCCCCCCCCCCCCCCCCCCCGTAACACCAAGAACTTCTGGAAAGTAAAATAGAAGGCTTTAGTGCTCAAGGAGGTGAATTTCACAACTGGTTTAAAAGTGAGTGATCATTACAGAAGTTGAGATTATGTAGGTCTTGGGGTATCTGGTGGGCATAGGGGAGACTCCAGTGAGGAAGGGCAACTGCTGACATCAGGCACATGCCTGCCTTCCAAGATTTGTCCAGGGGACAGAAGAGGCATGAGCTTCGGGTGTGGGAGGGCCGTGATCTCTCCTCTAGGGGACCAAACCTTAGGCTCCCAGAGCTGTCTGTGAACCGCACAGCCACATCAGGGTGGATTCTTCTCCAACAGCAGCCCTCCGGGACCTGCATTCACAGGGTCTGGGCAAATCTGTCCAGCACCAAACACCAGTGGATCGCCCTGGTTTGTCCAGGTCATCTGGGAGGGAACAGTAGGAATAGGAACCCCAAGCCTGTCTTCTGATACCTTATAGTCTGCTTGGCAGACAAAACAAAGACACTTGAGACCCCTGATAAGCTGCTCAGTCTTTTGTGATGAGATGCTGAGTTCATGCATGCTTTCAAGTGTGGGGAAGGGAGAGTCACCGTGGACTTGTGACTGGGGCTAAAAAGAGGGGCAAGTGGAGACAACCGGCCTCGGCTCATCCCCTGGCCACTTCCTGGGGCAGCATGTTGGCAGCCAGCGTCTGGAGGACATGATCCAGAGCCATGGGGAGGGGAATAGGGGGAGGGCGATCGGGCTCACTGCAGACACGGTCTCACTGCAGACACGGTCATGCCAACCCTGGGTCTGGTTTTATTCTCATGCCAACCCTGGGACGGTGGGTTTAATTATCTGTGGTTTACAGATGTGGTTCAAAGAGGAGGTCAATTACCCGTCCAGATGATATGCTGCAGAGGCAGGGCTGCTGGGCCTGGTGGCCTTGAGAGGGGACTGTTTGACCCCATGTAAACGTGGTCCTCAGTCTTCAGATTGCTCAGCGGGAGGCCCTTGTCAGTGCTGTCTTTCCAAAGCACTAGATAAGAAGGTTCTGGTACAGCATTTTGCAGAGTTGTTCCCGAGGACTCTCGAAAGGTTTTGTACCACTAGAGGAGCAGGATGAGAGGAGTTAACAGCACACACACACACACAACCACACAACCACACACACACACACACACACACACACACACACACACACAAAACCACACATGGGTGCCGAAACCCTGTGGACAGTACAGAGCTCCCAATACGTACTTGGCCAAAAATGTTGGCTTAGGGCCAGAAACTACAATAACTGAAATAACTTTGGAAGAAGCCCTTGGGGGCAGTGGGAAGAGCCAGGGGAAGGGCATGAGAAGGATTATCTTACTCTTCATGCTTGTTTAATGCTCACAGAGAAAGCGAGCAGCCTGAAATTAATCACCCCCCTCCCATCCCAGATCTGCACTTCTTATTAAAAAAAAAACAAAAAAAAAAAAACAGGGACGCCTGGGTGGCTCAGTGGATTAAGCCTCTGCCTTCGGCTTGGGTCATGATCTCAGGGTCTTAGGATCAAGTCCCCCATGGGGCTCTCTGCTTAACAGGGAGCCTACTTCCTCCTCTTTGCCTCTCTGCCTGCTTGTGATCTCTGTCTGTCAAATAAATAAATAAAATCTGAAAAAAAATTTAAAAATATTAAAAATTAAAAGAAAACAACAAATTAAAAGAAAAACAACTGTAGTTGGAGACACATGAATGATACATTTGGTTTTCAAAAGAAATGGTATTTTTGCATTGGAAGAAATTTAGAGTCTTGTCTTTTTTTTTTAAACTTATCTAGAAAGTTGTATTTCCTGAGCTTTACTGTAAAGAAAAAAAAATTCTTTCCCTTCTTGAAACTTATCTCGTTTTCTTTCAACAATAAGTCATCTTGGGTTATTTTTTTTCCATATCTACATTAAATGAGACCAACGACAAAGGGAAGTGATGGGACTAGTTGATCTCAAAGTTCAGCCATGGTAGAAGGCAGGCCCTCTAGGAACTGAAGTAGGGTGACAAGAAGGGCATCTGGGCACAAGGAGAACCCCGTGTGCCCCAGATTAGCAGCCCTTATAAAGATGAGGACATTGCACATAATTAATTAAATGAGTATTTATTGACATCTTCTTTCTTTTCTAGACCCAAATTCCTCCAGCTCAGAACTTAGTCTCTCACAATACTTACTAGCCATGGATTTTATTCTGCTTAAGTGAGAAGGTCAAGGGGTGCCTGGGTGGCTCAGTGGGTTAAGCCTCTGCCTTCACCTCAGGTCATGGATCTCAGGGTTCTGGGATCGAGTCCCACATCAGGCTCTCTGCTCAGAGGGAACCCACTACTCCTTCTCCCTGCCACTACCCCTGCATGTGGGCTCTCCCTCTCTGTCTGTCAAATAAATAAATAAATAAATAAATAAAATCTTAAAAAAAAAAAAAAAAGGAAAGTGGAGACAGTCCCATAGACCCCATCCCCACGCAGGCATACCACACACTGGGGAGGGGTCTAGTTTTACACTGGGGGAGACAAGGGGACCCATTATCACCATGCAAAGCCCACAGCTTACATCAGCGTCCCCTCTCAGTGTGATAGACTCTGTGGGTTTGACAAATGTGTTGGCCCTACTTTCTTTTCTGATGCGGTTCTGTGTGCATGGGAAGGTACTGGATCCCAGAGAGAGAGGTCCTGACACGTGGGCAGCCAGGAATGGTCATAAGGAGACCGAACTCCCCGGTGGGTGTCTGGGGCTGGGGGGACATGATGGTTTCCAAGGGCCTATTCAGCTCCAAGACCTGCGCTTCTGAAGCCCAGCTGTCTGCTCTGAGGAGCGCACCCATGAAGCCGTATCCCACGGGGCTGCTCCTTCTCCCTTCTGCCCACTCCAGCCCCCGGGGCCTTATCGTAAGGATCACTCGAGTTTCATGATATCCGAGCTTCTCTTTGTTTGATAATGTCTCAAGAGGTTTGTTTGGCTCCACTCCTTTCAAAGATGATAAAATGATGGAGGACAAGGAATAAGATCTGTCTGGTTTATTAAACTTAATTATGGATAGCATAGAATTGTGTGAACAGTAACATAGAGTATTGCCAGTGGTCCTGGCAGTCCCACTGGTCCTTCCGCTGGTGTCCCCACAGCTGCCACCGATCTATGGCCACTGGATGTGGCGAGCAGCTAAGGGAGGTCTGATCCCCATCAGATCCTTTGTTGTTCCTGTTCTTGGTCATTCACTGATCTTTCTTGACCTAGGAGTCTGGTCTGCAATTAAAAAACAAACAAAAAAATAAAAAAACAAAACCCAACTCATCACCAGGGCTTTTATACCAGATGTAGAAACACTTTGGTCTCAGTATGCAGTCGTTTGGGTTGCTGCTTACAGCAACCCAAACGACTGCATTTTTGGGTCAGCGTCTTCCTCAGGAAGCATCCTTCCCTCTAATGCTTTCTTCTTCTCCTCCTCCTCCTCTTCCTCCTCCTCTTTCTTCTTTTTTCCACAGCAGACTACAGGCCCAGCACAGGGCCCGGCACGGGGCTCAATCTCACAACCCTGAGATCATGACCTGAGCAGGAATCATCAGGTCGGATGCTAAATCGACTGCACCACCCAGGCGCCTCTCTAATGCTTTACTTCCTGAGAAGCCCAGGCAGGCGCTGCAGCCCAGGAAGGAAGGAATGCTCTCGCTCCCTCAACTGTCACTCTCTGTCTCTCTCTAAGCTGTGGCATGTCCCAGAATGCAAGATACTTTCTTTCGGCAAGAATAGCAGAAATGACAGATTGAGGGTGATTAGCAAAATGGTCTCATTCTGCCCAGAATAAGGGTCTTGTGGTCCTTCTTATCCATCACTATGAAACAGCCTTCCGGCCAGAACTGCCTGAGGTGTACCTCCGGGCCCATCCTTGCCTTTTCCCATGGGTCCGACGCCTCCAGCTTCTCCCATGTAGGGTCCGGTGCCACATGGTGCGTGTTTCCTGGTAAGGCCATGGCTCTTGCTTGCAGTGGTCAGCTGACTCGCCCCCATGAGCTGCCCTCTGATGGGATTTATCACGGAGCTTTTGGCCGTTCCATGATGCTGATGGGATTTATTAACCAGGCCCTCTGTTGGAGGTGGACTGCCCCGGAAGCCAGCTCTGAGGTGAGGATGTTAGTGTGTGGGAAGCGCATTCCTGCTCTCAGGCTCAGTACTGGGGAAGGGGAGGGGAGGGAGACAGAGAGCTGGTAGGGGGGCAGTCAGGCTGCCATGTGGTGTGGTCGGTCACTGATGGCTCAGCTCACCCGAGATGGGACCGCCCCTCAGAACTGCTCCAGGCTGGGACGAGGGCAGCAGGACTTCTGTTTCCTCACCCACCGCTGGAGGCTGCAGCTGCCTCAGGAAGAGGGTGTGGCTGTGGCGGAAGCAGATTTCTGCAGCCCAAGGCAGTTTCTCGAGACTGCTTGAGGGTGAGGTTGGCTGCTGGCCGCACTGCTCGGACTGGGGCAGTAACCAATGAGGACAATTTTGGTGGCACAGCAAGGTGCCCAGGACCCGAGCTGCACCAGCGCTATGCCCTTAAGGAGCATAATGTCTAGATGGTGAATTAGATAAGAGGGTGAGTGATGAGAGCTGTAAGGTAGCAGGAGGCAGGTGGAGATCCCAGAGCCCCAGAGATCTGTGGACGGAGAGGTCACTGGTGGCAGTAGAGGTGTCACATTTGCTTGGGGATCGCGTTTGCTTGGGGACGGCGTTTGAATCAAGTCTGGGCAAATACGGCCGCGAGCAGTCTTCTCGTTAGGCTTCCAGCCAGCCTGGCTGAAGTGCGTGGCGCACCCAGTGGGGCTTCCTGCACACACACCCCTGGGCCCGGATCCCACGGTCGAGGGATCAGTCCCCGGGGCTGACAAGGGCCATCTGGTCAAGCACTGCAGCTCGGAGGCAGTCTGCTTATTTTCGCTTTATCTCAAGAAGTTCCAGGAAATGTGGCTGCAGAGTTCAGGGCGCCCGTTATCTCCAGCTTCATTTCCTGCGGCTGCAGGCCACGCCCGGGTAGCGAGAGGACAAATTACATCTGGTTTGGGGCCTGGACAGTCACGCTGCTCCGGGTGGAGATGGGAGGTTGGGGGGTGCCCTCCGCTGACTTCCCTGCAGTGAATTCTAGCATTTCGTTCCCGGCCACGTTCCTGAGGAGTAGGATTTTCTGGAATGAGGGGAATTACTTTGTGCTGCTGAGAAAGCTGTGCAGACGTTTGGGGAGCAGATAAGATCCAGAGGGCCAGGCCACCCACACGGGAGCCCGTGCCTGCGGGGTGGCCTGTCCCCGACACCTGCCTGACTCTGAACCTCTCACCTTTTTCTCCACCGGGCTGCCAGGATCCCTCCCACTGGGCTTCTGCTCCATTCCTTGCTGTGACTTACCTGTGAGCAGAGTCGCAGCAACAGCCTCTAATCCCATGGTTACACAAGCTGACTCTTGGTTCCTCGGGTCAGCTTAGCAAGACCCAGCTCCGTGGGATGGGGAGACATGCGTGACGGGAATGGTGTGTGCGTGTGCTTGTATTCTTGCGTGTGTGCGTGCGTGGCTGGCAGAGTCAGGGGAAGGGAGGTCCTCTGGCTTCCTGGGGTGGGAAGGAGAGCAGGAGGAATGGGGTTGAAAGAGACAGCGGCCTCGGAGTAAGGAGATCTGATTTCACTGGGGTCATCATTGGGTCCATCTGTCTGAGATTCTCTCAAAGGTGAACGAAATCTTAGTCCTACCCTGAGATGGGTCAGGGTACAGTGAGGGTCATCTGTCTACACTGAGCTGGCTTTGGCTACTCAAACAGAAATTGAGAGATGCTATGACAAGACAGTGGCTGGCGGAAAAGGAGCCTTCGCCTTTACCACGGTGTGATTCTGAAACTTTGCGGATGATGGTAAACGTTTGCCATTTGGATGGTGCATTCAGGACATCGAAGATCATCTACTACCTAAGAAAGTCTTAGGTGGTCTGCATGGGAGCCGGGCTGTCATGTCGCCACCTCCCTCCAGACCCTCCCCAACGGGTGCTTCCTGAGGGTTCTGAGCCTGCTATCGGCACCAACTCATGGTGGCTGGGGGGCCAGGCAGGGACTTGGGGCTGTGCAGGGGCCATAGGGGCCCACAGAGAACACCTGCTGGGCCAGCATATTCAGGCCACTCGCTCTTCCTGGATCTTCCACACTCTTTCCTCTGTGCCTTTCCAGGGCTTTCCCTCCTGTAGATGGGATTCTTGCCTCTTCCCAGAACCGAGCCTCTTCTCGCCCTCCCGACAGAACTCACACGTGCAGTGTTTATGTTCTTGGTAAATTGTCCCCTCTATCAGCATCTTCACAATATTTGCAAAAGATGGAGATGACCCCCACTTGGGGGAAAGTCAGCAGAGGCCCAGAGGCCACACAGCTCGTCCTGAGCTAGAAATCAGGCAGCAGGCATCCACACTCAGCTCCATTGGTCTCACATGGCCTCAGGCCATGGTCCCACATCAGGCTTCAGTGCTGTCCTGAGGCGGGGGTGTGGACCTGCGCCTTGGGAAACTCTGAGTGAGGAGGCAGAACTTCCATTTTTAACATATCCTTTTTCTAGAATGTTCTAAGTGTTCTAAGGGCACGTGCTCATAGCCTCTGGGTTCTTGGAAAGGGATTATTACTTTGAAAGTTCCCAGCCATCATCCCCTGTGGAGAGCCCTGCCCTACCCGCTCTTCCTCACTTACCCGGTAAGACCCACTTCAGTGCTTCCTGGGCCCCTCTGCTTGTCACAGTGGCACTCAGGCACTGTGCTTAGGTGGGCAGACTCAAGGGGGCATGTGGTCTATTTACCGTGCTACTTAGTGCTATGGGTCGCTGCTCCATCCAACCTCACGAACAAGACCTCCAGCTTCTCGAGCACAGACAGGAAGCTGGGAAGCCGGGAAACTGTTGTGTTGGCTGCGGGGTCTACCTCGGTCCGCCTTAGCAAACTCTCCCATGAATCTGTCTGGTTGGCAGGCCCTAAAATCCTATCCTGAACGTGGTTGCAAGGGGGGAGTCTGAGAATTGCAGTGTGTCTCTGTCCAACCTGTACCCCTTCTGTTCAGCTCTAGGCAGACACATGCTCAGTCAGTCCCTGGCATCTACAGCATCACGGGAGAAAGGGAAGTCCCATCCGTGTTTGACTCCATTAATGCCAAGCTCCCTGGCCTAAGAAGCCCCGTGGAAGGGCCCTCCATGGTGTTCTGAGACGCCGCAGAACGAGACTCAGACCATGATGGTCTTTGTGCAAATCTCACATGCCTTCAGCATCAGTGATCTTGGTCGTTAAGAAGGCAGGAAGTCAGTCTCCCAGACTTTCTTTCCTTTACACCCACTGAGGGGACTCAACCACTGGAAGAACTTTCTAGGTATTTTGGTCATGATAGTCTAGGTTATGCTGTGGGATCAGTAGCCCATGGCCATCGGTGGTTTAGCATTAACAGGAGAGGAGGGGGGCTGACCCCTGGTTCCTGCCACCTGTTCAATGTGGACTGGTAAGGAATTTCAGAGTGCCCCAGGGCCTTGGGCTGGCCACGGCTCCACCTTCACATCTGCTCCCAAGTGCATTCTTGGTGAGGCATGAAAAACAGAGTGTGGCAAGCCCACACTTGTTTCTGCAAGGAAGGGACTTGTCATTGACACTCATGTTTCAGTAGCCAAAGCAAGTCCCCCAGCTTTCCTCGCGTCAAGGGGGCAGAATTGCAATCATCCCTGTGCTAAAGGGACCAGAGAACCAAAATGCCGCAAACAGCACTGATTACTTCTGCTGTGGGGTGGATGGGAGAGCCCGGGCCCCCTACACTGTGGCCCCTACACCAACCCCATCACTGCAGCGGGGCCACTCAACATTCCCCCATTACCATTTTCCTTCAGGCACTGACAAGTTCAGCTTTAAAGATACTGATGACATTTTTACTTGAAACTGGCCTGTGAAAAACCAGGCAAGGTCCCCAGAGGCAAAATTCTCCTCGTGCTTTTCCTCAAATACATCTGTGGTTCTCGGTCTGTCATGACTCTGTGAGCTGGGAATGTTGCATGTTTACTTTTGTATAAAAGCCCTGCTTATCTTTCTTGAATTAGGGAAGGAAGGTGATTGGCACAAGAGGCACAGCCCAGATGGTTTCTCGGGTTCAGCCCAAGTGCCTCACGCAGGCTTGTGCTGACCACCTTCTCCCCAGCTGGAAGCCATCTGCTCTCCTGAGTCCCTGCTTGGCCTATGCTCCTCCCCGCCTGAACCACCGCCCCCCCATCCTGGCAGGGTCCCTCATTGCATTATCAACGTTTGTATAAATGCCTCACTTCCCCCACTCGCTCTTTCAGAGCCAGAATTGATTTGATCCATCTAGAATTATCCCTGCTACACAGATGGCATTTACTAAGTATTTTTGAATAGGTCAGAAAATGAATCTCTGTCTTTACCTTAGGGCCTTTCCTACAGGAGTATCTCAGTGTCTTCTGAGTAAAAAAAAAGGATGGATGGATGGATGGATGGATGGATGGATGGATGGGTGGATGGATGGATGGATGGGTGGATGGGTGGATAGAAGGTTGGATGGAAGGATGGATGGATGGATGGGTGGATGGGTGGATGGGTGGATGGGTGGATGGTTGGATAGAAGGTTGGATGGAAGGATGGATGGATGGATGGGTGGATGGGTGGATGGATGGGTGGATGGTTGGATGGAAGGTTGGATGGAAGGTTGGATGGATGGATGGGTGGATGGATGCACAAATGAAAGAATAAAGGATTGACAACGGACAGAATCAGTTAACCTCTCCTAGGGAAATCAAAGCAAGCCTATTCTCCCCACATAGCTCTGCTGATTCGACTACCTAATGTAGGCTCTTGGAACAGAGGGGACCCGTGGAAGTGGGGTGACACAGGACAACCTCTTACCACTCTGCCACCTGAGGCCTGGGCCCTCCCATGACTCGCCATGTCCTCTGCATCCTGTACACAGCTAGACTTTGGTCATGAGTTAACTCTAAGGCACCAGGGGCACGATTTGCTGGGGCAGGGGTAAAGGGTGTTGTTCTTCAGATCTGATGGTTTCTGTGGCCCCAACGGAGTCATGTGGGGGAAGGAGCCATAGGACAGTGGAGTCGCTAGGGATTCTTGCCTGTGAAACCACCATGTGGGTCCTTGCTTTCTACACTAAATGTTTCCCAGGCAGAGGCACGATCTGCCCCCAGTTCCCGAAGCCTGTAAGAGGTCAGGAGGCTGAGGCAGCAAGAGCCGGAGGGACAGCCCCAGGGAAAGTGTCCCTCGTTGTTCCCTGCCCATGGAGGAGCCTCAGGCACCACTTCCTCTTTCTTGAGAGACGGGAAAAGTGCCACCACACATTCCTGTGCCTTGCAGATGGCTCCAGGCTGGAGTCTGGGAGGGAGGGAAGAGAGGCAGGGACAAGTGGGGCAGGAAGGTGTGCAGGTGTCTGAGTGGTGGTGGGAGAGGGGACCAAAGGACACCCCTTTCTTCTAAAGAGACAGCAACTTCCTCTCCCTGCTCTCGTTCATCTCAGGGAATGGCACAGAGCTGAGAAATGGTCCCTCTGCTGGGCTTAGCTCTTGGCTCAGGGGACATGAGACCTCTTTGCCTTGGTCTTCCCTTGCCCTTCATTTCACGAGAAAGTGAACCCTGTGGGTGCAGAAGGGAGCCCAGAGGTTTGGGGACCCTCTCCACTTGGGAGTGGTAGGAAGGGGTGGTTCCATGAGGTCAGCCTGGAGAGTTCCTGGGCCTAGAGGCATCAGGCCAAGGGGTTGCTGGGTATGGACGCTGGCTGCGGGCAGCCCGATCCTCCGCCAAAAATGCCACCAAGAACCCCGAGTAAGAGCCCACCTCCCTCGGCCTCCTTCGGAATGACGCTCAGCGGCCAAGCAGGTACCAAAGGATAAATGTGCTGTATTACCATGAGTCCTAACGACAAACGCACTGCAGTAGTAAGCACATGATAGATACATAGAATTTTCTCTATATAGTCTGAACATAGATACAAAATAAGTTATACTTGTTTCTATTTTCCATCACAGTAGGAGTAGAGCATACAAAGTGATTGGTTCAGTGGCCACAAAGCAAGCCAAGGGAGAGACGGCGAAGGAGGGCGTGGGGCACTGAGGATGGTGGGGGTTGCCAAGGACGCGGCTGAGTCGCCAGGGCTCCGGCCGGAAGCCAGACCTCAGACCCCTCACGTTAGCCTTCTGAGCATTCGCACGAGGCCCACGCGATGAGGGCTGGTGGTCGCATTCTAGCTGGGGCCATCCCGGCGCAAGCAGCCTCCCGCAGGCCAGCCCACCCTCCTGCCGGTGCTGTCAGACTTCTGTGATTTTAGGAACATGGGCTGCATAGCCAGACGGCACGGTTTGCTTCTGGGATGTGACAGATGGCCAGACCGACGGCCCACGGAGTGCTGGTTGGCCCTCCTCCTTCAGCAGCCTGCCCCGGGAGGCTGTGGTGTGCCCAGCTTGCTCGGCTTGTCCTTGTGGCTGGGCAGCGGCTAGCAATGCTGGGATCCTGCGAGCGTCCCCGCAGCAGAAGAAAGGGTCTGAGTCCTCTCTCTGTATGTGTGACCTCTGTGACTTTGGGAAGGTCACCTCAAATCCTGAGTCTCAAGCTCCTTATCTGCGAAGTGTGTGGGGGTGCTATTTCCCTTCTAGGGGGTGGTGAGGACCGAGGGGGATAATGGATGTGAGGTGCCTCCCACAGCTCCTGGCACACGGGAGGGGGAGGACCAACGGCAGGAGAGTCTGAGCATCCAAACATCAGGGCTGGGCGGAAAACACACGAACCTCACAAAAATCTGTGGAACAAAGCCACTTTGACTGGCTTTGCGTTGAGGATTTCAGGCAATTTTTTTTTGCCTCCTTTCCTGCCAATTTGTTCTCTTTTCTCTCTGGGTCTGGGACTCTTTGACATGACGAAGGGATAGGGGTCAAGGACTGGTCTGCGCCGGCAGGCAGAGTTGAACCTGGGGAAGCGCAGAGCTCAGGGCCCTGTCTCTTCAAGTCCAGACCTGGCCAAGGATGCTTCCTTCCATAATCCCCCCACCCCCCCAACAGCAGCCCCTCCCCTCGGATCTTTCAGCCTTGGAGCATTGCTGCCCACTGGGAAGCCAAAGAGGGGGAGACAGTACCCGAAACAATGCAGTGCCTATTAAGCGAGAAGCATTTTCCATCTGCTGCAAGCCTGGAGGCAGGTGGGCCCCCTGTGGGTGAGCAAACGGCCTCTGTGGGAGAAAGCAGGTCTCCCGGTGGTGGGAGAGGGGAGGGAAAGACAGATGGGGACCTGGGCTTGAGCCTGAGGCCCTGGGAGCTCTCCTGTGCTTCTACCAATGCCAAGAACTTGGAGATGTGTCCAAAGACCAGCCTGGAAGCCTGGGGGTCCCTGCCCCTCTCTCAGCTGCAGTGCAGTTCTCAAAATCTGTGTGTGCAAGTGTGTCCGTGTGTGTGTGTGTGTGTGTGTGTGTGTGTGTGTGTGTCTCCTGCCCTCCTATCTCCTCCAGCCCCTGCCTGCTCCAAACCTCCTCCGCCCGTCACTCGGCCACTTTCCTCTTGGACGGGGGCAGCAGGTGCGCGGGCAGCTCGTTGGGCAGCTCATGCCCCTCCAGCTTGACCTTGATGAGGTGGTTGGCCAGTGCAAACTCCTCGTCGTCCAGCATGCCGTCCTTGTCGATGTCAGCCAGCTTCCAGATCTTGCCCAGCACGCTGTTGGGCAGCTTGGAACGCACCATCTCTTTCTTGGCATTGGCCCCTGTGATCTTGCCGTCCACTGGCGACAGGGTGTAGAAGATCTCGTCGTACATGGGCTTGTCCCTGGCCACCACCCACTCGGCGTCATCGATGCCCTCCCCGGCGCCCTCCCCGTAGCCGTGCCCGAAGGGGCCGTGCAGGGTGCCCTCGAATGCTCCGCCCTTCACCATCTGGATGGGCCGCTGCGTCTCCTCCTGCCGCACCAGCACCATGAGCTGGGCGATGTCGTGGGCCAGCATGTCGTCCACCACCTCCAGCAGCTTGCTTTTCAGGGGCTGGAATTTGCTAAAGTCCTGGGCCTGCAGCTGGTCCTGGGGGGAGAGAGAGAAAAGAAAAAGTGGAGATAGAACACCAGGGAAGGAGAGCTTTCTCCTTGCTGGGGATGCTGCCTTCTGCGAACGCTGGAATGTTCCCAGCCCTGGAGGCTAAAAAAGCCAATCACAAAATAATAAAATAACTGAAGGATGTGAGAGAGGAGGAGAGAAAAACAGCACACTGGCTCCGGGTGGAATTTTTGCAGAAAAGAACAGGTGCAGGGGCTGGGGAGGAAAAGGAAATTGAACCAATACCGGTTGCTCCATTTAGCTGGATTCCCTCTAATGCTCTGGAAGATAATTAAATGTCTCTTTCTCTAGTTCTGGCTACTGAAGGGCGGTTCCTGAATGCTTTGGCCTCTGAGCCTGGCGTGTGTACCTCTTTCTGGGGCTGTTCCTAAGTGCCCTGCATGTGTCTCGTTGGGGGATTTCACTCTGCGGGGCCTCCCAGGGAGGAACATCATATTCTGTCCCCATTCAGGGAAGGAAAGACCGAGGCAGAGGCAAGTGAACACCAGTCATAATAAAAGCCACAGCTCATCCCCAGACCAGTGATTCTTAACTCAGGATGCTCATCAGAATTACGTGGAGAGAGTTGTCGACTATCGGCTTCTCTCCTTGGGGTCCGGACACGGTAGGCGCAGGCAGGCACGCAGATTCTGTAAGAGCTCCCCGCCCTGCGTCCCCCGACAGCCACTCCACATGGCAAAAGAAATGGGTTCCCCTTTGCACGTCTCTGCGAGTTTGAGAGATCCCGGGTTTGGAACACCCAGCTCCCTGGCCTTTTCAGTCACAAGGTGAGAGCTCTCTGCTCCAGCCTTGGGTCTGGCCACAGCATCTCAGGACACTGGGTACAGGGGATGCCTCAGGGACAAGCACATCGAGTTCACTGCAGAAAAATTCAGAAAACACCCACAGCTACATTTCAAGAGTGAATGTTAGCTTGTGCATTTCTCACCTCCCTTCTAAGGCAGGGCTGAACCTGGGAGGGAGTGGGGGCTGGGGGGGGGGCGGTGTGCTTTCCTCCTGCCCTTGGGGCATAACCTCCCAAGGTCCCTGGCACCTCTCCCATCCTGTCCACAGCTAGGGGTGTTTGGTGGGCTGCCAAACAGGTATCCTAATGTCTTCCAGGGGGTGCGGTGGGTACCCCCGTCACCCCACACATATGCCCCACCAGGCTGGCTGTTTATGTGACTGGTTCAGCGTCCCTAACAACAGATCCTAACACGGGACTGGCAAACAGATGAGAAAGTGAAATCATTTATAATGCGAAAGGATTTCTTCCATTAGAAGTGGGGTCATATGGGTCCTTTCGAATGTTTTCTTTCCCCAGTGGTGGCTTGCAGATAATGACGCTCTCAACAGAAGGAGGGGCCAGAAGTGGGAAGTATTCCAAGCCACAGCTGAATGGCGAACCTGAATTATGTTAAAGTGATTCTGAAATCAGTAACTGGCTCCCTAGTAGGTGGTTACAGGAATGAACGGATACATGAACAAAGGCGTACTTTGAACATCTATTTTTTTCTTTCTCTCTTTTAGCCCATAGAAACTAAAAATGCCTACTTGCGACTCCACTGACGTTCTGAACCTCCGGTCTTAAACTGAGAAACAAGCTCCCAAGTCCAGGATCCAAATCAGCAACAGGAGCACAATCAATCTTACTACGACACCTGTTGCTATTTTAAAAAATGTCCTACTTCTTAGAAACCTTTTATTTTTAAATAATGATAGAACCATGAGATGTTGCAAAAATTGTGCATACAGAGAGGTCCCTGGTGTTCACTAGCCAGCTTCCCCCAGTGGTGACCCCTCACCAAATTGGACCCTGCCTTTTGAGCGCATAGTCTGTGCCAAGCTCTGTGCTAAGCACCTTGCAAATATTATCTCACGGAAGCTCATAACATCTAAGAAGGTGGGTACTTCTGGAGTCTCAGGCTACAGAAGAAGAGACAGAGGTTCAGAGAGGATCCAGTTGGTATAGTCTGGTGGTTTCCTGCTTGGACTGTGGGGACAGCTTCTGGCTCTTCTATTAGCACTTGAATGAGCACCACTCTCAGAAAACTGCCAGCTGTTAATTACAAAGGTTAATTACCTTTGTAAACCTTAGTTTGCTCGTCTGTAAAAGGATGAAAAGGTCTTCCTCAAAGGACTGTATGGAAAATAACATGAGAGAGCGGGTGTTATGGCCTCTGGCCCAAGACAGAGGCCCAGGGTATACCCTGAGGATGGCAAGACACTGTGCAGACTTCTGTTTCTCCATGGCTTGTATCCCACCTTGCTCCCAAGTTGGGGCTCAGGGGTAAATGTAAACACTTGAGGGTCTAGAGAACCCATGTCAGGTGACATGTCATTTTGCATGGAATGATGGGGGACTTCAAGCCTGTGGTGGCTGTGATGGGGGGCGGTTTGTACACTGGAGGTATCAGGCCCCAAACATCATGGATGCCCCTGTCTTACTGGGAGCACTGGGGCTCCGTGTTCTCCCCGGGCCCGGATAGGACACCTGCTGGCCAGTGGCAGTCCAGCAGGGAGGGCAGAGCTGGGGCCATCTCCTTGCCTTCGGATTCTGGGTCAGCTTCCTTCTGGAGCCTCCAAGGCTGGCCTTCTCCATTGTCGGGCTGCTCGGCCAGCTCGCATGACATTGTCCCTTGTCCTAGAGCTCCTGAACCCTAGTTACCTGCATCCTCTTGAGGTTGGGAAAGTCCCCAGGTGAGATCTGGTGCTCCCGCTCGATGCGGCCATAAATCTCAGCCAGGTTGTTCACCAGCTCCTTCTTCTTATTCTCCTTCCCAAACACTGACGGCATCTCCTTCTTCAGGGAGCTGATGATGTACGCGTGAACCTGAGACACAGGGGTGGAAAGAAACCTTCAGATCCAGGCCTTTCCTCTGGGGGTGCCTCCCACCCATCTCTTCCTGTGGATCCCTCCTCCTGCTGCTGCTACTTCTGCTTCTGTCTCACTGCCTCGCCCTCCCCTGTGGCTTCCAGCCTGAAGCTGTTTTCCTAGATCCCAAGGTAAGGGCGAGATTACGGGGAGGTTAAGGTCAAGGCAGTACTAGGCATGGGAATACTGCTGATGGGGCTGGTGACGAGGGAGATGACCACAGCTAACATTTCCAGAGCTCTCTGAGATGCCAGACACTGCGATGGGGCTGCTACGTTCCCTTTTTAACTTTATCCTCCTACCCTTTCACAGCAGAGCTGCGGAGATAGGCACAGAGACACCTCGCCAGGGCTGGGATCACAGCTGGAGAACCGTGGAGGTGGGCTCCAATCTGGCCGCCTGGTACCCGGGCCTGTGACCATAACCACTAGGCCATCCCGCCCCCGGCTGCCCGAGTGGGGACAGCCGGTGCCCTCGACGCAGGGGTTCTAGATGGTTGTCAGGAGGGCAGGTGATAGCTCAGGGCTGTGGGTGGCGGCCCCCTGCTCTCGGCGCTGACCCTCCCCCACCACCAACCTGCGCGTTTCCCTGGCCACAGCCTCACCTTGGCCAGCCTGGCTCTCTTGATGAGGTCGTTGAGCTTGCGTAGGGCGGCATTTCGGGGCAGACTCTGAATATCTCTGAACAGGTCCTGCTCCTCGGCCTCGAAGAGCTTCCGGTTGTCAGGGATGAGGAGCGGGTGGGACCAGAAGGAGCCGATGTAGACTCGGATCACCTCCGGGGTGTTCACAATCTTGCCCAGGGACCACATGAGGGCCCCGTAGACCCGCATCAGCTGCTGGGTCTCGATCTGGTCCGCCTTGTTCAGCACCACGCGCATCTTGTCCTCGTGGTTCTTGAGGGCCTTGATGACCTCGGAGAACTCGTCCGAGATGTCCAGCTTGTGAGCATCGAAGAGCAGGATGATGCGGTCCACCCGCTCGGCAAACCACTCGAGGACAGCCGCGAAGTCGTACCCTGTGGCAGAGGGACGGTCAGGAGGGGGGGCCTCGGGACACAGGGAGGGGTTCGGGCAGAGGCAGCCAGCACCGCAGACACAAGATGGTCTTGGGAGTCAGAGCTGGGTTCCGATCCCCGTGCCTCCACAAGCTCACTGACCTTGAACATGTTACTCCGTGTCTCTGAGCCAGCATTGCCCTTGCCTGTAAGCTGGCAGAGTAACAGCGCCTAATGCATGGACTTCCAAGAGCCAGATACACTCAGAGCCCAGCACGTAGTTGCTATTAACATGATTACCCCATGTAGTCGTCTTATTCGGGCGAAGGGGCCCTCACCATTCAGGGATGGGGCTCAGGAAAGTGCCTCGGGGCCAGTCTCTGCCCAGCAACAAAGTAGGGGCTCGGTCAGTGCCAGGGAGGCACTGTGGCACTGTGACTCAGCCAAGACCATCCTGCTTGTCGGAGGCAGCCCTGGGAGCATGGTACTGCTCTCCAACCCCAAGTTCAGAGCTTGCTCTGGTTGGCAAGACGACATCACAGCCTCTTTCCCATCCTCCCCACAGCACCCTATAAGAGAGGCAGGGTGAAGAATCGTGAATGGGGCCATGTGGGGGGAGGGGGCAGAACCACGGTCAGAGCTCCTGTCTTCCCACCCCGGGTCAGGCCCTCTTACCACCCCTCCATGGGCTCAGGAAAGCAAAGGGGCCAGAGAGGCTGTGGAGAAAAGAAGCTCCTCCCCAACCCCAACTCTCTCCAATCCCCGATGGCACCAGCCATGCAAGAAGGGGCTCAGCAGTGAGGGCTTGGGGGGAGTAGGGGCAAGGCTGACGGGGTGGGGGCGGGGCGAGAGCAGCACCAGGTCAGTGTCACCAGAAGAGGACAGCCTCCGGCCCATTTCTGACCCCTTGGCTGGGTGACGTGCCCCTCGGTGTTCTCAGGATGTGCTCTGAAGGGGTCGCCTGAGAGCAGTGGCCTGGGAAGCCCACTTCTAGTTTCTGCTCGGCCATGAACTTGCTCTGTGTTCTTGGCCAAACAGACTTCATCTCTGGTCCCTGGTCTCTTTGCCTGTCAAAGCAGGGTGGCTGGACTGGAAGATCTCTGCGCTTCCCTTCTTGCTTCGAAGACTAGAGATGGAGGGCAGAGAGCACGGCAGGATGGATGTTGGGGACACACAAGGAAGCCCTCGCAGGACAGGGAGAAAGGAGGCTGGGGGCCTCTGACTTCAACACCTCGGGGTGCCTGTGTGAAGTCCGCTCCTGCCTGAGGTCCAGTGGACAACTCCGGGAAGCTTTTCTGGGATTTTATAAGCACAGAGACTTCCGATTCATCTTCCTGCTTTTGTGAATTCTGTGTGCTCTGACAGGTGCTGTCGAAGCGCCAAGTCAGCAATGCCAGGCGCCTTCTCCCCCCGTTTGGCTGTGAGGGCCCTGAGGATGGAGCAGGGAGGTCGTGGGCTTCCTCTGAAGCTCGGCCTCCTGCGCCCGCTGGTTAGAACCTAGCAGCCTCCAGCACGGGTCACTGTGTCCGGGACTGGGCTTATACACAACCAGGAATGGGAGCGTCTGAAAGGCACGGACTGGAAAAGGGCATGGGACTAGGTGGCTCATTTACTTTCTGTGTGGCCTTAGCAAATGTGAACCTCTGCTTTCTCAGCTGTACGGTAAGGATACTAACCCCCAACCAGTAAGGGATCTGTGGTAGAGCCAAGGCGATGGGATCTAAGAGCAGAGGGAGAGCCTGGATCAGTCCGGGGGTTCTGCCCTCACTTCCAGGGCAACAGGCTCCCTTCCCCCAGGTGGTCTCTGGAATGGCTCGGAGACCCCCCAGCAGGAACCCCTCAGCACCTGCAGCGGCACAAGGGCTCATGATGTAGGAACTAGCAGGTGGAGGGAGACTCCAGCCCCAAGAGACTGAGCGGCGAAGCGAGTTACTGGAAGCCCGGGGCTTTCGGGTAGCCAGTCTGCGGGCTCCCAGAGATCCCGTCTGCAGGCATCAGGCCCAGAGACCAGGCAGCCTGCGGGATCTGAGGCTCTCCCCACTCACCCCCAGGCTCCAGAGGACTGGAAAGAAGCATTTCTAAGCAATGCCAGGCAGGAGGAAATCAATGAGCGGAACACAAGAAGCCAGGCCACTCCTTGATCACCCCCCAGCTTCCTGCAGCGTGCAGGGTAATGCAAGGGAGCTGACAGCACGTTTCTTTGTAGTTCCAGCCATACCGTCCATCGGAGCCTCCTCAGAGCCTGCACGCCTGTCTTACAGGGCAGGGAGGGGACAGAGAGCTTAGGGGCCAGCCAAGCTCCCATGGGTGGGACTGGAACCTCGACCCTTGCCTCCTGTCCACACTCCCTTCTCGCAGAGCCGTGTGTGAGGCTAGAGCCCAGATGCTGGAGCGCGTGAAAGGTCCCATCTCACCCCAAAAGCTCTCTCTCGAGATTTAAAGACATCTTAGCAAAAGAGAGATAAGAGTGCATCGATTTTCAAAGTGTGGGAAGAGTTCAGATGACTGGGGGAGCAAATCATACTGCGTGCCTCCTAGAGGTAACGCTGAAAGTGGCCTGACAGACGCATCATGGGCCTCCGAGGACCACAAGGCTGCTGGCCAGCCCTCGTGACGGGTGTTAGGACCCCGCTGTTCCTGCTGCCCTGGCGCGTGGTGCCCACAAAGCCATAGGTGGGCAGCATAGAGTTAGGGCCCAGGTGTCCCTAAGTGTGGGTCCCACTCCGATGAGAGTCCCAGGATGGGCCAGGGACATGAGGCTGCAGGGACCAGCCCAGACCCTCCAAGGCCTCCCCAGGGGAACTGTAGGTTGGCGTCTGCCCCCATTCAACTCCCTGCACTCTTCTTGGGCAGGAGATGATAATGTGCTACAAAGCCGCTACACTGGGAATCAGGAGACCTGAGTTCCTATCTCAGCTTTACGGCCTGGGCGTGGTTTTTACTGCTGTGGCCCCACTGAGCTCGCCTGTAAGGGAAGGGGCTCCCTTGGAGGGATGTGAGCAAATGCCCAAGGGGTGGCTTTCCTAGGGTGGGGCCTGTGGGGATTTCCAGCCAAGAAGAAGCCAGGAAATATGGTTCCCAAGTGTGAGGACACTCAGGCTTCCGGAGCCCTCCCACTTTTGCTGCATCCTTGCTTCTTCCCAGTAATGAGCCTGGGCCTGGGCACACCCTGTCCCTTCCAGGAACTGGCTGCTTGCCCCTGTGCTGCCCCTCCCAGTGCATCTTCATCCAGAGACACGTGCTGGCCTGGGACATCCTGGACTCAGGTTCCCGGATGTCCCCTGCTTCCTCTCTTTCCCTAGAACCCCCTCCAACAGGCCTGGGTAGAGAGGTCACACCCTCTCTAGGACCACACTTTTTCCAGCTCTAGCCCAAGGCTTGGGGGCTCCTTCTCATGAAGCCTGACCCCAGGGGAGGCCTTGGGAGCAGCTCACTTTCCAGCATGTGGCACCCTGGGGTGCTCATGCACCCAGATTTGATAACGTGGCCCCTTTTTGCTGGTAAGCCACAGCACTGTGCCTGGCATGAAACTCAGCCGATGGAGAGAGGGCTGGATTTCAGGCTTTGCACGCCTTTCCACCTGGTGATCTCGCACAGAGCCCAGTGGCCAGACTCCCCCAGGGGCCCTACCCTGTCCGAGATGGCTAGAGGTGGGGAAGAAGCACCAAATCCGTGGTGCAGCCAAACTCAGAGCACGGAGGGCCCCAGGCAAGAGGCTACAGAGAGCGTTTGGTTCTATGCATTCCCTTGTGTGTGTGTGGTGGGGGGTGGCGTGTGGAGGAAGGTATGGGCGTGCGTAGATAAGAAGGTATATGTGTGTATAGGCAGAAATTGGAACTGCCAGGTCCTCTGGCCAAAGGTGAGTGAGGATGGGAGAGGCTCTGCACACTGGAAACTTTCCTGATACCTGTTGGTGTCTGATGCCTTCCATTCTCAGTCTCCTTGGAGTGCGGGGGTGGGTGGGGAGGGAGCACTGCCCCAGGCTGGAGATATGGTGCAGGTGCCCAGCTGCCAGCCCTGGTTTTCATCACAGACTGCTCTTGCCTGCAGCTGCATTTATAGTATGAACTTTGGAAGGCAGAGAATAAACTGGCTTATGTAACCATTCATGGGCCCATCACTTCTAGAGGTCTGTGTGGGGTAGGAAGTGATAGGAAGGACAGGCAAGAAAACCAAGCACCCCATTTGCCAAGGGCAGCCCCTGAGGTCCAAAGATGAAAGTAGGAGAGAAGATACAAGAATAGGAAAAGAATAGAATGGGACAGGAGCTGAGGAGGGCAAAGTCCCTGGAAGCAGGGCTGCCACACACAGCTGCACAGGGTGTGCACTGTACAAGTGCATGGGAGGCCATTCACATTGATCACCCTGCCATTATGCAACAGGCAACCCTGGCTGGCAGATAAAGGGGAAAGAAGGGAGCTCACTGTGATCCAGGCTCAGATCTGATGTCTGTGTTTACATTACCATCTGTAAATCTCACAGTCATGGGATGGGTACCATCATCCCTTGTTACACAAGGGGACATAGGCTCAGGGAGAAAATGTGACCTATTGGGACCCATCTAAAACCCAGGGCTCCGAACTCACAGTCCAGTGCTCGTAGAGGCCCTAGAGGCCAGAGTGCTCTCTGGACCCAGCTGTCAGACTGCAGGGCCTTGCAGAATGCCTCCCCCTCACCCCCAGGTGGTTCATATTGAGAAGCTGTGGCTCTCCTGAGGCTTCCTCAAGGAGACCCAGGCTGCCAAGTGTGAAACAGTAAAGCTCCTTTAGGTCTAAACCAGGGGGAGCCCAGATGAACCTGGGGCAGTGGTGGCGAGGGCCTGGTAAGGATGGAGGGAGTGTTTAGGGAAACACATAGAAGCCGGACAGAGAGCCACCCAAGCCTCCCCTCCACAGGGTTAGGACCAAGCACCATGGTGCTCATGGAGGCCGGAAGGAGAGGGCAGACGGGCCTCTCTTTCCAGGGCCGTGGGTTTTCTGTCTCTAGACCAGCTCTTCCTCAGCCCCCGCACCACCAGACAGCCCAGAGGTGGGGAGCCCAAGCCCAGGCTCCCCAGACTCCCTCCATCGATTTGTTGCCGATTACATGGTGTGTTAACACAGGCCCCTCCTGACTGGCTGCCTTCTTTACCCTCTTGTCCCAGGTGTCCCCAGGTGGGAGAGGCAGAGCTTTCCTACTGGGGCCTGGCCCACCCTGCCTCCCTCCTGCTGTGAATCACATCCTGGGCACTGTCTTTCCTGCAGGACAGAACAGGGTCCTCAGGCCCCAGAGCAGGCTGTAGACCTGAGGGCCTCTCCCACCATCTCTCTAGCTACCTGCTGCCAGGCCTGGCTGCCCCCACCCACACAGCCATGTTGAGTCCCCACAGGGCCAAGCCTGGTGCTGCCACTACAGAGAGCTGCTCACCTCGGGGAGAAAACTGAGGCAGCCAGCAGGGGTGCTCACGGTGGCCCAGTTCCGACACCACAGGCCTGTCCCCAGGCCAGCATGGGGGGCGCTTGGGCCTCCTTGTTACAGCCCCTGGCCTGTTGCCCGTGAGGCAGGGGGCTCTCCTCCCTGGGGCCCAGGAGCCTGGGCTTCAGCGGGTGCCTGTCCATGCAGGCCACACCCTTGGAGGAAGGGGCTTCCGGGCCCCACCACAATGGCCCAGACATGCCACAGGACAGATCTGGGCTGGCTGCAGAGCACAGGGGACCAAGGGACATGCGGGAGGCAGCCGTCACTTAAGGCCACTGCCCAGAGAACCCTGCCAGTCCCAAGCCCTTCCTTCCCGGAGGCTGCCTTCTGAGTGCAGACTTGGCTCCAGCCCAGCTCCTGGCTCCAGGACTGGGGCGGGCATAGCTTCATCTGCTCTGCTTGCCAGAGACACAGAGAGGGCAGGGGGCTACCCAGGGCACACAGCAGGCTGTGGCCTGAGAGGCTCAAGTCAGGGGCCAGGTGTTGACTTGAGTTTTGGATAGCATCATAGACTCTGGAGCTAGAGAAGACCAGTGATGACGGTCTATTTACTCATGTTTACTGAGCACTTGCTATGTGCCAGGTAGAGCTTGCTATCTGCCTCTATTATTTCTTTTCATCCTCAAACAACACTACAAGGTAGACAGAATCATTTCCCCTTGTTTTACGGATACATCATTGAAGTCAAGAACCCTGCTCGAGCTCACTCAGTGAGGACATGACGGAGGCAGGCTTAGCTCGCTGGCCATCTGGCGCCAGCGGTCCGTCTCCTTGCTGCCCTGCCCAGGGACCTCTCTGGTGAGCAGTCACCCCTTATCCATCTGGAGAGAACAGCCTTCAAAGTGCTGCTGCATACCCCGCTCCCCACTCTCATGCCCCGGAGCGTGCTCCCATCCCCATGCTCCTGGGCAAGCATTCGCCCTCCCTGCAGACGGCAAGCTCCCCAGCCCGGGGACTGTCGGAACTGCAAGAAGCCAATCAGGGTCTGGCCCACAGTTGTGCCTCTTGGAGAATAAATACACCCGCTGAGGTAAGGCAGATGCTGATGTCTCCTTTTCCAGGTGAGAAGACAGAAGCCAGCTGTCTCCTGAGCGACAGTGGACCCAAACTCTCCTCCGGCCCCCTGCCTAGGACTGTTCCACCCAGCACAAGAGGCAGTGCCGGCTCATCAAGGTACAACAAGGACCTGGGCTGGGGGTGGGGTGGTCTATCTCATAGGCTGGAGGCAAGAGAACATACCAGAAAGAACACAGCACAGGGCCAGAGCCGATCCTAGCAGGAGCCTCGCTTACCTCGGCTGATCCTCTGCTTCTCCCCCGAGAGGATGCCCGGAGTGTCGATAACGCTGATGCTCTCCAGCACCGGGTTGGGCAGCTGGGCACACACGAACCTGCACGGGGCGAGAGCAAGCCCACGCTGTCCACTCATTGGCTCTCACGTACCCTCCCTCGTCAGAATGGAGGTACAGAAGCCTGCTGCCTTCCAGTGTAGACGCCCAGGCTCTGGGCCAGACTCAGCCCCAGCACCAGGCCCAGGACCTTTGTGGAAGCTCCCTGGGTGACCCTGGGGCAGCCGAGGTCCTCCGAGGTCCTCCACTTGTAAACCCCTGCTGTGAGGGACGCTACCATGTCCAAACCTCGGTCTCTGCCCCCAAGGAGCCCAGCCTGGTGGGGAGAGGAGGTGTGTGCACGGGCAACCAGGATATGAGGTTAAATGGGACCTGCACCCTGAGGGAGGTCAGTGAAGGGCTCGGGAAATCCAAGGTGCAGAGACGGCTTTCGGGGACGGCTTCCTGGAGGAGGAGGCAGGGAGCTGGCCTTGATGAATGGTTCATGCCACCGAGGAACATTTATTTGGGCTTCCAGATGCCCTATGGTCAAGATAGCGGTCGAGTCTCATTAAAGGAGACATTTCTAGGGTTACATCCTAAAGTCTCAAAATACAAACTGGTAAACCTAATTTAGGTCCTTCTAAATTCAAGCCTTCTCTCTTAGATGCCATTTTTGGTGAATAAGGTATCTTATTCTCTCAGGAGGTACACTGGGCCTCCGCTGCCCAGCGAGATGGCAGCAGAGACGCAAGGTGGGGGAGGGGGCCAGTGACGCACAGAGGAAGGCGTCAGGGAAGGCTGCCCAGAGGAGTGGCCAGGGTGGGGCTGGGTGGGGACGCGGGGCCCCTCAAGCCTCCTCGTGAGGGCCTTGAGAGATTCGGATTTTATACTGAGGGCAACAGAAACCCACTTAGGCGGAGGAACATTTTAAACAAAAGAGTGACTCAGTCGGATAGGATGGTTGTCAGCGAGCCCAGTTTGGTTCGTCACGTGGGTGGGGGGGCATGCCCCGTGTCCGGCGCTGGACTAGGTAATGGGATGGGAAAGTCCATGAAAAAGCCCCTGTTCTATCGAGGCCCGTGGCTCCTATTATTCCTGAGGCCCAGCCTCTTTCTAGCTCTTAGGCTCTATGGCCCATTCAAGTATTCTGTGGAAAATTCCTCATTTTGCTGAAACTGGCCTGACCTGGGTTTTGGACACTTGGTGACCAGGTGGTGGGTGCACGGGGCTGGGGTCTGGGTCAGGGGCTGTGGATGAAGTTTCCCCCAGGCTGAGCTCCTGGAGTGACAGCGGGAGGGGGCTGAGGGAGGACCCCACTGAAGGGGACACCTGGTCATGGGAGCCATAGAGAAAAGGGGACAGAGCAAGCTGGAGAGGGCCTGGCCAGGGAGGCAGGAGGAGGGCCAGGGAGCTGAGAGGGAACAGGGCTCTAAAGGTACTGACAGCAAAGAGAGGAGACGTAAGGAAAAGGTGGAAAGTACCCGCTGCTCATCACCGAGAGGTCCGGTGACCTTCACGGGGAATCTGTGATGAGGAACAGGGAGAAGTGAGGAGGTGATGTCTGGAAACTTGGCTGTGAAGGGAAGTGAACACGGGGAAGAGCTAGTAGGATCCGCCACGTGGGGCCTGGGGGTTGGGGGGGAGAGGCTTTCAAGAGGAAACACTCCCACGTGGAGGCGAGGGGCAGGGGCAGGTGCCGCTGTCACAAAGAGAAGGAATCCCCAAGGGAACGTCCCTGAGTGGCCGGCCCCGCAGCACCTGTGGGGACGGGAGGGGAAAGAGAGAATGCAGCTCTCCGCAGACGGGGGCGGGTGACCTCAGCGCATGCACGGATGAAAACCCAACTCAGGGGCTCCAGGGATCCCGGCTTCCGTTTTCTTTAGAATAGGCGGCAAGGGCGTTTGCTGAAGGAGGAAGCTAAGGTGGTTGGAGGAAGCTAAGGTGGTTGGAGCGTGCTCGCAACCGGACCTCTGGCGGCAGGAGATGGGAGCCAGATGTCGGGGTGTGGCTCCCACGGAGCTCCGCCCCGCCCCGCCCCGCCCCCTCCTACCAGCGGACACGCCCACGCCCGTCTAAACACCTGTCTGCTCAGCCCCTGTGCTGCCAGAGAATAGCCCGAGCCTCACAGCGCTGGGGGTTCTGCTCCCAGGACTCCTGCAGCAAGCCATTTTCTTTCCTTCCTCTCTGCTTGTTTTTTTCTTTTTCCCTCCCAGTTTTCTCTGCCTGAAACCTCCCCTCTCCCCCACCTTCTCAGCCTCATTTCACTCATCATTGAACACCCATGTCCAATGCCAACTTTTCCACAGAGGCTTCATCAGTCCTCTGGCCTTGGAGAAGGATATTTCTCTTACCCTATTTCACAGATGGGAGAAGTGAGCCATGGAGACATTAGATAATCGAAGATCCACGGTGCTCTGTGGTAGGACTTTGACCCAGGACCACCTGATGCCAGAGCTCATCCTCTTTGCCTTTACTCTAAATACCTCCTATTAGAGAAAGTCGTTCACACTGTATAGATGAAATGCCCATGCAAGCTTGTGGTGTGACTCCATCTAGCACAAGGGGATCGGGGGGCAACCTGTGTTCTGGTGAAGCAGAGTAATAACGAGGAGGTGCCACGCACTCCCTACAGCTTTCATCCCTCAAACTGACCCAATGACCCTGGTGTCTGCAGGCGTGCATTCGTCCCAGGGGAGGAGAGGTGACCTGTCTGAGGTCACACAGTGAGTTTAGTAGGAGAGGCTGTGCACAAACTCAAGCCACCTTCAGCCCTGGGTTCTTTCCACCCAGTGAGGACAATGTCCAGAAATAGAGAGGAAGCTTCCTCTACTTTCTTCCGGTTGAATGCAAATTCCCTCTGTGGTACAGCTGATCCCTGATCAACGAGGGGGTGAGGAGCGTCCAGCCCCCATCCCACCCCACACAGCGGAATATTCGTGTATAAATGGACCCACACAGTTCGCACCTGTGTTGTTGAGCTGTCAGTTGGATAGACAAGAGCTGGGAATGACACAGTACAGCCCTCTCTGCTTTACTGGAGGGAGGTGCAGTGACAGGGCTGTGATTTAACCGGTGTACCCTTCCCAGCTTCACAATCACGAGGAACTGGCCCAGATTCCTGCATCCCTAATCAGTGGTGACCCACTCAGTTACATTCCCAGCAAGAAAAGGGGCAATCAAGAGACTCCGGCTATGAAGAAGGCAGTGAACCTCCCAAGACCTCCTCTCTTCCTTCTCATACTCCAAGAAGAAGAGAAGAGAATACTTAGGCTGAGTGTTTTCGGAGCACACACCTGTTCAAGAATGCGTTGCCAAAGGCGTTCAGCTTCCTGAAAGGTTTCTTAGGATCCACCACCAGGGCATTCCCAGGGACGATCCCCTCCACCTGTCCGTGCATCACAGCGATGAAGGAGTCAGTGGTTGGCTCGGGCCCAATCCTCATGCCGGGGAAGTCCTGTTCCAGGAGGTACCTGGCGGAAGGGAGCGCAGTCATCAGACAGGGTTCTGTTTGCAAAGCAAAGCCGCGCGGGCAGGCGGCCATGCGAGTCACGGCAGAGGGGCAGAGGGACAGCCGTGACATTTCACGGCAGTGTCAGATTTCCAGGGATGGGGAATCCAGAGACCTTTGTGAAAGAAGTGAGATATGAGCTGAACTTAAAATACCTAATCTGTGCTCCTTGGTCTTTATCCTTCTCCCTCCCTGAATCAGTCACTGGGGGGCAGGGAGAAGCAGGGTTTGGGCTCAGCAACAAAGCACGGGTTGAGACTGAATTCTGCACAGAGTACAGCAGACTTGACAACGGCAGGTCGCCTGCTCAAGTACCTGCACGAACACAAGGTTAGAGTGAGACCATCCAGAGATGCTGCTGGCTTGCCTTAGGTCTGTATTTCTTTATCTGGTTAGTCAGCCATTTAATATAAAATACAGAAACAGCTCCCACATCATATGGGCTGAAGGGCACACCATGAAAAGTCAGTCTCCTTCCCATCTAAGACTGTGGGTCCCACCTCCAGCATCAGAACCAGGCTGTGACCTGGGGTGGCAGGTGCCTCTCTCTGCTCTTCTCCAGGACTCGGCAAGGACAGCCTGAGGCCACAGCTCCTCTCCACAGCCCCTTTTAGAAGTTTGCTTTTAGAGCAAACAGGGTGAGCCGGAGAATGGAGAGAAGGAAAGTGAAAGCCTCCGGGCCCAGTGGTCCTCAGCCCTGGCGGTACACAGGAGCTACCATGCAGCTTCAGCTAATGGTACCCAGCTCCCCGCCCTCCCAACCCAAGGCCCTGCTCTGCTGGCTAGGGGAGACGGGGGAATAGTGGCCACTGGTCCTTTCTAGGAAATCCTTCGCTGATTCTGAGGTACTGCCTGGGTTGACAACCTGCTCTAGACCAACCTTCCCATCTCACTGATAAAATCACGGACAATAGCATTTCCACCGGCCAGACATTACACTACTCACTAGGAGAACATTATCTTCTTCAGTCTTCACAGTGGCCCTATGCACGGGTACTGAGGAAACCGAGGCGTAGTAGGGTTATGTGCCTTTCTCCAAGTTCAACAGCTAGTAGGGCAGTGGGTACCCAAATCCCCATCTGTCTAACCCCAAGTCCTTGGCCCTTCAGCGGTCTTCTGTCCTGACAGTGAGTGGATTGAAGTCCCGCCGGTCAGGACAGAGCTGGGACTGGAGGCCACGACTCCAGGGCCTGAGCTCTCTGCCTGCCTTCTGCTTCCCCAGAATGGGCCTTGGAGCTCCAGCCCTGCTCTGCCTGAAAGGTAGGGAGCTGAGGAGACCTGAGGGGGTTTCTTACAGCTCAGCGATGTCCTGCTTGTGCTTCAGGAAGTGTTCTGAGCCCTTTGTCTACTGGGAGGCACAGGGAAGCCACAGTAGGGTTGCTATGGGCTCCCTCCCCAAGGAGCTGGCAGAGGGGCTGCTGCCCAGGACGTCCCTCCTACCGCACTGGAGGGTGTGCAGTGGCCCTGGGAAGCCCATCTTCCTCTAGGATGGCCCACTAATCCAGGAGTGAGGGCAGGATTTTTTTCCCCTCAGAGAACAACTCTGAAAGCTGGCACTTGGATTGTGAGGAGAAAAAAGGACAGCACGTCTGGCTTTCTCAAACATGCCTCCTTCAGGGCCTGCGTGGAGGAGTAGGGAATCTCAGTGGCCCAGGGCCAGCGACCTGTTTCTCTAACCATGAGGGATATGCCCTTCAGGAGGGAACCTCACCGCCTTCCTCCACGATGTGGGAGATTACAGTTCTGATTTCTTAAGCACCTGCCATGGGCCAGGCGCTGTTCTAGACTTTCCAGGGATTATCTCATTTCATCTTTGTATGTCAGATAGATGTGAGCACTATGATCCTTCTCATCCAATGGGTCTAATAAGAAGACCCACCTCATAGGGTGTTCCAGGGGTCCAGTTACAGACCTTAAGCACTGAAACCAGTACCAGCCCCAAGATGACCAGTCACTGTAAAAAGGAGGAGTCAGAGGACAACGAATGTGCCCCAAGACATGCAGTCAGTGAAAAGCAGAGCAGGGATTCGAACCACGGCACTTAGACCGGAGAGTTCACACTCTGAACCACTACATCCACTGTCTTCTTTCCTGCCTCGGGTCCCTGGACCAGGACATGGGAAAGGGCTGAGCCCCCCAGGGGACCGGAAGGAGGAGTGGGACAGGAAAGCCACAGAGGAGTATGGTTTGGCAGGAGGCTGGCCGGGGGCCAGGCCTTGGGGGAAAGTTGGGCTTCAGTGCCCACAGACCCAGGGATGTACTCATCTCCATAAACACCCACCGCTGGGGTTCACAGCTCAGTCTCCAGGAGGGGGCTGTGGCACACAGAAGTGGTTGCTATGGGGGACCAGAGCAGGCCCGGGCCGCTGGCTCTCCAAGGCCCCTCCTGGAACCTGCAGCTGCCTCATGAGATCACAGCTGTGCTCGGGAAACCCCATCCATTCCTGCCTGGGGTGGCGGTGGGGGGCGCACCTGTCCTGCAAGTGCTTGGGCGAGAGCCTTTGCAGGGCCCTCCTGGCAGTGTGTAGCAAGTGTGAATTCTGAGCCTGGAGCAGGGTGCTGGGTGTTATCAAAGGCCTTGGGGACAGCTGACATACAGACGAGTGGAAAGAAACAGGCCTGAGACAGCCTCAGGAATGCCCAGCCTGCAGAGGGCCAAACACAGTGACGAAATATCTTCCTGACACGGGCGCCTCCGATGCCGGCCCCGGGAGAGACGCGGTGTACCAGCAGATGAACAAAGGGGGACGCTTCCTGGCACAATAGGGGCCACTTTCCAGGACATTCTGCAGCCACAGCCTCAGGCGGCCAAGAGAGCCTCTTGGCTAAACCCACGTGACCTGCAATTTGCTGACCACACATGGGTCTGGAGAAACACAGACTCCAACAAAGCCCCCAGCAGGTCCGAGGACACAGCCAGGCCGGGCAGAGAACCCCGGGCTTGGTGAATTCTCAGGGACATTTGGGTAGGGCTTGCAACACCGAGGGCCCCCTTATCAAAGCCACCACTGTGTCCAGAAAGGAAAAAGCCATTGAGGGATCTCATGGCTGCTTCTCAACGGGGAGTGACACAGACCGCCTCTGTTGCCAGGCAAAAACATTCCCACAGCGGGGTAAAAAAAGAAAAGTTAATTCAAGCCTGGGTGGGAACAGCTGAGACGGAGACACACGAGAATGCGGAGGGACGGGCGGGCTGAGCACCCGCTGTGTGGCAGGTGTCCCTCCGGGCCCTTCCCCCAAATTCCCTCACTTCACCAGTCCCAGAAGCGCCGGGGAAGGCAGCATTACCCTCCCCGCCGCAGTTGAGCCAACGGACATAGAGGCTGCCCAGCTCTGCAGCCAAGGAACAATATTCAGAGGGCCTAAGACTGGAAAAGATGTTGGTCCGCCCCCCCCACCCCCCACCCCCCCACCCCAGGTCGTCCAAAGCAAAATTAATAAATACTCCACCCTAATATAGGTGTCAGGAAGCCCCACGCGTTTCTGGCTTTTCCATGATGACAATTTTTCTTCACATTTTCCTCATTTTTCGGTGTCCTGCTTGGCTGGCAATCTCGGCATGCGGCCTGCATTACTGGCGACCTAAGCACCCAGGGGAAAGGTGTGGGGCCAAGAATCTGAAGCCCGTCGTTCTCTAAAGTCTCTGCGTCCCCAGCAGCGGGGCCAGACCTCAGGCTGCGGCTCTCGCTCTGCATTTCTTTAGACCCTAAAGGCACGGGTCACTTTCCGCTCTGTTACAGGTATTTGTGTTATACGCCTGTATCTTTGGTCTCTCCAAGCCTGGGGTTCTTAGCTTTGAAACAGGGTCAGAACTATGATACTGGGGTATCTGGGGGGCTCAGTGCCACTGTTGATTTCAGCTCAGGTCATGATCTCAGGGTCTTAGGATTGAGCCTACCTTGAGCTCCCCACTCACTGGGGGTAGGGAGCGTCTGCCTGAGATTCCCTCTCCCTCTCCCTCTGTCCCTTCCCCTGTGTGCGTGTGCTCTCTCTCTCTCAAGCACATAAAATCTTAAAAACCAAAACAATACTTGCCCTGTTGGGTAATACTTGTCTCAGGAGATTTTAGGGACACCGGGAAGCACCCCATAATCACAAAGTGAGATAGGAGATGGGAAACCCTCGAAGGCCATGCTGAGGATTGAATCGGCTCTGTGCTCCACAGAGCAGCCACTACTGTCCCTGGCACCCAGCAGCCTCTGCCACGGGACAAAGAGACCCCAGCACAGAGGAGACCCGCAGCCAGGCTGCCAAGCCCCCCACTAGCCTCCCTTTCCTGCCCCCACCCTGCGACAGGCCACCCACCGAGTCTACCACTGACCCAGCACTGCCCAGTGTTCCCCGTTCCCACTCCGCTTCCAGCCCTTGGTGGTAAAGGCAAGATTCTGGTCTCTCTCACATCCCTCCCCTTTCCTTCCCCCCAACTGCGGTGGGGCTGGATAAGAACTTTCCCGGCCCTGCACTCTGCTTAGAGAATCAGCCAGAAGGAGAAGAGTGAATGATGGAGCTCCAAGCGCCATGCCCGTGCTACACTGCTACTGTCCCTTCCTAATCGGGAGAGAGACCCTACAAGGTGGTTGCAGATAACCACACGTCAGAGAGGCGTGTGATCAGCTGCAACTTCCGGACGAGGCCTCTTGGCCGGTACTGTAGAGCCTGGACTCTGCTAAGCCAGCCTGGGTTCTTTCCATGGCCTTTCTCCACTGTCAGTGGGAATGGGATGGAGGCCTTTCTCCAGAGGCCTCCTCCTGCCAGTAAATGCTTCTCCTGATCGCCTCCAGAGACCTGACGTTCAGGCAGATCTGAAGCCAGACCTGAGGCAGGTGGACCCATTCCTCCAGCCCAGGGCCATCTGCTCCCTTGAGTAACATTCAGGTCTTGTAAGAGGTGGGCAGGGTCCCCCACGCAGGGACCAGCAGACCACAGCCCTGACCGGAGAAGGGCATCTACTGACCTCGGCAGGAAGACAGGAGTGAGGCATGAAAGGGACTGTGGCTGGCACGGCGGACCCTGCAGAGGTCAGCGGGTCTACCTGGAACAGCGGCCCCTTTCCCTAGTCCTTTGGCTTTCTAGAGGGTCACTCTTCCATGGCAGAGATGCTGTGATGCCGGGGATGAGGCCTGGGCAGGGGGGACGCGTGGCGTTGTGAGGAAAGAAGGCACAACCCAGCCAAATGCTGACTCACCTTTGTGGGAGGACGCAGAAAGCTTCCTGAAGAAGTGGGGGAGGTCCAAGGGCCTGCTCAGGGCTCCCCCCGCCCCCACCTCAGCCCGTGCTCACACTTTAGAGTCTGAGTTCCATTGTAGAAGGGCCTCGGGTCCTCACAACCAGCCCAGACCTTCCTGTGGAGGCCCAAGCAGCTTCGCTCTGGCAGCCCCAGGCCCCACACTCCATCCCCTGGTTCAGGGGCAAACATGCAAGGGAGTGGGGGGGGCGGGGGGCAGGTGGGGAGGTTGGAGGCTGCGGGCCAGTGAGAGGGAGAGTGAAGGGAGGCACAGAGCAGAGGCTGGAGGTAGGCTGCCAGGGCCAGAGGGACACAGAGCTACTGTGTCTGAAGAGGCAGCCTGTGTGGAGGGAGCAGCCACCACAGGCCAATTTATTGTTTATTTTATTACTGTCGGTTGCCGGGCCAGGAAAGTTATTTCAGGCAGAGATTATAGCCCATTAATTAGTTATTAGAAGAATGTTCTTTACTACATGTTCTTCCTGAGACAAGAAATAGACGCCGTGGCAAGTACATATAACTGAAAGTGTATGGGTACTCAGGAGGCAAAGGGCCAAGGGCCAGGAAATGAAGAGGCAAGTCTTTGTTTCCCAGGGAAAGTCCCTCACAGGTCCAGGCCCAGGACAGGACAGGAGTTGTGAGAATCACTGCGCTCGAGGCAACCAGCAGGGATGGGAGAGGGCGCTTTAGGCTACCCCAAGGGGGGCCTTCTTCACTCTGGGGAAGGGGCCTTGTATCAACCCACTCTCTTGGAAAGCAACTCAGAAATAGGATTCTTAACACCCAAATTTTAAAAAAGTAGAAACATTTTAAAAACACAGTGAAATGGTACAACCTTGGGCCCAGTGATTTCACTCCTGGGACTCTCTGAGAAAACAGTCCAGCATGTGGAAAAAATATTATGCATAGAGGTAGGTATTCGGAGTGATTCTCCAATAGCAAAAAAATATTAGAAAGGACCCAAAACATTCAAAAGAAGTGGACTGGTTAACAAATAATTACATGTACCTACAGTGAAGCATCATGTGGTTCTTAAAAATAAGATTACAAAGATTTTTAAAGTCACAGAAAAAAGGCTCCTTCTCTAAGTGAGATAAATTAGCATGCAGAATTACTTTATGGCGTGACCTCAATTGTGTCATAAAATAGCTAAAAATACTGGAAGATAAACATATATCATATAAAATATATAAATATCTCTATCTACTTATATGATATTTAAAATGATTTCCCCCGAGTTGTGGGCTTATGGGTGATTTCTTTTTTCTTCTTCCTCAAATTTATTCTCGCCTACATTTTTCAGCTGTTTAGTGGGTTTAAAGAAAAGGAGGAAAATATGTAATTTGGTTTTGGAGGGCTTCCCCATGCTCCAACCCCTCCCACCCTGCTGATGCAGTCTCCCTGGAAGGGGAGGGCTTTTGATGCCGGAGCTAAATTCAGTTACTACAGGAGTGGGGAGGGAGAGCTCTTGTACTTGGAGGATAAAAAGCGAGGGATCTGCCTCTCTGGGCCTTCCTGTCTCCCTCAGATAAGGAGTAATCTATCGGCACTTGACTCTGCCACTCTCTTAGACCCAGTAACAGCCAGCATGACTCAGGCAAAGCCAGGAGAGCGTCTCAGGCAAGAGGTACTTAAATCTGTCTGCGGCTCCAGGATCCTGCCCCTGGAGAGACTCTCACCTTTCTCCAGCTTCCCTCCCATTCTGTAAACACCTCCTGGGAGCCTCCAGTAGCTCCGACCCCAGGCAAGGCCCCCAGGGAGCTAAGGCACAGTTGTAAGCTCTGGTGCTGCCAAAGGAGAAGATCTACATAATGTTCTAGGACTGAGAACCCAGGTGTGTCCAGAGGGTAGGGAGGGCCTGTGCAAGGGCACGAGCCATCAGTGAATGGCCTGTGCTTCCGGTTGGGGCACAAACCAGGCCAGCTGGAGAATAGGGATTACAAAGGAAACCTTGTACAGAACCTAGGGAATTCAGAAGTGCCTTTGGCAGCGACGGGTGCCTAATGAATTAAGGGAAACGGATTCAATCAGGGCTTCTTGCTCTAAGATTCCATGTATATTTGTGCATTTTTGTGTATATGGACGTGTATTTTTCTAAAGATAGGGCCACAGCTTTTGACAGATTTTCAAGATTTTTCGAAGGATATATTAACCTTTTAGATTCATTAGAGCCCTTGTCGTTCTTACAACATAAGGTACCCAAAGCCAGTAGCTCCCCACCCCTCACCGCCGGTCCCTAACTTCTTTAGAAATCACTCAACCCCTCATAGCCGCTGAGTCCAAGGCTGTCCACCCCACAAAGGCAAAACCGATCTGGTGTTCTGTTCAGACATGACATGTTAGCATGACGCAAGCCCTGCTCTCAGGCGGCTTGGGTACAAGCTTGGTGTTAGAGAAAATTAGTATCTAGAAAATCAGTAACCAGACTGTTAACTTTCCCGCTCCCCTTGCCAAACAAAGCACAGAGCTTTGCATGTCACAGGTGCTCAGCTCGTCAATATTTGACCAGAATGGAAACAAGATTTGATTTGAATGGAAACAAGAGCGCGCTGCACAAAACCTTCTGCCGGAGACGCGCACCACTGATTTTTGGGGGGCCACCGCCTCCATTGCCACACTATAGGAGTCTGACTCCACAGAGGGCCACAGAGCACCTGCAGCGGCTTGGCAATGGCTTTGAATGAGGCCAGAGGAAACTGCCTGGCCTTGAGGGTCGTGTGAGACTGAGGACTGGAGAGAGGCCTGTCCTGAAAAGATGGGAAAGATGGTCTTCACTCTGGTGGACGATGTACGGACCTCTCTGGGTGCAGGGTGGGCAAGCTGACCCCTTGAGGGTCCCTTTAGCCCTAGGATTCCGTTATTCCCGGGAATAGATGACTCACGCTCAGCACCATGGGCATTTAGCCAAGCATCTCCTCCCATGCATCTCAGCATCCCAGGTGGGCCTCCTCCTCAGTTACACGGCTTTGGACAGTCACTCAACCTCACTCCACCTCAGTCGTCTCACCTGCCAAGTCAAGGGGCCGGCTGACACAATCCACCCATGTCCCTTCCACCGCTAAAAGACTAGTTAATGTTATTACTGAGACATTAAGATCAAACAAGGGAGAAGAAAAAAGCATTCTGCTTCTGACACTGCTTCTGTCCAGTCTGTAAGTAGGAGCTCTGGTCAGAGCAGGAAACGGATAAAAAGAAAGACACATGGCACTGCCCTAGCCCACCTCCTCTGCTGCAAAAGCCTCCGTGTGAGTGGCTGGGCCTTTGAAAAGGCAAGGGAGGTGGTCCTGGCCATGAACGGCTTGCTCCTAAAAAGCGAGGGTGTGAGGCATCCCCAACCAGTTTCAGGTGCTCTTGTGACCTGGAGCTTTCTCACCGGGCCTCCCGGGCCTCAGTTTCATCATCCATAAAATGGGGAGAATACGGACGGCTCTGAACTTGCACGCTTCGAACTCACCTCTGGAGCCAAGCGCTAAGCCCAGCAGAGAGGCACTAGGTAGGAAGTGGGGGATGGGACCAGCAGTGAGATGGTGGGGTAAGCTTTGGACACACAAACACCAGAATGTCTTCAGCGCCCCCCACGGAAGGCTTCCCGTGTGTCCCCAGGCAGGAGGGGCCACTGGGACTGAACGGAGGCCCTGTGCGCTGGGCGGCGGGGTGGGCTGCCAGGGCCCTGGGCCGGCTCACCTGATGAAGGTGGTCTTCCCAGTGGAGTACTGGCCCACCAGCAGGACCATGGGCTTGTTGTCGAAATCGGCATCCTCCAGAGCGGGCGAGTGAAACTCGTGGAAGCGGTAATGCTCTTCCAGGGGCAGCAGCTTGGTTTTGTAGAGTTTCTTGAGCCCGTCGCTCACCGTCTGGAAGACCTCGGGGTCCTTCCGCCGGCGGTCGTCGGAGCCCAGCCAGCTGAACATCGCGGCCGCCGCTCGCCCCCCGCGCGCAGCCCCGCGGCCCGCGCCCTCGGCTCCCGGGGAGGGGAAGGGGCCCCGCAGGGCCGGCCCGCCGCTCCGAGCCGCGCCGCTGCCTCACCCGAGCGCCCGGCTCGGCCGCACCATGGCCGGGCGCGCGGCGCGGGGGGTCCCTGGGGCGGCGGGAACGCGCCCCGCCCGAGCTCCCGGGGCCCCGGCCCGGCGCCCCGCCGGGAGCAGCTGCCGAGGCGGGGTGGGGAGGAGAAATAATCCGCGCCGGGCAGAAGGGCTGCGAGCTGGGAAATTCAAGTCAAACCTGCAGTTAAAGTGCCAGACGCCGGCGTGCGATGCCGGGTCCCCGACCTTCCCCCGCCGACCTCTCCAGCCCCGGCCCGGGTGCCGCGAGGGGATGCTGCGGCTCGGCTCCTGCGCGGCCGGCCGGCTCGGGAGAGGCGGCGGCGTCGCCCGGCCCGCGGACAGCTCAGCACCCGCAGCCGCAGCCCGCAGCCCCAGGCGCCGGTTTAAATGCCAGCCGTGCAGGAAGCGGGCTCGCGGAGGAAGTCCCCGAGTACTGGCAAGGCCGGCCCGGCCCGTTGGACCCGGCGCCGGGAAGCTGAGCAGGGCGCCGCCATGTGTGTGGGCAGGCGCTGCGCTGGGGACCGGCGCTCGCAGCCTGGGAGGGAGGGATGCTGAGTCCGTGGGAGCGCTCCGGTATTTCCCTCCCGGCCTCTGGAGGTTTGGTTTGGGAACAGCGCCCTCTCAGGGACAGCTGTGAAGACAGAGCTGACCCACTCCGCCCTCTTGCTTTTAAATGGCTTTTCCTTTAAGTTACTGAGGCCAGTTCCTAAGGAAGACAGGTGCTCTGGCATCTGGGAACATTTTCCTCGGGGCATGGAGAGAAGAGTCCAATAACAGGACTCTCACAAAATGACCAGAACTGTCACTACCCAAACTTTTTGCTTGATCTAGGGTGAAGTCAAAACCATTCCCATTCATTCATTCGTTCATTGGTCCATTTCTTCCAGTAAAACAAGACAAAACAAGCAAACTCCCACAATGGTGAATGGGTATTATGGGGCAGACACAATTATGGTGACTGTGGATACAAAGTAAATCACAAGGATGAGCACACACACCTTCCCTTCCAGAAGCTCCCTAGGGAAGAACCAGGAGAAGAGGGCCATGCGTGCACCGGGGAGGGCAGAGTGGGGAGGAGGAGGCATTCTTTTGGTCTGTATAAGGCTTCCCAGAAAGCATGACAATGTGCTGGATCTGAAATGATCACTTCTTAGAAAAGCAGGGAAGATGTTCCAGGTCGCGTACTGGGCATTTGCAAAGGCTTGGAAGATGGAAGAAGAGTAAACAATTTCTGTAGCTAGAGTATAGGGTTCGGGAGGATGGAAGGGAGTGAGCAAGGCCAGTGCAAAAGGCTTTGCTTGCCAGAGCAGGAGTCATATAGGAAATAAGGAATCAATAGCACTAATTACTGGTAACTGCTGACATTAACCAAGCGCTCAGTAGATGCAGGCGGCTGGGCTAAGCTTTTGGGAAGCATGTTCCTGTCACCCTTCACGAAAGCTCTGAGGCAGACCATATTCTTTCCAGCGCAGCACCAAGGAGAACAAGGTGGGAACAGTTGGCCACGTGTAGGTGGCGTCGTCTGTAGGGAATTTAAACACAATAATAAAACCAACTCAAAGTCAATCTGCTTTATGTTAGCCCTCTAAACTGTGCCAGTGATAAACTCCTCCCCACAACGGTGGATGGCTCCTGTGCACCACCTTCCAGAGATGAGGACACAGTATGCACATGGTCCAGGCTGGACCCCTGATGCTGGGAGCAGACAGGGAGGGGCTGGAGAGGCAAAAGGGGCTGGCGGCCAAGAGAACGGTTAGGAAACTATTGAAACATTTACAAGACAGAGGCAATTAGGATGAGGAAAAGGCAGTATTCAAGACTTTTTATGGCATAGAACTGACAGATCCTGGTAAGCAATAAGAAAGAGGAAATGAAGGTTAGGCAGAGTCTAGGATAATTCTGAATTTTCTACTGCAGGAGACAAGATGGTTGGAGACACTGGTCCGCCAGTCAGCGGAGCCAGGAAGAGGGCAGATTTAGCATTTAAAGATGATGTGTTCAATTCCTGGATTATATGGTATATCTATATTTAATTTTTCAAGGACCCACCATACCATTTTCCACAGTGGTTGAACCAGTTTGCATTCCTACCAATGGTGCATGAGGGTTCCCTTTTTTCCACATCCTCACCAACACTTGTTATTTCTTCCCTTTTGATTCTAGCCATTCTAACAGGTGTAAGGTAGTAGCTCATTGTGGTTTCGATTTGCGTTTCTCCATGATTAGTGATGTGGAGCAACTTTTCATGTGACTGTACTTCCCGTGGTGAGCTCTGAGTAATGTATCGAATTGTGGAACCATTATATTGTGCACCTGAAGATGCTATAACCCTGGATATTAATTATACTTCCACAACAAAAGAATAACGATGAAAATAAATACAGACGATGTGTTCAGTCTGAAACGTGTTGGTGGAGAGAGCTGTGGGAGCTCCATGTGGTTAAGTACAGGGATTTGGGTAGGGATTGTTGGACATGGGTGCTGGCTAGAATCTCCATACCTACAGCTCAGAACTCTTGACTTCCTCTTTCAACCCCGGAACTGATTGCTTCTTTCTGAGCTTTTCACACTCCTGCTGGAGTAACCACTCGGATTAATATTCACCTTTGGTGTTGGGTGCCTGGGTGGCTCAGTTGGTTAAGCATCCAACTCTTGGTTTCAGCTCAGGTCATGATCTCAGGATCATGAGATCGAGCCCCGTGTCAGGCTTTGCACTGGGCGTGGTGCGTACTTAAGATTCTCTCTCTCCCTCTTCCTTTCCCCCTTCCCTACCACACATGAGCATAAGCACATTCTCTCTCTCTTTCAAAAAATATATATACATATTTCACCCTTGGTGTTTATGTTAGCACCGGCGTCTGAGCACAAGAGGTAACATTTGAAATAACAGCTCACATGGCCTGGAAATGGAGCCATCAGAACAGACACCTGCCTTCCCAGGACATTGGGCCTAAGACCCCATGTTGTGCTGGGTGTAGAGATACAAAAAAGAGGGAAAATATTACAGTACATAAAGCCAACAAAACAGCTTCCAAAATACATAATTAATGACTGTACATCTGTAAGAAAAAGGAAAACATTCCAATAGAAAAGCCAATAGAAGACAAATGCCAGAAGACACAAAAATTACTCCTACAAAAGTGTTGACATGAATATCTTATAGACATCAGAAAAGATCTTAAACCTCAGTAGTAGAATCTGGAACTTGGGGAGGAACTTGTGGAAGTCTGGGTCTGTCTGAGGGGAGAGGCCAGGATGGCCAGAGTGTCAAGGAAGAAATCAGGGGATTCCATTATGGAAATATGTTAATATTTTAGGAACCAGTACAGCTGTGGTATTGTGTATCACTGAATGTCAGCCCCGAGTGTCGAACTTATGGAGATGGAGTGCCTCTTGACACATCTAACTCTGGCTCTCAGTCCTGAAGCGTTCTTTGGAAAGGAACCGAGTAATAGTTCAGCATTCCTACATACTAGCAATAGTTATAAAAAAGAATTTTTCAAAGATATGGTTTACAAAAAACAAAAAACCTTAGGGATAAATCTAACAAAAGATGCTCAAGAAAATGATAACATTTAATGGAAAGATGTTAAAGAAGTTTTCAGTCAATGGGAGAGTCATACCATGTTTAATTATGGAGAGATTCTGGGTCTCAAAGATGAGAATTTTTTACAACATAATTGCTAGATTCAATAATTGATAAGATTTAAATTAAAATCTGAATAGGATTCTCCCTGGAAGTTAACAAGGCGATTCTAACAATACTCCAAGAATAGCTAAGATATTGAAGAAGAAGGAAGAGGAGGAGGAGGAACTGGGGGAAGGAAGAGAAGAAAGAAGGGGGAGGGGGTGAAGGAGAAAACAGTAACACCAGTAGAAACAACTAGGTGAAGGGAGCTTGCCCTAAGGGGCGTCATTATCAAGCTGCAGTGGTTAAGATGGTGTGATTTTGGTGCAGAGAAAGACCAATAGAACAAAGACACCGTAAAAGAGCCAGCCAATGTGAAAACCCGATATACAGAAAAATTGCAATAGATATCCCATAGATACGGCTACAGGGTCAGGAAGAATGTTTTCAGCAAGACACCGAAAGCGTAAACTGCAAATGAAAAGATTAATAAATTCGGCATTGGTAAGCGTAAGCATCAGTGCCCAACTGAATAGAAAAAGAAAGAGAAAAGATATTTACAATACATAAGACCTTATTTGTAGTTACAGAAGCACCACGCACGCCACCATTTGATAACACTTGACACTCGCTGATGTGGCCAAAAAATAAAAAAATGTTGGATGATACCAAGTGGTAGCAAGGACGTGGCACCGTGGGTACTTTCACACCCTGTGTGATGTGTAGATTGGCACACACACTCTGGGAAACCATTTGGCATTATCTGGCAAAGCGGGAAATGTGCACGTCCTCCGCTCGGCGGCTCCCCGCCCAGGCGTGATCTAGAGAAACTCCACACACGCACTGGAGAGATCAGGACCAGAAGGTTCGTGGCGGCTCTCTGGGTGGGGCAGCCCAATGTTATAAACCACCAAATTTCCCCCCACCAAGAAGGTGGATAGAAACATTTTGCTGCCTTCCTATCATTAAATAAATTTCTTACACAATAAACTTCATATAATGAAATAAATATGATGCAAAAGAGAAAATGAAGGAAAGAGAGCAAGGGAGGACAAGCCAGCGCTGAAGAAATGAAGCCAGCCGGGGGCTCTACCGTGCAGCCCGAGGCCGCTTCTCTCAAGTCTGAGATCTTGCAAAAACCACGTGCACTGTTCCTGGATGCGCTGAAGTTTTAAAAAGAGAAGTGAGGGAACATAAGACAATCAGGAAAGCCGTGTTCTCTGGGGACAAGAAGGGGACATGGAACTGGAGAGAGGTTACACCAGGGCTCCATCTATATTTATGATGTTTTATTTCTTACATGTGAAAATGGATACTTGGCTGTTCATTTATAATTCCCCCTATCTTTTGAAAAAAAAAAAAATCTGGTCCTTTGATGCACGAAATTAGATTTTTTTTTTTTTTTCATAATCTGTGGTTCAAGATGAACTCTTTGTATTTGGCTCTTCTTTCTTTTTTTCTTTTTTGTTTTCTTTCCTTCTTTCTTTTTATTTTTTTTTAAGTAGGCTCTGTGCCCAGGGTGGACCCTGAGATCAAGACCTGAGCTGAGACCAAGAGTCTGACGCTTTACCAACGGAGGCACCCAGGTGCCCCTGTGTCTGGCTTTTTCATCGTATTCTTTCTTTCTTATCACAGTCTAAAATGACGTAATGGTGAGCCCATCATCCAACCCAAGGAGTAGAAAAACAAGCAATCATTTCCATCCACCTGTGCGTTCCTCCCCAATCCTCTCCCACCCCACCTGGAATTTATGGCGCTCGAATCCCTTGCTTTTAAAATTAATGTTAACACATGTGTATGGAAGCCTGAGCAACATATCGTGGAGGCCCAGGGCTTCGGGACTTAACAAACAGCATACCGGCCGCACGCAGTCCTCAGGAACTCCATTTTTCCTAGTCAGTGCTGTGTCAGCAGCATTGCTTTCCAGCCCTGTCCGGCCTCCAGGCGCCTCTCTCCCGCCGGGTGCCTTGCCCGAACCCAGCACCTGGCTCCCATGTTCTGGCTCTGTGCTGGCTCACGGAGGGTCCCAGTCAGATACCCCGCAACACAGAATCCCAGTCCCCCAACATCCTGGCTGGGATGCACACAACGGTGTGCTTAGGGCTGTGTCTGGTCCACTGAGAGCACTCGGTGTAACCGAGGATCTCTGTGACTTTCAGTCACCGTGTGTGTCCTGCCCTGTGTTCTGGAGCTATTTAGTAAGCGAGCACATAGGTCAGGGGTAGTTCTTTCAGTTCTTTTGTATCTAAACCGAAGATGGCTCACTGACTCAAAAGAATAGAATTTGTGGCATTTGCTATAGGCTCTTGGGAGTGACACTACGAAACAGGGGACTTTCTGTTCTCTTCCTCTTTTTCTGTCCTTCCTCACCAAGATCACCAAGGTCTGGCCAGAAGTAGAGGGAGAGAGATGGAGAAGGCAAAGGCAATTTGGAATAAAGGCTTGAGCCCTGGTTCAGGGAGGCTGGCAGAGTCAGGAGAGTTCACTGGGGGTCTCATGTGAACCCCTTCTGCAACCCCAGAACCCAGGCCCCTCTCAGCCTGGCCCCTGGGGAAACTATAGTTGATTCATTTTGTTGGCCTCCGTTGGAGAGATAAGTGCATTGAGTCAGCCAATACCTATCATTGAGAAACAGGCTAAACTATGTAACCATCTTATGATAACATCCTCATCTGTGAGACCAGACCTCAGAATGAGGCTTTGCAGAGATAGTATAAAATAGCGTAAGTTGGGGACCGAATACAGTGTTTATGCATTTACATCTATCTAGCTAGCTAGCGGTGTAATTATAGGCTAGATCTGTAGCGCTCAGTAAATAGTAGCTCACTTCCCCCTGAATGAATGACAGCTCAATACACATAAGGACAGGGAAGTCTGGCATAAAAATAAAGAGATTAGCAAATTGTGCTCCAGAAGTGGATAAACAGGAAAAGGGGATGAAGAAACAGGGTCAGGCTAGGTTCCGATGTCCTGTTGTCTAGGAACTGCTTTCCCCTGTCATGCCATTATTGCCACATCTATGTAGTTGCTGGGACATGTGTCTGTTTTGCGTGCCAGCTCTCATGGGCAGGAACCTAGGTTCATTCCGTGGTGTACCAGGAGCAGAGCTAAACTAGAAAGTCCACCATCACAAAGAAGAAAGCCTCCACCATGGAGGCAATGGTGTATGTCTGGTTTTATGAAAATGCCTGCTTGAGGAGCCCCCATGGCTGCTTTCTCTCTAAGACCCTCATCTCCCAAAGGCAAGACAAATGAAACTTGTAGGATGTGAGCTGTGATTGGAAAAACTCCCCACCATCACCTTCAGCCTCAGACTCTGATTCTGGGGAAGGGGAGGCAGTGGAGCAGGAGGGGGAGTTACTATTGCAACACAGGGTCCTCACAACAATCCTCGTGCCAGGATAGGATGTTTCCTGGGGAGGGACACTTAAGCACAGAGATGTTGAAAGCTTTGCCCACCCAGACATCTTCTACGGAGCTAGCTATCATCCTGCATTCCTACTTTCCCCTCAATCCACAAAAGCTGTGAGGCAGCTTACCAAAATCTCCAGAATTCTAAAAAAATGATTTAACCCTTGAAGCAGCAGGTAGGAGGGGTATGGGCAGATAGGTGGCTGGTGCGGTGAGAATGTCATTGGGAGCCAATAAGCTCACCCAGGGGCTCCTTGGACATGAGCAGCACCAGTGGCTTCGGGCTTCTTGATCAAAGTAAAAGAGAAGCAAGTTTTTGGTCCCCACCCAGATAGATCGAGCCTTTCCTGCCAGCAGTATTGGATTGCACAATTCTGCTAGACAACCTCCGTTGGGTGAGAAAAGTGACAAAACAGTGAAATTCCAAAAGCACAAGATTCCAGAACTGGAAGGAGCCTGGTGTGCTCGCAGTGAGTCCAGGCATCTTTCCCAGGTATTAAGTTTTGTCGGTCTGCCCAGCAGGGGGAGCTACTGGAAGCTCCTGAAGGAGGAAGGCTGGGTTTTCATCTCTCAAAAACTAGCCATCAGAAAATCCAAATCAAAACCACATTGAGATACCACCTTACACCAGTTAGAATGGCCAAAACTAACAGGACAGGAAACAACAAGTGTTGGAGACCATGTGGAGCAAGGGGAACCCTCTTGCACTGTTGGTGGGAACACAAGTTGGTGCAGCCACTTTGGAAAACAGTGTGGAGATTCCTCAAGAAATTAAAAATAAAGCTTCCCTATGGCCCTGCAATTGCACTGCTGGGTATTTACCCCAAAGATACTGATGTAGTGAAAAGAAGGGCCATCTGTACCCCAATGTTCATAGCAGTAATGGCCACAGTCGCCAAACTGCGGAAAGAACCAAGATGCCCTTCCGTAGACGAATAGATAAAGACGATGTGGTCCATATACACTGTGGAGTATTATGCCTCCATCAGAAAGGATGAATACCCAACTTTTATATCAACATGAACGGGACTGGACGAGATTATGCTGAGAGAAATAAGTCAAGCAGAGGGAATCAATTATCATATGGTTTCACTTATTTGTGGAGCATAACAAATAGCATGGAGGACATGGGGAGATGGAGAGGAGAAGGGAGTTGGGGGAAATTGGAGGGGGAGACAAACCATGAGAGACTGTGGACTCTGAGAAACAGTTTTGGGGGGTGGGTGGGGGAATGGTTGAGTCTGGTGGTGGGTATTAAGGAGGGCACGTTTGCATGGAGCCCTGGGTGTGGTGCATAAACAATAAATCTTAGAATATTGAAAAAGTAAAATAAAATTAAAAACAAAAACAAAAAACACTGGCCCTGGGGTACCTAGCTGGCTCAGTCCTTAGAGCCTGCAATGCTTGATCTCAGGGTTGTGAGTTCTCAGGCTCTACCCATGTTGGGTAGAGACTTATTGAGAGGGGGGAAAAAAACCCTATCTCATAGCTATGGTCAGCCCTGAACTTCACTCACAGCTGAAGTCGTTCTTGATGAGTAGAGACTGGAAATGTGAATTTTCTACAGCCAGCCAACGATTATAAGACAAGAAGGCCATGACCATCCCAAAAGGTGCTGGGCAGAGGGAACCTGATAAGGAAGAGGATTTTTAAAAAAAAAAAAAAACACAAAAGCAGACAACAGTGGCAGTTACAGCCTGCTCATGTCTTTAAAAGTCAGTTACTCAGCTGCTACCTCGTACTTCGTCTCCATTCTAAAGTTGTATGTTTTTTAATTTTATTTAGTTTGGATTTTGTTTTTTGATTATAGATTTTTTTTTACTTACTGAAATTTAACATAAAAAGCTATTGATTTTATTCTTTATGATTCTTTCTCTTACTACACCAAACTTGGAATTCGTCTGCTCAGAAACTTGAGAATTTTTTTTTCTCAAAACTGTCCTGTAGTTGGACGTTTTTCTATGTAACTTTTTAATTCATCTTTATCTTTGTTGTTGTTATTGTTGCACAAAGTTATGGAATGACTCCAAATGCTTGAGCAGTTCTCCGGTAAATAATTTTCCATTCTCTTTTCCATGGCAAGTTTTCTTAAAGATAGATTAGTACAAATGATTGAAGAACCTAAAACCTATTTCAGAATTATATGTTCTGTTGCAATAACTGATTTGTCCATTTTTAACAACATGCCATTAAAATGATTTTATGATTTTATGATACATTTTTTTATGATTTTATGATACATTTTAATATCTGGTATGAATATTCTCCCCCTCCCTTACGTATGTGATCTTTAAATTTCTTAGATATTCTCTTTCCTCTTGTTCTCATTTTCTTCCCCCTCTCTCTTACTCTCTCTCTTTTGCGTAAAGCAACTAGGCTGTTGTCCCCAGGCAACCTCATACCATGAGTATTTTACATATCCTAGAAAGCTAGCCAGATGTTTAAGTTGGAATGAATGCTAATATTCAACTACATGGAAATTTCATTAATTGAATTAGTCAATGGTGGACAGAGAAGTCATTTGCAGAATTGCTGTCAACAGTAATAAAAGCTCTATTTCAAAGTCATCTGTTTTGTTTTGGTGATCATCGATGAAAGATGAGTATTTTTGTATATATGTCTTCATCCATGGTTTTATTTACTGAATATATTTTATATAAATGGAATTATTGGGAACATTATTAATGCTTTTGGTACTTATCACCAAATTGCTTTTTGAAAGAGTTACATCAATTTATATCCCTATCATAATGATACCAGAGTTCCTAGGGTTTATTCCACCCTGTAACACTGCATGTAATTAATTAAAAGTATTCACCAATGTGGGAAGTGGGCAATGATATTTCATTTTTTAAAATTAGTAGATGCATTATTACAAAAAAACTTGAAAATTTTCTTGTTTATTAACCATGCGTATTTCTATCATAATTGTCTATTTTTGTTTATCCTTCATTTTTCTAAAAACATTTAATGTTTTTCTCATTGTTTGGAAAACTCCTTATTTACAATAAGGACATTAATCTCTCATGTGTTTCTTTATCCAGAGTAATTTTAAAGAAATTTTGTCAATTACCTTCTCTGTTCTCTTCACTCCTCTGCAAAATGGAAACATTAGTTCTATTTTGTTTTAATCAGAATCTCATGAAAGCCAGGAATTGATTTTAAGAGCATGAACACTTTCTTGATATTTACTCTTTCTATCCAAGATAGGGTGACTTCCCATTTATTCAAATATCTTCTCTATCTCTATAAACTGTTTCTAGTTCCCATCAAACAGGTCAAAATGTTTCCTTTAAGATTATTCTGTTAATTTATATTTTTATTGTTACTCTGGATGAGCTAAATCTATCATGATAACTTCTGACTGCTTATTGTTACATATAGGAATGCCATTACTTTAAAAAAATTAGTCTTAAGTATAGTTGTTTTACTTAATACTCATTAATAAAATAATTTTAGTTTATTCTTAGGTTTTCTAGTTATATGAGGATCATACAACTAGTGTTTTTCCTCTTCATTAATGCTATTTTAGTTTATAATTATATTTCATATTTTGGATTTTCAGGACAATATTGAAAATTTAAACAAAGAGTATTCTTGTTTTTCTCCCCATTCCTAGATACCTATCTAGATTCTTCTTTCTATGCTCTCTTTCTATGCTCCCTTGGCTTGAGAGTTGTGACCTTTATCAACACTTTTTTCTTTTTTGTCAGATAAAACATATTCTACTAAAACAGACCATCTAGAGTATAGCATCCTCTCAAATAGAATATACATGTATTTGTGTGTATAGAGAATCCTACATACCTAGTTACATGTCCATGTTATGTAATCCGAGTGTTCTCGTTTAGAAGCTTGGGTAGCTTGTGGTGCGTTAGTAGGAATGAGACCGCAGGAGGACCTTGGGGAGTTATCTAGTGACAGCTACCAGAATACTGAAGCACTTCTCAGTATCTTCTCAAAGGATGGGATATCCTCTCCCAGGATGGGAGAGAATTCAGATGTTAAAGAGACACGAGATCTGATTTATGGAAAACCCAATGTGAGTCAACGCTTAGAGGGAGCTGCCAAAAATAACTATAAGGTTCTAACTGCCTGAAGACAAACATAGGAAATGATGACGATCGGTGTTCGCCAAGAGCCTGACACATTGCAGGCACAAGGCTAGGTGTTTTCGCACAGATGACTCATGTCGTTTTCACGACGACAGTTCAAAGAATCAAGAGAGAAACTGAAACTTAGTCCCTAACATGCAGCAGAGCAGGGGATGTGCTAGAGTTTTTACAAAGTGTAGGGTCTCGAGCTGAAATAGTATACCCCAGATGTGGCCTGATGTGGCACGTCTAACAGTGAGGGAGGGAGTCCTTACATTATATCGTGAAGCATTTAAGGAACTAAACATTTTAAAGCTATCCTTGAAGGGCTATCACATGGGAGGGAAAACACTATGGATCTAGGGTGAGCCAAAAACAATCAGTCTACTACTGTGATACGACCCGCTTGCGGATTCCAGTTACTGTCTGTCTGCATGCGGATAATCGTGACCATTCCTCACTCCAGCCCAGGCATTCCCTGGATGTCCTGTAGAGGGCAGACACTCAGTCCCGGAGGTTAAGGGGGTCCTCAAAGACCTTTCTGTGAGCACTGAATCCAATCATTATGGACTAATCATAATCATTACTTTAACAAAATGCTTTGAGTGCTGATTATGTCCTGGCCCCTGAACGAAATATGGTGTATTCATTGAACACAATATTGGTCAAATTCTCCCACTAATCTTCCCAGTATGTGTGATTACTATGTTGTAGAGGATTAGAGTGAGACCCTCAGAGGTAAGTTAGTTCTCAAGCTATCCGCCTGAAACTGGTATCCGAAGGGGTTATGGGACTAATAAGCCCAGCTGTAACTTTTTACCCAGGACTTTCTCATTTGCCTTTAAGATTGGCTGACTGGGGCAGATTTGAGGCATTGCCCTTCTGTCTCTGAGTTTGGCTGCCTCTCGAACAATCTCTTTCCTTTCTGCTGCTCCAGGTCCCAGTGATTGTTTCCACTGTGTGTCCAACAGATGAACTTGGGCTCGGTTACACAAACTGTGAATGGAGTCAGATTCAAGCTTCCAGGTTCATCTGGCTCCGAAGGTAAGTAAGCTCTTTCTAGGACACAAATGTCACCGTTCCAGCGCGGGCAGATCAAGGTGGAAGGCAACACACCCTGGGGAGACCCAGACATGAGGACCCTGTAGGTGACTGATGTTTTCATGGAGGCTGCCTCGTTCCAGAAGCCTTTCAGAATGATGCTTTTCAGTGAAAGAGATGTTCATTTTGTTCATGTTTTGAAAGGCACACACCAACCCTTCCATGGAACTGTAGGAGGACAACCTGTTTCAACACAAATCCCTGCCATGTTCCCGTGGAAGACTTCTGCCCACATAACTCCCTAAAAGCCATTGTTTTCTGGATGTAGAGAAAGCCCTTATTTTGAGGACACAAGGTTGAGGATGGCAAACAGACATACTTGCTAAGGTTAGGAATTGCAGAGTCTGCAGTCTGCGTGCCAGAGACCCCGCTTTAGATGGTTACTTAGGACCAGACTCTCAGGAATGGGAGCGGCCATATTGGCAGCCCGGCTGGGATGCTGCTGACTTCGGGATGCTCTTCCCCTCCTTTCTTGGATCTTCTTTCTTGGGCGTTAGGCAACCGGTCTTACTCATTTTTTGTGCTCCTGGGATTAGTCATGGTTTATTGACCATGGGGACTTTCTCCCTAACAGAAACTTTGCCACCACCTCTTGGGAGGAAATATGGAAACTGTGCTGTTTTCCCCAGCAGTTACTTTTCTCTCTCATGAGCATCAAAATGGCAAACAAACTTTCTGCCAAGAAGGATAGGCTAGGTCATAAGTCAAAAGGGAAAAAAAAAAGCGACCAAAACAAATATGTAAGTAGAGGTAAAATCGTAAGACGCTCAGGGGAAAAGGATGACGGGAACAAAGTCAGGGTCAGGAGGAAGAAGGGTTTGAAATACATTCCATAGTTGTGTATTGATGTGGCCGAGTTTAATAATGCCAAGAACACCATTAAGTATTGAGGCAGAAAACAAGGTATACATAATGAGACATTGAAAGAAAAAAGTCTAGGCAACATTTTTGTTTGTTAGGGAACCAGACTAAAAGCTAAAAAAAGAAATGAAAACAAATTATGCTGTAGACCTTTTTAAAATTTTCTGTTTTTGGGGTGCCTGGATGGCTCAGTCATTTAAGTGTCTACCTTCAGCTCAGGTCATGATCCTGGGGTCCTGGGATTGAGCCTCATGTACGGCCCACTGCTCTGCAGGGGACCTGCTTCTCCCTCTCCCTTGGCCTGCCTCTCCCGCTGCTTGTGCTCTCTCTCTCTCTCTCTGTCAAATAAATAACCAAACAAACAAACAAATAAATAAAATGTCCTGCCTTTGGACAGTCTTTCTTTGGAGGAGTAGTCAGTAGTTTCATAATTATGTGATTTCCAGGTGGGCTAGGAAGGCCCATAATGTGAAAGGGATCTCCCTCAGTGGCTTATTGTTAATAGATGAAGGTCTATGCTTCAAGGTCTGTACTGTGTGTTTATTTTTTAAAGATTTATTTATTGGAGAGAGAGGGAGAAAGCAATCAAGTATGAGGAGGGGAGGGGCAGAGGAATGGGGAAAGAGAGAGTCTTAAGCAGACTCTACTCTGAGCTCAGAGCCTGACATGGGGCTTGATCTTACAACCCTGAGATCACCTCTTGAGCCAAAACCGAGAGTCAGGTGCTTAACTGACTGTGCCAGCTAGACGCCCCAATCAAGGTCTGTATTTTGTAATCGAATCATGGGCACTTGACAAATCAACTATTATTAGCCATCTTTTCATGAATTCGTTTATCAGATTCTTTCCAATGGTCTTGGAAGAAAACACGTGAAAAAGAAAGAGACAGGAGTGCTGGATGAATGCATGTTTCACAAACTTACTATAGAAATGCCAACATATACTCCCCACTGAGTGAACTGTTAGGTGCCTGCCATGTATATGTCCCAAGTATTGCCCCAGGATGACTCCAAGAGCTATAGAAACCTGCTCGCCGGGACCCCTACTAGATTAGAGAAGGGGGGTTGTGAAGACATAACCAGAATGGAGGCTGATAGAAGAGGGTTCTTGCTTCTGCTTCCATGGAATTGCTTTCCACCCAAGATTCAGTGTCCAATTCTGCCCCAAGACTGGGGAAATAGCTAGGTCCCAATTAAGTGTTTTGTTGTGGTGGTGGTTGTTGTTGTTTGTGGGTTCTTGAAGTCTGTTTCAACACCTTTGCTTATTCACCTTTCTAGGATCAGTCTCCTTGCATCCTAATACCATGAAGGTGCTCCCTGCCCCGGACATGCTTTCCGATTCGACAGTTACCAGATGTGCTTCTGCCACCTTTCTAGGAACCTATCTGTGCTTTGTAGCCAGGCAATCATGGCTGTTTTAGGCCATCTCCGATGCTGCCTGCCTTCCTGGTGCTTAACCTAGTGTATTTCTATAATTCTTCACCCTCCCAGATCTTTCTGGCCCGGCTCCCTGATCTGCATGTTTCTGGGGCACCCCCAAGCCCTTCCCAAGGACAACAAATCTTGTCAATTCAAGTTCACTTGGGTTATGATTTAGAAATAAGTGTCCTTGAAATTCTGCTGAGTTCTCTGATAATTTAGGAAAACACTCTCCTATTGAAAACAAACAAGCTTGTCTGTTTTTATTTCCAAACTTTGTAGTGAATTAATTTGTTTTTTTTTTTAAGACCTTATTTATTTATTTGACAGAGAGAGAGAGACAGTGAGAGAGTGAATACAAGCAGGGGAAGCGGGAGAGGGTGAAGCAGGCTTCCGGCAAAGCAGGGAACTTGATGTGGGGCTTGATCCCAGGGCACTGGGATCATGACCTGAGCTGAAGGCAGATGCCTAATGACTGAATCACCCAGGTGCCCCTGTAGTGAATTTCTTAAAGGATATTTTCCTATGACATTCTGAAAATATTTTGAATATAGAGAAATTAGGAACTTAGGCCTGAGAATTTACTGGAGTCTTGGAGAGGAATTAGCCCGCAAAGTCTCTTTTTATAATCTTGGTTTTTGGAGAAATTTCTAATGCTTAAAAGTTATATATGGAAGCATCAATTTTTCCTTCCATTCTTCTGAACTTGATGGGGCCCTTTCTCCTACTCACAAATCAAATCCCTTCTCTTTACCTTATTTGATCCTAGTTTTGAAAACATGTCACCGACTGAACAAAAATCGAGCAAGAAAAACGTCAGAGAATAGGACAGCCTGTCAATTGATTTCGTGAAGCTTTGGAGCTGTTGTAACTACCCAGACCTTGAATTCTCATCTAGAGGGCTGCCAGCAATAACTTCGCCTGAGCTGTGATGCCTCATGATTTTCTGGTCTTACTCTTATATCTGCACGGAAGGGAATCAATGCAAGAAATGGTTAGAGCTTGTCCGTATGTATTCTAGTAGTTTTCCTCATTTATAGTTATGTAAAAACATAATAGTTTTACTTGTTTTTTAAATGTGAGTTGAATTAAACAACAGAAGTGACCCGTGTGAGCATGAACGAACATTTGTGAGCTGTTACATTTACTGTACTTGGGGCCTTAACTTCATTCTCAACCAGACTTTTTCACTGATTATTTCACTGCCTGAAATTCTGACAGTCAGGAATTTGTCTGGATAAGAAGCTCCCTATTTTTTTTTTTTTTTAAATGCAAATCCTTACAGCAAGGTTAAGGAGGTGTGAGCTCTTCACACATTTATGAAAACCGGTTCCATCTGATTGTTTCCTGGTGGAGGAATGAGAGTTTTTCTAGGAGGAAAGGGAAGGAGCCGCTTTGGAGAGAGAACTTAAGTTTGTGCAGGGCACTTAGAGTGTCCATGGAGTGGGGTAAGAAGGTGCCAGAGACAAACTTGTTTTCCTTTGAATGTTTGCTCAAGGCAGGTCCCAAGCAGAGTCATAGAATGTTCTCACAAAAGGCTGAGAGGTGGTGGGGTACCACTTCCTCGTTTTATGTAACTCAGTCGCAGGGAGAGGAGGTGACTTGCCCAGCTTCCGAGTCAGCAGCAGAACTTGGACCTGAACCCACATTTCTTAACTCTCGTGTCAGCGCTCCTTCTCCAATATTCTGCTGCCTCGCAAAGTTAAGGAGGCACTCCTTTCCCCCTTGGATTTTCCGGTAGGACCCAGAACTTGGCAAGTGCTCAGGTCCTGCTGCTTCAGACCTTGCAGAAGCCACCAGACCTCTCCTGGGGGACTTTAGCACTCCTCCAGCCTTGTTTCCACTGGAAAATGGACTCCTGGTCCTAAACCACAAACGTGTTAACCTGCTTTTGGTTTACAACCCACTCCTGGGTCAAGGACTGCCCCTGCCGTGCAAAGATAGAAGGACTCACCCCCAGGTGAGGAAGGGTCATCTGACTTCTGAATAACTGTTAGTCATAGCGCTCGTGTGAGAGGCCAGTGAGCCTCCCTGGCCTTGTTTCCTTCACCCCAAACAATAAGTCACAGGAGGGTCAAAGGAGGAAACGGCCATTGGGCCTCGCCCTCTTCCACACAGTTTGTGACAAGCCCAGTGATGACCTGACAAAAACAGCTCTGACGTAGAGTCAGTCCCGGCTCTGTACCAGGCGTGGAGCAGGAGACCCAAGGTTGAGAAGCAGCCCCGGCCAGAAGTTCCTGAAACAATGGCCGGTGTGAGAGAGAAAAGATCGGTGCCGGGGTCGGGGGGATGATAGTGAAAAAGTTACACGTGACACGTAACTTAGAGATCAGTCATAACAGCGGTCCTTTGTATACACTTAGATCCCTGCGGTTTTTACAGAACATTTTCGTATTTGTGACCTGATGTATTAGTATTTTTTTTTTAAAGATTTTTTTATTTACTTATTTGACAGAGACACACAGAGAGAGGGAACACGAGCAGGGGGAGCGGGAGAGGGAGAAGCAGGCTTCCCATGGAGCAGGGAGCCCAATCAGGGGCTCGATCCCAGGACCCTGGAATCGTGATCTAAGCCAAAGGCAGATGCTTCATGACTGAGCCACCCAGGCACCCTGGATGTATTATTAAGAAGGATGAATTATTGTGCTGATTTTTCAGAAGAGAACATTGATGTTTTCTTAACCAAACAGGATCTTTTGATTTCTTTTGATTTCTAAAATCAGAAATCTTTTGATTTCTAAATCCACTACTCCTGCTCTCCGCACAACACCCTCAGACCAAAGAGTATGAGGGTGTTGGCCGTTTAAACACCAGGTGGGGGGCACCTGGGTGGCTCAGTGGATTAAGCCTCTGCCTTCGGCTCGGGTCGTGGTCTCGGGGTCCTGGGATCGGGCCCCGCATCAGGCTCTCTGTTCAGCAGGGAACCTGCTTCCCCTTCTCTCTCTGCCTGCCTCTCTGCCTACTTGTGATCTCTGTCTGTCAAATAAATAAATAGAAAATCTTAAAAAAAAAAAAAAATAAACACCAGGTGGGCCAAGGATTCAAAGAGCTTTGAACTCAGGAGAAAAGCTTTGGACTTGACTTTGGATTTGGCAGAGAAACATGGTTTCTTGATGGATATGATGAAAAGCTTGTGGAATATGATGCATCTGGGACTGAGTTCCACTCTGCCACTTACCAGCTATGGGAATCTTGGTGGGGTTACCACTCTGTGCCTCACTTCCATTTTTGTGAAGTGGGGATAATAGTACCTCCTCACAGAGTTGTGGGGATTTGGTGAGATGCTGCGTGCAGTGTACAAGCATTGTACCAGGCATGTCACAAGGGCGCAGTGTACGTTGGAATGTTGGCTGTTGTCCTACTCTGCTCAGAAGGCCATAAGAAAAGATAGGGGGCTTCTGCAACAGAAATTTATTTTCTCATGGTCCCAGTTCAAGGTCTGGCAGGCTCAGTTTCTGGTGAGAGCTCTCCTCCTGGCATGTAGACAGTTGCCCTCTCACTGTACCTGCACCTGGCCTTTTCTCTGCGCATGCATGCACACACACATGCACATACACACACACAGAGACCAGTATCTCTGCTGCCTCTTCTTAGAAGCATGCGGATCCCATAGGATACAGGTCAGTACGACCTCACTTGTTTCCTTATTTAGTACAAATACAGCTACACCAAGGGGTTGGGGTTTCAACATGTCAATTTCTGGGGAGACGCATACATTCAGTCATCACAGCTTTTACTACCATTATTATTTTCCTTATTCATACTTATAAAATGAGTGGGGTGATAGATAATTGCACAAAAAGATCAAGGTGTGAGAGGTTAGAGTCAGAGCAAAGGCCACTGCAAAGAAGCAGGGACTTGTTCATTGCACTGACGGTGTTAAGAACCTACTGAATGCCAGGCCTGGATCCATGTCTTAGAGACCTAAAGATTATGATGGTGGAGTCAGGTGAATGAGAGCTCTGCACAAGCCATGCGGGGTGTCTGAAAGTTCCTGGGAGAGCCAAGAACACCTACCTAAGAGTCAGCACGTGAGTGCCAGAGTGGAATGCAAGGAAACCACCAACAGAGGTCATTTCTAGCCCTGAGCAGCCAAAGACAAGAAGACAAAATGGACTGAAATGGGGGATTCAGAAAGTAGGGTTGGGAAAGGAAAGGGAGATCTCTCTACAACACAGAGGAATCGCTGGGTTCCTTCTTAGCCGAGAACATCCTTCAGGGCAGCAAAGACCACAGAAGAATATAAACACTGCGTTATTTCCTGTAATGAAATAATGTTCTAAGTCATATGTCCAGATACCTCCCTTATCTGGAAGTGGGAAGATGACTAACTCTCTCTGTCAAGGCATTACTGAAACAATGCTGGTTTTCTAAGAAAATAATTGGATTTAGGCAATAGCATCACAAAGCCCTGGATGCTCCCCTCCCTTCCAGGCAACACAGAGTGGGGAGGAGCCTAGGCTGTAGGAGCCAGGAACCCAGACTCCCAGCCAAGCACCTGTGCTTAGAAAGGCTCATATAAAAGGTTGGTCTCCGGCAGCTGGCTTCTGGTTGCACCGGGACTAGAGCATGTCCATTTGCTTAAAGAAACAAGATCTTCAGTGCAGGTAAATTTCTTTAGCTTCAAAGGTGGGTTCGGTTTAGCCCAGAGCCCCTGTGGGCCGCCGGAGTGTTTGGGTTCAGATGATGAGAAAGAGATAGTTGCCTCTCCTGGTGTGAACGTTGCAGGTCAGAGTGTATATGGAAAGAGCCCTGGAGTTCTGGAGACCTGAATTTTGTTCTCAACTTTGCAGTCCCTAATCTGGGTGATTTTAAGGAACAGATTTCTGGCCCTTTGGCCTCAGTCTCATCATTAAAATCAAGGGTTCTTTGGTCCTAGGGGAGCTCTGAGTTTCCTCCAGCTTTGATTGTTATCGGTGGTTATTTTGTGGAGTGACTGATGTCCCTAGGTGCTGTCATTTCCTAGCGTTCAGGCCATTCCAGGGTTTTTATGAACCTCCTTGATTTTAGAAGGGGTCTGGAGGTAGCTGGTTCTTGTCTGGAGCCTTTTGTGGGATCCTGATGTTCTGGGAGGCAGGCTGTTCTCTGGGTGCTGAGAGACGGTGAGGCTGTTTTGGCTTCTGTGAAATCAGATGAGAAAACACCAGTGATGATGCTCACATTCTGTAAGAGGCAAATCGTTCCTGAAGGAAACCAGAATACATCACCCCAAAATATGCCTCCTTGATATAAAAATTATTTTGAGCTGAAGGGACTTGAGAAGTGGTACACACAGAAAAAGTTCCCTCTTTTCTGCCTAAGGCAGGAAATAAATTCTCCTTTTATTGGAGACATACTCTTCACAGGCTCAGAGAAGGCACTAAAAGAATCTGCAAACAAACCTAGTGAAAATAACCCTTACCTTCTTGTTCTTGTCCTAGTTAAGCAAACTAGCTTTTCTTAGTTATGGAAGATGAGGAATGTTTAGTTCTAGTTGAGCCTGGCCCAAATTCCTTTGTCATGTCAATTACTCACAGATTATTGTTTCTTTGTCTAAAAGGTATGAAAGCCTCCAGCTCTGGCCACTTTGGGTCTTCCTCCCCTTATAAAGACTCCTATGTAAAAATTTAATAAAATTTGTGTGCTTTTCTCCTTTTAATCTGCCTTCATTAGTTTAATTTTCAGACTCAACCAGGACCCTAAAAGGGTCTTTTCCTCCCTCCATCTCTCACATAGTGGTTATCATTATGGCATCCTTATGGCACGAGGGCTCATTTAGACTAAAACTCTGGAACTCACCTTGTTTGGAGCCATTTGCTGGTCTCTGGACATGAGAAGTCCCTTAGGGGCTCTGGATGATTCTGGAAGAAGGCAGGCAGCTCTCAGCTCAGCTCATAATCCTTTTTGTGGTTTGCGTGGGAGGTAGCTTGGATATGGGTTAAACATTGTTGTTCCAGAAATGCCAGGTATAGTCTACAGGAGTTTAGGGCTGGAACAGTGATCCTAACCTTGAGCTGGTGAAGTAGACCTAGGTTTTTTGATTGGGGGATTCTCCTTGAGAGGGTGTCTTTGACTTTTAGAATGAGGATTCTTAGACTGGTGGGTACCAATTATTACGTGGAGTGAGCACCTTGCCATGAAGCGAAGAAGGCCCTCTCTAGAGTGGGAGCCTGGCCACTGGTCTGTGATTTCCTTGTGGCCAGAAACTAATTCATCCTATACTCCTATCATCAAGGGTGATGCCTGGCCCATGGGGAGGCACTCAATAAAGCCTTGTTTCCATGAGTTGAATCTATCACTTTTCAATCTCCCTGTAAATCTCTCTCCTGACCATCAAAACAATCAATAGAAAGGAATAGAATAGACTCATATATTAGTGGTGTAATTGGCTTTGTTATAAATGTGTCCACTCCAAGGGTAACCAGTAAACTGATTTCTAACACATAGATTGGTTTTGCTTTTTTTTCTTTTTTTGGAAGTTACATAAATGTTGTCATAGGGTCTCTGTGCCTGGATTTTTTTCACTCCGTACTGGTGTTTGCAAATTTCATCCCCATTGTAGCAAGTAGTTCCTATTTGTTCAGTCTCAGTGCTGTATGGTATTCTGTTGTGTGAATGTAACCCAATACCATTTATCCGTGTTCATGGGCATGTGGGTCATTTCTCAGTCCAGGCCTCATTTGAATAATGCTGTTACGAATACCGTTGTAATAGGTCTTTTGGGGCATAAATTTAAGCATTTCTGTTGGGTGATGCCCAGGGATTGTTGTGTCATAGGCTGTATATATGTTTAGCTTTAATATTCATGGCCACGTTGTCTTCCTAAAAGATGTTTTTGATTAGCGTACTATCCCCAAAGTTTTGCCTTAGTTTCGAACTACACAGCTTGGTGTTCTAGAATAGTGTAAATCATAACCTAATATGCAAAGCTACCACTCCTCAAGTCCAGGACTGAGCATTCCAGGGGAGCAGGGGGTGATCTTACCCAGCATCCTCCTACCCGGTTTACACACTTGAACAATGGGCAACAGAGCGCTAGGTCAGATTCAGGATTGTTCTTTCTGGGCAGCTCCTTTTACAGTGATCTCTGCCTGTCACCAAAGATCGGAGACCCTTAGAATACCTTTTCTTTCTTTCTTTTTTTTTTTTTTTTTAAAGATTTTTTATTTATTTGACAGACAGATCACAAGTAGGCAGAGAGGCAGGCAGAGAGAGAGAGAGGAGGAGGCAGGCTCCCTGCTGAGCAGAGAGCCCGATGTGAGGCTCGATCCCAGGACCCTGGGATCATGACCTGGGCTGACGGCAGAGGCTTTAACCACTGAGCCACCCAGGTGCCCCTAGAATGCCTTTTCTAAGGTGAAAACATCAGTACATCATGAGGTGACTCAGTTGTGAGGAGAAGATCAAATGTACTGGAGGGGCAGAGAGGGCTCTGGCGAGGAAGGGAAACCTGAGCTGAACTTTGAAGGATGGTTTTATTTGAAGCAGAGAGAGCAAGAAACACCTTGTATTTGTGCACCCATGAAAAGATAAGTTGGGATGGAGAAGAGGTGTGTGATGTAGGTTGTTTACGCAGAAAGGGGCCAAAACACCAAGAGCCCAGCTGCTGGGTTTGAGACCATGGGCTGTGTGGATCTGAGGGGAGTGCTGTGAAATTGGCCACTCAGAAGGTAAATGCAGGACCAGTTGGAAGAAAAGCTGCCTCTGTCTGACCAGGCAACGCAGCACTAAGTCTGTGACTCCTTTGAGATGCAAATACTCCTAAAAAAATAAAAGTAACTCCTCTAGATCTGTTTTAAAACTGGTTCCTATTCAAATGCGTTTTGAAATGTTCAGAAGAGGGAAAAATTGAAAGGCTTAGTCCATAGAAGTGTGGAAGGCGGTGGAGAAATAAGAGAAGGGAATGACCTGAGGCTAGGGTTTGGTGATCTCCTGGGTGGGAGCTACAAGACCAGAAGCAGGCTTGAGGGAACAGAGTGACCCCACTGGGATTCGGGATGAGGGGCTCACCCCCATGAAGCTGAGCCGGCTGAGAGCCCATTAGACCTCCTCAGAAGTCTTATCTGTACACAGGAGTGCTGAGTGGGGTGACCACCAAATTCCTTTTGTCCTGATATTTGGTTCATATACAGTGAGTGACATCTTCCACAAAGGCTCAGGGAATATTCCTAAGCCCAAGGAAAGTTATCTCTATGAGGCCTGTAGTTCTACAAAGCCGCAGATTTGTGGCTCTTCAGTGTCCCATGGAGTCAGATGGCAGATGGGGCAGTTGGGAGTGAAAAGAGGGCTCCACAAAATTTTAATCTTTCCAAATAAATAGGCAATCAGCCCATAGGAACCCTTAGCATCACCAGCTAAGGCGGGCATTTCCTGACCCTCCTCCCTACCCGGTCTACTCCCAAGGTGTGTATTCCCCTTGGAGACTCTTTTCTCCTTGAAGGATGACCTTGATTTTACTTTGTTCCCCAGGGTGCTTTGCCTTGGAACCTGCATAATTCCCCCAGGAAAGTTACTTCCAAGCCAGCATGGATTAGAAGGGAAGGCTGTTATGAGGCTCCTAAAAGCAAATCTCAACCAAAACCAATTCTTGGGGATGTGGTCAGAACAACAGAAGAGCAGCCAAATGATTGCCAGCTCCCCAAAATATTTCATAGCCTGTATCTCATTTCAGCTTCAATCAGGAGGGGTGGAGAGGGCAGGCTTTATCATTCTTTATGTTTTACAAATGAAGAACCAACTATTTGTTCATTTAGTCAACCTGTCAGCAAGTATTTGTCAGGCATCTGTTTATTCATGATGTATCACCTGGCTCTGTGAATCTAGAAAAAAATATATACCATTCTTATCTTCTGTAGCTCATGGTTGGTCCACATTCTTGTTTCCTCAAAGACAGATGTCTTCCCTAATATAGGGGGGCTTGGGGTCTTCTGTTCCAAACTATATCTAAATTAGACATATCTAAATAGTAAAAACTTTCATGATCCTTTCAAACCATTAATTTTGCTGTTGGGAGGAAAATTTTTCCTTTACCCTCCCAGCTTCTTTTGGCTGATCTAAGAATTAAATTGACACGAAACAGATTAACAGGGGAAAATCAAATTTAATTATGTAAGCAAGAGAGCTTCCATAAGAATAGGAGGCCCACAGGCTGTCAGGAAATTGAAGCTTATATGCCATCCAGAACTACGAAAAGGAGGCAGGGGTCTAGGTCTTGACAGGAAAGGAACACGATCCACGCAAAGATGAAAAGGAGTAAAAGAGTAAACAAGTGTTTGCTGGGCCCATAGCAACAATGGAAGATAGAGACTTTTCTAGGTCCCATCCTCTCTACCACACCTAGTTCATATCGTACTATAGTTATCTATGGTAATAGTTCTTTTTCTGAAATAAGTCCTCTATCTAAACTTTCTTAGGCATTAGGAGGGTGGCAAAAAAGAAAAACTTCTTGAGTCTTCTGCTTCTTAAAAATAAACAGCATAAGGGCACCTGGGTGGCTCAGTGGGTTAAAGCCTCTGCCTTCAGCTCAGGTCATGATCCCAGCGTCCTGGGATTGAGCCCCGCATCAGGCTCTTCCCTCCCACCTCCCCCACTCCCTCCTCCCCCGCCTGCCTCTCGGCCTACTTGTGATCTCTCTGTCAAATAAATAAATAAAATCTTAAAAAAAAATAAACAGCTTAAAATAATCCACACGCTACAAAGACACACTTTGGGGAGGAAAATTTTGCTCCCCTACATTGCCAAATAACTTCCTCTTTTACAAACAGGTCATGATCTGTACATAGAGATGTGGGTTTTCCTATTCATAATCAGTAACCGCAAAACCACCTGAAACTTCCAAGGAATGTCTGATGTCATCACATCTGAAAAATGAATTAGAGACAAGACTTTAGCAGAGAGGAATGGCAGGCCACATCTTCAAGTCTTTTTGAGACATAAATGTAACCGTAAATGTTGAGTCTATAAAAAATTAATGAATCAACTAGAGAAAAAATTCTGTTGCATTAACATAAATTCTTAATGATGAACCCACTTAATCACATTTTATTCTCTGAATTCCTATTTGGAACCTACCACTGTGTCTAGCATCATGCCATAACATTTATGGAGTTAGACCGTGATTTAAGCCAATTTGTCTATAAAGGGCCAGCCAATATTTCAGGCTTGTTGGCTATATGATGTCTTTTGCAACTACCCAGTTCTGCTGTTGTAACGTATGTTGCAGAAATAGCCATAGACAGTACATAAACAGGTAGCCTACCTGTGTTTCAATGAATTTATTTACAAAAAACCAGCAATGGGCCAGATTTGGCCCATGGGCCATGGTTTGCCAACTCCTGCTTTAGACTAAAGTTTTTTCAAACTTTATCATTAGCTCTTTTGAGTCCGGAGAGTTTACAGCATGTGTCATCTCCATTTTACAGGTAAGGAGACCAGCTCAGAGAGGGTAAGGGTCTTGCCCATAGTCACAGAGGTAGGAGGTGACAAACCCAGCCACTTCCCGGGTTTTCTAATTCCAAATCTAGTGCTCCTATTACACAAAAGAAGTACAGTCCCTGCCCAAGATAAATCAGGCAGGGCCAACGGTTAGTCTTGTTCTTTTGTTCCAGCTGTCCAGACCCTAGAATTGATTATGTTTCCAATCCAATGCTTTTTATCATTCAGACAGACCACTGTGCAAGAAGCCTAGGTTTCTTTTCCAATTTTACTTCTGACAGCTTGGTGGGTTGTGGCAGGATGCCAGAGTTCTGTGGAAATCAATCATCCCTTAGGAGGATGCTACAGGTCCATAGCACCTGTGAATGAGAATGTGGTTCTTGTCTCTTTTGTTTCCTTTCCAGAGCCCCAACTCTATACTTACGTGTATGTGTTTAGCATGAGTACAGTGTCTGGCGCATAGTAGGTGTTCAATGCACATGTGAATTAACCGCATATCAGGGCAGGGACTCAAGGCATGGAGTATTCATGTGTCTCACCTGGTAATGTCCCTCAGTGTTCACCAGCCAGTTAGCACCAAAAGGCTTCATCTGGATTAAGAGCACCAGGGACTCCCCTCACCATTATAGAGCTCCCCATCTTGCCCTAAAGTCTATAGAGAAGGCGAGTGGAGCCAATGCATAAAAGTGAAATGGAGGCTCTGACTACTTCTTTGCGGAGTACAAATGAATCCTGACATGAAGAACGTGACAGAGAAGTCTAACACCTTCTCGGGTGGCAAGGAAAGGATGCTCAGGCACGGGCTCTGTGCCTTTAGGCTGCACACTCGAATATCATGTGCCTCAATCAGCTTTTCCCTATTCATTTGCATAATCTTCTGTTATGGGCCTGCTCCAACACTGTTTCTTACAGTAGCTAAAATGAGTTTCCAAATACAACCAAGATATACCTGGCCCTTTGCAGAGTGCTATGGCAATCTGAGAAAGAGCCCATTTCAGTCATAGGTGGTAACATACAGAAAGACATTTAAGACCTGCCAGCTACCCACATCTGGGTCTAGACTCTCCTTAAGGTGCCTTAGGAGTATTTATTTAAAGATAAGATGTGTATGGGTTTGGCCTCTTTCTGCAATTTGGAGGGTGGAAGCATCTTGTGATGGGCATTTAGGCCTCTGAGCCCGACAAGGCACCACGACTTCTCATAAGAAGCAATGTTTTCAGGCATGGAGAGGAATCTGAGTGTGACCCAGCAGTGACCCTCCCCAGTGACCTTCGGGAGGGAGGGCCTGAGCCTGGATCTGGTTCTGAAGCCAAGGGACCCACTATTATTGGTCACACCTCAAGCTTTGAAGGATTGCTCTTCAGGCTTGAAAAAAAAGTAAGATGGCCTCTGTGTGGCCTTGTGTTTGTTGACAGATGTAAATGTCTGGAAGAAGGAGTTAGGGCAGAGGAAGCATAGTCTGATGGTCCATATCAGGAAGAAACTCAGGGGAAAATCCAAGGACCCAGTAATAACGTTTGGATCCCTGTAAGCCAAGGTAGGAGAGTACAGGGTCGTCCCCCAGGAAGTGTGAATACACTTGTGACAAATAAGAACAGCTGGGAATCAGACTGCCCTAACCTCAGAGAGAGGTAAGGGTGTGAGACAAACAGCATTCCACCAGTGTTAATCCCGTGGGGGAAAAAAGGGTGTTAGGCAGAGGAGGTTTCCGTGTGTGAATCACTCAGAGCAGAGCCCACAATGGGATCCAAGAACAAAACCATTTCAGAAACTGATTGCTAGCGGTGCATGTTAGGCTGAATACAAAAACTAAAGGTAAGTGTTTAGAACCTTGTTTTAGAGTAATTTATCAAATAATTTTATTTCTGTTGAATCTGAAAAAAAATTTTAAAAGAGGGCTTGTATTTTACGTATCCTTTTTGAATTTCATTTTTAAATAATTATTAATTTATTTTAAAATAAATCTAATAATTTATAAAAATAAATTTATAAAATAAATTTATAAATATAAACTATATATTATATAAATATAAATTTTAAAAATATATGAATATATATATAAATTTATAAAATAAATTTAATATTTATTTTTGTTAATTTCTGTGGCAAGCTGAAAAGAATACAGGTGCTTCACTAGTGATAATTTGAGAAGAACCAGTTAGAAGGTGATTGGGTGTCCTCGGTGGTAGATGGTGGAACAGTAGACAGTCAAGTTGAGGGGAACTCAGTGAAGACTAGACACACAAGGAAGGTTTCCTGGTGGTGGGAATAAAGTTGGCGTTTGGAGGATAGGCAGTATCCTGCTGAACGAAGATCACTCATACAGCTGGGAGGGAGTACTCCTACTTGGACTAGGCTTGTTTGAAGGCTGCTTTCAGTGCATATACATTCTGTCCCAAGCACTGTACTGGCACAAATAGGAGCTGTTGACATGGAGGGCTGAGCACTGTTGTGGGAGTCAGGGCCCTGAGTTCTAGATAGGGTTCTGATAAATTTTCCCTGGGTAGCCCTGAGAAGGTTACTTGACCCCTACTAGGCTGGAAAAGACTGTCTCTCATGAATGATACTTAGCTCAAGCTAAGTATGAAAAATTCCCAATGAAATTTTTGGTGAGCCAATGGATGAACGGGTTTTGGTTTTAACACTTGAAAAATGAGAGGAGCAAGATAAGATTGGTGGTTTTCAAATCATAAAATGAGAAATCTTGCAAAGCTGCACTGAGGTCCAATCTGTAAACTCAAACCTTTACTCTTGAGCTTCTGTAGGATTTCATTTGAAGAAGGAACTCCACTGCTAAAATAATTTTGGGGAAATACTAGATTTGATGATTACTAAGCCATATTCTAGCTCTGACATTTTCAGATTCTAAGTAGATAGGAATACAAATCACAAAGGCCATGAAATCACTGGCTTAATGAATCAACTACTGCACAAAAATAGACATAGGCGATATAAAGATATGCTAGAATATTGGGGCTGGTGGGGTCCAATCGGCTGGCAGAGCTCTCAGTGTGAAGGTTGTTGATGAGCTTCAGAAGAAGGATCCGTTGATCTCCCAAAAGTGTATGTAAAATTTTCTAGGCCATTGAGTATCACTTGAGAGTGCTATGGTTGTATGTAACAGACACGTAACACTGGCTAACATAGAGAGCACTGCCAAGTCTGGCCACTCTCATGGCTTAAGTAAGCAAATGGTTTGTCCTTTTCATGTAATAAGCCTGGAGGCAAGCCACCATTGGAGACTGCAGGCAAGTCTGGACGATTTGTTCAAGGCAGTCATCAAGATCCAGACTCCTTCTAGCATGTGGTTTTTTACCTAGTGGTCCCTCTCTAGCTGTTACATCTGCTTTCCCAGGATTGGGATGGGGGGAATTCAGAAGTAGTGCCAACTGGAAAAATTGGGAAAGTCATAACTTTTCCAAAAGCCTCACCTGGTAGACTGCCACCTTCATCTCAATGGCCAACCTGTCCAGCAGGAAGCTCTGGGAAATCAGGTTTTATTCATTGATCAAAACTGGTATCCTATTAATAATAAGGTGAAGAAGAAAACAGGTAGGTACAGACCTTTCGGTATTCACCATCATACATATGTGATTTTTTTTACATTGCCAAAAATATCTTTAAAGAAGGAGTTGATTTGAAGAATATGTAGAAGGAGGAAAGCTAGAGACATGGTTTTGCAGGGAAGACAGAAAAGGACATTAGAGCAAGTAGAAGGACGTGTGTGAGCTTGGGGGTGACAGCAGGAAGGTCCTGTGAGGGAAGACAGAAAGGGTAGTGACTGCTCCTTCCTTGTCTGGCACAGGGACCCTCAAGTCCAATGAACTGAACTTTAGCTTCCTGCTACTCTCCTCCTTCCCCTGCCCCCCTAAGCAGAAGTGTCCTTGTGTCATTGGCATGGTCAGGGGCCCAGGACCCAGCCCTGAGGCTGAAGAGACCCCTCCTTTCCCTCAGGCCTTGGCTGTGGGAGCCCAGAACCCCATCAGAACGCCAGCACTGGAACCAGTGCTCAAGGACCTCACTCTCTGGGACAAAAAATCAGACCAGATGCTGCAGTCTGTCTCACCTCTCCGTCCTCCTCCTCGCTGGGGGAATGGCACAGGGTCAACAGGCAGTGAGTAAACTGAACATGGGCTCTCCATTCCAGGAGCAACAGAAACCATCCAGAAGACCCACTCGACCATGTCTCTGTGGCTACCTTTCCGAGGCAGATGGAAGTTGGGGCGGAAGAACTCATTGCGGGGCTCCTCACAGCTCTCCAAGCAAGACTATGAGTCCCTGAGGGAAAGGTGCCTGATGGAAGGCCACCTCTTTGAAGATGAGAGTTTTCCAGCCAGTCTGCGCTCGGTGGGCAGCGGGCCCCTGCTGCGGAAGCTGCCACCTGGCCTACAATGGAAGAGGCCTCCGGTAAGGGAGGAGGGAGCTTCTCCACAGTACACACACACACATACACACACACAAGTCAGCCCAGACCTTTGTTGGGGAGTGTTCCAGATGCCATGTCTTACTCACTGCCATTGATCCCCAGGTGAAGGCAGTGGGTGAGTGCCCACATTCCCATTCTCTAGATGGAGAAAACCAGGGGTGGTGCTGAAAGGGATCTGAGATGTGATCTCCCTCGGCCCCTACCCAGAAATACGCTGGGCAGCCATAGTCGAAGTACTGTTGGGTCTCATCCAAGCTGGCAGGGCATCCTGAGCCACCACCAATGTCATCGACCAGGAAGACACATTCTCACATACCTTCACCCTTAACCCTTAAATCAGACCCATGGAAGACATAAATTAAGAAGCTATTAATCACCTTACAACAATGTTCTTCACTTTCTAAAGTGCTTTGACAATTCCTTTAAAAGGCAACTTACTGTGTTCAAAGGCAATCCAGCCCCCACCAAACTTGAACTATACAATAATTTTCCTCAACATGGCTGGGGAACAAAGTGGAGTCAGGCTTGCCACAGATTCACCACCCTCTGGGCCCTGTTCAGCCTTCCCATCAAAGCGTATGGCCCCAGATTAAGTCCCTTCTGTGTGCAAAATCCCCATGTGGGCCTCCCAAACTAGATAACAGCCAAGATTCTACTTTTCCCTGAAAATTTGGGAACTGCTGATGTAGAGTCTGTCACACCTGACATTGGGTGAGCTGTGCCTATGCTGAACATGAGGGCTTTAGTCCTCACTGTGGAGCAGAGACCACCTGCCCCACTCCCACTGCCACCCCCCCCGCATGTAGCACAGAAAGGCAAAAAGGCCATTCTCTTGGGCGGTAGGGTAGGAAGGAGGAGGAGGAGGAGAATCAGGACAATGGGAAGATCTCTAAGAAAAAATATGAACACCCTCTAAAAGACATACTTCTATTTTAACAGAAACTCCAGGCAAAGGCATTTTGGGTACCAGTGCTATTTCTCAGGATCCACACAGAGTTCTCCCGGACTCTGGCTTCCATGGGCTGCAAGAAGGAATGAGAAATGTGATGGGCTGAATCCATATGCTAGCTTGCCTGGGACAGCCCCGATTTCATATATATTCCATATCTGTGTCCCCATAAGTCCAGTCTTGGGGTATGGGAAACTACGGTCCCTGTAGCTCAAGGAGCTTCTTGGTCAAAAGGACAATTCTGTCTGTCCCCTGCAGGAGTTACACCGCAATCCCCAGTTCTATTCTGCCAATGCCAAAAGGCTGGACCTGTGCCAGGGAGTGGTAGGTAAGTGTGTACAGCCCCTGGACATGCAGACCTGGCAGCCACGAGCCTGACCCAGCCAAGGCAGAATGGAGTGGGAAAGAGTGGATCTGAGAGGCCCCAATGGGGGAAATGGCCACCCTGAACTCCACCTTGAAGTCCATGTCCTTCGCCAGGAAAATGATAATAACTGGTCCTCTGAGGGTACATGGGAATTCCAAAACTTTCCCCTAGGACAACCCTCATTACCAGTTTACAGGTCTGGGTTTTGTCTTGGAAGAATGTGCTCCCTCTGTTCTAGTCCCCATAATGAGTCCTTTTTGGCACGCCAGTCACTAGATGCTCCATCTAGAGTCCAAGTATATAGTCCAAGCCTATCCTCATCCTGACTTTCTTTTTGGGGGGACTAGGAAAAACCCACGGCCACAAAGGAAGGCACAAATGTAGCGATACCTGTTTCACAGGTGGGGGTAATGGAGCGTGGAAGGGTTGAGATCTTTCCAGAAGAGCATACATCAGTTACAGAAGCAGGACTTTAGAAAAGTTTGGTTGTGTTTGCGTCCAAGTTCCTGAGGATGTGGCCTTCAGGAAGCTGGTCCAGGAATGTGGTTCAGTTCTTGGTGTCAAGTTGAGATTCCTGCCAGTGCTCTTCCCCACCTTCTGCTCACTCAACTGTCTTCCTCCTTGGTATATCTTTCCCTTCTGCTAAACTGGGCTACAAGCCCAGGGAGAGAAGCAGCTGGGTATAGGCATTTCTTGCATGTAATGTCTTCAGTAGATTGATGCAAACACCTGTAGAATGTAGGAAGTACACCGTGCAGATGCTGTGTGCTCTCTGGCTTAGGAGACTGCTGGTTCTTGGCTGCTTTGCAAGCTCTGACTTTGCACCAGGACATCTTGAGCCGTGTTGTTCCCCTGAATCAGAATTTCACTGAGAAGTATGCTGGCATCTTCCAGTTCTGGGTGAGTAACTTGCTGGTGCCCCAGCCTGGAAGAAGCCTTAGGAAAGAGGGGTCTCGGGAGAGTCGTGTCTTTGCCCCCTGGGCTGACCATCTTCCATGGCAGTCCTCACTCACTAGTGGGCACTTTCTCCTTCCAGTTCTGGCACTTTGGGAAGTGGGTGCCAGTGGTGATAGATGACCGACTCCCTGTGAATGCAGCTGGCCAGCTGGTGTTTGTCTCTTCCACCTACAAAAACTTGTTCTGGGGAGCTCTTCTGGAAAAGGCTTATGCCAAGTAAGACAAACACCAGAAATCTTTTCCCTTCCCTTTCCCTTTCCCTTTTCCTTTCCCTTCCCAAATCCCCCTTCCCTTCCCCTCAGCTTTCCCTAATGGATGGAGTTGTTTAACAAGGACAGGGACTCAGTATATATTTTCTCCTTTGCCTCTGAGATGGAAGGAAGGAGTAGCAGGCATATACCCAGGAAAGAACCAAGCAGGGGCTTCACTAGACTCATTTGGACCATGCCAGGCTGCAGTATGAATGCCCCTTCCCTTCTACTCCCATTTGTACTCCTTCCCTGGGCAGGCTCTCTGGCTCCTATGAAGACTTGCAGCGTGGGCAGGTGTCTGAAGCGCTCGTGGACTTCACTGGAGGGGTGACAATGACCTTCAATCTAGCAGAAGCCCCTGGCAACCTCTGGGACATCCTAACCCGAGCCACCTACAACAGAACGCTCATTGGCTGCCAGACCCACTCAGGGGTGCGACTGGGCTGTGTACCAGCACCGTGTCCTCTCCTGCTGCCATCCCCTTCATCTGCCAGCTTCTGTTCTCACCTAGCGTGGTCCCCAAGACCCCCAACCAGCTCTCGCTCCTGGAGTCCTGGTGTTCAAACCCGAGCAGCCAAGCAGAGCCCTCAGGGGCCAAAGTCAAATGCTGATGGTGTAGACAAGCAAGCTAATTGTGCCTAAGTGTCAACCAGGTGCAAGGGGCTGTACTAGCACAACTGGTCTTTACTGACTAATTTAGCAAAAACCAAGAACATGGAACTAACATAGGGAGCGCTGGGTTTGGCCCCGCCCCCACAAGCGACCACCCTGTCACCCCACATGATGGTTTAGCAGCTCCGAATGTGAGCTCGTCTTCTGTCCAAAGGGATGGGAATCATGCAGAATGGCATCCTGACTTAGAGGCTCCAACGAGTGGGTGCTGAAGAGCTTTGACAACTGTGAGGCCACTGTGTGGGTCTCCCTCAGCCCTCCCCATAAGCCCTTGCTCCAGCCACACAGGTCCCGATGCCCCTCAAATAACCTGTACACAGCCGCAGGCTGACAGGAGCTCTCTTGTCTTCACAGATGGAGAGGGTGCTGGAGAATGGGCTGGTGGGAGGCCATGCCTATACCCTCACAGGAATCAGGAAGGTGGGTGGAACCAGCCCCTCTGTTTCCCCTCAGGCCCCCCCTTCTCTCTCGGGGCTTCTCACCAAGGCTCTGGTGAGCATTATTAGCTCTGCCCAGTCTCGGGGGCCAATTCTTTACCTGCTGAAGCAGGGACTGGGCTCTCTGCACCTGTGCATCTGTGTTCTGGAGTGACGTGGTGGGTCCAGCCTGGGCCACCTGCAGGGCACCACCCCAGCCCCTCTGCCCTGAGGAAGCCCTGCCAGTCAGCCACCCAGCCCTGCTGGGCCTCACTGCCCTTCCTCGAGACCCTCTTTGCTCTGGGCTTACCACTGACAACCTTCCCGTCTGGGGCTTCCCACCCAAATTCCTGCTTCTTTCTCACACACTCCTTTCTGTCAGCCTCCTTTCTGAATAACTCTCCATGGTTATTCATCTTTTGAGCTGTGCTAAGCATGGAGGGAAAGAGCCATCAGACAGGGACCCTACCTACACGGAGCTCAGGGATGGAGACAAATTGTATGTAAAAATGGGAAGTAAGCAAAGTAGAAAGTGGAGGGAAGAATAGAGAAAAGGCTTTAGGGGCTCAGGGGTTACTGAGGAGACATTTGCCTGGTTGGGTTGGGGAATGTCGGGAAAGGCTTCATAGAGGAGGTGGCATTGAGCTGGCCCCAGAAAGGTCAGTAGATTTGTCTGAGGGAGAGGAGTACTCTGGGTGGATGGGGCATGCCGGTGAGAAACATGCAGGTTCCATCATCGAGGGCCCCCGATGTCCTCTAGACAGCCTGACGTCCCCAAGTCCTCCAGTTCCCTTTTACGCGGCCAGATCTCTTCAACTCAGCTCCCACTGTCTTCCTCCGCCTCCCAGACCTGCATCAGTCATGTGTGTGTGTGTGTGTGTGTGTGTGCGCCAAGAGTTTTTCATGTATTCCCATACTTCTTTAACAAAACTTAGACTTTATTAATATTTAGTTATATGTTTATGTCCATATTTTGTTTTATATTTATTTAATATATTTATTTTTTTATTTTTTTGATTTAACGTTTTTACCAAAATGTAGCACTTCCTGTGCACTAAGTCATGGTCCGGCTGCTTCACAAATGTTAACAATTCTCACAACAGCCCTGTGAGGGGGTGTATTAGCGTCCCGGGCCTGCCGTAATAAATCACCGCAAACTGGGGGACTTCAAGCAACGGAAATTTATTCTTTCACGGTTCCGGAGACCAGAAGTCTGAAACCAAGCTGTCATGGCAGCCTGTGCAGGCGGAGTGGGTGGTTATGGGGATTGTGGTAGGGGGTTCTTCCTCACCTCTTCCGGTTTATGGCGGCTCCTAGCACTCCTTAGCTTCGGCTGGAGAGCTCCCGTCTCCACGTGGCCTTCTCCTCTGTGTCTCCCCCACCCTTAGTTTCCCTTCTCTTGTCACTGGGTTTAGGACTCCGCTAATCCACGGTGATTTTTCTTTTCTTTTCTCTTTCTCTCTCTCTCTCTCTCTCTCTCTTTTTTTCTCTTCTTCTCTCTCTCTCTCTCTCTCTCTTTTTTTTTTTTTTAAGATTTTATTTATTTATTTGAGAGGAGAGAGTGAGCCAGAGAGCACAAGCAGGGGACAGGATGCAGCAGAGGGAGAGGGAGAAGTGGGTTCCCCACTGAGCAGTGAGCTGGACCATGGGGTTGATCCAAGGACTTGAGCTGAAGGCAGACGCTAACCTGACTGAACCACCCAGGCACCCCTCCAGGGTGATTTCATCTCAAGTTCTTTAATTCTATTATGTCTGCAAAGACCCTTTTAATAAATAGGATTACACTAGGGCAGCTGGGTGGCACAGTCGGTTAAACACCCAACTCGGTTTCAGCTTGGGTCATGGGATCGAGCCCTATGTCGGGATCTGTGCTCCATGTAGAGTCTGCTTGAGTCTCTCTCCCTCTGCCCACCAGCCTGTGCGCACTCTCTCTCTCTCTCTCTCACTGAAATAAATAAATAAATAATTAAAAATAAATAACTAAATAAGTTCACGCTGACAGATATTGGGTGGATCTGTCTTTGGTTGGGGGGGGGCACCATTCAACCCATTACAGCAGACGTGGCTATTAGCTTTACTTTACACATGAGGAAACAGACCCAGAGAGGGTAAGTAACTTGCGCTAGGTCTTGGCAGCTCTAAGAGGCAGAACCACTTTCTCTTCTCCCCACGCTCAGGGCCTTCCGTCTTCCACTTCAAGGTCTCATCTCAAGGCAGGCACGGATCTCACCCAGATCTCTGCAGCATTTGCGTTTGGCACTCAGCCCAACCACCGAAATTGCTTCTCATTTTGCACAGGTGACCTGCAAACATGGACCAGAATATCTAGTCAGGCTGCGGAACCCTTGGGGCAAAGTGGAATGGAAAGGAGACTGGAGTGACAGGTGAACACCCAGGACAGGCTGGCGGGGGTGAGGATGGGGCAGGGCAAGCCTGCGAAGGAGGCTGCCCTCTGCACGACAATTCAACATTGTTCTTCGTGCTCTAGCTGGATCAGGAGAGCGGTCCGACGGTGAAGGTCGATCGCTCACATTTATAAGATGCTTAATGACATATAGATGGTTTTCTCATTCATTATAATAACCGAGCTAATGTTTACTGAGAGCTTGCCAGCACTGTGCTAAGCCCTTTGAATTTTTTTCCTGCCCTTATTTATTTAAAAATAAAAATTACCTTGACTTTGAGCAGGCAGAGACCTCTCTTATGTGCCTATTTCCTTCAAGCACTTTGAGTATTTATTATCTCTGTTCCTCTGAACAGTGCTCATATAGGTAGGGAATTTTATCCCCATTTTACAGATGAAGAAACTGGTGATTAGTGAATGAATCACTTAAGGTCTTTGGAGTTGAATCCGTGTTCTGTCCCGGGCACGGTTCAGTGTGCTTTGGGGCCCACTGGGTCAGAGACAGACAGATCCGGATTGGCCCGGACCTTCTGGTTCCGTGTCATGACCTCTGGGAGCTCTGCTCAGACCAGAATGGGAGTCTCTGTGTCACCCTCCAGGGATTTCGTTTCAGGCAGGAGTCTGGGTGACGTTGGGATTCACCTCCCCTTCCTCTGGATCGTAACCTGGTGCTGCCTCCTGTCTAATGTTTGAAGACAGTTGTTTTCTATATTTTGTCGCATATTTAGTTGTTTCTGTGGGGAAATACTACAGGAAAGCCTTACTCCCTTGTGATCAGGCACAAAAGTTCAAAACGATGGGCTTTGAAAATACGTAGTACCAAGGTCGTTTCAAATGTGCTCGGACATTTCGTAATTTTGTGACTTCGGGAAAGTGATTTCATCTGTTTTAGCCTCTGTTTCCCAACATCTCAAATGGCAATACAAATCCCTACCTTGCAAGCTTGTTGTTAGCCTTAGGTGAGATAAAGCCTGTGAGGGGCCTGGCCCAGAGCTTGGTGCCCTGTGAGGATGAATTACTGTTCCATGTTGTCTTTAGAAGACGGGATGTGAGATTCCATTGTTTGCAAAGCAGCTCGAGGAGGAGAGAAATAATGACACTTCTCAGCATCTCCCCCACGTCCCCCCAATCCTTCATCCCCACAGAAACACCCCTTTTCTCTTTTCAGCTCAAGTACGTGGGAGCTACTGAGCCCCAAGGAGAAGATTCTGCTGCTGAGGAAGAGTGATGATGGCGAGTTCTGGTATCTGACCTGGGGACTTGGGGCCAATGCTCTGGCTTCCATTTGGATACCCTGCCTGCCAATATTTACTGGGTGCCACACATGTGCCCGGCAGCCTCGTGTGCAGAGATCGCAAAGACCGGTTAGGGACCCGCAGCTCCCGCAAGCCGTCACAGTCCCTATGATGAGAGCTGTGACTTCTGGCGTGGCGCTCAGTGGGCACTCGGTGCCGAGCAAGGGGGCGGCCACTTCCTTCTCCCTGCTTTCTACCCTGTCTCTTGTATCTCTCAAAACACTCAAACCCAAGGTTTTATCTTTCCTGGCCTAAAAGAGAGATGAGGAAAGAAGGCATTATAAACTCTAAGCCACCTCGGAGTACCATGGCCAGACTCCCACCCACCCCAAAGCCACTCACCCCCTGTTATGAGAAGCCACCAAGACACCTTGAGTGGATGCTGTTTCTGGGTGTGTGATGGGAGCCCCACCTGCTCCCCTTTCCCTTCTCTTCTGGCCCTTACTATTAACTTCCACCCTTGTTCCCCTGGGCCCCTCTTCCCCCATTCTGCATTCTTTCTAGACTGCTGTGACCCCTCTCTCTTTGGAAGTGGTCGCTGAACTCAACAGCCCTGAAAGTACTATTAATTTCCACTTTACGGATAGGTAAACGGAGCATCAGCCAGTGCAGATAGCTTGCTTTGGGTCTCAAAGTTAGTGAGTAGGGCCTGAGGCTTTTATCAATGAACAGTTGAGAACTGACTTGTACAATTATTATCGGGCATTTATATCTCAATCCACCAGTCAGGAACGCCCCAGTTCAGCTTTATCATTGCAATCGGCACAGCAAGAATGTTTCCCCGGCACACTTTGCAGGAGGCTGCTGCCAGCGACGGGCTGGGGTTGGGGAAGTTTTCTCGATGGCCCATGTCCTCTGATGCACCCTCACACTGATCAAGGCAGCGCTGCTCTCCTGTGTCCCAGGCAGGCTCAGCTGGACAGAAGGGGGAAGTCACTGGGCTGGGGCTGGTGGGACTGCTTGGTTCTGCGCCTGATGAACAGACATTGTGCTGTGCCCCCGTCCTCTCCACAGGATGACTCTGAAGGACTTTAAAGCACATTTCATGCTTCTGGTCATCTGTAAACTGACCCCAGGCCTGCTGAGTCATGAGGTGGGCCAGAAGTGGGCCTGCACCCTGCGGGAGGGGAAGTGGGAGAAGGGGAGCACGGCCGGTGGCCGGATGAAGTCGCCCCGAGGTAAGCAGGTGCACAGGACCTGGGGTTCTGGGGGGCTGGAGTGCCAGCTTGGCCACTCCAGTGGGAAGGTGGGCATCTCGGGGGCATCCAGCTGAGTGTGAGGAATTCTGATGGTCGAGCCGCGTGCTCTGCCTCTGGGCTGTGTCCTCGGCCCCAGGAAGGGACAGGCACACATGCACGGTAGAAGGAGGGGGGTTCAATCTTTGGTGTTAGGACAAGGCCATTTCTATGCTGAAATAACCACCCCTTAAAGGCAGGCTTGAAACGGTGATTTTATCCTATGTATCAGGCCCTCCTTGCCTGGGGATTGGTGGTGAAACAAAATTAAGGATTCTCAGCTCACCGGTTACAGGAGACAAAGGTGTCTGAAATCTCAAAGTGGAGAGATTTGGTCACTGTGTCCCTTTCTCCATGCTGGAGGTGCTGAGCCATCTCTTTGGAAGGAAAGGCCTGTAGGGTGTGATCTCAGGGGGCCAGGTGCCCTTGGCTCTGGCTCCCCGCTTTCACCGTAGTAGTCCTCCCAAAGGCTGAAGTTGCCCTTCAGCTAAGGCTTTGTCCCTGTTAAAATGCAAATCTCCCTGAAATCATGGACCTATTCTCAGTTAGCTAATACAGTCCCTTCCTCAGGCAGTCAGTGCCTACGGGGCACAAAGTCTGTGCCAGGAACCGTGCTGTGCAAAGGGGCTATGGTGATGAGAAGAGCTCTTGTCTGTGTGTCTGTAGAACACAGGGTGGGAGGGGTCGGGGGGATAGAGGGGAGGCCGAGAACTCCATTCTGTCCAGATGGACCTCAGGGAGGGAATCTTAGGACAGGTGCTCTGGGTCTGTGGGAATGTGATGATCAGGGAACCAGGGCCGGGCTCACCTCACTGCGTCCTGGTCCAGACACATTCTGGAAGAACCCGCAGTTTCTGCTGTCCATCTGGAGCCCACAGGAGGACAGGAGATTCCTGATGCCCTGCAGCGTGCTGGTGTCCCTGCTCCAGAAGCCAAGGCACCGGCACCGGAACCGGAAGCCTCACCTCGCCATCGGCTTCTACCTCTTTAGGGTGAGTGGGTCTCCCGGGCATGCAGCCTCACGGGGCATCTCCCACCGCTGGGCATCCTTCCTCCTTGTTTCCTGTCCTCTTCACCATCTGTATGTCTACACACAGACCTGGGTGCTGACCTTGACTCTGTCCTTTGGGAATATGTGATCTAGAACCCATCACCTGCGGGCCCTCGAGCACCCACTTCTTCATCTGTAGAGTGGGGATGCTGATATTTATGCAAAGAGTAGACCAGAGGGACATCGTGCACCAGGGCGCCTCGTGGTGCCCGGCACACAGTCCATAAAATCAATACCGCTGTTCTTTTACTCTCCCCAAAAGTCAAGGTTGCCTTCCCTCACCCTTTCCCAGAATTCCTGATGATGGATTAAAATGTCACTGACGAGAACAGCAAGTCTTATGGGAGAGACGGGGGGCCCTTGGGGGAGCCTTCTTACATATCAGCCTCCGTTAGTTTGTTCTTGAGGAGGAGCTGCTTTCCCTGCCTAATGAGGCCTCTCTTTTCTCTGTTTTTCAGTTGAGCAAGGTGAGTGCCACCCTTGACCAGCTGGCCCCGGTTTGGAGTGCTGTCACGTGACAGGTTCAGCCTGACTGTAGGAACCTCACGGCACGTGCTGTGAGGACGTCCAGCAACAGTGCCGAAGGGATGAGCACTTGACATTCTTTCCACCCAGGGACCATGAGAAATCCTTCTGCCTCTATAGGGCTGTCTCTGAGCCTGGTGCAGAACTGATATATTTTAGAATTTATTACATGTAAGGTTAAATGAACTGACATGTGTTTCCTCAGCCCCACAAAGGAGCAATGGTGCCCATTCCTGACACGTTGTGGTTTTTCCTTTTCTCTCCTCACCCCCTTATCTCTCCACTGGAGCAGGTTGGGTTTGGCTAATCAGAGACCATCTGCATCCTGTCTCCTGGCCAAGGGCCCCAGGGCCGGCCACAAGCCCTGAGTATCATCTTAACTGGGACTCTTCCATCCTCTACCACAGTACTATGGTGACCCAAGGAAACTTCCTCCTGAGTTCTTCTGGGAAAATGGCCCCCTCAGCTGGCCCGAAGCATTTCTCACAGAGAGAGAAGTGAGTCAGGAACTACAGCTGGTGTCAGGGACGTATGTTATTGTGCCCTGCACGTCTGAGGCCGGCCAGGAGTCGGAGTTTCTCCTGAGAGTCTTCTCCAGGAAGCACATCTTTCAGTAAGGACCCAGGACTCCCCTGGCGGTTGGGGCCCCCTCTGGACAGGGGGGTATGGAGGAGGAGGAGGCAGACATGGCAGAGGATGGGGTCTGTGTGACCAACACAGGAGAGGGTAGGGAGAGCAGAAAGCTCCCTGTATGAAGAGCTCCCTTCTCCTCTTCCTCTCCGCTCTCCTAAGAAATGAACAATCTGCTAGACATGCGAGAGAAAAAGCTAGAACACGCCTGGACCTTGCCCTCCAGAAGCTCAAGGCCTGGAAAGAACAGGGATGTACGAGCAGTGGTTTATGCTACACTGTGTCCCATGCAAGTGTTTATCTACACAGGGTATTAGCAGAACATCAAGGAGGGGGATCTGAGGCAATCTCCCATGGTCCTGGGGGCAGCGGGAGTGGCATCAGGGAGGTGTTAATTTCTAGGAGATGCATGGGGGTTGTGCACACGAGGGGATGCTGTCATCAATGAATCGGCTTGGATCCGTAACTGTGTGCGAGTGAGTCAGTAGACACACTTTCCAGCCCAACATCTTCTGCTCATGATTGTTTCGATATGACAGCCCGTCAGGGCTTAGAATCCAGTTCTCTTTCTTTTTATTTCATGGTTTGGCCCTATGTATTTGACCTTGAGCCTCACTGCCTAGCAGTGCCGAGTTGTATATATGTGTAGGAGTCGCTCGGTGAGGGTGGGGACAGTGGAAGGCGTGCCAGGCGCGGAGATGAGCAGCAGCCCCAGGCACATGGAGAGGGACTAGCAGTGTGTGGGGCCACGTGGCTGGACTGTTGACTCTAAGGAGAAGTGAGGGGAGAGGTGTGAGAGCAGGGTGAGCCCACATTGGCAGATCAGCTAACAGACTTGGAGGAGGTGTTCCCTGGGGAGGGAGAATATTGGCCGAAAGGCTCCCAAGATGCCCGCCAAGGATTAATTCTGCCCTTTGTTTTCCCTCAGTGAAATTGGCTGTGACGCCAGTGCTGTTTTCTCTAAGGTACGTAGGCAGGTGAGATTCCCCATGCTGGGACCGTTTCCAAAGAATGGTGGGCTTTTCCCCTCACGTTCATGTGTCTGGGGAAGAAGTCTGCAGATCCTAAGGTCCCTAATCTATGGCACTCATACTGTGTTACTTACTGTGCCCTAAGGGTCCCTAGGTTGTGCTATTTTTTGCACCAGGAGAACTGTCCTTCTGGTCAGGTCCTTGTCATGGAGGGCCCAGAGCCGCAGGTACACGAGTTATACATTGACTTGCTTCTGCTTCTTTCTACCTCGTATTTCTTTTATCCATTTCACTGTTTGCTACTTCCCCAAAGGCAGCGAGAATTGGAAAACCAAAGGAGGTATAAATGCTGTAGTAGGAAACGTAAGAAGATGCTCAAGGTCCCACTTGGGGGAGGGGGGTCATGAAACACGAGTGTATGCATCAGCGTCCATTCATCCAGATGAATGACGAGGTCTTTCCGTGTGTCTGCTCCTCTAGGAAATAGTGGACCAAAATGAAGGGCAGGATGAATTCTTCACTAAACTCTTTGAGAAGGTAAGTTGGCCAGAGGTGGTGGCGAGCCGAGGGCAAACCAGGGGACAGAGTGGAGCCTAGAATTCCATGGAGGGTGTGTTTGCAGCCGCCTGACCTTGAGTACGAAGTGTGATGTAAGGCTACTCTTTCCCAAACTGCCACTTTCTATTCAAGTCCTCACGTTTTTAGACAAGTAAGCGGAAGAGGATTGTCTCCAGAAGACTCCTGTAAAATACGAAATCTGTTCTTGAAAGCGACATTGATTTGTTAGTTGTAGGAGAAATAGCTTTAATCTTTAATTCCTAAGAAAATGGAATTGAGAGTTAAGAATCATTGCTGGCGGTGGTGTAGAGTGTGATGACCAACTCTAGGGGCCTGGCGGGGAGGGTGGCCCAAGGAGGAAGACCCCTTTGGGGGTCACCTAGAGAAGGGATAGGGCTGGGAAGAGGGCAATAGGGAAGGGGAGGGCCTGGGGCTGCATACCTGGTCCCCTTGAGGCCTTTCCTTGCCCTGACCCAGATCACAAGGCCAGCGGTGTGAGGTAGGGCTCTGGAGGCCACTCTGTCCCTAACCTGCAGGATGCTAGATCCGCTGAGGAACAAGATACGAAGTGCACTAGAAATCTGGCGTCGGACTGTGTAGTGATGTCATTAAAACTAGAAAAGCATGAGCTCCTTGTGTTACTCTGGATTTAATTCACAACATGCCTGCCCCTCATCTTCTCTCATATTCTCCCCTGGTATTTTTGCCTAATGTAGCCAGAGAGGATAGACAGAATCTTACATGTGTTGTTCATAAATGTTTTCCTCTCTACCAGGGATTTCCAAACATTTTCTGTTGCAGTCCTTTTTATGTTTTTTTTTAAGAATTTATTTCTGTTGCAGTCTTTTTATCAAATGGAATCTCATTGAGAACCCCAATATATATATAAAACAGATAAAAATAAATTATGAATGTGTATCTATTTTATAAGTCACATTGAAGATATATTTTATATGTATATTTTAAAGTTAAATTTTTTTTAAGATTTTATTTATTTATTTGCGAGTGAAAGAGAATGTAAGAGAGCACTCAGCAGGGAGCCCGATGCAGGGCTCAATCCCAGGACTCTAGATCATGACCTAAGCAGAAGGCAGATCCTTAATTGACTGAGCCACCCAGGAACCCTTTTTAAAGTTACATGTCGGTATAAAAGTTGCTTCTGATGAACTTTAGAACTTGGAGCCTTGGCTGAAGATATCTTATTAAGAATAAAATTCAGGGACGCCTGGGTGGCTCAGTGGGTTAAAGCCTCTGCCTTCGGCTCAGGTCATGATCCCAGGGTCCTGGGATCGAGTCCCGCCTCGGGCTCTCTGCTCGGCGGGGAGCCTGCTTCCTCCTCTCTCTCTGACTGCCTCTCTGCCTCCTTGTGATTTCTGTCTGTCAAATAAATAAATAAATCTTTAAAAAAAAAAGAATAAAATTCAAACCAAATTGTTTGCTGAACTCCTGAAGCATCTTGATAAAACCCAGTTGGAAAAACACCATTATTACAATGCTTCCTACAAGTTCCGTCCTGCTGGGGTTTCCTGGACTTGACTCCCCTGGCTTACTTACTCTGCCCGGAAGGGACATATATACCGTGCTGAACAGGTGCTGTAGTGACTTCCCAGCCCCCTTCTCCCGCAGCCCCTCTGCATCTAATGAGCCTTCGGTAATGATAATTTTCTCCTGCCACTCTGCTCCCACTTCAGTATCCAGAAATAAATGCAGTGCAGCTGCAGAAGATCCTGAACCACATGACCTGGCCAAGTGAGTATTTCAGAGTCATCCTGTAGGACTCAGGGGGCATGGCTGTTCTGAACTCAGGGTCTGCTCTCTTTCTCCTGTGGGACATGTGAGTTGCTGCACGACGGTCCCCTAGGCAGCTGTGTCTTACATCAGAGTGGGTCATGTAGTGGTAGAGAAATTTATACAGCTTGGAAAACAGTTATTTCCTTTCTTGTTTGGGGGGTTTTGTTTAGTTTTTGCTTGCTGAGTTTGAGTGTGTAGAGATGTATGGCTGTGAAAATAAAGATTTCTGATGTTTTGCTAGTTTGAGAATATCTGAGTACTTCTTTCTTGGCATATAGATTCCATGTGGAAGGACTGTATCCAGCCTGACCTATACATATTGTATTTATATACAATATAAGTACTGACTACCCCCCCCCCCCCGGGAGCCTTCTAATAAACTCATATTTAAGTTGAGCAACCTACTAAAATTTGAAGGAGGGGAACACATCCCCTCAGAGGGCTGCAAATGGCCAGTGTGGATGCCTTCATATGAAACCTGAGGTAAATTATTAAGAAAGCTTAAAGCCCGTGGAAAATTTTTTATATGTATATTTCAAGTGGGAAGCACATGATTTCTCCAGAGAGAAGAATGAAGTTCAAAATGAAAAAAGTAAACCAAACAATTAAAGAGTATTTGCCACCTAACATATGTGATCGCTTCTCCTTTATATGAAGCCAAGACTTCAGACCCAAACAAATTATAGTCCAGGGTGTTGTATAACTCAGAGCTTGAAATAATTTCCAGATGGTTCCTCATTGCCAAATTCAGGTATCATAAAAGAGCCAGAAGGAGAGATTCTAGAAATTATATAAGAATCCCCCCCCCCCACCACACACACACACCCCAGAAAGTAAATTCTAGGGAAATTATCTAGAAGAGATGGCTTGAGCACATTTATAATTTTTTAAATGTTTTGAACACAAGTATGCAAAATGGTTTCCCAAAGAATGTGTGGGCGGATCACTTTCATTTAGTCCTATGAGAGAATTTTTGGATTGACAGCTCAGAGAACTACTGCGGTTTTGGGTGAACTCCTTGGTAAAGTACCTGATGGAGAATGATGACGTGTGGGTTGGAAAGTAGCAATAGAGATGTAGTCACAAGTCTGATAACCATTCCCAAGAGTTACATAAATACAAAACCAGAGGGGGTAATTCTGTGTCCTAGATGAGAGTCGGCAAGTATAGATGAGAGTCCCAGGTTTCTACCCTTGGTCCCCTTCACTTCCTCAGCTTTTATCCATGACTCAGAAGAGGATACAGGAGGTGGGCTTATCAGATTTGTAGATGGCACAAAGCTGGAAGGAATTCTGCTATAATAGATAGCAGAATTGAAATTCAGAATGCTCTTAGCAAGCTGTGCCCAAGCCCAAAAGATGAAACAGAGTCAGGATGATAATTAAAAACTGACATTTCATTATTTTTTTTATAAAAATTGATCGCATGAGTTCCTGGCAGACGAGATCTCATTTTCATGGCAGCTTATGTGAAAGATATCTGGTTAATTTAGTTGACCTGGAACTTAACACGAGCTCACAGTTTCAAGTTGCTGCTAAGTAAGCTAATCTAAATTCAGGCTATATTTAATGGAAACCTTTAGATTTGTATTTCTGAAATTGCGTTCCAAGGAGTATTAGACACTATGAAGTTTTAGGAAGTGTTCCATGAAGCAGAAGGGGTTAGACTCTGTGGTCAATTGTGCTCGGGAAATTCTGCATTAAACAAAAACAAAATTTTAATGTTGGCTTCTCAGTACCTATTATAGGCTACGATGCACGGTGAATGGAGAAAAGGGTCCATAAATGCAAAATATTTCAAATACAGTTGAACTCAAGACCCTTTCTCTGCAGAACATCATTGTTGGAATATAATTTGGGGAATACAGCTTGAAGATTTGGAAAGTCATAGCCCCGCTGTACTCTGTCTGCTTCATTAAACCACAACCGAAGGAGTGCATTCTGGTCTTGGTACCGCGTGTAGAGAGAAGATGGCAAAGCATAGGGTCTAAAGGAAGGCTAAGAGAGCTTAGAAGCCATGTTTAGAGTAGAGGGGAGATGTTGAAGAGACATAAGCCTGTTTATGCCTTTCCGGAGGCAGAACTTGGACTAGGGACTAATTTTGGAGGAGGTTCCTTTGGAAGTAACCTAAATTCCTCCTTACTGGAGCTCTCCATCTGTATGAAAAAGTGAACACCCATGCCTGAGAGACCGTCCACCAAACATCTGGAGAAAGGATCCCCCAGTTTAGGTGGGGCTCGAACAAATTGATCTTCCAGCTCTCTTGCAGATTTGGGGATCCGTGACTCTGTGAGGTACCTAAGTCCTAGGTACCTGGGGCCACGGTCACCAGCCTACATGGAGGCAAAACTGCGTTGTGATCGTGTCGTCTCTGCGAGGGTTTATGGTGCTCCCTGGGTGAACCATAGCTGAGCCCTTTCTCTCTGCTGCCCTCTTGTTCTTACTCCCTGCTACCCCCCATAAATGACAGTCATTAGAACCTACAGGTGGCCTAGATAGCTCGGCCTCTTCCTGTTCAGAAAAGGGCTGTGCCATCCTAGGGCCACCTCCATGCACACTCTTTCTGTCCCTCTGCAGGTCTGGGGAGCGCCCGGCCTCTCTTCAGCCTGGACGCCTGCCAGGGGATCCTGGCCCTGCTGGACGTATCTTTTCAGGTTTGGGGCAGGAGGCCCGCCGCTGCTGTTGGAGAATTTCGCACTGGGCCAAGCTGCCTGGGTTTGAATCCCAACCTAAGCGCTTCCTAGCCGTTTGATCTCCAACAAGTCACGCAGCCTCGTTGTGGGTTCAGGTCCTTGAGTGCAGCAACGATGCTATTAAAAGCTGCTCTGTAGAATCAACGGGAGAATGTGGGGTAACCCAGGCCTGGTGCTTGGTGCTGTCATCCAAGGAGTCCTGAGTATTACCTGTGAATAACAAGAATCTTACTTGCCGATAGTGGGGATGAGGCAGCCACAGGTGCTGGTTAGGAGCAATCCTCCGGGTAACAAAGAAGCTGCCACAGGAGCCTCAGGCTCCCGAGTTTTCCGGCTGGTGACCAGGCCATGGCTGCTCCTCTTTGCAGAGCAGGAAAGCAGAGTAAGCCCCATGGCACGCCACCGACTCTCTTTTCCTGGCTCTCAGCCCTGTGACGTTTCTAGCAAACCCTCTGACTTTCTAAGTGGACCATTGAATGGCAGTTTCATTATCCAGGGTACAGAGAGGCACGTGGAATGGATAGTATGTGTCCGGGGTGGGAGGAAGTGAAAGTTACAAGTAACAAAGGGGGTCTTTGCAGAAATGTTGCAGAGGATGGTGTGTGGCCGCAGGCAGGTGTGCTAGGCGTCGGGGGAGGGCGCAGCCTTATCGCCGGCTGTAGGAACCTCAACAGGATCGTACTCTCGGAGCCCCCATTTTATCATCCATTTGGGGAGTAGTGAATATCTACCTCACCTGGGTGGTGAGAATGAAGTAACATAGGTCAAGCCTGTAACTCGGGCTCCAAGAAGACCTGCGTGTGGCGGTATTTGACCCAGTCTCTCTGATGCAGAGCTATTTGGACATGATCTACAAGGCCCAATCATTAAGTTTTTAACGTTTTATAAAATGACTAAATGTAAGAGCTGCCCTATGATGGACTCCCTCCAGAAGCTGGTTTTAACAATAATGGAGAAAAAAAGTGACCCTTTTTTTTTTTTTTTAAATTTAAATCCCATCAAATAGTCTGTGTCGGAATATCCTGTCTCCCTAAGTGCTAGCACTTAGGTCATCACCGTCATGCCCACTGTCCTCAAACTTCTCCCTGTGCGGCTGTGTTTCTGGCTCCTTCTGTCCCTTCCTAGCAAGGGCGGGGGCGCTCTGGGCTGGACGGACTAGCCAGCAGAAGCCAGGCAGGGCTATGAGACAAGGAGCAGGGCTGTCCACCAATGGCACCCTGTTGTGCGGAGGGCCCGCTGCTGCTCCCAGAGGTGTGACAGCAACTCCCCAGGCGGCTTTGACCTTAACCCTCTATCAGCTTAATGCTTCCGGCACTGTGAGCATTCAGGAGTTCAGAGACCTGTGGAAGCAGCTGATGCTCTATCAGGTAAGAACAAGTCTTCCCTAGACCTCCTTGCTAGGGCGGGGGTATGGGCAGAGATGGCAGTTCTGCGAAGCCGTGTAAGCACCACTCCCTTTCAGCTCCATGTACCCCACTGGTCACCCCGCAGCTCTCCCCTCCCTTTGGTGCGCCCGCCTTCCCTCTCTCCTAAACTCAGCCTGTTGCAAGAGTCTCCTGGATTTCTAAAGGGCACGTCTGATCATGTTGCTTCCTTGATGAAAGCTTTTTGAAGACCCCCTGTGGTCTTTGGATAAGGTCTGAGCTCCTTAGCAGGAAAATTAAAGTCCTGCATCAGCTGGCTTCTTCCTCCTTGCCCAGTTCTTACTGACCACCATCTCTCTTCTCTCCTGGGTCCAAAAGTCAGCAGGCCTTCAAGGTTCGGAGAATGCGCCTAAGTCAAGCACATTTAGCTATGCTCAGATTGTCTATCTGCGTGACAAAAAAACCCCACTCCTTTTCTCAGAAGCCCAGACCCTCTGCCTACTCCTGTCCTGGCAGCAGGCCATGCTGGCGGGGTCCCACTATGGCCGCTGCAGCGTGGATGCTGGGACACGGCGGGGCGGGGGGGGGCAGTTGGCTCACAGGTGATGCTTGCGAACACCTGATTCCCAAGCCTTTGGTTTGGGTTCTACGCAGGAGGTTTTCCACAAGCACGACAGCCACCGGTTGGGATACCTGAACAGGACTCAGCTGCGGGCGGCCATGAGGGACGCAGGTAAGCCCAGGCCGAGTAGGTCCTGAGGGACGCACCTGCTCTGGGCTGGGAGGGGTGGGGTGGGGCATCACTTCTCAAGTAATCCCAAGGCACAGAGCTGCTCCCCAGGTCCAGAGGCCTGAGGCTGTGGATCTGCAAATCACAGAAACGTGTGTTATTACTGGTCACAGCTGACAGTACTGAAGTGCTGAAGGTTCGGGCATCCACACTCTGGTTTAATCACCCACGCTGAGGGCTAATCCCCACTCAACAAAGAAGCAGTTACCAGTCAGAAAATTTCGTAAATTTGTCTGGAGCTTGAATCCAGGACTAGCAGACCCCAAAAGGGATGTTCTGGACCACTCTTGGACAGACTGCCTCCTGCCTTGAAGGCCAGCATCCCACTCTATAAAAAGATCCTCATGCTGGTGGCCTAAGGGGGTGGAAATGGGGAGTCGAGATGGAGATAACGTTAAGGGACTAACTAACTGAGCAGTCCATACTGAACCTCATGAAAGAAGACCCCCATGTTATCAGGATTCGGGTCCTAGAAGGGGAGGGACAGCTGCAGGGGCTTCAGGTAGAGGGGCGGGGGCACGAGGTCCCCAGCACCCAGGCAGGAATCTGTGTCTGACGCAGGGATCGTGCTCAGTGACGACATCTGCCAGCTGATGCTTGTCCGCTACGGCGGCCCCCGCCTCCAGATGGACTTTGTCAGCTTCGTCCACCTAATGCTGCGTGCGGAGAGCATGGAGGGTGAGCTGGTGGGAAGGAGGCAGGGTGGGAGCCTCCCCTGCACTCCTTGTGGATTTCCCCCTGTCCCCAGTTCAAGCAGGAGAGAGGACAGATGCTGGGGCAGAAACAACGGGCCAGGAGCTATAGGGACACGCTGGCTCTGTGCCTGAGAACCCCGCCTGCATGGCCCCAGACTCATGTACACCCCACCTGTCCCTGGGCCAAAGGTCTGAGGCAGCTCACTTGCCCTCGTAAAGTGTGGCCACATAGGGCTGAAACCAGGCTCCTGGCAGAGGGGACGGGTAGGAGGAGCCAGTGGCTAATGTTTCCATCACGCGTTAGCTGTGTTCCTTGCTGCTGCATTTTCACAGGTGCCTTCCAGAACTTAACCCAAGATGGCAAAGGGATATACCTCCAGAAGCCAGAGGTAAGCCTTTGTCCCTGGGGCGGTCGCATACCGTCTTAGACAGAGGGGGCCACAGCGGGTCCAGGCTCTCATGAACGAGTGGGGTTCTGGGGCCTTCGTTCTGCTGAGCTGGGGAGGTAGCCCCTCACTCACGGTACTTCTCCATTCATTGGTCCACTCTTTACTGAGCACTCAGTCTGTGCTGGGTGCATAGGCAGGGACCTACACTCTGGCTCAATGGACCCAATGATTGTGACCGCAGTAATGCCATGGGACAAATCCACCCAACTGTGACAGCAACACTCACTGAGTTCCCCAGTTACACGTCTGGGAGTCAGTGGGTCTCGGTTGGCTGGCTTATGATGGGTGGGTGAACTGGGGACTTTGCCGGTACCTTCATTGAGGAAGCTCTGGCCGGGCTGGTCTCATTGTCTCCGGACAATAGCAGAAGTACAGAGGAGCGAGCTTACACACGCAAGGTCTCCAAGGTCAGGCACATTGTGTTGTGCAATTCCTTCTGTTGTCTAAAGCAAGTCATGTGGCCAAGTCCACTTCCAACACATGGGGAATAGCCTTCTCTGTCATGAGAGGCACCACAGAGCCTCTTGTAGAGGGCATGGACACAGAGTGGGCAAGGACCCAGGCCAGCAATGAACTCCAGCACAAACAGAAATAGGGCAGCTGGTCTGAATAGGGCATTTCACAGAGGCCTTTCTGGAGGAGGTAACATCAAAGTGGAAACCTTGAAGATCAGAAGGAGCCAGGGAGGCTGAGTGGAGAGTAGGAAAGGCTCAGGCTAGAGGGAACAGTGTGTGTGGTCCTGGCGGGAGTAGAGAGAATGACAACTGGATCAAGATGAATCTGAAAAGATCAAGGTCAGATCTCTCTCAAGAGCTGGCCTAGCCTTCCCCCTAGGGGCAGGGATTCTGATCTTGACTGGGTAGCCTCTTCTCAAACCTCATACAGTGGTTTGCGTGTAATAAGAGGCTTGACAAATGTTCGTTGAGTGAATGAGATGATATGGCAACAAGACAAATGTGTGCCTGACACCGACGGTCTTCCCTGATGAATCAAACCGCACGGATTTACTGAGCACCTACTACTCTATGTCCGACGTGGGTCCAGGTAGTGTTTCCTGCAAAGACATAGGAAGCTGGAAATAAATTATGTTTTTCCTTTGTAAAAACACATCCTCCATTTAGTCTGCTTTAAAAGAGTCTAGTAAAAGCAGAGGTTTCTTCCTTGACCTCAAATGTCCATTCTACGTAGTATCTTTCCAAGATATCGGGATACTCAGCATGTGTCTTGCCTCAGTCACAGTCCTATCTGAATGTGAAGCTAGGAGTCAGCTGGAGGGGCAGTGGTTAGAATTTTCTGAGCCCATCTCCATCTCAAATCCCCAAGCCCATGTCCTGATCCCAGGCAGTAACTTCATAGCATAGGCTGAGAATTGGGAGAGCAGGAAAACATGAATGTGCCATTGAAATGGGCAGCCCAGAGCCCTAGCTGGATCCAGCAGAGCAATGTGCCATCATGGGAAGAGAACTGGACAGAGACCCGAGGTGAGCCCACAGCACTGCTTGTAACTAGCTGTGGGATCCTCGTCGAATCAACTTCAGTATGCCTGGGTCTCAGTTTCCCCACATGTGAAATGAGTGACCTGGGTTAGGTCGTCTCTAAGATCCTCTTCAGCTCTGAGCATCTCTGGCTGCACGAGAAGGAGATCCTCAGGGCCATCCAAGGACGTCTACAGGGAGTGGCAGCCAACTGGTTTGAATTTCACACTGGTTTTCTCTGATGCCATGGGTAACTCCAACCTTGTCATCTTCCTCACCAACATCATTAGCAGTATCGTTCTGATGTAAATGGCCTGGGAAGTGGTTTCTCCAGAGGTCCTCTGTATGTGAGACAGAGGGACTGTGCATCACACCCACATAAAGCTGTCAGACAAATGGGCCCATAAATGGAAACATGTAGACTAGCTCTAATGGATTTCTGCTACCCAGTTGGTCCACACACCTGCACACTGCTGTCCCGAGCACGCCAAATTGAATTCATGGCAGAAAATTGCATTGAGAATTGAATACAGAATCAGCCTGCATCTTGGGTATCATCATTCACTCACACCCTGAGAAGTCAAGGTTGATTATATTTCAGGTTGATTTATACTTACTACCAGATGGTGTGGTCCCTCTGGCTAAACCATCCATTACTGTCCTGTCTCCATGGCTTCTCAGGAACAAGAGGGGAGGAGGTCCCAGTCCTGTGTCAAGCTCCAGGGTCTGGTGACTGAAAAATGAAGCACCCTTAGCTGAATGTCAGGGATCTGCCTGAACTGACCATAATTTGCTTCCCCATTATGTCCAGTGGCTGATGATGACTCTGTACTCCTGAGAAGGCTGGGGCCCTGTCTGTCTTCGCTGAGGACTTTGCATACAGCTCAGAGGTGGCTTTTGGCGGACACCAGTCCACATGCAACCCATTTACAGTTCTTCAGGACCACGTCTCCAGTCATCATCTTCTCAGAGGGGAAGATTTCTTTTCTGCAGACCTCTCTTTTGGATAGGCAGTGTGCAAAAAGGGAAAGGAGTTAGCAGAGATTGCTTTGGACTTGTAAAGACCAATGGCCATTCTCAGGCCACAACCTTTTCACAAGCAAAGATATTACCTGATGTGACCTAAGCAAACTGATTCCAGGGTTGGTGTCTCAATCTTTAACAATCCTTCCTTCATGACCGTCCAGCTTCAGTGACCTCAGCCGAATGTTATCCCATTTGGGGCAGTAGTCTAGGTTTCAAGACCCGAGGAGAGACTAATATGCCCTTAAAAAACTGCGCCAGCTTCTAGAAATCGATAGAGGCCTAGGCTAGATTTCAACCGTGTGGAGGTGGGGTGAGGCTCTAGTGAGCTTTCGAGAACATGGAAAATGAGAGGATTGGCGGGGTCCAGGTGGGTTGGGCCAGCTCTGACCTTTGAGGGCACTGGACGGTCTTCTGCTCCAGGATCTCCAGGTGGTTGAAATTGGGGCGGGAACCATTGGATTTGTAACACTTGAGTTCTCCAAGGGCTTCCTGCATATAATAGATGCCAGTCTGTTTACTTGACCTCTGGACTATCAGATCCATTTCAGATCAGTCCCCAAAGCCTCCGTGTGCCTACTTTAAAGAAGAGCAACCTGTCCGTGCTGTAGTATAAAGCTGAGTAGTGGATGGTTAGTGTCTCTGATTTTTTGAACTACCATGCTGCCGCATCTTCACAGCATCCCTTCCAGCCCCAGAGCCTGGAGGAAAACCAGAATAAAGTCCATCTTCCAAAGTCCATATATTTTACTCACAGCTTAGTGACTCAGGGCCATTTGTTAAAATTCTATTTACTCTTGATTTCCAAACTGTTCTAATAGACATGACTGTCTGGTTTCCAAGCCCATAAAAGACTCAGGGAGGAAGCTGAATGATGGGATAAAAGGGTGTCTGTTGGCAGAACCAAAGGAAACTTGACAGTCCGATAAGTGGGCACTGAAGAAGGAGCAAACACTTTCTAAGCACGGCTTAGGGAAGTCAAAAAGTATTTCACTTAGAGAAAACTTTGTTGATTCCAAATGATGAAATGTAAAATGGTTTTCCATGAAGTTCCAGGTACATGAGATATTACTGATTGTATAAATGATGATCATGTATCATAGCCAGGATTTTTATGTTTATTTATTTGTCAGTATCTCTGTCCTTAGATTCTGTCATTGTAAATATTTGTTTTATTTTATTTTTTTTTTAAGATTTTATTTATTTATTTGACAGACAGAGATCACAAGTAGGCAGAGAGGCAGGCAGAGAGAGAGAGGGAAGCAGGCTTCCCGCGGAGCAGGGAACCCGAAGCGGGGCTCGATCCCAGGACCCTGAGATCATGACCCGAGCCGAAGGCAGCAGCCCAAACCACTGAGCCACCCAGGCGCCCCAAATATTTGTTTTAATTAAATAGCTCTTGCTTTGGTTCCATGAAGGCAGTGTGGGAGATTTTTGGAGCAAGGAAGATGATACCTTGATCCCATTCACGACCCGTGGGTTACAGTATAGTAGTTTTGCTTGGCGCTGAAGGTGTTTATAACGAAGTTAATTAAGTCTGACAGAACCTCCCTTTTAGCTTCTCAGTGGTCTGAACTGCCTTCCTACGTCACTCATATGTTCCCCCCGCTCGCCTGGGCCTATCACTGTGGTAAGTCAGATGCCCCGTGCCATGCTGACCTCCTCCCCCATTCCTTCCAGTGCCCCCCAAAGCTGAGGGCCAGAGACCAGGGGCAGAGCCGTTTTCCCACCCAAATATCCCTTCCCCATCCTCTGTCACTCTGGGGCATGTGAGGCAAGTAAATGTCTGGGACAGGATGGGCCTCACAAGAGTCAATGAGGTCAGGCCCAAGGTCTGAGAGGCGGGCAGCTGCATTTCCCAGAAGTCAGAAGCCAGAAGTTTGATCCTGACTGAGACAAGCAGGAAGTGTGCAAACCCAGCAAAGGATTAGCAAGAAATCAGTCCTCAGGTGCCAAGACAGGTGAGGTCAGGGAGTCTAGAAAGTTGGGGTGTCCACCCGTCCACCATAAGCAGGCAGAGCATACCAGGCTGAGCACTGGTGCAAGCTTTTAAAATCTCAGGAAAAGAAAAGGAAAAAAGACCCGAACTGGTGAAAAAAAAAAAAGGATAGTTCCAAGACCAGGACTAAAATACCTGCCCTTTCTTTACCCCTGTTTTTTCTCGCTTCCTTCTCTCATGTTTTGTACAAAAACTCAGCCACCAAAAAGAACCTTCTAGATTCCAGTTGGAGCCTGGGGCAAGGCAGTCAGCAGCTGACTGTAAATAGCACTGTTTCCCTGCCACTGTCATGCTGGGTTAGAGAAATGGTTTTAGCCTCTGGGATTCTCAATCTGATGTTTCCCCAGTGAAATATCTGCATTTATATTTATAATGGGGAAAAAGGAGGAAATGAGTTTCATGGGTCATGGGTAGGTCAAAGTGGGCCAGCTGTGCTGGGCTGAGTTTTGGAGCAAGCTGTGCGTCCAGCAGTCCGGGAGCTTTGGAAAGATGGCCATCTGGGGTCACTGGCCCCAGGTCCTGAGTACCAGCTCATTTCCAGTGCCCTTTTTTTGTACCCAGGTATACAAAATCCAATAGCAATGAAAGTGAGGAGATGTTAGGAAGGAACATTCTAGCTGGATGACGTTGGGCCTCAGTTTACTCATTTGTGAAATGGACCCCAGATGTCTGTCTCACTGGGTCATTATGTGGTAACTAATGCCAGCATACTGGGGGCACTCAATAAATAAAGTGTCTCTTTTTTTTTCCTGAAGGAGTACAAGTATTTTTTTACAACTATTATAATTTATTTTTATTTTTGTGTCTAAGAACATGGTTTCTCCTACCGACGGCTCTTCATAAACACCCAGCATTTCATTGTCTCATTTCCACTTTCCTCTTCTTCCTCCACATCGCCTCTCTGAACACTTCACCCCATGTCTTTGAAGTGCGGCCTCAGGAGGACTGCCCTGGTCACCAGTGTCAGGGACTCAGCTCCGGGAACCTCTGAGAAAGTGGCCGTCTGGCTATGAATACGCCCCTCCCGTCAGGCAGACAGACTCCAGGTTGCTAGCTGGTGGTTTCCCAGGCCACAGACCAGGAGACTTCTGGGAGAGTCTTCTAGAGATGGCAGACTGACCAGAACTTACTCCAGGAACTCTGCTAGGCAGCTCAGTCGTGATTTAGAGCTGACCTTAGAGTGAGGAGGTGTGGCATGGCCATGGTTCAGAGGGCTGCCCCTGGCTCCGGTCCTGCAGCTAGGCACTCAGCCCTCTGTGGGAAGGCACTTGGCCACCTTCTACAGTGGACCAGGCCCTGTACTGGGCCCTGGGTACCAGAGTGACAATCTTTCAGGGTGGCAGATGACTGGCAGGTGGCCTGGCTCTGTGATGGGTGGGGCAAGGCTTCTTGGGAGATGATGCTTAGTACAGAGGTTAGAAACTAGAAACCGAGGGGAGAACAACCAAGTTCCCCATGGAGGGTACTGCATGGGTGTGTGTGTGCGCACGTGCGCATGTGTGTGTGTGTGTGAAAAACCCAGGTGAAGGATGGAATCATACATTTGGATAGCAGCCAGCGGGTCAGTGGACAAAGAGCTTAGCTCTGCTTGAGGGAACGGCATGTCCCAGGTGGCCCAGGCAGGTGGTGACCAGGGCCCTCTAAGCTCAGTTACATCACAGCATCCGGGTCCTCTCCTGCAGGGCTGAGGCATCACCCAGGAACTTCAAGCCTCGTTCTGAGACCTCCAGGCCCTTCTTTCCCACCAGCAAAGCCAGGAAGTCAGTAGGGTACAGACAGTGACCTGGGGGCAAGACAGAAGAACTGAATTCAAACCCCTTTCCTAGTTCACCTTTCTGAATCTCCACAGCATCATTGACAAAATGGCGGGAACAGCACTCACCTCTGAAGGTCAGGACCTGAAGATAACCAGGGGTGGGTGCCTTTATTCCCGCCTGTGTGGCATGCGCTGAGGCTGTTCGAGCACTAGATGGCGCTCTGCCCCCACACACCGGCTCCTTCCTGGCCCAGGACCGGCAGGGGACAGCTTCAGCCACCAGTCTGGGCATCTGGTACCTTTAGTGCCCTCACAGTCTGATTCAGCTCAAAAGGCCAACGTCAGCCCCATGCAGGTTCACTTTCCTTTTCTTGCTTCTTTGCTTCTGCTTAGTTTTGAATGGATGCCCTGAGCTTTTACAAATCCTGTCCTACAAGTAGTGCATAGCTTTTTTGTTTCTGAAAAAGGCAAAACTATGTTTTCAAGCCTTTATTGTAAAGGCTCTCCTTGAGAGATACAACCATGCCCAGTCCACTCACCCATGAGCCCTACCACCTAGCTTAGCCCCTAGCTTGATGCCGAGCTCTTGTTTGGCGTTCACCGAATGAATGGACAATTTTTGAAGTGATTCAGGTGAATCCTGTCACAAAAGAGTCAGTGTGTATTCGAGATGCTAACCAAAGATGTTAGCATATAAGGGTTGCTTACAGAAACATAATGATTGTTCTCTAAAAGGGTCCCTCTGATGTGGCCCAAGATAGTTCACTCTGGGGTCCTGGGCCATACCCTGGTCCCAGGGCCAGTTCAAACCACCACCCAAAAGCTCATTAGACTCTCCCTGAAGACATTCTTATTTTGACATTCTGGGGACTTGGACATCATTTTCTCTTACATATTCAGAATTCCTCCTCCCAAAAGCATTAACCATCTGGGACAGGTTCCGGAGCCTTTTACTTTCCGCGGAAGCTATGTGAGCCGTGGGAGGTAGCTGGTCCTGGGCCAGATCCAGACTGAGGTGAGGCCAGGTTGGTAAGTCCTTCTCTCCACTCTGAGCTCACTCAGCCTCTCCTGCTTGCAGAAGCAGAAAAGGCCAGACGTGGTGTAGCTCAATGCAGGCCTGGTGGGGGTAGTGGAAGGTAGTGGAAGGTAGTGGAAGGCCTCACCTTTCAGGGAGTCTGGTTGTTTTTTGTTTCCCTGACCAGCTGTCCATGGGGCCGAAGATGAGTTCCCTAACTTCCTAGCTCAACTATTTTAGGAAGTTATGTGTGCAGTTGGGGGAACTTGGATTGTATAACTTCTGGACAGAACAAATTTGCAAGAGCACAGCCTGGCTTTAAAAAAAGATGCCTGCTTGAGGCCAGCTCTCCCATTTCCTGGTGTAAGTTCCCTTCACGAGTCCCAAATGTTCCCGTCTGCAGTCCGGAGGGTGCCCTGTGGATCACATCGGATCACACACTTCAATAGCTCAACCCAGAACCGGGCCTCTGCTGTGCCCTCTCTATTAGGGAAAAAGCTAGATGGTTTCTTAACCGGGGCAAAGCAGAGGCCACAAGTCTCTGATGCTTGATACCCAAGCTTCCATTCTACTTAGAAAACATCTCTTGGAAAGCTTTCATACAAAAGATCTGGTTCCCAGATTCATTTTCATTCTGGCTGAACAAGGGGATTGAAATGAGGGTTGTCTTTGTTCTGACTTCCCTCCCACTGGCTTCACATCAAGTCTCCCCCAAGAGAAAACCTCAACATGCTTGACATTGCCCTCACACAGCACTCAGACCAATTTGTTCATCAACAGGGACGGTGGGATGCAGCCCTGTGGCCACCTAGCGGGCAGCAGCTCAGACCCAGCAGGAGGGCCAGGCATGGGCCCCTAGGTTGCTTCCTCCGACCTTTTACCCTTGGTCCCTCACACACTAGGGGAAGTGGGCCTGCTTCAGTTTCCTTGGCAAAGCTGGCCCGTGTGCTAAACCTCACTCCCCAGAGTGCGGTTGGGGGTGGCCTGGGGGCAACTCAGTTGGGTAACTCACCAAGAACCTTCTTTTCCTAGTCTTTGGCAACCTTGGGAAGGGAGAAACCAGAGATTGTTAGAGTGCCCTTGGCCTGAGGTTTAATGTGGAGAGGACCATGGTATTCTTGGGGTGCAGACACTCGGCTCCTCAAACTGCCATGGTCTCCGCATGAGTGGAGGAACTTCTTGAAGGAGCGGGGTGCAGGCAGGCTTCCTATGGACTCTAGGAGTCTGTAATAAGCTTCTGGGTTTGCAGACGTTGAGGGGAAGCGGTGCTGTGAGATGGTTGCTCAGGCCCGCTCATTGCTCCAGATCCGTGCCCCGTGAGCGTGGATGTGTGTGTCCCACACCCAGGCATGCAGGAGTGGTGGCGGCTGCAGATCAGGCAGGGCTGGGCTGGGAGGCTTGAGAGCTGGCAGGAGAGGTCTGAATTCAGTGAGTTGTGCTGTGAAATGTGGGGTCTCCCGGGGGGTAGAAAGGATCCTGGGAGGAGGTGCTGGCGACATGGGAGACGCATTTGACCAGAAGCCAGTTGGCTTGTTCCGACCTCTCCCCTGCCACCGACAGGCCGTGCGACTGTGTGGCCTCAGGAACATTGTTAAACTTTCTATTTAAACATAAAGGATAAAACTTGTACAAGTAATCACTGCCTCCTGCCTCCTGCCTCATAGGATGGTGGTGACAAAGACTAAATAAGATTTGGAGTGTGAGAGAGCTTTGCACACTGTATAGTGGCGGTTTCGCACACAGCCGAGGCTTAGTGCTCTAGGAACAGACCTGGCATCATGTGCATTGGCTGGATGTTTTGAGAATATTTGACTCGGCTCTAGAAAATAAGGGAAGCCAACGGATGAGACTCGATCTTACTAAGTGGGGAAGCAGACGGCTGGAGAGGCATGTTAGACGGAGATAGGGGGCTGCTGGGGTGTAAACAGATGGGGGGAGGAGCGGAGTAGACACAAAATATACCTGAATGTACGTGAGCCACGGGGAGCACCAGACACTCGGGATACAGCAAACACATGAGAAGCCCCCGAGGCCCTCCGTCCTGCGTCGTTTGCCCATCAGTGCCCCCCATACGGCTCCACTGTAAGCCCGGGAAATGCAGTCTGGGAGTCCACGCTCCCAGCTGATGACCTGGCTCGCGGCCGCTGTGGCCGGCCAACCCTGTCCCTGGATCTCCCTGATGGAGTAGCTGTGTCATTGGGCACCAGCCTCTTCTGGCTTGTAGGCTCCTTGCTCAAACCTCAAGTCTGGTGCTTGCGACCCCACCGTCAGCAGGAAGGGCTGATGTGGTGAAGACACGATTCAAGGTTGTGGGTAGAAGGGACCCTTCCGTGCCCGCTCCCCACCAGTCCACCACACCCAAACCAGCTGCCATGAAGAACACCGAGCAATGCCAAAGACCACACCGCCTGGACGATCTGCCAGTTACCCCCACCACCTCCTCCCCTTGCCCTAAGCAAAGAGCACAAAGAAAACGGGGTCAGAGTCCAGCCTCTGCTACGTACAAGCTGTGGGAGTTAAGTGAGGCAAACTCTATGTCTTGGTTTATTTGTTAATAAGCCCAGGCTCTAGTGACAGCTAATGTTTATTCAACAACTAAAGCACAGATAAGGCAGCTAGTCCTTTATTTTATTTTTCCCCCCCATAGGTACTTGATTTTATTATTTACATAGTTTTTGTTTAAAAAAAAATAGGCTAGGCTAGATCCTAGGAAACAGAGATGAAAATTCAGCTCCTGTTCTTAAGGACGTTGCAGTGTGGTTGGAGGAAAATGCAAGAAAGTCAGCCCAGCGCAGGGTATAGAGAACACACGGGAGATCTCGGACTTACCTGGGAGTCTTGGAAGCATTCCTGGAGGACATGTACTCAGCATGAAGCCTCAGAGACGAACCCGGGGACAGAAGGATGCCCTGGATAAGAGGAATAGCATGGGACAGGACCGAGCTTGAGAAAGCAGGCTCCTCAGGAGAGGGACACTGGCTGTCAAGACAAGCGGCTGTAGCAGGGTACATGTTCTGGAGAGACTGTTCTAGTAGCTTAGCAGGGGACAGGTTGGCAGAGAGAGAAATGGGAAGCAGTTTAGAGAACATAAGTGGCGACCCAAGGTCTACAAGAAGTAGGAGGTTCTCATGACTTATCTCTTTCTGGGCCCTCTCCCCCCGGTTCTTAGAACCCCGGAAGTCCTCACAGGTGCCCTTCCAGTCAGATCTACTGCCTGTCCTCACTCTCATGGCTGAGGAATGAGTTGTTCTTACGAGAGATGGGGCAAGGTGGCTGCCCCATCCCACCTCATGTCTCAGAGACCCAGACAATGGCTTGTTGAAAGTGCGATAGGACAGGGCAGCCCTGGGAAAGGGTATACAGGAGGTGTCCCCAAACCCTGCTGTCCTGCCCAGGCCATACTCCATCAGGGGAGTCTTGAGGGAGCTAGGGAAGAAAGGGGAGGAAGAGGCTAACACATGACTTCATAGATGTGTCTCAGCTTTGGTTTTCCCCAATTAGCTGGAAAGGTATTTCTGTCCAATTCATTTTTTTTTTTTTAGATTTATTTATTTGAGAGAGACAGAGTATAAGCATAAGGGGTAAGGGCATAGGGAAATAGAGAGAGAGAATCTTAAGCAGACACCCTGCTGAGTGTGGAGCCTGACTCAGGGCTTGATCTCACTATCCTGAGATCATGACCTGAGCTGAAACCAGGAGTCTGATGTTCAACTCACTGAGCCCCCCCAGGCGCCCTTCTGTTCCACCCATCTTGTGAGGTGTGTGATAGACATGGTCCAAGAAGCAAACTACACGTGCAGTGAATAAGACAAGGCATTTTCTACCTAGACTCTTGCCAATAAGACCAGACTTTCCGGACAGGAGCTATAAAACTTGCCTTTTGCTACCACGGAGTCTTACTGAACACTGGGGGGCTGTTGAACACAAGACTTCCTTTCCTGGGGATGATCTTTTGGAGGAAACCATTTTATTGTCAGAGAAGCTATCTGGGCCCAGTCAGGAGAGAGAAATGCACAGGATGGTGAACAGGAAAGCTTTTCTATGAAGACTTTGTAACTGTAAGGGGATTGGAGTAAGGAGAGATTGGGTGAGAAAGCTTAATGAGAGAGTTAAACAATACAACATGGGCAGGAATAAAGTCACGTGCTCCCCCCCCCACCATCCCAGGGCTGAGACAGGGTAGCCAAGAGCCAACCCCCTTCCCCATCACAGAGCCGGCCCAGACTTTGATGAAGAGGGCACATCTGTGGCTCATGAATGGCAGAGAAGTCCCTATGGTGCCATATGGCAGAACCTATGGAAATGTGAACCCTGGAACTTGCCGGAAATGTGCCCTCTCGTGTGCCAGGGAAAGCTATTCACCAGGAAGTGTCTCCCCGGGGTATTCCACTGTTCATCTCTCTTTAAGTGTACTTTCCTCACACAAAATATGAAAAGGCATGAGTTCAAGGGTTGAGATTTAATCAAATTAATCATTTTTACTGCTTCATCAAAGATATTCTTAAGTGAAATTGGCATATTTTCCCCCCTTTTCACTGGGAGTGTGGACTGGGGTGAGAGTGTGGGGTTCGGTGACAACTGGACGGATTGGGTGCAGGACGCCTGCTGTTTACCCACACTGCTTCTGCACCATTGGTGTACATGCTGCCACAATGCACAAGGACAAGAACAGCTTAGCGCTATTACTCAAACAGTTTGATTCCTCTGGGCCCTGGAAGGATCCGCAAACTGCCCTTGGAGTTCTGTGGGGTTCCATGACTTGCCCATATACAAGCAGAAAGTAGGGTCAGGATTCAGACTTTGGGCTCCTGGCTTCAATCCCTATGCCCTTTCCCCCAAAGCTGTTGAGAGACCCCAGTACATAGCATCCCTCTTCCTTGTTCAGATTCTCAGTAAGTTGAGAGATAAAAGAAAACTCGAGTCCAACTGTCATTTTCATTACTGGTAGAGGCCACACTGGGGGATATAGCATCAGGTCTGGTAACCAGGTGGGTTTGCTAATAGCAAGTGCTCTCAGCCGTGCGGTGCCGGCCATGTGTGCATACAGGGTAGGGAGGGTGCAGGGAGCACTGCATCAGGGGTAGGACTCGTGCAGTCGGCTCAACCCCAGGAGGGAGAGCGCAGAGCTGAGCTGAAGGTGGTCAGTTATTCCCAAGTCTTGACTGTCCTAAGAGATGGGAGAAGCCCAGCCTTCGGACAGGGTTCTCAGACACTTGCAGCCCTCCCATTCCACAGCTGGGATGTCTTCCCTTCGCCCCACGGCTGGTTCCTCATTCTACTCAGCTGAAGACAGTCTCCATGTGGCCAGTTCCCAGGATTTCTCATCATTTCTTGGGTATGCCTTTCAATGGTCTACACTAAAAACAATCCGATGCTTTTTTAGATAGAGAAAGCATGCTGGAAGTCCCCTTGATGAGAGGCAGTGGGAGGCTGAGGAGGAGAAGCAGGCTACTTTCTAGCTGGGTCTCCGATGACCTGTGGGACCTTCCCAGTTCAATGTTCAGCTGGTTGGAAACCCCCAGGTCAGGGCACCCAGAAGTGATCCGTCTCTGGGAACCCGGGTCCTCACCCATCACGCTCACGGATGTGGAGTGAGGTGTCCTGGGAATTCAATCCGTCCACTGTCAACGGAGGCTGTTCCTTTGGAATGACCAGGTGGGGACGCCCGCCCTCCGAGAAGGGCCACCTCTGGGCACCTGGAAAGGCAAACAAATCATTACATGGCTAAACAGTGAGATGAGCCAGAGCCTCTGCAGCGGAGGCCTTTCCAGTGATTAAATATTTGTGCTGCCAGCTGTGCACTCCTGTCCCCCCGGACAGCCCTCTGCCACAGCGCTGAGCTCTGCTTCCCCGCCGCGTGCCATCCGCTGTCAGTTACTGTCACCCGTCTGCTTGCGCGCGTGTGTGACACCGCCGTCCTCCTGCGAGTGCACAGATCTCATGGCCGTTCACGCTGCCCAACTTTCCAGGTGATTCTATGTTGATTTGCGTCGCCGAGTGTGCATGGTGGGCCCTCTGGCACCCGTGGGTGCTCTCCCTGTCGTGCCTGCAGCCGAGCTCCCTGTAGGCAACACACCCCTCTCAGGAGTGCGGGTTCCCCTTGGATCCGAGCAAAGAGACTGTGACCTGCCCTTGAGCTGCATGGAAAGCCTGGCATGGGTGAGTTTATTTCACTAATAACTGTGCCCTTGAAGCCTACTGGCCCTAGGAGCCCATGGGAGCTTAGATAAATACCATTTATGCCAAAAGTAATAGCAAGTGTGCACGGGACTTAAGCAGAGCCAACCTTTGACTTTAAGTTTGGGATTTTGAAACTCAAAGCTTTTTCTCCCTTACAAAGAATTAAAAAAAAAAAAAAAAAAAAGGTAAACGAACAAATTTTGTTAATAGGCATTTAAAAGCTAATCTTTAGGAGAAACAAGTCACTTAAACCCCAGGTCTGCATCTTCAAGTGTGAATCCCTCCTTAGAGCCCCAGACTTCTGAGCTTCCTTTTGGGGACTGCCCATGAGTTCCCTATGGCTCCATCTCCTCCCTGATTGTACAAGCTCTCGCTAGTACGGCCCCATAAGGAAAGGGGGCTGGAAAGCAGTCCGTTTGCTTCACAACTGAGGCTCTTCCTGGCTACCTTGGTTTTAAACCGTGAACTCCAGGAGTGTGGGTGATTTACATGGTGTGGGTTGCCTGGACACCCCCCAGGGTGCTGACTGGTGGGGCCTTACTTAAATCAGAACCCCATGGGGAGGTTTGAAACACAGCTTCCAGGGTTCTTCATCATAGCACATGACACTTTCTTTTTCTTTTAAGATGTTTATTTATTTATTTATTTATTTATTTAAGATTTTATTTATTTATTTGACAGAGATCACAAGTAGGCACAGCGGCAGGCAGAGAGAGAGAGCAAGGGAAGCAGGCTCCCTGATGAGCAGAGAGCTCGATGCGTGGCTCGATCCCAGGACTCCGATATCATGACCTGAGCTGAAGGCAGAGGCTTAACCCACTGAGCCACCCAGGTGCCCCAGATTTTTATTTATTTATTTGTCAGAGAGAGAGAGTGAGCGAGAGAGCACAAGCAGAGAGAGCAGCAGGTAAAGGGAGAAGCAGATTCTCTGCTGAGCAAATAGCCTGATACGGGGCTCAATCCCCGGACCTGAGCCGGGATCATGACCTGAGCCCAAGACAGACATTTAACCATCTGAGCCCCCCAGGCACCCCCAGACATGACACTTTCATGGTATGTCACGTTCGTCAAGTTTACAGATGACTCTGTGTTGGTTGCATCCGGGGTTGCTGCTTCCCTGGGCGTGCAGGGGGGCACCTTCATTCACCAATTACATCTGAAATTCTGGGCCAAGATGTGAAAATTCAGCTTTTTCATGAATGCTCCTATATTCATGAAAAATCACTAAAATGCTTCTGATGTCTGCAGAGAGCTGTGTTTCAGAACCTACCCACTTCTCTCTGTTAGCTTCACATGTTCTGTCCTCCTTCAAGAGGGGCTCTGGTCAGGGGTGTTCAGAACACAGCAGACTCCTGCCAGACCCCTGCCAGACGGGCGCTGGCCGTGAGCACCTCCCGGCATAATGGAAAATGCTGGTTTGTACATTTCCTCACCCTCGCTCCTGTGCTGCTTGCTCAGACCTGTGCTTGGTCCAGAGCTGCCCAGTGCCAAGGGGACCTGCAGACGCTGAACCTGACCCATTGGCAGCTCAAGGAGAAGGTGAGGAAATGAGTGTTTGGCTTACTGGGGCACACACATTAATGTGGCACACACATTAATTTTAGGGTCTTCATCTGCTTTGGTAGATAAATCACAAACATTTCCATGAATAACCACGTCTGTTATGCAAATTGGTTTCCAACCGCTGGTCTGCTGAGAATAATGTTCCGTAATTACAACGGTTATTTACTTATGGGTAAATCAGCTTTCTTACCACCTTCTCCCTTTGAGAGGAGCCTCAGACTGCTGCCGGAGCCTGTGGGTCTGGCTGGGCTGCCGGGCTCCGTCTTTGTGAGCCTGTGGTCTGAGTTTGCAGGTCCTGGGGCCAAGGAGAAGCTGGATACGTTCAGCCAATGAGTGGAGATGAGCCCCCCCTTCCACTTTGGCTTCTCTGTGCTTAGATGTCTAGGACATGGTCCTCAGGGGTTTTATAGCTAGTTGAAAAAAAAAAAAAAAAAAAAAGAAGAAGAAGAAGAAGAAGCCATGTGGAACAAATATTTGAGAATGAAGGCCTGAGATAAAGGATTCTACCTAGGATCGATGTAGTAAGTATTCATCAAGGAAGACATCCTGACCTGGCTTCCTGGAGGGGAAGTCGCCCTGGGCTTTAGAAGCTGGGAAGGGTTCATGGAGAGGCCCCAGGTGGGAAGGCATTCCATGCCCCGAGTAGAGACTGGAGGAAGGATCTAACATCTAACGTAACATGGGCTGTCTGGGGGCGGGGGTGGGGGGCCTCCCATCCTGGAAGGAACGGACATGAATTGAGCCTCTGCTCTCTGGCTGGAGCCACATCATATTCCTCTGGTTAGCCTCCAACAGTGGTGAGGCAGGGAGGGATAGCTCCAGATCAAGAATCAAGCAGGGGGATGTTAGAACAGTTTGCCTGAGGTTATAAAACCAGGAAAAGGCAAAATTGTTAAAGAAGGTAGGATCAGAGGACAGTGGATGTTCTAGAATCCCAGGGAGAGATCCTAAAACATAACTCTCTGGGATCATGACATTCGATGAAATGAAAAACAATTGCAGGGTCATAGGGAAGTTCTATTTTTAATTTCTTGAGGAATCTCCACACTGTTCTCCAAAGAGGCTGTACCAACTTGCATTCCCACCAACAGTGGGAGAGGGTTCCCCTTTCCCCACATCCCCTCCAACACATGTTGTTTTCTGTCTTGTTAATTTTGGCCATTCTAACTGGTGTAAGGTGATATCTCAATGTGGTTTTAATTTGAATCTCCCTGAGGGCTAGTGATGACGAATGAAAAACAATGTTGCGAGGACCAATCAGGGGAGAGGGGTGGGCGGAGGAGTGGGGACAACAATCTCACTTTCTTTTCTGGATCTCTTGACTTCCCTCCCCAGATATCTTTTTCACCTTGGTTTTGTAAATTGAACCCAAGGAATGTTGTCCATATATTTTTTTTTAATTTTCAGTATTTCACAGATAATGAAAATGAGACCAAGGAAAAGTACATCACTAGCCATATGGGCTTGTTTTCCTAGCTAGCCACAGAGTGCTGACTCTCTTGTGCTGTGATGTGTCCCCCTCCCTTAATTATAATTAATAATGGTACTCATGGCATAGGAAATTTCACTTTACACTTTCAATACCGCCCAGAGTGTCTGGTATAGTCCTCGTCTTCGAACAGCTTCCATTCCAACAGGGAAGCATTCAGTGTCTACTGAGCAAAGGCATAGAAGAGGGACAGGACGATGTGCAGAAAAGCCCTCTTAGTCTCCCTGGAGGCCGTCTTGGTGGGAACAGATCAGAAATCTCAAAGATTCAGTATGCTAAAGAGTGTGAGTTCTGCAAAGGGGCTGCTGACACATAAAACTAAAAATCCAGCCAGATAAACCAAATACAGGATTTCCCCCTCACTATCTAGCAGGTGGAGGGCAAGTGAGCAGAGAAGGGGAAGCTTGTGAGAAAGTCAGATCAGCTATGGAAAAATAAAACAATTTTCTGTGCAGTAGTTACAGTGTCAGTAACTGTGTGGCCCCGTTAATCCCTTGGGCACAGGGACTTTTATAGAGGAAGCGTTTGTACGTTACTCATTCATACCTTTATTCCATGAGTGTTTGTTCAACCACTCCATGTCCAGAACTGTGCGAATAGAGATGGACAGACCCATTCTGGTTCTCTGTGATTCACATCCTAGTTAAGGGGAGCCAAATATTCAGGTTTATTAAGATCACTGTGGAGCTCCAAGTAGAGCTAAGTGTCAGGTGTTACGCGAGACCAAAGGGGGCTCACAACCCAGGATCGAGAAACACTTCCAGGCAGAAGCAACATCTGCCCAGCATGCTCAGCCACACTGGTCTTCTTGCAGTTACAAGTTCCCTGCTGCTCCAGGGCACCTTCATTTGCTGTTCCCTCAGCCTCACATGCTGTTCCCTCCCATGTGACTGTCTCCTCCCATATGTCTTCAGTCTCGGCACAAACCCCACTCTCTCACAGTCTTCCCCTGGGTAAACCTCCCAACCGATGTGGTGATTCCTGTGTTGTTTTTCTTTCCTGCTACTCTATTCCTTTCTTCTGTAGCATGAATGTATCTGTATCTCTGTGAATATTTATTTTTTCTCAAATTTTATTTGTTTATTTACTTACTTATTTACTTTCTTATTTATTTATAGAGAATATGAGCAGAGGGGAAGGGCAGAGGGAGAAGCAGACTCCCAGCTGAGTAGGGAGCCCGATACAGGACTTAATCCCAAGACCCTGGGATCATGACCTGAGTGGAAGGCAGATGCTTAACCGACTGAGCCACCCAGGTGCCCTCTATGTGAATCTTTTCACATCTCTTTTCCTTGCTAGCATGTAAGCTCCTCAAAGTACACTTATCTCCACTGCGTATGCAATAGTGTCTGCCACACAGAGGACTCTCCGTAGATATTGGTGGGACATATGTGTGACCTTACCCAACAAAGGCAAGTCAGTTTCTTTATCTGCAAATTGGGATTTATGGACCCACTTTCTAGGGTTTGTGCAGTGTGGTTGGCTGAGTAACGACTCCCAGAGATTTTCACATCCGCATTTCTGGAAGCTGTGAATTTGTTACCTTAAATGGCAAAAGGGGTTTTGCAGATATGATCAAATTAAGGATTTTGGGGTGGGGAGATTATCCTGGAATATCCATATGGGTGTGATGTGATCACAGGAGTCCTTGCAAAAGGCAGGCAGGAGACCTGCGGGATAGATGGGGATGTGATAATAGAAGCAGAGGGAGATTTAAGGTGTTATGTGGTTGGCCCTGAAGATGCAGGAAGGGGCCACAGGCCAAGGACTGCAAGTTAGAAAGGACCAGAAACAGATCCTCCCTTGGAGCCTTCAGAAAGAACCACCCTGCTGATGCACTGATTTAGCTCTGGAAGGCTCACTTTGGACTTCTGACTTCCAGGACTATAATAGAAAAAAAAAATTGTGTTATTTTAAGCCTCTCAATTTGTAGTAATTTGTTACAGCAGCAATAGGAAACTAATACACGTAGGGATCAAATAAGATAATGTGTGGGAAGACTCGTGGAAAAACACAAAGCCAGGAATCATTATTAGTTTATGACGGCTCACCCTTGTTTATTACATTTCTGTGTGGTGCCTATGTAAGTTCCAGCTACCCTAATGAGGAGAGATGCTTGAATAATAGCCCTCCACCCCAAGGAAGGGTATTTTTTCATAGTTTATAATTGCCATAGAGCTTGAAAATCTTCCAGGTCTTATAGTTCTTAATTATGCTCTCATGCATATGCATCAATTACCCACATGCTCCTACCTAGCTTGTTAACTGCAAAGATACTTAAAAAAAAAAATTTGGAACAGTTTCCTCTGCATGCATCTCCCTCTGAAAATATCCTATGAAATATTTCACCTCCACTTCAATAATCTGCTCCAGTTGGGAAATGCTTGCCAGTCTTCCCTGCTCGACAGAATTAAACCTCCACCCTTGTCGGCAGCCTCCGTGCCTGTTTGTTCTACCTGCCAATTCTCCCCTCCTGACTCCCGGTGGCTTAATTGCAGGTTTGGTTCTCTGGGTTTGTGTCTGCTTTGCTGGGTATGATCTGCAATCCAGTAGGGGCCAGGGAGTACCTGACCCAGGTGGTTATACTTAAATGCCAGCAGAGGGGGAGGAGAGGGTGTTGATGTTTTTGCTTGCTGTTTCTCCCTGTAGAAATGGCTCTGCAGGGAGTTTCTGTGCTCCAGAGGCCATTTTATCTGCAAGCAAATGATTTTGTCAAGCGATAGCAGCATGTCACTCCCCAAGTGGCCGTCCTGGTGATTTTTAGGCCTGCCTGACTCGGTTTACCAACCCGTGAGTCAGTTTTGTTCTTCCCTGAGCCTTTCTTTTCCCTGTGTTCCCTCTCTCCTTGACTGCTCTTTCTGTGTGAGAGATGCCCCTAGAAACTCTGCCTGTTTGTTCCTGTTGGGAAGATCATAGATCTTCATGGGGCATTTTCTTCCAATGGACCCATGCCATTCTGTTGCCGAGCTAAAAGGCAGTGGTCTGTCTCAAGTTTTGACTGTCATGTTGAGCTTTAAAAAATGTCGCTTGTGAAACAAGAGATCTCACCTTTGGAAACCTTCATTTTATAATGTGAGTCGTGTCACTGGGTCAATTCCTTATCCTGTGTTTCCTTGTCTGTGAGATGGAGGTCATGATAATAGAAACATGGTGGAGGGTTGAATTCATGGGGAGGGTTTAATTAATTAATATGTGAAATGCTTGTCACGCACAGAGCACAGTCACCTGGAGAATGCTTGTTTCCTCCTTTGCCCCCTCACCCCACTTTCACACTCGAGGGGTTTGAGGGATGTCCAGACCCTCCAGTGAGGTGGCTTTGAAGGGAGGTTCCCAGCCCAGAGAGTCAGATTTGGTTGGTCTGGGGAGAAGCCTGGGAGTCTAGCTCCCCCAGTGACACGGATGCTGGTGGGCTTTGGACTGCCTCAGGGACTGCTCCCTGGGCTGTGAAGATGATAAGCTTGGGCCGTAGCATCCGAAGGGTAGCGCCAATGTGATGTCAACTTCTATCATGACAATGCCTGTCACGGAGAAGACATTCGACACACACCGGCCAGTGTTAGATGAGTGTCTCTGTGCTCTTTCAAGATAACCTAATTTATTTTTTCAACTTTTACTCCTCACTGGGCAATTAGAAAGCTATGTATAAAGCACACTAGGACTACAACCCATCGCCTGAACTGTGGAACAGGTTCGCAGGGAACATCTGGGGTCCCCAGTCTCCCCCATTCCTGCATGTCCACATCTAACCATTATGTTCAGTAAGCCTCAGCTCAGAGCTATGTTCTTTCTCCATGGTGCCTTTCCTGGTTAGAGCTAACACAACCCTCCTCCACTTCAGCCAGTTTCTCTCTGTCCCATTTAAAATAGGTTAACTCAAAAAAATAAAAATACATAAACAAAATAAAACCGGTTAATTCCTACAGGCCATGCATGTCCAGTAGCTCTCTCGCTACACTGCACAGCCCTTGCTGGTTTCTCCCTCGAATATCTCTCAATTCCATGCCCTTCCCCATCTGGGCATCACGGGCCCCGTCCCAGCCCCCAGTCTTGCTCGTACCTATGACATGGCTTCTCTGATCTGTCCACATCATTCTTTCCCCTTCCAAATTGTTTTTCTCTTTGCAGCCAAAGGGAGTCTTGGAATACAGGAGTCTGATACTCTCAGCGGTCTGTTAACCTTTCCTCACCCACCTGCCACTTAGAATCCTCTGGAGGCTCTTCTTCCCTGTGCTGCTGGGATAAAGCCCACAGATCTGAACATGACCTTGAAAGTTCTGTGGAGTTGAGCTGCCCTTTGCCTCTCTAGTCTCACTGGACATTATCATCCCTCCACTCGGGACAGCCTCTTCTTCCTCAAATGCAACACACTGACTTTGGCTACATGCCTTCGCACGTGCCAGCCTTCCCTCCTGGAGTGCTCCTCTCACCCTTGCCCCCTGGGCTAGGGAACTTTGTTTTCAGCACTGAATGCAAACCTCACATCCTTGGGAAAGCCTCCAGTTCAGCCCTCTCCCCAGTCTAGATAAAATCCCTTGGTTCCGTGTTCTCCTCTAACTGTTCCCTCATTGTCCTCGTCTTCCTTTGTAATCATGTCAATAGTACAGATACTCGGTTAATGTACGTCTCCAGGAGACCAGGGACCTGTCTGCGTTTGCTCTGCTGGGTCTCCTCTGCCTAGAAGGTCAGATGTAACACACACCAGGTGAAGAGTTGGTAAATAAGGGAATTATGTGCAGCTTTTCCTTTGAGTGGGGGCTACTCTTGAACTCACTCCAAAAGCACCTGGTTTTCTTAAGTTCTAGGGATCAGAATTAAGCCATTGGTCTCTAGAAGTCAGAATTGAAATATTTGTGAAAACTGGTTTATGGTTTAACTTGGACTCAGGCAACCATGCTGATTGATGTGTTATGACTACCTTCATTAAGGATAAGTCCTCTAATTCCCAAAGGAAGTAGATTTTGCTGACTAAATGACTTACAGAACAGACTTGCATAGACAGATGGCTATAGGGTACTGCATCAACATGAGCTGGGGAGACAAATGTTTTCCAACAAGCAGGGAAGCAGCTGTGTGCTCAGATAAGTGGGGTGCAGGCAGGTGATCATGAAGGTGGCCATGTGGAATGACTGGATGGAGATCCTGTGCCATCATATACCATATTGTATATGGTATCCTCCCTCCAAAAAGGAATCTTGGACTATCATGTGAGAGTAACTGTGGTTGAAGGCCGCCTGTGTGGCTCAGTTGGGTTAAGCATCTGATTCTTGATTTGAGCTCAGGTCGTGATCCCAGGGTCCTGGGATTGAACCCTGTGTTGGGCTTCCCACTCAAAGGGGAGTCTACTTATCTCCCTCTCCCTTTGCCACTCTTCCTGCTCATGCTGTATCTCTCTCTCTCTCTCAAATAATAAATAAATTTTTTCTTTCAAAGAGTAACTATAGTTGAGGGTAGGGAGTATAAAAGTCATGGTCAGAAAAAGACATTCAAAAGGTGTAAAGAAAACATGGAAAAACAAAGAGAAGTATTGAATGGCAGGCAGCAAGCATAGAAACTTCAGGAAATAAAGGGGCTCAGGAGATTCCCCATCTCAGAAGCTGCAGTTGACATGGCTTGAGTTTCTGCCCCTGCCAAGGCTTCCTCTTTGGCCAGTGGCTCCCAGCCCAGATGGAGGAGGTTGTCCAAGGCAGTCATGACTGTAGCGTGCGACCTGCTCCTCCCCCTTAATTCTTATGTAGTTGTTTGGTCTAGAGCAGTTTCCTGAGCAGAGCTGAATCCATTAGATTCTGCTCTCAAAATCTGGAAGTGGGATAGTGAAGGGACTAAGAGAGTTCTTTGTCATAACTTGGGCCCAATGTGTAGATAGAGCTGGGGTCAGAGTCAGCCCAATGCGGGGCCGAAGCTGAGATTACAAGTGCAGTAGCCAAGAGTGACAAAGCAGAGAGGAGAGGATAGAACAAGCTGGAGAGAGGCTGAGATGAAAGACTGCTCATGTCAGAGAGAACCAGAGAGGGTTCTGTGCCTTTCAAGTACTTAGATCCTCTTTCCAAGAGGCCCAGCTGGGTCAGGTGACCACAAGTTCCATACCTTTTCAATAAACTCTTCTTTATGTGGGCTAGCTTAAAGGCGTCTCTCTATTCTTTATTTTCAAAAGAAATGTGAGAAGCAATCAGTGATTGAGCACGTGCTGGAGTAAAGAGTTTCCACTTGAACTTGAGATGTACCTGGGAGGGCTCAACTTTCCTGAAGAGCCACAAACATGGCCTCAGAAGACACAAGCTGGAAAATCCATGCTTGCAGCTAAGCTGAAAGCTAGTTCTTGTGTGTATGCATATAGCTGGCATTCTCTGTTGCACTTGAGTGAGGAGATTTTCCTACGTGGACATCAGACCCAGCATGAGTTGGGCTAACGGGTCGTTATGGAGGAACCCCTGAACCTGAGGTCCAACGTGAAGAGTCTTCTTTGTTGCCTTGGGAGATGGTAGTGGGAATGACAGGCAGAAAGAATTGCTTTAGCTTTTCCCTCTTCCCCTCTAATCACCACTTGGCCTACCAAAGAGCTTGTAGTCCCTTCCCTGCTCTTCTGGATTATTTCTAAGGTCTTACCACCGTGCTGATGCTCTTGTAAAATCACACTGGTTGCTATTCCCTTTGGACGGTGTCTCAGCCACTAGCTCTAAATGCTTCAGATGTTTAAGGCAGGAGATTAAGCACCCTCTTCCTTGGCCTTGGTGTTGTCAGCTAGTCAGCAAGTGTTTACTGAGTATCCCCTGGGTGCCCAACTCTGCACCAGGTGTTCTGTGCCCTTGGCGTCTATGTGTGAAGAAAACAGTTAATTGACTACTGGATGTGCTATTTTGTTGGAAGGTTCTGACGCTTTGGTGAGCATTGCCAGGGCAACCAGACCAGGAGTCTCTTAATTAATTAATATCACAGTGATTGCACCCAACTCTAGCTAAAGAGGAGAGGAAGCTGGTTGAGATGATTTTCTTCTGGGTGAGGGATGGATGAAAGAGAAACATGGAGTTTTATAGCATAGTAGGGGGGTTTGTCTCATTTTAAAGTCAGCCGGGGAAAGATACTGAAAGAACTGGCAGGAACAGGGGCAGGGCGGAGGTGGGGATGAAAATAGTTCAGCTCATAACCAGCTGGATGACCCACGGAAAAAGAGCTGAAGGTTAAAGGAAACCGTCACTGAAGCATCTATCAGGATAGAAACTCAACTTGCTGAGTTAGTCAAGTCTAGCCTTCTGATCAGTGTTCCCGAGAAGATCCACTAAAAAGGGCTCTCAGGGAAACAACTGGGCATTCACAAAGAAAGACACGTACATGTGTGTTTTGTGCATTTTTAAAAATATCTTGTGTGTGTGTATGTATGTGTATAATAACAAAAACTGATTAGTGATTGTCCAACTTCCCAATGGGAACACAAAATTAAATAAAACAAAGACTGTGCATGTGATGGTTTTTTACGAAAGATGCAAATTCCTTCTTCCCACAGTGCTGGCTGCCTTTTTGTGCTTCGGTGCCATTCTGCAACTAAGGGTCTTGGGACATAGAGTGGACTCCAAAGGAACTCACTTGTAGTTTAAACCGAGCCAATCGGATTCTTTCTCTCTTCAGGGATTTCACTAAGAAACTAAATTAGTCAATAATCAGGAGCTTGAATTGGGGAGGGGACTCAGGGGAGGTCACAGAGACTAGCGCTAGGCAGCCATTTTGTTCTATGAGCACCCAGAAGCCGAGAACAAGCCTGGGGAGAGAAGGAGGATTCCCTCCTTCATTCATTCTTTATTCACTTAAAACTAATCGACGAGCACCTTCTATGCATCATACTCTCTTTAGGGCACAGATGATGTAATGTTGCCTAAACCAAAGTCCCTTTCCTCATAGGGTCTGCATTCTAGTGGGGTAAGGGAGAGATCTAGAATAAATAAACATAGCCTGTGTGCTCGGGCCATCGTAAGTGCTATGAAGGAAAAGAAAGCCCGAAGGTCATAGAGGTTGATACTGATGGTCGTGAGGCTACTATTTTTGACAAGGAAGAAGGAGAGGTAGAACAAGGGACCCATCCACGTGGCTATCCAGGGGGGTATAATAAAAAACGCCGAGAGGATTCGTAGCAAGGCTTCATGTGGTGCTAGAGAAACAGAGAGAGAAATTCTTCTGAGATTTGGCTGTCCTGATTGTCCTTACTGTCCTTCTGTTAGCTACTCAGCTATATATCCAATGAATTCTTCCTTTTTGCTTAAGCCAGTATGAGTGGTTTTCCTTTCTTGCAGTTAACAAATTTCAAAGTCATCTACAAATCCACAAGGTGAGTCTACAACAGTGATAAGCTCTCTAGAATTTCTGTTAAGGCTCCCTGGTCAGAGCACGGGCTCTTTATCACCACCGATGATGGCCGTAAAGGGCAGGGGCCTTAACCAAGGGGCAAAAACCAACCAGTCTGTGAGTAAAAGAGGTGTCAAGATGTAATAACTCTGCAACTGTTTTTTTTTTTTTTATGCCAGTTCAGCAAATCTTGAAAATGCAAGGAATTAGAGTCTTGAAAGCATTAAAAGAATATTTGCACCAGGATTATCCCATTTCATCTGGGGGATTTGGGGAAACTTAAAAAAAAAAAAAAAAAAAACTGGCTTTATTTATTTATTTATTTTTGAATGAGGGCCTCTGTTGGTCCTCAACCCGGCTGCATCTCATACAGATCACTGTTGATGGCTCTGAGTGATGCGACATAGAAATGCGTACGGTTTATTTAACGTACAAATGTGTACATGGTATGATTTATTCTTGGCCTCATGACCTCACTCTAGCTAGAGAACCAACTGACAAGATGGAATCTCTCTAGAACTATGTGGATGGACCCCCAGGGTACACCAACACTCCAAAGTCAAAAAAGGAACACAAGGCAATTTTGTGGCCGCCACCGGAGTTATGCTATAGGAAAATAATATTTATTGAGTCCTTTGGTGCCAGACGCTTGGCATAGATTTCCTCCTCCTGCTGTCCCTAAGGCATGAACCTCCTTCTAAAGATGCAGAAACTGAACTGCAGAGATTCCGTCCCTTGCTAGATCTGTCAAGTTTGGGGTTGGAAGCTACAGGACATTACCATGACTGGTAGAACAGAAACAGAATATCGAGAGGAATTGGGGTGAAGCTTCCAGGGGTACACCGAGCCTCGCACTGCAGAGGGGGTCCACTGAGCAAAGCTACCATTACCCTTATAGAACTGGGTGCCAGGGTGCGCCCGGCTGCCATGTCCAGCAGGTATGCGGCCACCACTGCTCCGGCCACCACAGCCATCACCATGCCTCTTTTGCCCCCTAAAATTCAACCTTCCTGCTCTCACGACTCCCACCGCTCTCTTGTCTTATCAGCTCCCACGGAAAACTTTGGCAAACTGGGTTCTTGTTTTGAGATTATAAATCTGGGCTCTCATTGCAAGGGAGGCTAGAAAGGGCAGTGGCTGGTCTTTTCAGCTCCCAAGAGAGACCAGTTCAGTCCCTCGTGGAGGTGGGGGGATTCCTCTAAAATAGAAAGTGGTTCAGATATCAGCAGCCAGACACAAGTCACATGCCCACCGGAATTGTCAATATGGCTCATCCCCAGAGGAGTGGAGTGGGTGCTCCATTTCCAGAACCTATCACTTTCCATTCCCTCCTGTAGGGCTGTTGATGGAGTAGAAGGAGATGTTCGCTTTAAGAAAATGTATTGAACAGGAGTGCCTAGGTGGCTCCGTTGGTTAAGCATCTGCTTTTGGCTCAGTTCATGAACCCCGGGTCCTGGGATCAAGCCCTGCATGGGGCTCCCTGCTCAACGGTGAATCTGTTTCTCCCTCTCCCTCTGTCTCTCCACCTGCTTGTGCTCTCTCTTTTTCTGTCAAATGAATAAACAAAATCTTTTAAAAAAAATGTGTTGAACAAACATGGTGCTGAGTATTTTCATTGTGTCACTACGTGGTGAGGGGTGCAAAGGTGCAGAAGACGCGGTCCTTGTCCTCAGGGTGCCAGCCCCTCTAGCCGGCCTCACGTGGTCCTGAGCAGCAGTGACAGATGTCGAACGTACTGATTACCTTCTGTACCAGGGACGTCGTATCCACTGTCTCTAAACTCTGACAACAACCTGCCAGGAGATATTCTGAATGCCATTTTGTTTTTCACATGGCGACACTGACATTCAGAGAGGCTACATAACATGCCCAGATCACACAAATAAGAAGCAGCAGGTCCCAGATGAGAACCAGAGGTTCTGTCTAACCAACTCCAACCTGGGGACCCTGGAGGACAGAGAGATCAGTAGCCACAGCTGCTGGCTGAGCTGGGATTTGAACACAGGCCTCTGATTCCAGCACCCGCAAGCTAAACCACTAAGTGAGATTGACTCCATAGGTCAATGGTCTGCCTCTTTTGCCTTCATTGGTCTGGATGCCTTTTATTCAGTCTTGAGGTTATAGAACTCATCCTTTCCAGTTCCGTCTTTTTGAGAGATGGTGACCACCTCCGCTGTTTCTAGGATGGGGGGTGTCACTGAACCAGACCACCCAACGCTCCTCCGAAGGCAACTAGAAAGAATCAGGGCACCGGCCAGCTGACCTTGAAGGTCACTTCCCTGTCTGACTCCCCGTGAAGAGGGCTCATTCCTGGAGTGTGTGGCTTCTCTAAGACAGAAAGCTCTAGATTTTAACTCTCATCTGTGAGACTGTGGGCTTTCCGATCTCAGACCAGTCACCCTGACCACTGGTGAGTTCCATCCCTAAAGGCTGAGGACAGGCTGCTAGTGGTGATAAAGTTTGTAATGAGGGAAAAGGATTGTGAAGAAGAAACAGGCTCAGCGCCTCTGGTGGGGGTGTCGAGAGTGACGTTGTGAGGGCCTGGCTCCCAGCTGGACAGGCCTGGCTGTGCTGAGGGTAAGAAGAGCAGATAGTCTTCGAGAGGTCATGAGAGGTTGAGAGACAGAGACAGAGACCCAGAGAATCAGGCGGACTTGGTTCTTTAGCCCATGACTTTCCTCCCATCTTGCACGGCTGGTCCAGGGTCCGCCATAGTTACCCAGCCTCAGTTCTCCGGTGGCTCCTCACCACACCAGCGTGGTCTGCATATACGCACGCAAGCACTTCTGTTGTCCTGTTAGCACTATCCGTTCCTGTAAGCTGGAGCCCACACCGCCCCCCACCCCCAGCGTACACACACAGGTGTACACACACACCACCCCACGCCTCCTACACACACTCCCACACCACACACACCACACCATCCACACCATACTGCCCTACATCCCCCCACACATCCCCGCACACCCCCACACTCTCCCACACTCCCCGACACTACACCCCCAAGTACACCTGCCCACATCACACACACCACACCATCCACACCACACCACACACATCACATCCCCTGACCGCCCCACCACATGCACACATACCACACACATACTACTAACCACACCACACACATCATACCACACCCACTGTACCCCCCAAAACCACATACATACCCCTCACCACACCACATACAACATACCCACCATGGCACGTACACACAGTACACACACACCACACCCACCACAGACTCCCCCCACCCCCCCATCCCCCCACCATACACACACACACACACACACACACACTCCTGATCCCCACCCCCAACCACACATCCTACCAGTAAAAACTTCGGAGCCAAGGCGGTACCCTGGAGATTGCTTTGTCTTTGAAGAGTCTGAAAAGAAAAACCCATCAGCCATCAAAGATTTTAATTATTTATTTTTAATTACACAAGCAATGCATGAATATGTTCTACTTGTAAAAAATTCACACAATACATATAAAATCAAAGTCTCCGTCAAGTGAAGAATTTTAAGTAGTTCCGGTCCTCACCTGTCAAACAGCAGCCTGCTGCGGACCAGCTCTGGGGAACGCTGGGGAGCCTGGCAGGGGGTTAAGGAAACATGGAGCCCTTGTTAGACAGGCAGGGGTGAGGACACTGGGGTCCCTTGTAAAACAGAAGGGGGGTCTCCAGCTGACTAGCTCCTTTCTGCTTAGAAGCTGTTGACGCTGCCAGGAACATGCTCTTAGATTTTTTTTGAGTTTGCTTTTTAAAGAACGAGGAAAAGGAGGCTCAGACTCCACAGAGAGGTGCCTTTTCCTCTTACACTTGTGGCCTCAGGCCAGCCAGACCCACAAGAAAATGCCCCGCCTCCCGGCCTGCTGCCTTCTGCTCCGGGAGGCTGCCTTCCCAGCCTGGGCAGATGAGAGAGAATCTTCCTCAGGCTCACCCTGTCCCACCTAACTTACTGAAATGTTTCTCAGTATTGGCTCACACCCTCCTTGAGCTTAAGGGACCCGGTTATATTTGGCCATCGCAAGTGGGAGAATTTTTGTCAACTCCACCTCTTTCTCCACAACATTCTATTAGTGGGTGTTTCCCGATGACTCAGTAAACCCATGTATACATTTGCTATGGAACCGAGAGGAGATGAATCAAGGGTTTTGAACGAGGACTCAGAGATGCATTGAATTGAAGGAAGGTGGAAGCAGAATCTTAGAGACCATCGGTTTCGTTCTTCCGTTGACAGCTGAAGACTCCAGAGAAGGGGGGTGTCCGATGCCCTGCGTCCCATAGGCAGCGCTGAGAACTAGGATTCCCGGGGTCAGACCCTCCGCCCGGTGCTCTCTGTTCATCGCACCAGAGTAGGAATCCACACGGCCACTGGGATCTACCCGCAATGATTCTTGTCCCCGCCTGCTTCATCACTTCTACCCACCTTAGAGTAGCTTTGCAAAGACATCACATGAAATAAGGACTGTTGAGTGCCATGCAAATCGCCCAGCAATTTCCCAGCATAAACCGTGAACCGCAGCTCAGCTATTAGAAAGACAAGCGTTCTTAATTAGTCACCTTACAATAGTGTCTCTCAGAGCACAGTTGTCACCTCTCTGGATAAACATTTTTGGGAATTTGGACAGGAAACTTTATTGTTTTGTTTCGGTCTTTTTAAGTCCCCTAGAAATTTGCTTACGGACGAAGTGTCCAATTATCTTAGGAAACTATTTTTAATTCAGTTAGGCGTGATAATGGTGTTGTGGTTATGCCCAGGATGTCACTAATTTTCAAAACTGTGTGCTGAAGTATCTGGGGGTTATTTAGGGTTATTGTTTTAGTGTTGTGTATCATGATGTCTGTAGTGTATTTTTTAAGGGTTCAGGAACTGTGTGATGTGCATACCTGTGCAGGCCCACGTGTATATGGCTAAACGTTAACCACTTCTGAATCTAGGTGGTGGCTATGTTACAGGTGTGACCGTTGAGTGGATATAATCTATCTGTGTGTTCGAGAACTTCTACAGTAAAAATGACTAGTAAAACTTTCTCCATGTGATTCTGATTCGCTCCACTGGTTTGAGAATCATTATGGAGCTGCACTTACCTATGACAGTACATGAGTGGAACAGTCTTTTTAATTCCCTCCTTGGTGTCTCATTAGAATTGGATCCACTTTTCCCCAGCAATACTGGTAAGGTTCTATTTCCTTTTTCTTTGTTTTGTCTGTCTGAGTCATCGGCAGAGCCAAAATATTGATCTAATAGGCTGTCTTTCTCATTTCCAGGCAGGCCTAGAAGCATAACAAACTCAATTGGAACCTAGGGACTAAGGCCAGTAGTTCCCAAACTTGGGAGCCTAGAAACATTACCGAGGGAATTTCAGCAGGCTTAGGGTGAGACATAGCTATCTTGATTTGACAGCCATCAGAGGTAATTCTAATAACATGCATCTAGGTTTGAGACCCATATTTTTTATAATAACGACCACAAAGCCAAGGTCACAGGTTTGATTTCCAGCTTAAGAGGTACTGAACTTTGCATGAAGAAAAGTTCCATTCCCCCAATGACATCTCGCACACCTTACCTTATTCTACCAATTTGATTATTTATTTTTCGTTTTTAAATATTTTATTTATTTGACAGAGAGAGAGAGGCAGTGAGAGAGGAGCACAAGCAGGGCAAGTGGGAGATGGAGAAGCAGACTTCCCACCGAGAAGGGAGCCTGATGTGTGGCTTCATCCTAGGGCCCTGGGATCATGACCTGAGCCAAAGGCAGACGCTTAATGACTGAGGCCCCCAGCTTCTCCTGTTCTCCTGTTCTCCTGAAGGTTTTGGGGAAAGAAATTAAAAAAAAAAAAAAAGAACCAGGATAAAGAAGATAAATGATCAGAGCAATTTACTGTTGCAAATACATATACAATTTCCCCTCTTCTTCTGAGGACCTGCTACATTCTGTTGTAGAGGGGGGCTGCATTTTATTGTTGGGTGAAAAGAGGCCTTTATTTGTCATTCCCGGATTACCCTACGTATCAACTACTTCAGGAATTTCGGATGGAAAGGTGAAAAAGTTTTGTCAGCATCAGTGAATTGTAATCAAAATGAATGGGGCTTTTAATGAAAAACACCTGATAAAAATTTCCCCCACAAGCCTGAGAGGAGAAATTGAATGTCAGGAGACAGAAAAATTAACCACTCCCCCTCCTCCCCCAACCACCTTTACGGTGAACCCTTTCTGGGGCTCCTTCTGCCATGAAGGAAGGTGGGAGCAGCCGTTCAGTGGAGCCCTGATTCCTGCAGCACAAGGCAGCGTCCCTTGGTCTTACGTAATACGTCTTTGCAGCTTAAACCTTTAATTAACCAGAGATGTCATCAAGAAAAGTTTGCCAAGGAAGAGGATGCCTGGTTTAATTAAAAAGATCTTTAATAGTTATTAAGGAAATCAATTTGGAAGTCAGGCCTAGAGCACGGTGATGGGGGAAGAAATCAGTGAGAGGAACTTGGCCATCTCTTGGGGTAATGGATTTTAACCCTTGGATCTGCGTGGCGTCAGAATCCCTGGGGCAGTGGTGCAGGGATTCAGAAGAAATCTTATCAGCCCTCATCGCTTTAGAATTTACATTCAGGATCCAAGAGGCGGGTCTGCCTTACGGAGGTGAAGCCTAACCTTTCTGGAATGCAGTTATCCTGGCAATTGAGGGAAATAGGAAACCTTTATAAATTGAAAATCTCCTACCTCATAAGTATAAGCTATTTTTTTTTTTTCAAAGAGATGCATTATTTCTCCCTGGGGATTTGTGCTTGGACTGTACATCAGGCTTCTTTCCATTACCGTGCAATCCCGCCTTCTTCGGATCAAGCTAGAAAAAGGGATTTGGCTCTTCGGAGCACAAGAGAAATATTATTTTCACTTGTCTCATGAAAATGATGACACAAAAGGTGAAATAGCCAGAGGATGGGCAAAATAAATTGTCGGTGTGGAGGAAAACTGCACAAGGGAAGGAGTTTTTCTTTTTAAAAAATAGCATTTTTCCAACAGGGGGATGATATTAATACCATCCTCTGATGCAACCCAGTTGAGTTCAAATGCTAAAAGCACTTTTCAAATAGTCTATGTTTAATTAATATTTGTACAGCACTTAGAGAGAGAAACTGAAGACAGGTGCAGAGTATGGCTACAAAAATAATTTTTCCTGTTGCAATGTAGACATTTCTCTGGTGGGCCTAAGAGCCTGTCCCTGAGATGCCAGTCATCACTCACTGGAAACTCAACAGAGAGGAGGAACGAGGTCTTTGAACCCTCAAGCCTGCTCCCTAATGGCAGCTTCCACTTTCTCGAGAGCTGGACACAGTCCTTATATTTCTATTCCTTGCAGGAAATTGTCCAGAATCTGCACTCCCAATGGATTTGTTGATTGCTCTACTGGTTACCTGGAAATCTCTGGGCTTAGCAGTGCCCCCCCGCCCCCGCCGCCGCAAAGTGCCTTAGCTCCCTGTTTCACTCGAAGGACATGGCTTAGGGAATTTGGGAGGGGTGGGGATGGGGTGGATCTGGCTAGATACATGATAACCCAAGCTTTAGTAACAAACTTGTTTTCTTGCTGTAGCTAGATCATGTAGCTTCTCAGGCTCCACTTTTCTTAATTACAAAGCAAGGAGCACTGAACTAGATGTTCTCCAAGGCCCCTTCTGACCCTAACATAGTGCGATCCATTATATCCCCTTGGCCTGAACGGCATGTATCTGTTCTAAGTCAATAGAATGACGGTGCCTGGGAAATATCAGGGCTTATTAAAACATTGGCGGCTGAAGGATGGGTTGTAAACCAGCCAGCAGTGGGCTGGCTCCGGACTGGACATCTGTTTAACTTAGCCCACCTGATTATCTTCCCCCTCCCCAAGGGTGGGAATTGAATTAGTTACCAATAGTTAAAATCCAGGAGATGTCTCATAGTTATCTAGACTTCTATTTCTGTTGAGAAGTTGGAAAACTCTGGCAATCATCTCCACTGCCAGTGATCAGCTGGAACTGCCTCCATGTGTGGCTTGCACCCTCCCCCCAAAACTGTGTCCTCAGCACGAAGGTTGAATGTCAGTTCCATTGCTCCCACTTAATTCTTTTATTTTTTAAAGACTTTTATTTATTTGACAGAGAGATCACCGGTAGGCAGAGAGGCAGGCAGAGAGAGAGGGGGAAGCAGGCTCCCTGCCGAGCAGAGAGCCCGATATGAGGCTCCATCCTAGGACCCTGAGATCATGACCTGAGCCAAAGGCAGAGGCTTAACCCACTGAGCCACCCAGGTGCCGCATTGTTCCCACTTTACTTACGCTCTTGTGTCCCTGACCCTATCCTATTGTACTCGTTCATGTTTCTTTCGTGGCCTGTGGAGGTACAGGGGTGACAGGAAGAGGTGGTTGGAGGGATAATTAGGGTCTGATGTCAGGAAGCCCTGCCCTCTGAAGGGACACCTGGCTGCTTTCTGGGATGTGTGAGCAGCTAGGTGTGTAAAATACCTTCAGGCAGTAAAAGGGATTGGACCCTGATGTGGGCCATAGAACTGTTTCCTATTTTTTTTTTTTTTAAGATTTTGTTTATTTATTTGACAGACAGACATTACATGTAGGCAGAGAGGCAGGCAGAGAGAGAGGAGGAAGCAGGCTCCCTACTGAGCAGAGAGTCCGATGCGGGGCTCCATCCCAGGACCCTGAGATCATGACCTGAGCCAAAGGCAGAGGCTTAACCCACTGAGCCACCCAGGCGCCCCAGAACTGTTTCCTATTTAAAGCTTGCTCAGTTTGTCCACATTGCCTCCTCTTTGGAGAAATGTCTTGAATATCATTTACTCCCAGAAGTGCCCCACATGAACATTCAGATTACCTTGAGCTCAACACCCACACAAAAGAACTTTTAACAGCAAAGACCCCCATGTTCAGTCACCTAAGAAAATCAATCTCGTGTTTGACAACATCATCAGAAGCCCTCCTGTCCATTAGCGTGGTCATCTAATGTATTGTCTAAAATAGCACTTTCTTAAGAGTCAAATAATCATGCCGAGAAAGTAGGAAGAAACCAGGATTTTCTCATGCAACCTGGGACATGCGGTCACCCTGCTTGATATCTAACATCCGCTAATGACCTGGTTACAGAATCTGCCATTGGCCCCTGGAAGTTGTCCTGGGAAGGAGGTTTGTCCCACTTGAACCCATACTGGGTTTCTCTCGCTGTTGATGATCCTGCCAGATTGGAAAGAACCCACACAGTTCTGTTCCTTCTGGGTCTCCAGCCCTTCTACCTTTCACAGGTGCCTCTAAGCATAAGCCTCCGAAGTTCTGTCTTTGACAGTCAGAGAGGATGCAGATGGCTGTCCAAGCTGAAATGACAGCTGACTTTGAATGCCTCCATTCCTTCTGCTTGTGCTCCCTTCTTTCAGAGACTTTTCTAGGTAATTCAGGTTAAAGAATTTTCCTCTACTTTTCTTTAAGCTAATTGGGTCACCCCTTCATGCAACTAGAACTTTGTACTTACTTTCTTTGGGGGTAGCAGTGTGGGGGTGGTTCATGGCTCAGGTCAAGGCAGGACACTACCACTGGAGACAGAATCACTTTCTACAACCGGTGAAGACCTATCATCACTGTGGCAATGGTAAGTTCTCCGCTTGGTATTTGGGGAAGAAACAAAGAAAGTTTGGGGGCATTTCAAATAATGAAAGAGGAAGCAGTCTTTTGAAATGCAAAGATATAAATCCCTTTCTAGGAAGCAAATTACACCTGGGGAACAAAAGGGAGGAGGGGCGGAAGGGAGTGGGGTGGTGAAGAGTTGTTTAATGGATAGAGAAAGATCCAGAAAGGTGATTCTCAGATGTCTTAGATAAAGCCACCCATCTACTCATCAAAGATGAGAGGAAAAGCCAGTGGCTTTATTCTTCTGACAAAGATGCACCAACGTGGCAGAGAGAGGAGGGAGGAAGGTTGGCAATGGCTCGTGCTCATTTCCCATGCAGCTGAAACTATTCTCTCCCTCACTTTATCAAAAGGCCTTGCAGGAGACTCGGGGCATGTGGTTGTGACAGAATTTGCAGTGGCAGGGAAAAGAGAGAGGAACACAGAGGAAAAGGGGCTGATGTATTATTTACAGTTGGAGAACTCGAACAGAACAGACTGCAGGGGTCGGCCCGAAGACCTCTGTCTGTACGACTGTGGAATAAAGACAAGACATCTCTGAATTCTTGGTGTGCTCCTTCTGCTGCCAGGGCCCCCTGCCAGGGCTGGGCCAGTAGGCACACATGCCCTCTCTCCACTGTGCCACAGTCTGCCCTCCCCAATTACCTCTTCCCATGGCCCGAAAGGGGGAAAGACCTCAACAGAAAGCTGCCCGGGGCCTCTGTGGGTAAGAATCTCATTAGGTGGGCACAGAGGGCATCTCGCTGGTGGTGACAGGTCTAATAAGCATGCAGATGGAAGACCCACGTGCACGCACACTCTCTCCCTTAAGTGACATAGTGGGCAGAGAGGAAGGATGCAGGAAACCGGATCTGAAAGGAACAAAAGGCTGCAGGCTCCGCAGCAAGCTCGGTGAGAATGACAGGAGGACGGCTCAAGGAAACCAGAAGGAAAAGTGTGAAAGCCCAAAGCCAAAGCCACTGGAGAGCATGTGCCTTGGACTTCCCAGCTCCTTCCTGTTTCCAGCTTACATTTGCTCCATATGCTGCTTTACACAGCTTTCCGGGGCCATAATGGGTTTTATTCCATAGTTTTTATACGAACATGAATGACTCACATCTGCTCCAATACCCAATTTCCTCTCTAATGTCTTCGGCTGTGAGGAGAGAACAGCTTACACGGAACTTGCCAACGACAGGAGTAGCAGAGAAGTTCTGATCCAGGGGTGAGGAACGTTAGGACCCTCCGTGCGTGAGCTGGAAGGGCCTTTGAGAGGGCATGACGTTATGGATGGGGAAACTGAGACCCGGAGAAATGAGGAACTGGCTCAGGAACGTCAGGACCAGGGAAGCGGATCTGTTTTAGGGCACGGGAATCTTCCTAATTCCTTATTCCTAATGAGTGTACTTGTTTAATTCATCTTATTTCCTGCTATGTTAAATCTTCTGCTAGGAGGTTTTCCTCCCCGTATAAGCTGTGATGAGAAAAAAAGTAACTTGGATTAATCACCAACGATAGCTAATCCCCCACTGCGATCAACTGTGCTCTGCATTACTTAAGCTGGTTATTAAAGTTTTAAATATCCGCCAGAGTGTGGGGGACCCGGTGCTGGGTCCCGGAAGAGACCTATGGGGTTGGGTCCTGTGCGGGGACTCCCCTGGCTTCCAGATGTTTCAAGTCCCATCTGAAGTGGATATCAATCCTGATGACAGTTCTTGGTCTGACAACCCGGACTAATATGGCTTTGGGCTGGATCAGGTAATGACACTTGGCAAAACTGGATTCCCTTGACAGCTTCCACAGGCTCAGGGAATCATCTGCACTTGAGTAGAGGACAAAATAAGGATTTAAGAAGCAGGCGCCTCGGAAGGCACTCCCTGCTCTCCCAGACATTGTAGTCCCTGTGTGGAGCTGCTGTGGGAAACCCGGGGCCTCAGTTTCCCCAGATGCCCAACACAATGATACCCCTCAGCCCCTTGCAGCAGGCACTATCTCTAAAGCCTGGCAGTTGTGTAACTGTCGACCATCTGTTACCCAGGAGCAGCGTCACAAAGCGCTGAGCAATGGACTACAGGCCGGTGCGGCAGCTCCCGCCTGGAGCCAAGAGCATCTCCGTGGCTTGCCTGGGGGTCCCCTGCAGAGCCCGAGGAGCACACTGTGCCAGCCTGAGCCTGCAGGCCGAGGTGAGGCCCCTGGACGAGACGCAGAGGGCTTGAGATGCTGCAGGGATGGGTTCTCCTGCTCCCCTCACTCCTCCCATTACAGTGATCTACCTGGATTTTTGCCCAGCCAGAGTGGCGGCTGGGGAGCCTACCCCAACACTTGAGTGTGCAGAGTTCTAATAAAGTTGAGTTCTGGAACCCCCCTCCCTGCTCCCTACCCTTCCCCCTGCCCTACCCCGCCCTCAGGTTCTATGTGATGGTCTGGGAGTTCAGCCGAACCTTAGGACAGGCTGCCAAGAGTGTTCAGCTTTTGTGGGCTCTTTGATTTCCACCTCTTTTCCCAACCCAAAACTTTTTATCCACAGCCTGGTCGAGGACGCGTTGGGGCTGTGGGGCAGGACTGCCCTGTGGCTGGATGAGCAGGTACCAAGCACAAGGTGCTTCCGGCAGATTCCTCCATATCTGACTCCACTTCTTGGGGGCTCTATTTTACTGGAGAATGATTTCCGAAGTCCTGCCCCACCTCCACACAGGGTATGGGGCTCCCCCTCTGCCAAGCTCTGCAGGGAGAGGCAGGTGGTGGGGGCTGGGGAGGGGGGGCTAGACAGTGCTAGTTACATCATCCGCGCCTCCCCATCAGTCAGCTCCCCTCCAGCTCTGGCTGGGGACATGAAAATGACACTGGCATTTTCTGGCAGCTGCTGTCCCCCAGGCAGGACAGAGTTTTTCAAACCCTTCTTTGAGGGATCAGATGATCAGAAACACAGCACCTCGAATTCAGCTTTCACAACTATTCCCTCATTGTCAGAAGTATTACCATCCCCATCACTGTATAGGTGAAGAATCCAAGGCTGGGGAAGGGTAAAGGACTTGCCCAATATTCACACGGCTCCTAAATCTGACCCAGTCCAGGAACCCCTCGTCCAGTGACAGCAGCATGATTCCAGCCTAGTGGAGGCCTACACGGGAATCCAATCCCTAATTTGCTCTGCATCTAGACCCAAATAGTTTGCATCTGCAAAAAGGAGGAGAACGCACTTTCCAAGGGCGTTTGGGAAAAGGCGGCTTTTCCAGGGTCATTTTCCAGGTACACCATGAGCTGGCGCAACTTTGGACCCCTGCTTCCTTACAGGCACAGAGCCCTGATGCTTACAGGGAGAGAAAACCCTTAAGGGAGATAATTGCGCCTTAATTTTAAGACAGATTTCTTTAAAGTTAGACCTGCTCAGCGTTCCATCGTTCCATTAAGCGGAAAAAGTTGCCAGGCACCTTCAGGCAGGCGTAGAAACACCCTGGGGAGCTGGCCGAACTCGGCCTCGGGCCTAAGCGGCCCAGGACAGCGAACCATGGTTGGGGGAGCAGCTCCGCCCGCGCCCGCGTCCCGCGATCCCACAGTCCCACGCCGGCTCCCGGAAGGCAGGTGCATTGGGGGCGGGCCCCGGGAGTGAGCGCCACGTGCAGCCCCCGCGGCGAGCGGGAAAGTCCTCCCAGGCCCCGCTCTGCCGGGCGCGGGTCGGCCCCGAGGTCCCAGCTGGGCGCTGGGGTGGCGGGGCTGCGGGGGCGCAGTTCCTGCCCGGCCCCGCCCCAGCCCAGGCCGGCCCGGGAGCTGCGTGCGGGGCTCGGCTCGGGCGGCCCCAGAGCAGCACGGTGCGCCTCGGTCGGCGGGCGGCGGTAGCACCCCCTTGCAGAGCCCCGCTCGCTCCCGCCCGGGCTTCCTCGGAGTCGCTCTGTCGGGCCCACGCTCTCCCTTCGCTCCCTCTCCTCCCTCCTCCCCTGTGTTCCTCCCGGGGTGCCGGGCACAGCCTCGGATTCCTCCCTCCCCGCAGCTCCAGTCCGTTTCCCTCGCGGCGGCGGCGGCGGGCGAGGCTGCGGCGGCGGCGGCGGCGGCTCGGGGAGCATCTCGGCTGCCACTGCGCTTCTCCGGCGGGAGCGGGTGTCCAGCTTGGCTGCCCTTCGGTCCTTCCCTGCCGCTCTGCGCCCCGAGACCCCTGCCCTTGCTCCCTTTCCTCCGAAGCGGGCGGGGCCCCTGCCAGCAGCTTCCCGCCGGCCCTGCACCGGGATCCCGGGGCCGCGGCTCTCGCGGACTCCTGCCCCTCCGACCCTGACCGCCAGGGGGTGCCCCAGGGGCGTAGCGCCGCGGAGAAGGCGAGGCAAACGGGACCATGCGGCGTCTGACTCGCCGCCTGGCGCTGCCGATCTTCGGGGTGCTCTGGATCACCGTGCTGCTGTTCTTCTGGGTAACCAAGAAGAAGTTGGAGGTGCCGCCGGGACCTGAAGTGCCGACCCCCAAGGTACGGGCTTGGGCGGCGTGGTGGGTGCGGGACACTGGTTTGCAGGAGTGCGCGCAGCCCGCGCGCCGGGCTCGCGGGCTCCCGGGAAGCCGGGGAGGGGGTCTGGGTGCCGCGAGCAGGTAACGGGGCGCCGGATGCGGCCACAAGGCGATATTTTTAGATTTTAAGAAGCTCTGGGCACCGCGGGACCCGCGGAGCGTGGGAGTGGGAGTGGGTGTGGGTCGCGGGCGCGCGCTCGCGGACAGAGAGTGGCGCCGAACTTGGGCAGCGCGCGGGGGTCCCGGGGCGGAGGGGGCGCTGCAGACCAGCTGCCTAGGGGTGGCGGTCGGTGGACGCCGCGGCGAGTCGCGGGCGGTCGGGTCAGGAGGGCAGGGCAGGTGGGTGCTGGCGCCCGCGAGAAGTCTGGCCGCGGTGCTGACCTCCTTCCTTCCCGCAGCTGCCAGGCCCGACCAGGGGAGGCCGGAGGCCCGGGGTGCGCCGTGCGCGCGTGTGCATCGCGGGCGAGCGCGTGCAGCCTCCCGCAATCTAGCTGCCGGGGCCCACCGGCCTGTCGCCACCCGGCTTTCTAATTGTCCCCGAGCTCTCCAGCTGCGTGGGAAGTTGAATGTGCCCTGAACGCCACTGAGGAGCCTGTAAGAAGAGCAGACGCCTTGGTGTTGGTGGGGAGTTGGGGAAATGAGGATCGAAGTGGCTTTTCCAACTCCTGCCCAGCCGGTTCCTCCCAGCACAGGCAGAAGGTTCTCCCTTCGGGCTCATTCTTACCTGTCATTCGGAGCCCCCATTTCTCCTGCTCCCCTCTTTCACAGACCTCGCCACGGGACACAGAAGGAGGCCTGGGGGTTCCGGGCCAGGCAGGCATCATTTATGAACGGGGTCCAGAGCAGCCCTCCAGGCACTTGGGAAAAAGCCCTTGGAGGAGGTTATGGTCTGAAGCAGGAAGCTAATAAAAGGGGGGAGGGAGCGAGAGGGGAGTCTCCCCAGTAAGTTAGGTACAGAGGACCCACTCTGTGTCTGGTACACTGTGGGTGCTTCTTCGTAAGTCATTGTGTAAGTTGGGGGGTCTCCTAATTTCATAGATTAAGAAGCAAGTTCAGTCTTTGTACCTTGCCTTAGTCATTCTGATTCGAACTCAGACCTCAGATATTCAGAATCTTTCCACTATATTAAGTTGTGTCTTTCAGAGCCCCTTTTAGCTAAGTGTTCTGGCATGTAGGTTTTGGGATCTCACTAATGCCGAGTTTATTGGTAGTGTGCTGTGTGCCAAATAGTGTGTTAGGGGCTATGGGTACAGAGATGTAGAACTTGCTCTTTGAGAATAGGAGATTTGCTCAGAAAGGACCCAGGACCCTCCAGTTTGCAGAGGGCCATCAGGGTTCATGTCTCTGGGCATCATGGGAGCCTGGGGCCTTCCTGGAGGAGGAGGATGTAACAGAACTGAGTTGAGAAGGATGAACAGTAGGTTTGCCAGGAGGTAGAGAGGGCATTCCAGGTAGAGGTTAACTGTACCCAACAGGCTCAGAGGAATGACACAGCAGGTTGTGTGCGTTTGGCATAATTTGAGCATAGACCACGTGGCTGATGGCACGAGTGAGACTGAGGGCAGGTGGATAAGGGTCGGATTGAGTAGGACCTTGTGGGTGCTAGGGGCCCTTGGAGGGGTAGCAAGTAGGGGAGTGATGAGATCAGACTGGTGATTTCAAACAGCCTTTGGAGCACTGGATCAATTTTCTCACCTCAGACCTGCCTGTAGATCTGGAGAGCTTTTCTTCTTTTTCCCCCCGGGGCTGGGTCTGCTCCTTGTGATGCGGTTAATGAAGCCTGCAGGGACATGAACTCTCTCCTGTTTTGCGTTGAACCTCATTACCTTAAGCTTACTTATTCTTAGTTTACACCAGGGAGCTGGGACAAGAAATCTCTATCCCTCTTTGTGCACTCTGTCTTTTGTCCTTACCCGCCTCTCCTTCTAGTGTGCGCTGAACACACAATTATCAAATGCAGCTGTGTGCCCCGCTCTGTGCTAGGTTTGAAGGTTGCTGGGATGAGGACACTGGGTCCCTGCCCCCTTCCAGGGAGGTGGGAAGCTTCACAAATTCCTGGTTGAGGCAGAATTACAAACAAATGAGTAGTGGGTGGGGTGGAGGGAGTAATCTGATATTGGAATTCTGGGCAGAGTGCTGTGCAGGCATGGAAGAAGGGGGTCTTCTGGTTTTGACCCCTTGCTTTTTGTCTTTATTGCTTATTTCTGTTTTTTCCCCCCATTTTCTGTGTTCTTTAGAAACACAAATTCTATAGACTTCTAAAATCGTGATTCCTTTTATTATTAGGCACCCTTATTAGTATATTTCTCCTTCCCGTTTTTCCCCTGTTTGTCTGACTTCACATGTCCACATATATTTGTTGTGTGTATTTGTGTCTGGCACACGTATCTGGAGAAAGAGATGGAGAGACAAAGAGTCCTTGGCGCCAGAATGATTTTATTGCCATGACGGATCTATTTCTGAAATTTGCACATCTTGCCCAGAGGAGTGTGGTTGGTTCCCAGACCCGAGTGCGTGTCAGAATCCCCCGGAGAGCTCATTGAACACACGAGCTTTGGGGGTTATTGCCGTGATTAGGATTCTGTGGGTCTGGGAGAAGGTCCCAGAATCACTGTCTTTACAAGTGTTCCGTGTAAGTCGGAAGCCGCCTATTGATGGATAACATTTGGAGCTAGAAGAAGAATAGGAAGTATATTGATTTTTTTCTTTTTTTTTTTTTTTTTTTTTTTTGCAGTTTAGCTGGCCCCATGTAAATATGGCTGAGCGAGTTCCTCCTTCTGGAGCTCCTCAAGGACCACGCTGGCATGAGCGTGTGTGCACATGTGAAATAACGGTAGCTAGAATTTATGTAGGGCTTCACACATTCACAAACTCTAGTTCATGCATATTAGCTCATTTAATCTCCACAACAACTGCAGGGGTGGAAAATACTTTTATGCAGTTAAGACTGGATGATGAAATTTTACAATCGGCCCAAGCTAACAAGGTTATTATCAAGTGGCCACATCAGAGCTAAGAATGGAACCCGGATCCCTTAGGGAACTGCCCACTCAAAGGCTCAGTCCATGGTGCTCACTATGCTGTGTGGACTGCCCGGGTCTACACTTGTGGGTGATGGGGGGAGGCTGGGGTATTTATAGCATGTGCTTCCCAACCTACTGTCCAGCATATCCATGGCTCAGTCCTAGGTGCTTGCCTTTGGAAAGCTCCAGGGAAGGCCGAGGGTGTTGGTGTACTTGGAGGGAAGTCTGGCTCTGCCCTTGGAGGAGATCTGCTGGGGCAGAGGAGGCTCCTCTGGACACACCGTGGTGGGGAGGGTCCCCTGGGAGGCTGCATCCGATGGTTGGAGCACCCCTGGTTTAGGAATCATTGCCAAGATAGAGCTTGTTTCCTCAACAGCAGAGATTCCGATGGGACACTTGTCTATTGTAGGGAAAGAACTCCGTTTTGAGCAAGTGCAGTACCCTGGCTTTTTCTAAGAAATAGTCCTGGGGGAGCTCTTGCCTTGGGTGTGTGGAAGCCTTCAGGAACTTTTCGTCTTGCCTGGGCACCTTCCCACTGTGGGAGAGGGTGTCAGCTTATTTTCCAAAGCACGAGCAGTGGGCTCCTTTCCTTTAAACAATTTAGAGAGGTCAGGGGATTGGTGGAGGGACCAGAGACTGTGGCCGGGGCTTCTGGGCCCAGGTCCCCTCTGTGTAGCTTCCATGTAGCAAGCTGCCTTCCCTGGGGTCTAGGACAGTCTCTTATTCCCAGGCCCTTCCTTGCCTTCCCTCCCAGCTTTGGGAAGCATCCTTATTCACCTAGTGATGGGATCTCTAAAGTGGGCCTGATAATAAAATAAAACCCATGCCTTGTCACAATTCTGCTGATGTAGAGAAGGCATGCTGCACTCCTAGTTTAAGGAAATTAATTGGATTTCTTTCTTTTTCTTTTTCTTTTTTTTTTTTTTAAGTTCCAAGAAGGTCTGGTTCTATTAATAGCTCAAGTAAAGATTTCTTGAAGTTTGACTTTTTAATGTTGATTTGATTCTTTTACTGCCCCCCCACCAAATTCTGCAGAGCTCTAATTCCTAATTGAAAATCATAGAACAAGTTGGATGTCTTAATTCAAACTGTATTTCAGTGGTAAATACTGTACCACTAAAAATATGTGAAACATGTTTTTATTTCTTCTCTCCCCTATCATTTGTTTGCCATTTGGAGAATTATACAATAACCGACAGAATTTAAAAAAAAAAAAAAAAGGCAGCAAATTTGTCTCTGACTTCCAAGAAACTAAATTTAGTCCAGGGGCTTAGGGCTTAGTAAAAGCAAAAGAATTTGAAGCCTGAGGGTACTTTTTGAGGAAGGTACTGGAAATGTGAAGGCTTTGAATAAAGTGCCTCGGGCCCATGTAGATGTATTTGTGCTCTACTAGAAATAGAGCAAACACTATTAGAAAGGAGCTTGTCTCTCCGTAATATTTGCATACCACAAACGCCTGGAGTATGTGGCACTGTTATTTTATTCCCCATTTAGTAGATCATTTCTCCTGTTTAAAAAAAAATTATGAATTTTAGAAAGAGCGACCCTATTAATCTGCGAATACTCCGAGCATGCATATTGGACTCTGTCCAGGGAATTTTGACTCTGGCACGACCAGAAGTAGCCCGCTGTCAGATGAATGTTCATCCTTTCATTCATTCCTGTGTGTGGGTGCCTGTGCCCTGCACTGGGCTGTTTTCCCCCACTGTGGAGGTTCCTAGAGCAGGTGGAGGGTAGTGTTGCTTCGGGGTCCAGCAGGGGTCGCTATAAGAGGATGGGAAATAAGAAAGCAGCAGGTTGGACTGTCAGGTGTCCAAAAATGTCATATCTTTGCTTTGTAGATATGAACAAGCTGCTTTTTTAAAAAACCCTGCCCTCTCCCCCAGTCCCCCAAATCCAGGCCATTAGGCTGGTGAGAATCTCTTCACCCTGGGTTGTTTTTGGCCTGCCCAGGTTGTATCTGTGTCCCAGCTTGCTTTCCCAGCCAGCAGCACACCCCCCCCACCCCCAACCAGGACCCGACAAGAGGCCCTGTCCTAGGGACGGATGGATCTGTTCTGAGGGACCCTCCTTGAGTCAATTTGGGGAGCTCTCTGTCTCCCTAAACCCTGTTCCCCTGAGTGGCCTCATGCCTTTGGAAACTAAGACCAGGAATCCCTGTCTCAAATGTTCCTGTTGGCGTAGAATGATGCCAGCTCAAATCAGAGAAGACAAGGGGCAAAATCAAGAAGAGACATTAATGTCCCTGTCACAAGCCTCCCCAGCCTGTCTAGAGACAACCCTTTATCCAGGTTGCTCATGTGTTCCTATCATTTTAAAGTGTTAATTTCCACTCATCAGAGGTCATTTGTAAACAAAACAGGGACAGAATGAGGCTACCCGGGCTGGTGCCCGAGGCCCAGGGTTTCCGCATGGCCTGCTTCAGCACCGTGTCGTCTACCTCCCTTGCCTGCATCCTCTCCCGCAGCTTTCCATCCCAAATTTCCTAAACAGTCTTAGCCATTTCCAGGCATGTGGGAAGGAATGTGTTGCCGTGCCCTTGTTGAGGGTCTGATGTGTACAGTTCTGTCGCTCTTCCAGAGCATCTCCAAGTCCCCATTGCATTTCTGGAAAAGCATCTGAATTAGCGGGGATCTGTCCCCTTCCCGCTCCTCTCTTCAGGGCAGTCTGTGAACCCTGCCATGGCTTTGCACATTCTGCCCCAGAGACCAACACTCTAGACCCACCATCTGCTGGGGAAGTGAGCGTGGCCGTGCCCGCTGCCCGCACCGGAGGGCTGCTGACTCTTGCCACGGGCTGTAGCGCCCCGAGAGGGTGATTGGCCTCCCTGCTCCCCAGCAGCCTCAGAGACACGCATGGCTCGCTGGAGTCAGGAGACAGAGTCCCCTTCCTCTCCTGGGAGCTCCCGTCCTGTAATCATGTGCGGTTTCACCTTCTGGCTTTTCTTTTATGTGTGGCAGCCTGTTGGCGGGCGCTAGGGGTAACTCAGGTCCTTTCTCCCCGGCCCAGTCTCCCCAGCTGTGAAATGGGGGTGGCGTGCCGTGGCCCCGGGGCCCGTCTGCCACTTGCTCCACCAGCAGTCTCTGTCGATTCGGGTGACTTGCGATTCACTCCAAAGTGAGACCTCATGGCTATAAATAATTATGCCACAGATACTCCGTGTCTATTACTTATCTTTTAATTATTTTACCAGAAACGCTAGATTAACCAAAAAAATAAATCAGTCTCTGAGTCCTCAGATGTTGAGCTGATTAAGAAAGAACCCCCTTGGGATATGCGAGAACACACGCGCGTACTCGGGTGCCCTGGGGAGTTCTGCAGAAGCTCTGGAAATCTGCTGGCTCTGGTATTTTGGTATTTCAGAATAAATGGCCTGATGTGACCTTCTAGGGCAGCAGCCTTTGCTTTTGGCAGCAGCTGCTGCCATCCTAGGACCTAATGAACGTGAGGAAGCCAAGATGGGGGAGAGAGGAAGAGGTCTCTGTGGCGTGAGCAGGGGGTCCTCCATTGTCTTGCTGTCTTCCCTGCACCGTGTTCTCCCTCCTCTTATCTGCATCTCCTGAAGATCTGGTGGGATCCAGAGCACAGAGCCCTGGGACACTTGGCTGAGAGCCCCAGGAAGAAGTCTGGAGAGACAGGAGCCCGGGACTTCCCTTTCAAGGCTCTAGCCAAGGTCAGGAGCAACCTGCGTCCCTGCCGCTCTGGGTGAAATAGCGGTTCTTCATGAAGGAGAGAAGTGGCTGCCTTGCCCTGGGCCATCCTGGACCATTCCGCTTGGATGCCCTGAGAGGGGCACCAGCCCTTTTCCGAGGGAACCCGGGAGCCCGCTGACCCCACTGCCTCCTGGACACTGCCGCTTCCGAGTAGCACGTCTCTTCCGCAAACCACGCCCAGAGACAAGATTAGGCACTTAAAAAAATAATTAAATTCTCCTCATGTCACTTGTCTCCTTAACTGTAAGCACTACAGAGATCTTTCAAGGAAATGCAGGGGGGAGCGGCACACTCACATGTTCCTGCCATTGGGTTTGAATTCCCAGATGAGGAGAACAGCCACCCAGCTGCCTCCTTCCTAATGATCCCGGCTGTTCAAAGCCAATTTGCATCTCATTCCGGCCCAGGAGAGAGAGGGAAGCATCTACAGACCGGGTAGGACCACCCCGTCTCAACAAGGTCTCTCCGAAAGAGGCTCGTCGTCTCTTTCCCTTGTCGCACTAAGGTTTAGAAATTAGGATTTTCTTCCCCGTGGTCGGGACTTGAGATTTATGTAGCTTCTCTTGTTCCTCGGAGAACAGGGTAGTCATTCATTACTTCCCTAACCTCCCCCCACCCGCCACCCCGAGCCACAGAGAGGCTGGTCCAATCAATATTTATGCGCCCATCGCTCGCAGCTGCGACATGCAGGCATCGAGGACGCCGTATTCCTTGATGGCCCCGGAAGAATTAGCTGGTGCCTGTAGATCAGGCTCATTGTTTTCCGGGATCTCGGGGAGATCAGGGCACGTGGTGCACAGATCAATTACGCTGCCTAGATAATTGGCTGCTAATAGATGGCCAATTGATGGCTGCCAGCTGGGGGCTGAATGACTGGCATTCTTACGGTGGGGCTGGGGTCTTCATCAGCAGAAGAGCGGGCTCAAAGCCTTGATTAATTAACGGTGATTCAGGAACAGGACGTGAGCTGAGTGGGAGCTTCTTTCCCATACTACGTCCTGTGATGTTTTGTAGTTTACACAGTGTTCGCATTCACAGATGCCTCATTTGATCTTTCCTGCCGCCCCATGGGGTGGAGTTATTATTACTCTCCCTTTCTGAAGTGGGCAGGAGGCTCTGGAAGCACCCCCCAACTAGTAAGCGGCCTTGAACTCACTCTTTTGACTCGAAAGCTTGCGATCGCTCTCTCTATTATGGCCATGCTCAACTTCTGGTTAGCTCCCTGCTCCGGGGGAAATGAAACCTATTTTACGTATGTGTATATTGTATGTATGTTTTCTTGTGGACGAGAAGTTAATGCTCTTGCTAAGAAATGACTCCCGACCTCTCAAACACCAGCATTGCTTTTCTGCATGCAAGAGGGAACTGAGAAGTGGATTTTAGGCGCACCAAGGAGCCCATCTCAGGAGGGCCACTGGAGGGGGCCAAGAGGACTTTGGGTTTTCTTCCAGGATGGGCCGAGTGTAACTTGCCCATAGGCCCTACAGAACCGTTCCACAGGATGTGGGAAGATGCTGGGCCTGAGTAGCTCTGTCCTTGTGCGGGTGAGCCCATGCTCGCCAGCCGGGTCCCTTCTGGGTTGGCGGGGGTTGAGGGGGGGGTGACAGCAGGAAATGAGTCTCTGCCGTCAGTCAAAGTCAACAGGACTGTGCAATTAAGACAGACACCGTTGCTCTGAATACCTTTCGTGATGAATGTAGTCCTTAAACAATCAGAAGCAATTCCCCTCTAAGAGGAAAAATGTCATTTGAAAGAACCTCATAGGTCCTGTTGGAGATGCAAGGCAGGCGTGTGGGGGAGGACTCTAGGGAAGGGTCTTTAGGAGACGGGACACGTCAGCTGAGCCTCTTTCTGGACGACAGAGGGCGCTCTGCCTGTGTCGTGCTCCTGGGCTGTGAGGACCCTTGATGACTGACTGCTTACTCCTGCTCTGTAATTGGGTTGCTGGCTGGACCCAGCACGGGGCTCAGCTGCTTTGTGGCTGCTTGAGAGGACCGGTGTGAGTTACAGTTGCGGCCCTGTGTGCGTGGTTCAGGGGCCGAAAGCATGAAATCAGGAGCTGCTAATGTCTTCCTGGATATTTCGTCAGTAATTCCGATGAACTACCGGAGGGCTCCTGGTGGGGCTTTTCTTATGTGGCCTGAATGACAAAGTCAGTGTCTGCTCCAAGATCCCAAGCAGAAACACGACTTTTCCACTCCTGTCGATTTCCGCTGAGCGCGGCAACATTAGAGGGAACTGTATTTTTAAAGCGCATGCATGGAGTTAGAAGGAAATAAATGGAAACCTCGTGCCTGATATTTTCCCTCTCCACTCGTAGGTCCCCAAGATTTTCTAAGCATATTTGCTCAATTCTGGATAAGATGACTTGCTGTAATTCTCCCTGCCTCTTTTAAAACTGACATTACGGTTTCTGCTCTGGGTTTTAGCTTTTCCCTTAAAACCGAGGAATATTTTTGGAAAGCTTCTTGGTAGCGTCTGCGAAAGCCTAGCATCGGTACACACCTATGTGTCACTCCTAACTGTGAGCCCAAGAGAAGCACAGTCGTATTTCAGTGAATGTCACGCACCTGAGTAGGAGTTGGCGGGCTTTTTCTGGAAAGGGCCAGATAGTAAGTATTTTTGGTTTTTTAGGTTATACAGCTTCTGCTGTATCTACTCAACAATGCTCTATCTACTCAACAGTGCTCTTGTAGAGCAACAGTACGTAAACAAATGGGTGTGGCTGTGTCCCCCAAAACTTCATTTATGGACACTGAAATTTGAACCCCATAACTTTTGCATCTTATGAAGTATTCTCCTTTTAGGATTATGTATTTTCAAATATTTGTACGTGTGAACTGCTTTCTTTGCAGTTCACAGGATGTGCTAAAACAGGTCAGGGGCAGGCCAGACTTGACACTGGGATTCTGTTTATATTCAGTATGGAAACAGGCAAAACTCATCTGTGATGTTAGAAGTCAGTTTCACAGGGACCTTTGGTTGGAGTCGGTGACAGGAAGGAGGCAGGGGAGGGACGCCTGGGTGGCGCAGCCAGTGAAACATCTGCCTTCAGTTCAGGTCATGATCTCAGGGTCATGATCGAACCCCAAGTTGGGCTCCCTGCTGGGGTGGGGGGAGTCTCTTTCCTCACTCTGCCTCCCTCCAACCCACTCATGTTCTCTCTCTCTCTCTCTCTCTCTCAAATAAGTAAATAAATAAATAAGGTCTTATAAAAATAGGCAGGGGACATTTGGGGAGAACTGGTTCTGTTCAGTTTCTTGATCTGGGTACTGGTTACTCAGGTGTGTTTACTTTGTGAAAATCCATCCGACGTGTGCCCTTTTCTGTGTGGATTTCGCTTTCGTGAAAAGTTAAAAAAAAAAAAATCTGGACTGCGTGTGTGGCTTCTGACTCAGATTTTAGCACCTTCTCTGGGGTCAGAGCATAGTGGTTTTTATTCTTTTTGTAGCTCTTGATTCCTATTTCCCGGATGAGACCGTCTCTGGAGAAAGGTCTTGGTATGTCTTTCCGGTTTCCCAAATCTCATTCCCTTTTATAATCAGGGAGATGTTTAACAGCTGGTGTGGTCTAGCCAAAGGAGGTTTTTCTTGCCACCAACTCATGTAGGTTCCATTTCTTCAGTAATTTGAATTACTGGTTCAGCAAGAACCAGGAAGAACAATTACTTTGTAGTCAGAATGTCATCCACCTCTGTATTGTTTATTTTATTGTAAATACTGGTCCACAGGGGTCAATAATATAGTTTTATATTCCTTAAAGAAGAAAAACCAAAGTGTGTGCTGAGTGTTAATCCCTTCATCACTGGATCATAGGAAGATGGGGAGGAGTCCAGGAGGGTTGGTGTGGCTGGAAGGCTTTCAGGACAGTGGGAACTGTGAGTAAGACGTTGGCTGGTGTCACTGTCCCATACTGAATCCATAGCGCTTCTGGGAATGAGACACATCTTGTTTCGACCAGAAACTATTGGATGCAGTGGTTTTATGTCGGAAGCCAGCTCTTCTAGGACAAGTCATTTTATAACAATATTCAAGGAGGAAACTTTACAACAGTTTCAAAGAGAAATATATTGCGCTTTCGGCACCGTTACAGCCTTATGAGCACTTCGCTCCTGTGGATGACTGGAAATGTTTCTGGTCCCAGGGTTGAACTTGAAAAAAGGAAATCTGCAAGTATCACGTTCTTGTGAGCACAGAGGCGTGCTTCAGGACTGATCGGAGAGGGGGCAGTGAGAATCGATTCACAGATGGGAAAACGCACAGGCCGTCGTAGATGGCTAGCTGCTCCAACATCATCTCTCCGAGAGGAGGACTCCCTCATCCCGCATAATAGCACCAATTATTCTGTTGTTTGTGCTAAGGAGTTGAAAGCTATCGTGTGCCGGGGAAAATACTCAGCACGGAGCAGTAATTACGGATCAGCTGATGATAAAAGATGCATTGGATTGACTGCTAATTAGATTATTAGCACCAAAAACAAATATCTGCTATTAATACCATAAATAAGCCACGTTTATGATATTTTCTACTGCAAGTGCATATTTCTTTTTATAATGTGCAATTGCCTTTCTTCTCTTTGGGGGCCAAGACTTCCAGTTTTCCCCAGCCATACTAAGCTTATTTGTTCATTGAGCTATAATCTGGTCATCTTGTTTTCTTCCAGTCTCAAGCAGCGGGATGGAGAGAGCTGGTATGTGTAGTCAGTGCCACACATCAGGTCCTGAAATGTGTTAGATCCTTCCAGAGAAAAAGTATCCAGGTCTTTCCCACTGGGCACAGCATTATTGTGAAGGGCAAGGAATTGTAGAGTTTTCCCTGTGAGATCAGTGCTGGAGTTCATTGCCAAAGAAATGAGCCAGTTGCTTTTTTGGTGGCATTTTAAGATTTGGTCCTTTTTGTCCTGGGCTCAAGGTGGATGGGACAGACACTTGGGTGTTTTAGCTGCTAGCACCCCCCTCCCCCACTGAGTTGGCCATCTTTCTACAAGTAAGTTGATGGTGTGTGCCCAGCAGTGTGAGACTCCAGCTGTCTTCCCATCTTGGGTGGCTGTGAGTTTCAAGGCTAGGACCATTGGAAAGAGCCCTCGGGAGCTTCCTGGGTTGCCTGGAGAGAGAGGCCCACTCCGGCAAGAGCCAAGGGACAGCTCTGGCCATGACCTTGGTAAGCGGTGCAAGTGACTGTCGAGTGTCTTGTGTGAAATTGTAGAGATGGATTTGGTTCAAGACCACCATTATGTGCCAGGAGTCTTTGCAGGAAGGAGAGTTTTCTTTGGGGGGAGGGGTGCATGACTGCCTGTTGGGAGAAATGCTAGGTGCTTATCTGAGTTAAGTCATTCATTCATTTTTTTTTTTAAGATTTTATTTATTTATTTGACAGAGAGAGAGATCACAAGTAGGCAGAGAGGTCACAAGTAGGCAGAAAGGCAGGCAGAGAGAGGGGGGGAAGCAGGCTCCCCGCTGAGCAGAGAGCCCAATGTGGGGCTCAATCCCAGGACCCTGAGATCATGACCTGAGCCGAAGGCAGAGGCTTTAACCCACTGAGCCACCCAGGTGCCCCAAGTCATTCATTCTTAAAACCATCCTAGGAGATGGGCAGGCTCCTCATCACAGTCACGCTGGGTGTGGAAGGCTGGCGCCCTTCTGATTACACGGTGTCTGAACCATACAGGTTGTTCAAATGTTCTCTGGGTGATGCTGATTAGCCTTATTTTACCGATGAAGACCTTGAGGTTCAAGTTCCAATAACTTGCCAAAATTAGTAGAGCTGGTAAGTGGCGGAGCTGAGACAGGTCTGGGTGATTCTGGACCCCATGCTGGGGCACCGTCAGGATGGTTCACAAGGTGGGGGCAGTGAGTTCCTTGAAGGAGTTCCCCCTTTTGAGTGCCTCACCAGTGTGGAGTGACAGAGTGAGCAAATGCCCCTGTCCCTGGGTCACACTCGTCAGTTCATCCTGCAAGCCGCTATGGGGTGAGTGTGAAGCCCACTGCCGGCAGTGTCCCAGCTGGGTGCTGCCCTCCTTGCCCAGGGCAGATTTGGGGCAGTTGTGGAGTATGGAGCTGGGGCTGTCTTCTGGCTCTTGGCTGCCCTTCTAGAACCGTCTCCCTCCTGGATTTTATATCGTGTTGTGTATTATTGGAAGGCTACAACTGTGTCTCTACGATGGCTTTTTCACAGTGAAAGGGACTGCAAGATGAACAGGAATCTTTTCTCTCTTTTGAGTCAAAGTGGAATGTGAGGCCAAGGGGAGAGAGAAACCTTGTTCGACTTCACGGGATAAAGGTTTGAGAAGATTGCCTTTGAATTTACTAGTTGTCTTTGCAAGGTTGACTTTCTTCCCTTGATCATGTCCCTCTTCTGTTAGCTCAGAAACCTCTGGTTGAAGGTCAGTCTCATCCTGAAAAGCTGTTTCACTGAAACAGGAACCTGTTATTCCACAAGGCCTCTTATTAGAAGCAGCAGCATTTAGGGGATGGTCTTTGAAAGTCATTTCAGTGATTTTTGAAGAAATACATTTGCTTGGATCTACTTATCCCCAAAGTGTTTGCTGTTTGAAAAGCATAGGCGCATCTAGGTGGCTCATTTGGTTAAGGCTTTGCTTTCGGCTGGGGTCATGATCCCAGGGTACTGGAATTGAGCCCCGCATCAGGCTCCCCGCTTCTCCCTCTCCCACGCCCCTTGCTTGTGTTGTCTGTCTCGCTCTCTCTCTCTCTGCCAAATAAATAAATAAAATCTTAAAAAAAAAAAAAAAAAAAAAGGAAAGCATAACACTAGTTTCAGGAGGACAGGAAAGGAAAACCAACTTCAGGATAGAAAATAGGGTGACAGAGCAACCCAGTTTGATTGAATTTGCCAGGCATGACTGTTGGGTTTCTATACTTTTGGGGTACCCAAGACATGGCCCACAGCCAGTCCCTTCTTTCTGTTGTTTATGGATGGCCGGGGAACTAAGAATGGCTTTTTTAAAAAATATTTTTTAATGGCTGGAAAAAAACTTGGAAGAAAAATAATATTTTGTGACACATGAAAGCGATATGAGATTCAAATTCCAGCGTCCATAAATAAAGTTTTATGGGGACACAGTCATGCTGGCTCCTTTATGTGGTGGCCTTCGTGCTGTAGCGGCAGAGCTGAGCAGCGAGGGAGGCTGGATGGGTTACAAAGCCAACATTTTAAGGGGCCCTTGAGAGGAAACGTTCGCTAATCCCTGCCCCAGACCTTTGTTTCTCCAAGTAGGACTTCTGGGCAGGGATGTTGATTCCCCTGAAAGTTGGTTAGAAGTCCTAAATCTCAGGCCACCCCTACCGATTTTACACCTGCATCGAGGCACAGCTCCCATGTGGTTTCTGTACAATTCAAGTTTGAGAAACGCTGGGTTAGAGGTCAACTAACTCTTCCAGAAAGCTTGTGTGGGACAAACTGAGGTCTAGAGTCGGTGCCATTATTTCCCTATTTATTGTGAATTCCACCGGATTGGATCATTCAGGACTAAACTCTTATCCTCCCCTGCCTCCCCATGTTGGACTGGGGATTCTTCTGCTACTTTTAGCTGCACAAAGAGCCAGTGCCTTGAAACAGGATAGGAGTTTGAATTCTTGAATCATCTTGAATCTTCCAGGCATTGTGGTCAGAGCGAGAACATCATTGACCAAAGCCTTCATGGTTGTGTTGCTCCCAGGCTGGTGGGTTCCGTGTGACACCAGAGGCCCCCCGCACTCAGGGTCCCGCCTCCTTAGGGGCAGCAGCGAGCCATTCTTCTTGGATCTTGTGACCCTCTGAGCACCCGCCCCCCTCTCAACTCTTAGGACTGGCTGCCTCAATTGTCTTTCCAAGTTGGAGGAATTCCCTTTTTCCGTTACACCCTGGGTTACTTATTCATTCAAGGACATTGGATTTTACACATCACCTCTGCAGAAGCAAGGGAGCATCGAGCCCTGGTTATGTGCTGAGATGGGGGGTTAGGGTAGGGCTGGGGTTGGAGAAAGTGGAGAAGAAATATAATGAATATCCCAATACGTTATCTCACCACACCTGCGGTATATTATGATACAGTTGATAGGACAACCCATGGCATCTAGGACAGTAGTAGACAGACGGTCTTCCTGTAGAAAAAGAGGTAACTCCTGCAAGAATTTAGAGAGAGGGAGACTGTGTGGGTGGCAGGGGCAAGGGAGGTCTTCTGAGGTGCTGGGACTCTCAACAAGAGTGACCAGAGGTCAGTGGAAACCAGGTGTGGAAGAGTTTGAAAATAAAGTCATTTGCTTATTTTTGCTTTAAGATGCATGTTATGTCTGAAGGTAAACAGCTATCCCCATTTGGGAATATTATACCCCTACCCCCTGGGGACTTGGTTCAGTAAATGTTTTGGGTTTGAGAGTTTTAACTGCTCAGAGTATCCTCATTGCTTTTAAAGTAGCAATTCCTTGAAATTTGAACTTGATGTTCCCGGTCTTTTACCCTTTTGGCCTGAATGAGAGTAACTGTGTATGTTCTCCATTTCTCACCAACGTCCATTCTGTTTTTTTCTGACCACCTGTTTTCATCTTTAATTCATGTGACTGCTCTTAAAGAAATGCTCCCTGGAAAAATCTATCTCACCTGTCTACATTCCCTTGAGTGCAGGCTCGGCAGGGCTGTGGCCAGAAGTCACCTAGAAGAGTCATGTCCTCTGAAGGGTATGCTTGGGGTGCTGAGTCCTGGAGACTTGAGTCGGTGCACATTAGTTGGAGACATGGAGGAATGATGACATCCTGGCTGGTTCCTGGGAGGACGGATCACAGGCAGGATCTAAAGCTTCGCCTCTTCTTGTATATACCAGGTAGCTCAAGGCTGATGGCGTTTTTGCATTAACTGTGATGTGTGGCTGATCCACTGTGCCTCTCTCCATATCACCCTCTTGGGAAGGTAGATTAGGAAAGAACCTAATTCAGTGGACACACAAATAGGTTCATGATGTACCACGTTAAAAAAAAAAAAGTAGGATTCAAAATTGTGTCCATAGTAGGACCTTATTTGGTTTAACACAAGATGTATATGGAGGAGAAAAAAAACCAAAAACTTAGAACATCAAAAGGGGTGATTTACCTAAATGGGATATTGTCTAGGCTGTATTTCTCATTGCTGCTAATTAATTAATTGTTGGATTGATTGATTTTGACTTATCTGCTCCCCAGTTCCCTCCACTCCCACGTCTCCCTACTTTTACATAACAATGTAGTAACCTGGATATGTAAACTTCAGTATCTTTCTCTGTGCACCTGTCATTGGTACAGAAACAGAGATAAGCCTTTACAGATCTGTTATGGCTGTTATTACAAAGGAGAGGAGAAATTGATCGTACTGTGTATCTCTTTGCATTTTACTCAGCATTTAATCACATAGCCTAGAAATCCTCAGGTCAGCCAGCTTGTTTTTAATGACTGCCTAATATTCTGTGGTATGGATGTGCTTTATTTCATTCCCTTTTTTCCCTTTGCTGCTTATCTATTTTGTCTCTTAGCTTTGTCACCAAACACAGTGTTGCAGTAAATATCTGTGCACACACATTCTCCCATGTTGGGGCTTTTGTTTCTACGTGATGGATTTTGAGGAACGGGAATTCTGAGTCAAAGGGAATCTGATTTTTATGCTAATGGGTATATATTAAGATTGCTTTTAGAAGTGGTGTAATCATGCACATCTCCATGCAAAGGGAGAGTTCTCTTTTCCCAGCATCCTCTTTAACATAAATGTTCTTCTTTCCCCTTTGCCATTCGAAAGGGTGGGAAACAGGATCCTATTTTAACGTTACATTCCTCTGACCACCAGGGAAGTTGGATATGTTCTCGGATGTTTATTGTCCTAAAGATCTGCACTTCTGTGATGGATCTGTTCATATCCTCTGCCCATTTTCCCCTGGGCTGTTTAGCCTTTTCTTGTTAGTTACAAGAGCTCTTTGTATGTGGTAGACAGCTTTTTATAGGTCATGTGTATTACAGATTTTTTTTCTAATCATTTGTTACACTGTTGATTTTGTTTATGGTGTATATTGCCATATACTTTTTTTTTGCTTGTTTTCATATAGTTAAATATGTCTTTTTAATTATAGCTAATGACCATTCTGTCTCATTATAAAGATCTTCCTGATGTCTAGGTTGTATATAGAACATCCTAAATTTCCTTTTCTATATGACTTAAAATATTTTTAAATCTTAAGTCTATCTGGAATTAATGTTTATGTCTAGTTTGAGGTAGGGATTCAACTCCGTTTTCTTCTAAATGGGTATTCATTTGTGTCAATATCAGTAATTAAAGAAAATATTATTTCCTCCAGTGACTGACACACTACTTTTGTCATATATTTATTTCCCATAAATATTGAGTTTTAGTTCTGGGAAATACATTCTGTTCTGTTGACCTGTATATCTCTTACTATGCCAGTATCCTACTTTTACTGGAATTTTTAAATTAAATCCAGTAGTTACTTGAATAATCCATTAGGTTTCCTAGGTATAAAATCATATCATTATCAAAATGAATTAAGTGTATCTCTCTTTTGGAATATCTCTTGATTATTTCATTATCTTGTTTTGGATTAATGAGAACATTCAAAATGCCACATCTTGCTAATACAGAACTTTTTCTTGATTTTGATGCAAATAGCTCTAATGTTTCACTATTTACTATCCACTTTTCTGAAATACTCTTTATTGTATGTTAGTAATTTCCTTTTCCTGTTTTACCTCATTTTTTAAAAATTAGAAATGATTTTTAAAATTTTTCCATATCTTGATTGAATTATATAACTTTTCTCTTTTTTGATGTAGTGAATTATTTTGATTTCCTTATATAAACCATCTTTGCATTCCTGGAATAAACTCTATACAGTCACGGTTTATTTATTTATTTATTTTTATGTTGCTGGATTTTGTTTGTTGGTGTTTATTTGGAATTTTAACATTTGCATTCATGAATTAGATTGATTTGTTTTTTGGTACTCTATCAGAATGTGTATTTAAGACTATACTGCTTCCATGCAATGAATTAGGAAGATTTTTTTTTTAATATGTGGGCATAGTTAAATAATTTGGATGTTATCTGTTCTTTAATGGCCACATGAAACTCAGGTCAAATGATCTGGCCCTGATGACTTCTCCAGTGGTACCCCTTGACTACCTTAGGAACCTATTTTTTTTTTTTACAAGATTTTATTTATTTATTTAAAAGAGAGAGAAACACAAGCAGGGGGAAAAACAGAGGGAGAAGTGGACTCAGCAAGTGGACTCCTTGCTGAACAGGAAACCCACAACGCAGGGCTCATTGAGCAGCACGATGAGATCATGACCTGAGCTGAAGGCAGATGCTTAACCAACTGAGCCACACAAGCAGCCCCCTTGCATGCCTATTTTTATTTTCAGTCCAATATGGTAATGTTTGTATTTTAATAGGAATATTATACACATCATGATTCGTGGACTAATTGATATATTGAAAATTTACTATTTATTTTTATCTTTCTCCTTTATATTATTTTCACTAGTTTAGCCAATGGTCATTGGCCATTTCAATTCCTCTGTCCTTTTTCCATTGGGACATCTTATTGTGCCATCAACACTGACTGTTACCTTCCTTTTCAGGGCACTGAAATACCTATTTCTATGAAAACAAGATATCAGCGGGTTTTCCCTGCTAAGACGTTTTCCTTGCCCACTCATTATCAACCTGAGGAGTTGAGCCTCGTGTGACAATTTTTACTTCCTTAGGCTTGCTTCTGCTGAAAGCAGGTGGAACTTCAGACAGCTTTTACTCCCTTCATCTTCTACCATTCTAATTTCCAGGCTTTGCTGAGATAATTTAACACCTCTAGAACTAAATGTCAGGTTTTCTTTGCATAATGCCTCTTTTTCAAGTACTCTTATTTGTGACTTACATTACATGTTCCAAGCACTTTATTACTCTTTAAACATAACAACTCACAAGGTTCACCACTGTGTTCTCTTGATCTTGCCTGTCTTGAGATTTCTGTTTGAATTCATTCATTTTTTTTTTTTTTTTTTTAACCTGAGCATTTTCCTCAGATGGCGTGTGTGGCTTATCTTTCCTGTGATTGCCTTGTATACCCATGAATATTCTGCAGCTTGAACAGGTGAGTAACATCTGGCTTGGCTACCTGCCAGTTTGTGGATGGCTTCCCACTGTCTTTCTGATTTTGGTTTTGCAAATGGCAGGTATAGTTGAAGCCTGATTATTTTTCCTTTGTAAGTTATCTCTTCTTTCTGATTGGGGCCTGGGGAGATTTTCTGCTTCTCCTTGGAACTTAGGAACACACCTTGGGACATGTCCTTTTCCACGACTCTTACGAGCTTGGTACCATTTGTAGACTTGGGTCTTCCTTCAAAGGAAAATCTCTACTTTTATTACTTTAATTCTATCTATTCTTTTTCTGCTCATTTTTCTTGTACTGTTATCCACAGATTAGGTCTTTGGGGGTGGATCTGTTCTCCTGAAATCTTTTTGCCCCTGATTTTTAGGTCTTTGTGGTTCTGCTCTTGTTGTGATATTTTTTCCTATTTGATCTTCCAGGACACTGATTCTGGTCTCTACAGCAACAATTCCTTTTGTCAACTCATCTGATGAACTTTTTAGTATGAAGATCATATTTTTGGTTCCAGGGAGTCTATCTGGATGTGTGTGTTGTGAATGAATGTCAGGAAGTGCTATTATTTTTGTTCTTTGTGCCCTCCAGCAGCTCTGTTTCATCAGCAGCCTCCCCTTTCTAAATGTTTTGCTCCTTCTTCCCTCTGGCTTCTGGTCCCCTCTGTGGGTGGCTCTTTCCCTTTTTCTGTTTGGATGAGGCTTAGGACCAGCTGTCTGGCTGTCTTCAGATAGGAGCAGCAGGGAGTGGTGATGGTCTTGTCATCTTGACTTCTGTACTTTAGGGTGCTTCCATTTGGTTAGTGTCATTTCCCTGAGACAACAGAAGGAACCCGCTGAATCGCTCTCGCTCCAGGCTAGAGAGGAGTTGATGGGCCTGTTCAGCTTCCAGCCCTACCTCTGGGCCAGGGAGATGGAAGGCCCTCTCCAGAGTGCTCATGGCAGGGAGAGCTGCCTTCCTCCCCGGGCTCCATCTCACTCTTGGCTGAGCTGTCCATAGGATTTGGGGGCTCTGCCCTTGCTCTGCACCTCGTGCTCTTGTTCCCTCTGCTGTCTTTGCTGTCTCTGATGTTCTGCCTCAGCTTTCTCCATCCAGCTCTGCAGGACCCTTGCTCCCCTCTCACAGGTGACTCTCACAGACTCCCCACCACCCTGTGTGCTGGCCTCTGGGCCTGCCAGGCTCACGAGAGCACCCTGCAGTTGGACTGAATTGAGAGAGACGACAGCTCCGGATGTTAGCAGGCACACATTCAAGACTCTTTTGTCCCAAATGGCTTCCTCAATTTCTGAATTTTCAGTTGTGAATTTTCAGAAACGTCTGTGCAAGTTCTGTTCTAAGATTCAGGTTTCTTTGAACCTAAATCATTAACTTAATGATTTAGGTTCAAAGAAGTTGAACCTAAGAAGTTAATGTTAAACTTAATCATAATTAAGTTCTGGTAGGAGGTAGAGTCTTTGCATCGACTTTCGTATCCTGCCACATCCTGGGAGAGGGGTTTTGCTTTGGTTTTCACTGGGAAATGGTTGCTGTGATTCTATCGCCACTGCATAGAGTAACACTACTGGATAGGCCTCGCTCATCTGGACTTAAGTGGCTTCCTTATGGGGCCAGTTGGGAACTTCTAGGCTTCATTCATCACAAAGTAAGAGTTCCAGGAGGATATGAGGATGAGATTCTTTAACCAGAGAAAGGAGGATTTGATGTAACATGAGCATCAAAGTGAAGAACCTGGGGATGGCAAGAATGAGAAGATTTGAAGTAAAATCAGGGACAAACTCCATGGTGTTGTGGGCCGATGAGCATAGAATTAGATCTTGTTCCCTAGAGAGGACAGAGTGCTTCATGGACCCTAGATTGCTGGGAAATCAATAGGCCAAGTTTTTATCAGATGTCCCTCAAGTGAGGAGAACTGGAATGAATGATCATAAATAGGTCATGAATGTTGGCCATTTTTCTTTGAAGACTGGGGCATATTCCAAAGATTAGCTCATGAAGAATTCAGGAGATCCTCACCCTTTTCAAAATGTATTAAATAACTCTTGCATACAGAATAGTGTTCCCAGTGCTGCTAGATCTCATCTGATCTCCACCTGACACTCTGTGAGGCAGGATTTTCACACTTTACATGACTAAGAAGGGAGTGACTTATTCAAGGTCATGGGTCAGTAAATGCCTGTGGCACGCCTTTGAGAGTGATCAGGGGGCCTGACTCGGATGGGACAGTGTTGTTGAAAAGCATAGGTTTGGCGGTGCCTGGGTGGCTCAGTCAGGTAAGCATCCGACTTCAGCTCAGGTCCTGATCTTGGGGTCCCGTGTTGGGCTCCCTGCTCAGTGGGGAGTCTGCTGCTTCTCCCTCTCCCTCTCCCCTCCCCCGGCTTGTGCTAGCTCTCACACTCAAACAAATAAATAAATACAATCTTTAAAAGGAGAAAAAAAAAAAAAAGAAAAGCATAGGTTTTGGTTGAGGATTTGTTCAAACAGTGCTCAGAGTAAGAAGGCAAGGATGGCGTGTTTGCCGTCCTGCTCGTGCCTCCCGGCAGCAGCATTTCAGGAATACTTCTGCTGGTTGGGCAGAGTATGACTGCTGGCCTTCTCTAAAGGGTGGTCTCTCAGGGAATTTGAGACTGAAATGGGAGCTCAGGTCCCCTGTGGAACAGGAAGGGATACAAAGAAGGAGAAAGAAGCAAATCCACAGAGCGCTAGGGAGAGGAGGCACCCAGCCCCCCAGCTGGAGGCAGCTACCCTCTGTGGCTCTGGCCTGTTGCTAATGGTGCTTCTGGTGGACTGTTTAACACATGGAAAGAGAAATAAGCTAGGATAAAGAAGCAAAATAGACGGAGGAGGAGAAGGAGGAGGGGGAGGATAGGGGTGAGGGGGAGGGGGAAAGGATCAAATGGAAACTCAGCTTGCCTAGGAAACGTGATCAGGTGGGGACCTCCATTTGGAGCAAGACTGTAAGCACGTCCCTGTTGACCTGTATCCTCTTGCTTCACGTGGAAAGGTGAAGGGCGCTCGGGGTGCACTCATGCTCACAGGGACACAGCCGGGATTCTCCGGGGGCCGGGCTCAGGGCTGAGCCTTGTGCGGTATTTTGTTATGGTTTACTTGCTGTTTGATGGGCTGTAGTTTGAAGTCCTGGATGAAAGCCACACATGGGGTTCACACAAAAGATGTCCCAGACACAGACGTCTGGGGAACAAGCAGACAGTCCTCCCTGACTCCCCCTCCCCCTTGCCTTTGGCTTTCCTGCTGTGGATTCAGTGAACAAATTGAATTCGACCCCTGTTTAGAGACTTATCTGCCGTGTGACGAGCGCTGAACTCGCGTTGGGGGAATAAAAGTACAAGCAGGCCCTTTGCCCTGGAGTCTTGTGGCCTCTAGCAGAGTAGCCTTCCTGGGAGACATTGTCTTGGTGTCCTCGGAGCTTGCTCACGTGGGCTTCCTGGATCTGCATGCTGGGCTGCTCAACCGTGGCCTTTCCTCGACCGCAATCTGGAAGGTTCCCTGGAGTTTCAGAGCTGAAGTGAGAGGAAGCGTTGTGTTCTCTACCTTGCCCTGGTTTGTGGTCTTTGAGGCTCTGGAGTCCTCGCTGTTTAAAATTCTCAGGCTCTGCTGGCGAATACACCCTAAGAGTGAGGGGTAGTTTGGCTACCTGTCTTACAACTGGAGTACAACCCTCTCAGTCGGTCAGGGATGTGGCATTCTGTTCCAGGCTCCCACATTTTCCTTAATTCCCCTGAGTCCATTTGAGTCATATTTTTGAAAATCATACTAAGAAGATTTTTCTGCCTGAATCCAGCACTGGTGGAAGTTGCTACAAGGCTCGCAGATTCAGTTTTTCCCACTCAGAGAAAAAGACCAATCAGCTTGACATTAATTCCCCGGAATTTGAGAACAGATGGTTTTCTGAGCACTTAGGAAAAAAATGGGGTGATTGCCAGAGCTAGCCTGCCCTCCCCCCCAAGAACATAGCATGCTTTCTTCCCTCTGGGAGGTCCACTGGGAGGTCAAGAGAAGGACACAGCAAGAGATGGCCAACACCTAGCCCAGGGGCCGTAGCTCCCTCCCCTGGCAGTCCAAGGAGCCGGCTCCAACTGTCCCGTGCCAGCATTCATCCACAGTTTTCATGGAAGCCAGCACATGCTTGGCATCTCCTGTTACACCGTGATTTTGCTTGTTAAAGATTGCCTTCTGGATTAAAAAAACAGGGTTCTTTTGTGACTTTTAAAATCCCTGGCCTGTTCCATCTCCAAGATGCCTCGCGTTTGAGAGACCTGTCCTCCAGAATCATGACGAGTGGGACAACCTTTGGCTTGACGAGCCAGTGAGTGGAGTGCCTAGAAATGGGAGAATCTGTGTGCTTCTTGCATTTATAGGGAATACAAGCATTTAAGAAGTAAGAAGGGGAGAAAGAAGGATCTCGTCTAGGTGTTCAGAGACCTGGAATATTGTTTCAGAGAAAGGAAATACAGAAATTAAACCTTTTTTTTTTTTGAAAGATGGGACTCAAAGACAAGGAAAGAATGGATTTGTTTTTAACGATTTCAAGTAGAATTGAGGCTGTTCCTGCAATTGTTGGAAATAAAATTGGTTAGAAATGATGTCAGCAGAGAGTGGGGACTGTGAACCAGGAAAATAAATGAGCTCTGAAATCACCTTCTATTTTATAAATATTGTTTCTGGAGCTGAGAAAATTGAGACAGATTATTCCTCTTTCTCTCTCCCAAGCTAGGGGTGGAAGAAGCCCTGAGTATCCCATTTGGACCTCGCAAGGAGCATCTCATCTTGTCCTGGCGCGCTAAGTAGCTTTGTCTGCATTTAGACACACTCCATTTCCCCTTCAAGGACCACTATCAGCAGTAGCCAATTACAAACACACCTCATAACACATTATTGAGACACACTGCACGCAAATAAGCTGGAGAGATGTTTAATGAATGTACTGCGTCGTGTCCGTGACAATCTGTCCGCACTGCCGTAGGACAGAGGGGCCCGGTCCTGTGTGCGTGCATCTCTGTGTCTATGTGCGTATGAGCATTGCATTTTCAGTGCGTCCTAATTAGACATAATTCGAGCCAAAGCAGTTCACACTTTCAAGGAAGGAGAAAGGGCATCGTTTCCCATTCTGACAGGCTCCTTTGAAGCCTCCGATTCCTCGTCTTTGGTTTTCTAAAGCTATCAGCGCTATTAGCTGCCTGAATTCATCTCAGAATGAGGAATGATGCATTTTCAGACTCACTGGGTGGCTTCTTTCTTTTCGCTGCTTCTCGCGGAGAGGCGAAAGGTGGGCAATTGCGAGAAATGTTACTTAGGCCGTCGCTTCCTTCCCTTGTGCTGCTGCTGGCTTGGTTGTATAGTGCGAGTTTGCTGGGTTTCATTTTTCTCTGCCATTTGCCGTTGCTGTTGGTCTTGGAGTGACGATGGCATTTTACCATGGTGACAGCTGCATTCCAGGCCTGGGTGGAGTGGCAGCTGATTCACAAAAGCTCCAGGCCTTCCCTTATGGTGTTGGGGGTCTGGGTTCTGGGGGTGACACCACAGTTAGGCTCAGGGGACAGACCAGAGTCTTCATTTGTTGAGGCAGGGAGCCTTTGAGTTTATCTGACCTGCTTGCTCCCTAGGTTTGAGGATACGGACCCTGGGGAAAGGAAGTGACTTTCTCAGGAATACTCAGCAGGCTCTTGGCAGAACTCACCTGGAACCTGGAACCTGGCCTCTTGGCCCCTACTCCAAATTCTTTGTGTTCTGTCTGTTCCAAGCTGCCTGCTTTTGTGTCTTGAAATGTGAAGCTCAGTAGGGAGCTGTCCGCAGGGATGCTGGGTGCCTGCTGGACCCTCCCGCTGTGAAATCCATCACATCTGTGAGAGAGCATGCAAATGATTAACACTTGCCTGGTGCTTGTTCCCCCAGGAAACCCTTCCCCTTCCAAAGAGCCTTCTGAAGGAGGACATGGGATTTCAAAGGGCTATTTTATCAAAAGATAGTTCTTATCCTCACTCTTTTGGAAAAACTGAATGCCCAGTGTCCCCACCAGTGTTGCCTTTCTTGAGTTTCGCTCCTGTAGTTCTGGGCCTTCTTCGAGGAGGTAGCAGAGGGAAGAGAGAGCTAGCCTTTGTGTTTGCCTTTAAGTCAGCCTGAAATGTTTTCAGCCAGATGGAAAACTAGGTTGGGTCTTCCAGAGTCTGTTTGTATAGTTGAGTGGGTGACGTGTCCAGCCTCCCAAACTTGGAAAAATTTACTGTTCACACTTCATTCATATGTTCCTTAGTCCTTGGCAAGCGAATTGCTTTTGAAGAATTTATGTTCCCATCTGCCACTTCTATTAGTAAGGGTGATATTTGTGACTTATGCGGGGATGGTGGAACCCTGAGGTCTCGTTGATTGAGTGCTGCCCATCTGCAGCCTGAAACCTTGGGGTTCACGGGGGTTCAGAGGCAGGAGTCTGGGTCTGGTATTTCCTGAAACACTGCCTGGCTGAGAGAGCCTGTGTTTGCTCACAGCCAGGCGGATGGTGCCAAGTAGTGGCACATTCCTACTGTTACTTTTGCAGCCAGCAAGAGAAATGAGACAGGGCAGCCAGCAAATTGGTATTTTGAAGAAGCTGCTGTGTCTTTGGGTGTGAGTGGGGGTGTGGGTGGGGAGGTGGTGAGAGTCTAAGGCGTGGGGTACGCGTCTAGTCCTAAAGAACCAGCTGTTTCCTGGCTCAGGGTTGGGGAAGAGCAGATGCTAAAGGAGTAAGAGAACGAGAGGTAAAATGATCAGCACCATGGAAAGCGCCGTGTTTCTTGCCTTGGAGGAAAGCCTTCCTAGCAGCAGGGAGACTAGCCTTGTGTTTGCACCTTCCGCTCTCCGTTCTCTGCGTTGATCATCTTCAGAAGGAGCGAGGAGAGGGGCAGCTGGTTCTTCTGGCAGTTCTGCTAATGGCGGACCGAGGCTTAAGGCACGGCTGGTTTGACATGTTGTGGTGAGCAACATGCAAATAGCAACCAGCAAATAGGACTTATAGCATGATACAGTTTGTGCGAGACAACCTCTTTTGCTTTCTTCTTTGGGATATCCTACAAGAACAACAAGAAGAACAATTAAAAAAAAACTTAAATGTCATTTTCAGTGAAATTAGAGAATAGATATAACCTCTGGAATCTGAAGTTGGTGTAAGGGCGACCCAAGCTGCTAGGTTGGGGAGGGACCACCGGGTCGGGAAAGGGTGGGGAATGTGTGTGTGGAGAGGTAGAGAAGAGTGGCAGGAAGGCCTTGGGGCAGCAGATGGCCGAGAGTGCCAGGGGAGTGTGTGACCTGGAGGTGCAAGGACATCCTGATGAACCCCAGCCATATCCCTTATTTGCAAACACTGGGCAGGGATTGGCGTGAGCAGAACTGAAGGAAGGTGCCTCCTGAGTCTCTTTTGCTTCAGAGAAGCAGAGGAGATGGGTTGATACAAAGCATCCTCTGGAAAAGGCCTAGTTGCAGGAAGTAGAGATTGTGACAGTAGGAAAAAGGTCATCCTTCCCTCCCTTCTTTCCTTCTTTCCTTAATGTTTTTCTTTTTCTTTTTTAAAAATTTCTTTTTTATGTTTTTAAAAAATTTTATTTATTTATTTGACAAAGAGAGAGAGACAGGGAATACAGCAGGGGGGAGAGGGAATGGGAGAAGCAGGCTTCCCACTGAGCAGGGAGCCCAGTGTGAGGCTTGGTCCCAGGACCCTGGGATCATGACCTGAGCTGAAGTCAGACACTCAATGACTGAGCCACGCAGGTGCCCCTCCTTACTATTTTTCTTGAGGTATAACATGCAGACAAAAAAAGTATACAAATATTCTTTAGCTCGCCAGCATTTACACATGTGTGTCCTTGTCGAACCACCACCCAGATCAAGATCTAGAGCATTTTTGGCATCCCAGAGGTCTCCCTGGGCTTCCTCCCAGTCATTATCCCTCCCACAAAGAGAATTTTCTTTTAATAATGAAATGCTGCCCTGGTCCTTCCTCCTATTCCATGGGAACTTCCTGCAAAAAACCAGACCAAGAAAGTCCACCTTGCAAGGTAAGAAAAGAGAAATTGAGAGCATTGGTAAAAATAGAAGCAAAGGTATTATAGTGAAAAAATGTCAGCAGTAGCCACAAAAGTTAAGGAACTCCCGAAATAATGAACCCTCCTAGGAAAACGTTCTTAGGGAGCAGAAGAAAATTGAAGTCAAGGATTTCACAAAGAATTTAAAGACCTCAATGAAGCAATTGTTTCTGTGAAGAAAAACTACAAAGCAGTAGAAAGAATTCTGGAAGGGATGACAGGATGGTAAGAGGTAAGGAAACGTGAGCTGTCAGTACTCGAGGAAAAAGGCAAATCTATCTCAGAAATGAAGATCAAGTCTGAAGGGGCTCAAGGGAAAATAGACACTGGAAAATACAGTGTGGAACATAGACAATAGAAATGAGCAAGGTGAATATATGGAATCGAAATAAGGAAGGCATTCATGAAGATTAGAGAGAATGTAATAGATACAGAAGACAAGCAATGGAAATTCAGCATACGTGTAATTTCAGTCCCTGAAGGAAAACACAAAATGATTGAGTAGAACAAGTATTTAAACTATAAATTAGGAAAGCTTTCAGGATGTAAAAGAAGACTTAAATCTAAATGTTAAGGAACATAAATGTGGGTGTTGGAGAAAATGACCCAGAGCAGTTAACACCAAGATATACCCTTGAAAAGTTCTGACATTGAAGATAGGGAATAATTCTCTCCCCCTCCCTCCCTCTTTTCTCCCTTCTTTCCTTCCTTCCTTCCTTCCTTCCTTCCTTCCTTCCTTCCTTCCTCATTCTCATCATCCTTCCCTTCCCTCCCTCCCCCTTCTTTTCCCAGCAGGGTAGACGGTGGGCATGGAGGTAGCATGCGTAGAAGATGGCCAGAATGACTGGAAGATTTGTTATGGGGGCAAATAGGTTAATTTGTTGAGCAAGTAAATAAATACAGAGAGGTTAGTAGGACCCATGTTTTCACTGTTTGAGAAGAGATTTATAAACATGTCAAGAGGGAAGATTGGAAAGAACTGGGAATGCTGGACTGGAACTAGAAGCATCCATATGTGTGAATCTACATACATACATACATTTCCTTACTCATTGTGGTGAAATGGTCTAGAAGCAGAGGAACTGCAGTAGCCCTGAGTGCACACTGAGTACGCATGTCTTTCTAAATAACATCCCCCACTAAAAATTACTGGGGCTCCTCAGAGAGGTGGTTGGCTTACAGGGTGGGGCAGAGAAAGGATGAAATGAATCTGCAATGTTCCGTTTTGCAGAAAGTCAGGAAGGGATTAGAACATACGAAGAGGACACAGAAGCCAGCTTGGAGTTTCCACAGGACACATTGAGGAATAAGAGCATGAGTGTCAGATTATGATCTATTGACTAAAGCAGGAATCCATGAGTTCATACTCTTATAAATGAATGAATGAATATATAGATAAATAGATAAGTTAGCAAACAAATACGCAGGAGAGAAGAAAAAACTCTTCCTTAGAATGGAGTGGGAATACATTCTGATAAATGTAGCTGGTAAATGTAGAAAAAACAGTGGAAATAGATACTCACCTCTTGGTAACTATCATAATGGTAGGTGAAGCAGGCAGGTGTTGTCAGTGGATGCTAAGTCATGTGGTGGAGGTATCTGAGAAGGACCAGTCTATTGGCACAGTATTGGACTAGCCTCCGACAAAATTGTAATCAAACACAATGGAAAGATGGTGAATTGTCGGTGGTGAAACCTGGCAGACACCACTACTATAAGTCAACGTCATGGGCCGTAGGACGGTTTGACCTGGAGTACCCTGGATGGGGTATGCTAATACAGCATCATTTCTGTTGTATTTCCACCAAGAATGCATGGCTTCCATCTAGTCGTGAGGAAATATAAGATGGGCCTGGACCCTACAGGATGAAAGGTCCATAACTCGTTTGAGATCTTTAAGGACTTAAGAAGCAGAGAAGGACTGAAGCAGAGAAGTGTTCCAGATGGGAGCAGTCTAATGAGACATGGCAGCTAGCTGGAATGTGTGTTGGGGGTTAGGATCCTGGACCAAGAATGAAAAAGAGACATTGTTCCAGCTGTTGGAGAAATCTGAGTGGGTTTGTGGGTGGGTCTGTGCTGGACAAGTGTTGGTATTATGGCTAAGAGGGCTGTATGGTGGTCAAGTGGGAGAAAGGTTCCTGTCTTTGGGGGGCATATACCAGACTATTTAGAGGTGATAGACATCCTGCCAAAAGAATACTTCTCCATCCAAAAATGAGGAAAACAGACTTAAACGTTATCATCTAGAGACTCGGTGTGGAGGAAGTATAAACATTTGTATTGTTCATGCAAAAAAAAAAATTTTTAAGGTTTGGAATTCCTTCAAAAATTAACAAAAAGACCATAAAAAAGAAATAGTAAATAAAAAGAAGGAATTCATTGGGAATCTGTGCAAAGAAATCAAATTACTTGTGGGGGGAAAAATATCAGGTTGGTCCCAGTTTCCTTAGCAGCAACATCCAATGCCCCAAAGACAGTGAAGCATCTGAAAGATAAGCAGAGAAAGAAAGTGTGAGCCAAAATTTATATCCATCTTAGCCATCTTTTAAGTATAAAGAGTTTTGAGCCTGAGATAACTCAGGGAATATTGTTCCCATGAGCCCTTCTTGAGCAAACTAGCAGAGGATGAACTTCAGCCAGCAAAGAGAAGACTGAGGGTGAATGCTGAGTATTTCCAACCATACAATCTACACTAAAACTAAGACAAAACAAATACAAGCATTAGAGCAAGAGAGAAGAATGTTCTGTGCCCTGTGATGATGAAATGATACAACCATCACATTTGGGAAGGCTGTGGGGAGGGAGAGTAAATTCTCTGAATGCTTCATTCTATAATAACAGGGACTTAAAGGATGTAATTTAGAGCTGACAAAAAGAGTAACATAAGCATAATTATATTTAACAATAAATGGTAAACATTAAGAAAGATAATATTATTGCCTAGAATCAGGTGGTAGAAGAGAGAGGCAGCATAGCCAGAGTCAGTGGTACCCAGGGGCTATATCATATGTTTATTGTCTCCCTGCCCATGTGCAGTGGACACTGTGTTAACATCTCCGTAGTCTTTCATATAACTGCCACCCGGGGCACGTGTGTCTCTCTGTCCCTACTCCAACGATGCTTTTGCTTTGCCTCTACAGAAAGAGTTGAGGGGAAAGAAGAGAAAATAGACCAATTTTATCTTTGCTTATAGTATAAGATAATCAGTCATGTCTAAAGACATAGGTTAAGATTATTAGCATTGCAGTTATGAATGCAACTGCTAGGAAAAAACCATGAACACTCTCAGAAGAACCACAACAGTGGAAACAATCATAGGAAGACTAAAAATAATGCCAAGAAACCAGAAAACATGATATAAAATGAGAACCAGGAACAAACCTATTTGTCATGTTGCTAAATATAAATGAGTTTATTTTAAAAAGGTTTTCAGATCGGATCACAAATCACAACCCAATTGTATATTATCTGTAGAGACACCCCTAAAGTAAAGTAATGCAGGAAGGTTGGAAATACAGGAAGGATAAGTAAAGGAATGCTAGGGAAATACGGAAATGAATGGTAGTAATGATGAGCTTGCATCAAACGAAGTAGAATTCAGTTTAGAGTGCATTTGATGAAATAAAGGAACTTCATAATGCTAAAGTGTACATTTCACAATGAAAAAAAAATGTAGCAGCAATATTGAAAGGTCGGATTTCAGGAGATGCGAGGAGAAATAGACCAAAGCACGTTAGTAACAGATCACTTTAATTCACATGTTTCAATCTCTAGATAACTGGACAAAGAATAAAAATCAATATTGAAGACCTAGTTAACATAATAAAAGAAGATCCCATGGATAAATAGCAAACCCTGTAGATTAAATGAAGAGAACACATCTTTCAGGGGCCCATGGCACATTCACAAATATTGACCATCTATTAGGGAACAAAGATAACTTCAGCAGATCCCAAAAGAAGGGAAAAAAATAGAAGCAGTATTCTTTGATACAATTAAGCTAGAAATTAATATGAAATCAGAAAAGCAAAAGACCATCACACTAAATGTAAAATCAAATCAAATAAAAAAAAAACACTTAATGCATGGCTTAAAGAGGAATATAAAAACTGAAATCACAGATTTTCTAGAAAACAATGATTAATGAAAACACCATCAGAACAGATGTGTGATAGCTAAAGCTGTACTCAGAGGAGAAATGATGGTCCTAAGTATTTACACAAAAGAATGATAACATATAAATTAATCATCTGAGTCAAGGAATTACAACAGAATAAAACAGATTATGGCAGAGGGAAAGCAGAAGGAAGACATAGATAAAAGTAAAATTAATGAGTTAGAAAAGAAACAGTTGAAATAAATTTCAAAGCTGATTTTGGGGAAAAACAACGGTAAAATGATAAACTACTAGTTAATCTAATCAAGAGAATGTGGAAGCAAGTACAGATACATAAAATAAGAAATGATATGTGGGAAATAATCATGTAAATAGGAAATCAAAGGAGTCCCAAGAGACTGACCCAGCTGTATGCAAATATATTTTTTGAAAGAGTCCTTTTATTTGTTTATTTATATATTTGACAGAGGGTTAGAGAGCCAGAGTGTACAAGCAGCGGGAGCAGCAGGGGGAAAAGGAGAAGCAAGCTTGCAGCTGAGCAGGGAGCCCAGTGCGGGGCTTGATCCCAGGATCCTGGGATCATGACTTGAGCTAAAGGCAGCAGCTTAACTGACTGAGCCACCCAGGTGCCCTATGCAATTACATCTGAAGGTCTAAGTGAACTAGATTGTCTTCCAGGAAAATAAAATTTATTCAACTGATCTCAGAAAGGAATCTGGAATTTCCAAAGTGGAAATTAAAATACAAAAGTCAGGGAACCGGGTGTCTTAGTGGTTAAGCATCTGCCTTTGGCTCAGGTCATGATCCCAGGGTCCTGGGATAGAGCCCCCCCCTTGGGCTCCCTGCTAGGCAGGAAGCCTGCTTATCCCTTTCCCACTCCCCCTGCTTGTGTTCCCTCTCTCGCTGTCTCTCTCTCTGTCAAATAAAATCTTCAAAAAAATAAAATAAAATGCAAAAAACAAAACAAAACAAAAAAACAAAACCTAAACTTTCAAACAGGTATACCTACCCCAAAGAAGAATCACCAGTCCAAATGATTTTACAGGGAAAATTTATCCAAAGAACAGATAGTTCCAGTATGTTCCAGAGCATAGACAAAGAGAAACAGTTATAAGTTTGACAAAGAAGGCACAAAGAGAAAATCAAAGACTAATCCCATTATGAATATTAATTCAGAATTCCAAGAAAAAAACTTCAGCAAGACAACTTCAGCAATACATTTGAATACATATGTCATAATCAAGAGGGTTTTAGTCCTAGAATGCTGATACAGTTGTACACTAGTGAACATTAGCGGAAAAAATATTCATGGTTATCTTCATAGATTCTGAAAAGGTCTTTGAGAAATTTCAAAGATCATCTTTTAATTAAAAAAAAAAAAAAAACCAAGACAACAGAACAGCTGGGTACCTTCTTAACAGGCTAAAAATACATGCACCTCAGACTAAAAGCCAGCATCAGGCTTCATGGGGAAACAACAAAGGAATTCCACTAAAGTAAAGAACAGGGATCTACACTATTAGTACGAGGATTCCTTTTGCACTGGTGATGCTTGCCAATGCACTAGACAAGAGAAATCAATTTGAAGAGAGATGTGCAGAGGAGGTGTGGGTCAGTGTATGTGCAGGTATTATGATTGTATGGCTGGAGAACATAAGAGAAATCACTGGAAAACTATCCCAAACAATAAACGAATCCAGTAAAATAACTGTGCAAAAATTAGTAGAAAGAAATTAATACCTTCCATATATACAGACATCAGATAAAATATACATAGGAGAAACCTCAGTTACAATAACCTCAAAACACATAAAATGGTGATGAACTTGGCAGATATGTCAGACATATAAGTTTATTTAAAAGCACCATGGAAAGATATGAAAGGAGCCTTGAGCAAATGGAGCGCTGTATCATGTTCATGGATAGAAAAACAATCGATGTCATTCTCTTTCATTTGTAAATATAATGCAATATAAATAAAAGTACCAGATGCCCTTTTTTTTTTTTAATCAGCTAAGTTTTAAAATTCACACACACAGAAATGAGAACACTCCAAAAAAATTCTGAAAAAGAAAAGCAATATGGGAGGACTGACCCTTCTAGATGCTACTGTATTTTTTAAATACACAGTTCTTTTTTCCTAAGGTTTATTTATTATTTTAGAGAGACAGAAGGAGCACACACAGGGGGAGGAGTAGAGGGAGAGAGAGAATCTGAAGCAGACTCCCTGTGGAGTGTGGAGCCCAATGCAGGGCTTTTTCTCATGACCTTGAGATCATGACCTGAGCTGAAATTAGGAGGTAAACACTTAGCTGACTGAGCCATCCAGGTGCTGTGATGCTAGAACTTATTATAGTGCCTTATATATGGAAACAGAATGTTAGAGGCATATGCACAAACAGTTAAAAAGGAACTGAGTGGGGGCGCCTGGGTGGCTCAGTGAGTTAAAGCCTCTGCCTTCAGCTCAGGTCATGATCCCAGTGTCCTGGGATGGAGCCCTGCATCAGGCTCTCTGCTCAGTGGGGAGCCTGCTTCCTTTCCTCTCTCTCTGCCTGCCTCTCCGCCTACTTGTGATCTCTGTCTGTCAAATAAATAAATAAAATCTTAAAAAAAAAAAAACAGAGTGAATAATCTATAAAAAGATCCCAATTGCATATGATCATTTAGTATTTGGTAAAGGTGGCATCTCAGATCACTGGAGGAAAAGTTTAAATATGTGTTGGATAACTGGTCACCCTGTGAGGGAGAAAGAACACTGGATCCATACCTCACAGCATACAGACACCAGGATGAAATTCAAAACAAAAATAAAATCTAAATGTTAAAACTATGAAATACCAGAAAAAAAATGTACCAGAAGATAGCACAGAGGAACCTTTTTAACCAAGATTTCAATCCAGAATCCATAAAAGAAAAAAATCTGATATATATGATAATATAAAAATGGAAAGAAAAAAACCAACAAAATCATCTGACTGGCAAAAAAAATTGACATAAAGTAAACTGAAAAGACAAATGACAAAGGACTGATCATTTTAATAAAAAACTCCAAAGAGTCAATTAGATAAAGCCCTTCAATCTAATAGAAAAAAAAATAGGCAGAGTATATAACTAGATAGATCATGGACAAGGAAATATAAAGCGTCCTAAATGTGTTAAGAGATATGCTCAACCTTACCTCATAAAAAATCTATTTAAATTTATATCTAAATACCTTACTTCATCTATCAGATTGCCGGATGAAAAATTAAATGGAGAACAAGGTGTATACAATACTAATTTTATATGAAAGATGATGGAGTGGGGGTGGGGCGGAATTAGAATGTATTTACATTTGCATCTATATGCATAAGAAATTCTGGGAGGAGATACAACAAACTAACAATGGTTTGCCTTTAGGGGTGGCCATGTGAACTAGGGAAGAGCCAGCATAGAAGGGAAACTTTTCGTTGTACGCCTTTTTTTTTTTTTTAATAAACCATGTAAATGCATTTTTTTTAAAGAAGAAGATTATCACACTCCCAGGATTTTGACATATTCACTGGTACTTTTGTTGCAAGATGACGCATGCCCCCTTGGCTGCACGTACAGAAGAGGGTGTAAATGCTTCGAATCCAGCCAAATATGATTTGATCCAATCCTTTCCCCTCCCTAGTAATCCGCGAAGGATAGAAGCTGGAGCTCCGAGCTCCGAGTTTGCCATGAATGTTGCAGGTGAAATCAGCATCATCTCGAATCGCTAACTTTCACAGGCACTGGAGTGTTTGTTTGTAGAACGTGTGTGCTGAGCGTGCAGTCTGCAACTCCCTTGACGATTTGGTATGGATCTGAATCGAGTGTTAGTTGCTTGTTTTGCAGCTTTTTAATAGAAATGTAGGATGGTGATTGATACAGGCCTGAGATTACTCAGCTCCCTCTTAAGATGTATGTCTGAGCAGCTCCTACAGAGGGAGCATAGGACATAACGTGACGGAAGTGAATGGATCATAGGGATTGACTCACGAAACTCCCCCAGTTCACTGGTGAGGAAACGCTCCAGGCCAGGTGGAAGGTGCTCGGCTTGTCAGCAGTGACTTAGAGCTTGAGCCTGAGGTTCTGAGCTGGAACCTGCCAGTTCTGGGTTCTTTCCCATCTGCCCATTCCCCATGATCACAGAGGTCTTGGCTGGGTCAGTGCGGGGTTCGCACGGGGACAGCGCAGTACGGGGTGGCGGGTGAGGGCCACTCTGTTAGGAGGCTTGGGGTGTGACCAACAGGAAGCCTGATCCAAATGGGCTTTTACAAAGGAGAAAATAGCTAGTCAAGCTGTGAAGTCCGGTTAGCACCCTTGGTTTCTCTCTGGAACAAAAACCCTATTTTATTTTCTCATAGCCTGGAACACTCTTGAATTGAGTCTTCTTGGGTTTGCTTATTTGGTAGCTCCGTGACAGCGGGGGGGCCTTTTATGGCTCATCCGGTCTCGTGTCTCCCATGCCGAGAGCACGTTTTAGGTGTTCCGTACATGAATGCTTGTGGAAGGAGTTAAATCCCTGCCTTGAGGTGCAAGGTGAAGGAGTGTGTGGGTCAGAGAGAGAGACTGCGCTCAGAAAACGTTCACGTGACGGTTCGTGCTAGGGGCCCTGGAAAACTAAAGTCCGCTGGACCTCACAAACTGGGGCAGCCTTTGGCTCTCTTCTCTTCCCTTGTTTCCTAGAGAATGTCTTCCCCCACTCATGTTTTCCCTTCCACAGAAGCTCAGGGAGAAGCTTTCGTAACTGTGATTCGCGAACCTATGTTACAGGAGCAGTAGGGCCTCGAGATCTCTCAGCTCCGTAGAGAGGATGGCAGACTCTCCCCCAGTCCTGCCCCAGCTAGAGGCTCCTATGGTTTCTCCTTGGGTTAGAACCAGGATTATGCTTGACGGTGTGCCATCTCAGAGCGTGAAAGGAGGAGTCTGGTTTGGGGAGGACACTTGCAGTGGGACACAGACAGACAGAGGACAGGAATCCAAAGTGGGAGTCCTGACTTACCTGTAGAGACTGGCGCCTGCCCTCGCCATACTTCTCCAGGTCGGTCAGGTTGTGCTTTGGCTGAATGGTTGTAAAGGTGGTTGTGGTGGTGGTGACCGTCTTCCCTGTGTGTGCATTTCCATGGTGGTCGCAAAGGTTTTCACCTAGGGCAGGTGTAGTCAGCAGATTCTAACTGGAAAACACAATTGTAGTTTGCTAGTTGCATGACCTTGGGCGAATCATTTAACTTCCTCGTCTCAGATTACACACCTACAAAGTGGGCATCAGAGCCCTTTTTCCTGTGTGTTTCCCAGGATTGATGTGAGAATTTAATGAGACAAAGCAGAGACAGAAGCTAGTCTTTCAGTGACCTTGTTTTATCCCCCCAAAGCAATAGATCTTAAAGATCTTCTTAGACTAAAGCCCTCGGTTTTAGAAGAAGGAACCAAAATGACAGGAGGTTTGGCCAGGGTCCTAGGCTTAGCTAGTAGAGGAAAATGTTTCTCAGCCTCCCTGAGAGTACTGTGGTAAGTAACATAATGCCCTCTCTCCCCCATGTTCCCCTGAAAAGATGTCCTCTCCCAATCTCCAGAAATTGTACAAGTCTATTATACGACAAAGGGGATTTGAGTTGCTAATCATTTCACCTTAAAATAAGGACAGGGTCCTGGATTACCCTGAGTAATCCTGAGTGAGTCCAGGGTACTCAGAAGAGTCTTTAAAGTAGAAGGATGGGGCACTTGGCTGGCTAGGTTGGTAGAGCACACAACTCTTGATCTCAGGGTTGTAAGTTTTGTTTTTTTTAAAATTTTATTTATTTATTTGGCAGACAGAGATCAGAAGTAGGCAGAGAGGCAAGCAGAGAGAGAGGAGGAAGCAGGCTCCCTGCTGAGCAGAGAGCCCGATGCGGGGCTCCATCCCAGGACCCTGAGATCATGACCCAAGCTGAAGGCAGAGGCTTTAACCCACTGAGCCATCCAAGCGCCCCTCAGGGTTGTAAATTTGAGCCCCATATTGGGTGTCGAGATTACTTAAAAATAAAATCTTAAAAAAAAGTGGAAGAAGGAAGCAGATGAAATGATCAGAGTGATTCACTGTGAGGTCTCCACCCTCTGTTGCTGGCTTTGAAGGTGGAGAGGCAGAAAAGAGGCCAAGGAATGCAAGAAGCTTCTAGAAGCTGGATGAGGGAAGGAAACCAGTTCTCCCCTGGAGCCTCCAGAAGGAAGGCACCCTCGCCGGCACCTTGATTTCAGCTTCACTGAGACTCGTGGGACTTCTAACCTAGGGAATTATAGGTAAATCATTGGCATTGTTTTATGCTACTAAGCTTGAGGTATTTTGTTACAGCAGCCCTAGAAAATGGATACAGGTATGATTACAAATGAGAGAACTGAGCAGAGAAAGGTAGAGACTTTTTCTAAGTCATAAATCTCAGCTACTTCGGGAACTTTTTCTAGAGAAAGAAATTGATGTGTTGAGTGTATTTAATAATGGCTCTGAGAGATGGCCTGGAAGAGATTAGGATATTAAATAGATGGTCTTAGAAAGAAATCTTCCTCTCTTTCTGGCTAGCCAGCATTCCACCCATGGAGGGTCAAGAGTTTTAAAATCTATTATGTTCTCAGTGACCTGGTGTAATCATTACTTGTCCTGATGAGTAGGCGGTTTGCCTTTTTTTTTTTTTTTTCCCCCAAGACCAGAGAACATTTTAGTGGGAGGGTAAAAAATAAGAAGTTGGAGCAGAAACCATTTGTGTGTAATTGGAAGTAGAGACTTTGGTGTACATCCTTTTTCAGGATGATTTCCCCTGTGCCCAATTAGCACTAGGTAGGAAGGAGTAGCTTAATGCAGAGCCCACGCTGTGCCAGAAACTTCTCTTGCTGTTGTTCTCTTGTTGGGGCTGATGCACGTTGGTGAGCACATCTGAGCAAGGTTGCCGTTCATAGACACAGAATGCTGGCTGGGATCCTGGTGGGCATTCTACCTAGAGGTATTTGTGTTGGTGGCATTAAGCTATTAAGATGACAACATTTCTACCAAAATTAAGTCACTTCTATGTTGTCTGGACTCTTCTATTTATACCTCTTTAACTCAGCACGTTGTCTGTACCCTTAGCGACTCAGCTAGGATATGCTCATTGATCCCATTCCAGACTTGACATTTGCCTGGTGGTTCTTTTGTATCAGCTCTTGGCCTCTTCCTCATTTTGATCTTGCTAGCCCTGCCCTGTGGCTCTGACTTTGCTTCCGGTTCAGTCTGCTCCCTGGAAAGACAAGCCACTAAACCCAGGAAGGAGAAATAGCCTGTGTGGGGCCTGGTATCTCCAGGACAGCAAAGGGGCCAGAGCCCAGCCTCCTGGACTCCCTCCCTTGCCCCTAAACCACATTCTCCTCCAGCCAGTCTGTGTGGGGACATCACTGCTGGACTGGACATGGCTTATGCCTTCCAGTCTCCAAGCCAGCCTCATAGTTCTTTGGGGGAAACTAATCATGAATTTCTGTTTTCTCTATGCTAAATGCTGACAGCAGAGAAGAAGCTGAGACGCCTGGGAGATGGTGACGTCTGGCAGGTGGAATAAAATGGATCAAGGGAGACCCAAGGCCAGACAGTGACTGAGGGCACCTGGCCACCTGGTACCCAATGTCCAGTTCCGGTGGCTCCCTGATCACACAAATAGCCCGCAGCTGAGTGGATCTTATTGTACCAAAACGGATGTGAATTACCTATGTTCTGTGGGTTTCTGGCCAATCCATGTGCTTGAGAGAGGTTTCTCACATCTTGCTCAGGATAGTTGAGCCCAGGCCCATGGACCAGCCTGGCATCTTTACTGTTCTGTGCTCACGGATGGTTTTCTTTCTGAGCAGAGGCAAGCATGCAGAAGTTTCTCAGGCCATTTGCATTCAACACCTGCTGGAGGCTATGGAAATAAAATGATGTATACATGATAGATAATAATAAGAGATGTAACACTTGTCATTTGCTAACAGTGCTATTCATTATTCTTTGCAGCAGTGGGATGTGATAGACTCATGTTATCTTCTTCCTGAGGAGGAAAGACACGCGCACGGGGTGTGGGAATCACATTTCGTGTCTTTGCTCCCTGCTCGGGACGTGAAGTTCCAGAACCCCTCAGACGCTGCCTGGAGAGGTGGCCTGGCCTCTCCTCTAGGTTGGCTGAAAAGATCTGAAGTCCCAGTCCTGGCAGAGCCTGGCCAGGCCCTCAGGCTTCGATCGACCTGGTCCCCTGAGTTGTGGCCGAAGCATGTTGCCCAAACACGGCATCCCAGGATGTCCTGCCCTGTGGATGCTCGTGGGGTAGTTAAGGAGGTCTTGGCGAGAGGAGTGCTCTTCCGGTCGTCACCAATCACTAAGTTTCATACTTCTGACATTGTGCATTCCCTACTGTGACTATGTGTAGTGTTAGGGAACTCAGGGCTTGAGATAGCTCAGACAGCCCAGGCACTTCTTGATACGGAGCTGGAATGGGTCTCTGGCCCCATGTTTATTCCCTGCAGCCAGAGAGAAGGATCCTTATCTTCTTCCTTCGTGACATGTCTTGGACAGTTGGAGGCACCCCCTTAATTAACTCTCTAACCGTTCTTCCTCGGACACACCCATGTCTGAATCCCAACATATTCCTTTTTGCCCTCCTGAATAGGATCCATTTCGTCTGTAATCTCTCTTAAAGTGGAATTCCCAGCCCAGCATCACCCAGCTTCTTCCAGATCTTTTTCTAGGAGTAGCCGTGGGGCAGGTAGAAAAATGGTCTGTATCAGGGTTTGGCAAACTTTCTAACTAAAGGGCCAATTAGTAAATCATTTGGCTTTACAGGTCAAATTTACAGGCTTTGACAGGTCATTGTTGCATCCTTTCCAGTAGCTTTCTGGTGTAGCACAAAGGCAGCCACAGACTGTATGTAAACAAGTGAGTGTGGCTGTATTTCAATCAGTCTTGATTCATGGATGCTCTAATTTGAATTTCATGTAACTTTCATGCGTCACAAAATACTCTTCTTTTGACTTTTTTTTTCCATCTTCTTAAAAAAAATGTAAAGACTGCTCTTAGCTCATCTGTCATACAGAAACAGGTGGTAGGTTAGATTTGGGTGGTGGGCTGCATTTTGCTGACCTCTAGTCTGTGTTCTGTCAGTAAGGTCCCTCAGTCGAAACAAAGACAGTTGCTTTCACCCAAGCCTGAAGTAACACCCCTGCTGAAGGAGGAAAACATGGCCCTCTGCCGAAGAGGAGAAGGGGGAAGTCAGAGGGCCAGTTAATGTAGTCTTTACAACTTTAGTATGAATTAGCTCTAATGACTTCCTTTTGTAAAAAACACTTGCCAGTTTCTCAAACATGAATTATTTGATTCTGTCCTCAGAGCACCTGTGAAATGGATACTTTCATATCTACCTTCATGGTTGAGGAGAAAGTCCCTTGAAGCTTAAGTGACTATCTTGGGCTCCACAGTTCAGAGAGATCTGAGGCTCTATTCACGTTCTCTTCCTACCCGTGTTAGAGTATAACAGACCATTCCTTGGGCACCTGCTTGTGCCTGGAACACTGCCAGAGAAGGAAATATGGATGGGTAAGGTACAGCCCCAGACGAGAGAGCGCAGAGCCTCATGGGCTCTGGTGACAGATATTCTAACCACTCCTTGGTTAGAATCTCCTGGAAGCTCAGAAAAGGGGACCCTCCCCTAGCCCAGCTGTGGACTGGAGCACTTCTCGAGGGCCATTTTGCTCTGACAGAGGACATGGGGTGGGCAGGCTTGCGATTCTGGTGTCTGGAAATGATGACATTAGAATGGAGGTCTTGGGGGGGATGGAAAGTGAGCGCCTTTCCCCGCCTCATGAGCTTGCCTGTGGCAGCCCCGTTGTCAAGCAAGAGTTCTCTCGACCAAACCTGTTTTCTTCACATATAACTGGTGGGTGTTAAAGAGGGCGGTGCGGGACCTTCTGAAACTGATGAGTTCCTGGAACGGAGGCTTCAGGGTGCACTCAGCCCCCCAGGCTCAGGCGGGGAAGGCCCTCGAGAGTGAGCTCCTTCGGTTCTCCCTCAGTTATAAAGAAGATCCGCGTAGTTGGGATGGAGGGGAGCATGCTGGCTGCTTGTTATTTCTGGGACCCCTTGCATGAAATACAGACTCCCTAGCATCACCTGTCAGATCTGGCAGTTTTTGTTTCATTAAAAATAAAACAGAAAGCCCTCTAAGCAGTGGCATTAAAGAACATCTGGAAAATAACCCTCTGCTTTCCCAGGGAAGATGTCAGTACGTCCAAGGCAGGACTGATGAAAGAATTTTTGAAGCAGTCAAGAAAAGAAAATGGCTCAGGCTTCAGGGACGTTGGCATAAGAAGTGAGGGGAGGGGGAAAAAAAAACTGACCTAGAAAACATGTCTGTCTTCGAAAACAGTAGTTCTGGTGGCTGACTCTTACTAGCTGATCTTGCTTAATATGTTTTGGTCCAAGATGGCTGTCCAAGCAGACAGTAACAGATACTTTTCCATTGTGAGCCAGTTAACAAGTAATTAAGCCTCCTTGGCATGAACATCAGTGGCCATCGGTATCGTGGGGGGTTCAGAAGAAGCAGACGCCCCCCCACCCATGGCTCATTGAACTTACTTCCAGCAGAGGAAATGGGCGAGTTAAGTCCTACGTCAGACAATGGAAAGCTAACAAAGGATTGGGCCGAGGTGGAGATTCCAGATGCTGTAGGAAAAGGGAAGGGTCGTGGTAGGCTAGAGTTGTTAGCAGAGGCCTTTGAGGAGAACGTGGGACCTGATAGAATTTATATCAGTGGAGAAAATCAAAAGGACATTTAAGGAAGAGAAAACAGTGCACCAAGATACTCTCTTCTCCTTGCCTACCACATTCCCTACCCATGACCTTGCCTCATCATTCCTTGAAAAGACTGAGTCCATTCAATCTGAGTTCATCTTTCCCCTCCCGGACTTTAGAACCTTCTGGCATCTGTATCCACCTCTCTCCCTCTTGTAACAAAGGAGGATTCAGGCCCCTGCTGGTCTAAAGCCGGTTCCTCCCCGTCTTGGGGATCTCATCCCCTCTTGCTCTACTCATCCATGTTGTCCTTCCAAAGCCAGCTCACCTCCCCTGGGCACCCAAGTCCTCTTTCACTGCGATAGAACATTTTCCCGTTAGTATATAAATATATCTGGCATCACCTATGTTAAAAATAACCCCATCTGACTACACATTCCGCCTTGCGTCAGTCAGCTCTGTCCTCCATAGTCCTGGGCAACAGATACCCGCAGCATCACGGGGGCGGACAAGAAGGATGTGTGTCCTTGCTCCTCGGCCCGTGGGCTGGCTAGGGCTCCACAGATCTAGGCTGGGCTCCCAAGCTGTGGGTTGTCTGTCTAGTCTATGCCACAGGTCATCCATCCTCCCTCGTCCAGAGGCTGCCCAGAGTATGTGCTTCTTGTGGAGGAGGACAAGAGAGAGACAAGAGAGCAAGCCCAAGCAAGCAAGCACATCTTAAGCCCTTGTTGAGGGCATATCTGCACCTCTCATGGGCCAAGTCACGTCGGGTGTCCAAGCCCAGCATCAGTGGCCTGGGGATTACACTCCCAGTGGAGACCGAGAGAGGGAGCGAATGCTTGCTGAACAGAATAGACCATGTTCTTTCTTCTTCACTGTCTTTGTTCTGGTTCTCTGGATAGCCAAACCTTTGGAAGGGGTTGCCTACTTACGATGTCCTCAGTTCCTCCTGTCCCTTTTTCTCTTCCTCTCACTCCACTGGTTCTGCCACAGCGACCCCTCCTGGGCCCATCCTGTCCAGGCCAGCAACACTGTCCCTACTGTCAAGGCCAATGCATGTGTTTCCATCCTTGTCTTATTTCCTCCACCTAGTGGGTCCCTCCCTCTTTCTCTTTCTCTGGAGCAGCTCCTGGTTTTCCTCCTCTCTCCCTGACGCCTTGTCGGCCCCCAGCTCCGTGGTCGCATTTCTAATAAGTTGGTCTGGAGCTCCTCTTCTCTTCTCTGCTTTCTCTAAACCCCATCACTGTTCACAGACTTTGAACACAGTCTCTCTGTTGGTGACTCCTTAATGTATGTTTGTAATTCAGGAATCTGATTTCTAGCCTTTTCCCGAATTCACCCATTGTGACGTTTGACATGTGGATGTCACAGTCACTCCCAAACTTAACACTTCCACATGGAATTGTTCCTTCTTCTATAATTTGCCACTCAGTGTCCTCACCCTCAGCTACACAGACCACGATGGCACCTGCCTCAGAACCTTCGTGAAGACTGTTTTTTAAGCCTGAAATGCCTTTTCCTCTTCTCTGGATCCGTGCTCTCCCTCTCGTGACTGGTGTCTGGTCCTCATCCGGGTCCTGAAGACACCTGTCATTACCCCAGAGAAGCCTTCCTTCTCCCTTCAGCCCCCCACCATGCTGCCTCATTTTTGTAGGTGTTTTCCTAGTTAGCATCATGGGTCATTCTTTTTTTTTTTTTTTTATGTTTTCTGACTCTCTTTGAAGGATGTGCACTTCTTACTTAGCAGACAGTCAGTAAATATTGGTTGAATTAGTGAGTTTGAAAGGCCCTTGGAGAGTGTCGAGCTCCCTGTCTGCCAGGCTGCAGGCTGTGGGCCCCCAGAGGGCTCTGGAAATGTGACCCCGGGTCCGAGGACCCACATAGAACACCCGTCACTGCTTTGCTGTTGGATCACAAGTAATAAATCTTCCTCAGAGGTGGATTATTGTTTTTTAAATGATGGCATTGTAACGAATAACGTACAAATTCATTTGAAGGTATTTCTAAATTCATAGGGCTATTTTATCTCACCTGTGAACATAATTTGTATAACTTCTATCTTTATAGCTCATAACCACAGCTGCAGAAGGAGGAAGGTACTTGCTCAAGGTCACATTCTTCTGCAGTAGAAAGGCCTGGAGGGGGTTGAAAAGGAAAGGTCAAGGGACTGGGGAGCTGTAGAGCCTGTTGATTAAGAGCGAGGCCGTGAGGCAGACACTCTGAAGGTACCTGGGCGAGCGGGGCGGTCCCCTGCCCATGGGCCTGAGCTGATGTGTGTGATTGAAAGGAAGGGCCCAGGTAGGCGGTAGCAGGTGTCCAGGTCAAAGAGATAGTGACTCCATGTTCCTGAAAAGCAAGGTTAGCCTGGGATAGAGTGTGGTCCCAGTGCACTGAAGGCCTGACAGCCAGAGTAGCCTGTGGTGGTGGCAAAGCCGATGTCACCTGTGGGCGAGAACTGAGCACGTCTGTGAGAAGAGCCTCTGGAATCAGGAGAGAGCTGAGGGGTCACGGTCATGCATGGAGTGGGGAGGGCGTGGCTGCTCACAAGCATAGAGTAAGGCAGAGGGGAGTGTTGGCGTGACCCGGGGGGAGGTCTGGCAGAGGTGGCAGCGTCTTGTGCGGGATTTGAGATTCCCCTGGTGAGCACAGGGGTGCCCAGGCCAGGGTGTGGAAGAGACTGAGTTTCTGGCCTCGCTCTCTGTGCCTCCGGCTCCATCCCTGTTGCTGTCCCGTGGGTAAGGCTCCCTCGTTGTCTTTTGGCTCAGATTTGAACTCATCTGTGGTTATACCCAGGGACATCTTTTTTTTTTTTTTTAAAGATTCTATTTATTTATTTGACATAGAGAGATCACAACTAGGCAGAGAGGCAGACAGAGAGAGGAGGAAGCAGGTTCCCCACTGAGCAGAGAGCCCCATGTGGGGCTCGATCCCAGGACCCTGAGATCATGACCCGAGCTGAAGGCAGAGGCTTAACCCACTGGTCCACCCATGTGTCCAGGGGTATCTTTTTGAAGCACTGGCTCCATCCTTTCTCTAGAAGTCTCTGTCTTGCTCCTGGACCACTTCTCTGGATGCCTGAAAGATGGGGAATGAGGAGTGGAGACTCTGAGTTCGGCTTCTCGCCAGAAAAGTCAGTCTGGTCTGGTTAAATGCCATCAGCGGGGGCGCGGGCTCTCTTCTGTCTGTCTTGTGGGCCTGGCACCCTCGCTTGTTAGCAGATGTCTGCTTGAAGTGACATCCCCCGCGTGTGGAGGGCTGCACTGTACCCCCTGCAGGGCGGAGTGTGACACACGCACTGTCTTGACCGCTCCCACTGGTGATGACTGAGCCGGCTCGGAGAGACAAGGCTGAGGTGAAGCAAGGTTAAGTGACTTGCTTCAGGCACTAAGTTATCAAGCAGCAGAGCCATTATCCCGGTCCACACGCATGCTGCTTCTCTGCCGCCACCTGAGCCCTGTCCCCAAGGACGTCACCAGCCCCACGTCCATGACCCAGGCATGCTGAGCTTTGGCTCAGAATGTCGAAGCCATTCATAAACGTGGAGGAGCTGGTCATGTCCTCTGCAGGGCTTCCAGTGCCACACTGGATGGCTGGCCCCGAGGTTTCTGCTTTCTTGCATCAGCCATGTTAGTTCAGTGCAAGCTCCAGTCCCCAGTCCCCGTCCAGAGCCACACCTTCAGGGTTCCAGAATCGACTGTTTGAGCTTCAGCCAACACACCGAACCACCTGATAGCTTCCTTGTCCCAAACAGCTCTCCTCTGTTAGCCTTGTCTTCCACTTTTCTGAGACTCTCTCACCAAAAAAAAAAAAAAAAGGAGAAAGGATAGTAATGCAAATTTTGGAATTCTGTGTTGAGGACTGAGGACAAGGGTGAGCTGAGGCTGAATTGGAGGTTTGGAACCCAGTGCGCTTTCCCCTCTGCTCTGTGCTGCATGCCATCAGCCTGGAGAAATGGTGTGCCTCAGTCCATCCCCAAGCCCCTCGGGGAGCTAAGGGGGTCCCTGGCTGCTTCCCAGGAATCAGCCTGTCACCAGGATTTTCCAGGCCTTTCGTGCTCTCCCTGTCTGAAGGGTCACACAGCAGCAAGAGAGGAAGCAGGCGCCTAGAGCCGGGTGACTGCCCTTCCCTTGGGTCACCCATGGAGCTTGGTGACAGGGTTGTGGGGAAGGTCTTGGCCTGCGGCTGCCTGACATGGGGGGTGCAGGGCTGCCCGCAGAACCACGGTGTCCTGAGCCTGTTCCCGGCCAGGCGCCCAGGCCTTGCCACAGACGGACAGGCAGAGGCGAACACTCGGGGAAGGGTAGGGAGACCGGCTGAAAGTCCATGATCCCAGGCCTGGCCAGTCCCCACGTCCTCACTGTCCCCTCCTGCCTCCTGTTCTGTTTTCTTTAACCAGAACCGTCAGGAGGAAATGATCAGACCGGCAGCTTGTTAACAGTCATCGATTCACTGTGTTCCCTTCACCAGGTGCTGTGAAGAAATAAGCTAGACGCGGGCCTCAAACAAGAAAACTCTGCTTGGCCCTGGAGCAGATGCGTGCCTGGCTCCCTGACTCTACTGGCCTTTGATTCCCACAGCTACAGGCTCTTGGGGTCCCCCTGCAGCTTCTGGCCCACCTCCAGGCTCTGTGATCCATCTGGGTCCTTCTCAGGGAGAGAAGGTCCCACCATCCCCATCTGCCTGGCTCTTTCTGGCTTTGGCCCTGAATGCGCCACGTCTTGGGAAACCCAAGGGCAGGCTCGACAGTCGGTTATGCTAGCAGGAACACTTGATCACTATCATTGCCAGTAATAATAGATACCGAGCACTTCCTCATGCACCAAGCTGACCTGTGCCACACGTTCTAAAGCTTTGGGAGGCCAATCCATGCTCCCTTTTAGGAAGCTGAGACAGAAGTAGCAGCTAATTTATGTGGCTAACCTACCATTTCCCTGAACCCCTAACTTGTGTGTTGAGCTTCTATCTGGTCAGGTTCCTATGGGGTCTCCCCAATCCTCTTGTTCTAAAAACTGGTCTCCTCCTAACTTCTGCCTTGTCCTGGTCTGTGGCTGTCAGCCTCTCCTCTGGCTGAGGTCCAGTGAGTGCTCCAGCCCAGTGTGACCACGGTCAGCCTTGTTCCTGACCTCCATCCCAGAATTCTGTAAGAGCCTTGAGTGTCACACGTGAATTTCAGTCCCCAGGCTTGGCCTTGACACCTGCATTCTGGATCCTGGTGGCTGTTTTCACCTGCGCCTGCTCATTGACATCTCATGTAATTTATGGAATATTGACCTGACAGTGAAAAACAGAATGGTTGTTCAGGGGCGAGGTGGTGGGGGGGTGGGGGGGGCGGTTCTAAGGCTGTGGGTGGTTTACCCTCATGGTCGCGTGGCTGACCGGGAGCTGTGCTCACTGCCGCTGCCCAGTGTCACGACAGTATCGTTCTACGTATTGCTAGCCTGAGAATAGATCAAAGTTCAAAATGTAAAGTATGCTTTATGTTGAATGTGTATCGCTTCGCACCAGGGCAAGGTCAGAGGGGTGCCAGGGAATCTGCCCTAAATCAGAGACTGTCTGTAGCTGGTGCTTGGTTGGCCTTCCTGGGATTATCTGCTCCTTGTCCTGTTGGCATAGCATGGGGAACAAGTTCTTTTCATATCAGCCTCAGCATCGCGTCACTCGGCCAGGAGACCACTGAAAATAGCCTCAGGCACTCCAGAGGCCTGTATAAATGACTTTTGGGTAGGGTGGGCTCTCGATTAAAATCGAATTGATTCAGATCATGATTTGAATCACTAGTCAGGAAGAGTCGATTAAATCAATATTTTCCCTTCAAAAATGCATTCGTTTTTGATATAATTTTAATGCATAGTCTTCACAACTCTGACAGAGATAGATGTGGTTTTCATTTTTAGAAGTTACATACCATGCATTTTTAAGCCGTGATTTATTTTGACATTTCATTGAATCAATTTTGCAGCCACTTCTGAGTCTTGAGTGATGACTTGGTTATTTTATTTACCAAAGCTAATCAAACAAATGTGTATAATTTTCCCAACAAAATAAGCATGTGCACTTTTGAATGTTTTAACTATTTTTTTGCTGTAAATGTAAAAATGTGTCTTTGCTGAGATAAATTAGACTGTTTGGGGGGGCAGATTCAACCCAAAACATTTATCTGTTTTGGAGTTAACTCAGTCTTTGCCTTTCCTTTCTGCTTATTTACATATTAGAAGAGAAAGACAAGCTTTCATGGCTCCCAGATGATTTTTATTTTTATTTTTATTTTTATTTTTCAAAGATTTTATTTACTTATTTGAGAAAGAGAGAGTACACACCAGTGTGAGGAAGGGGCAGAGGGAGAAGCAGACTCCCCGCTGAGCAAAGAGCCTGGTGTAGGGCTTGAACCCAGGATCCTGAAATCATGACCTGAGCCGAAGGCAGATGCTGAACTGACTGAGCCACCCAAGGCATCCCCCAAATGATTTTTAAATTTATAATGAATTCGTGTTCTCTGGAAGACATTCTTGGATGTGTAGAGAAGAGATAGTTATGGTCACATGAACTCGATTGATACTTCTCTTCAACATTGTTGAGAAGCGATGTGCTTGATGTTTGCGAGCCATTGGCATGGCCTTCTGGAAGCCTTACCAGTATCTTTTGTGATTGAACTTTACCCTATCTGAAACAAATTCTTTTTATGGGGATCAGTGGATTTTATTTTAAGAAAGTATTTTCACAGTAACAAATCATTTTTAGGGTACACATTTGGAATCAGACACAGTCTTAGAGAAAGCTGTCTTCAGAGAGGGCTACTTCTCTTCTGTCAGCATCAGAATGTTTGGGATGCATACGGTTTTAGAGGCCCAGATGACTTAGTTGGGTTTATGAGTTTGTCTCTGTATTTTCTGATCCTGCTTCTGGCATCATCTCTTAGAACTCGTCCGTATGCATTCTCTGCCTGCTGGAAAGGCAAGTGTCTGTTGTTACTTGAATGGATAAAGAAAATGTGACACAAATATACAATGGAACATTATTTGGACATAAAAAAGGAAATTCTGTTATTTGTGACAGTATGAATGAACCCGAAGGTCATTACACTCAGTGAAATATGCTAGACACAGAAAGAGAAATCTACGTGATCTTACTTGTGTGTGGAATCTAAATAGTCAGAGTCATAGAGGCAGAGTAGAATGGTGGCAGCCAGGGAAAGGGAAATGGGGACATACAGGCCAAGGGTACAAAGTTCCAGGTGTAAGGATGAATGAATTCTGGGCACCTAGTGTACAGTGTGATGACTGTACTTAATAATGCTTTATTTTTAATTAACTTATTATGATTATTATTTATTATGTTCAGTTAGCCAGTATATAGGCTTGGAATTTGCTGAGAGTAGACCTTAATTGTTCTCACCAGAAAAAAAAAAAAAGGGAACTATGTGATATGATGATGGTATATTATGTTAATAAAAGAAAAAAAGGACCTGTATTTTTCCAAGTTGTTTAGTTTTTTTTTTGTTTTTTAGGACTTGGAATATAAAAACATTTTGTTTACCCTTTCCATATAGTCCTAATTGAATAGAATCATATTATTTTAGAGTTGGAAAGAACGCAGTAATTTCCTAGTCCTGTCCTCAAACTAACTCTTTAATGTAAAGAGTCAGTGACTTACACAGGTGACAGGCCTGGGATGGGAAAGAAACCATGTCCTCTGAGTCTCCTGGAAGAGGGTGTTTTCTGTAATAAACCATGCCTGGACTTTGGTCATTTCCCCTCACAGTCTTCCTCTTCTGGAAAGAAATGATTCTTTAAATCTCTTCTCCATACACCAGCATCTAACTTTTATTCTTTTACAGCTGTCCTTTGCTGGACTTTGATGGTGTTGTGCATTGAGTTAACCATGGAATGGTTTCTTAGCAGGGATGCCAGATTCAGCAAATAGGACTAGAAGACACCAGTTATAGTTGAATTTCAGCTAAACAATGAATACGTTTTTAGTATAAGTATGTCCCAAATATGGCATGGGACATACTTACACTAAAAACTGAACAGGGGCACCCTGTATTTTATATTGTGATCCCATTCTCCCTGTTATTCGGGGTATTGTCTTTTGTTTGGTTTCCTGTGATGTCTGTAAGGTGTCAGGTAATGTACAGAATCCACCTTCTAGGTGGCCAGACATCTTGAGTTGTACTTTCAAAATATACTCTACTCTTCTTTGTTGTTTCATTAAAACAAAACAAAACAAAACCACTTACTTTGGTCCACTCTGGTTTTGCCCCCTGTAACGTTTTCATGAATATGCACCACTGGAGCCCTTCCAGAAGGGATCCTGATGCTTGCAGAGCCCATCCCTGCCCAATGCAGCCTGCGAGGCCCCAGACTGCAAGTGGCTGGCGGGATGCGGGACTGCCAGGGGCCGGAGTGGTACCTAGAGCATACCGCCTGGGCCCCCCTGGGAGCAGCGGGAGGTTCAGTGAGACGGGGGCTGAGTGACCTGAACCTTACTGGACCCAGAACGGGAGATTGAGACCCCCGTGACGCAAGAAGCCTGCGGAAAGCTCGTGCTTACACACTCCATCAGCTGGTGGATGGGAACCTTACCGGGAAGCTGATTATTGTGAGATGCGTAGCTTTCTCACTAGAGGGGCACATCTTGTCTGTCTGTCTTCCCTCCTGAAGCTCTGGATTCAGAAAAGCTGTTTTCCCAGAGGTGTGGTCACCTTAACCATAGGTCTTGGTATGCATTTCCATTTCTTGTCTCTTTCCTTGAGTTGAAAGTGCTCTGCACCTGAGGCTTGGGCCCAGCCATCTTGCTCAGAAGCCACCCCCAGCCCCGCTGGTGTAGCTCCCCTGCTCTCCCTCCAAGGCCTGAATTTGCAGACCCACGCTCCTCTGCTCTGTGAGCTCCCTGTTCTCTCTCCAAGCCCAGTGCTCCCACATATGGATCCTGTTCTCGGCCTTGATATTATGTGCTGGTGCCCCTCCCTGCTGCTTTATCCTGATGGTCTCTCCACGTTGTCCAGCTTCTGGACCTTGGCCATGGGTGAAAAGCCTGCCATGAGTGCAGAACGTGGCCCCCAGGAGCTGGGGCCTGTGACCTCCCTGATTGGGGAGCTCTGCAGGGCTGGGCAGGGCAGGGTATGTGGGACTGATCTGAAGGGGGTCCGCCAGATCCTTCCAGGATGGCTTTGATGAGAACTTCAGACATAGGCCTTTAATTCTAAAGTCATCTAGTTGGCATTGAGGCTGGACACAATTTTCGGGGAACCTTTAAAATGATAGGGTTTCTTTACCAATCTGTGGTCCTTTAATGAGAGAAGGGCTGATTGAGCCTGGAGTTAGGCAGCAGACCCAGTGAGCTTCTGATTGATTAATGTTATCAAACCCAATTACTATTTTCAAAGCCTTGCCGAACCTCAGAACGTCATCGAGGAGGATCGTTACTGATCGAGTTTTCTCGAACGGAGCCTCAGCTTGGCTTGCCAGAGCCCGCACCTGGCATGTTCCACCTGTTGCCGCGGTTGACTGCAGCATGTAATTGGTCCTGGCCTTTGTCAAGCCTCTGCATTCCGGACCCAGCCCAGTCTCCCTGCAGCCAGGCTCCTCCACATTACCCCGCCCCTTCCCATTTCCCTTCTGGTCACTTTGGCTGGGACAGAGCAGCAGTCCTAGCTCCTTGAGGACTACCCCAGCCTCTGGGTGTGCGCTGATCTGTCCCAGACCCAGGGCCCCCATGGGCCTGGAGTGACCAAACCTGGTCGCGTTCCTTGGCCAGGGCACTGCAGCCTCTCCCTCTGGCCTGTCCCTGGACTGCGTGTGGATGGGAGGCCGTGGTGCAGCTGCCCTGCCCATTATGTGTTGAAACCCAGAGGTGAGGAAATGGAGTGAGACGTGTGTGTGTGGTGTGGGGGGGTGTGTGTGTGTGTGTGTGTGTGTGTGTGTGTGTGTGTGTATGTGTGTGTGTTTTGCCAATACTTAGGGAAAAGCCGGTTTAATTAAAGGCAGATCAGGAGGTAAATAAGGATTTCTGGGGATCGTGGAAGGGGACTTCTGGGCACCTTTGATGTCATTATTGGATGACAGAACTGTTTATTATTTTAAAGTTTATTTTACAACTTAAGCTTTCATTTGCCTTTATAGGAGGAACTCTTAGACATCAAATGAGATTAGCTGGTGTCTTTGGAGGTTTGTAACAGGAATGGAAATGAGGAAAGAAATATTTAGAGAGAAGGAAGAAGTCTATCCGGAGATCATTGAGGGGAGAAGAGGGGCAGATGTTGCAGAGGGAAGCAGATGTTAAAATGGAAAGATAGAAACCACTGGAGATGCCAAGAGCTGAGCTATGGATCAGAAGAGATGGGTGTGGATTTCGGATTTCAGAGCCTCCTTGAGGAATACAGGAGAAACTAAGTAACAGGACACCCACAGTTTGCAATTAAGATGAGGCCCTTTAAATTCAGACAGTTCTTGGGGCACCTGGGTGGCTCAGTGGGTTGTGACTGCCTTCGGCTCAGGTCACAATCTCGGCGTCCTGGGATGGGGTCCCACATCCGGCTCCTTGCTTAGCAGGGAGCCTGTTTCCTCCTCTTCCGCTCTCCCTGCTCGTGCTCTCTCTCTCTCTCTTTGTGCCAGATAAATACAGTCTTGAAATAAAATGCGGACAGTTCTTGAGGACTCAAGTTTGTGGCCGTTGTCATGTTGCTTAAACCTAAACTCTGCACCTGCTTTGACTCTCTGTAAAATGGGTCTCATAATGCCCATCCTCATCATTGCAACAGTCAAATGAGATGATGTTTGTAGTGGCTCAGCACAGTACTTGGCATATTGAAGCACGAGAAGCTGCAGTTATTGTAAGGGCCATTGCTGTAATAGCACAAATCAGAGTGATCGTTAGTGCTTTTGTCATAAGGGATACGGTGTCATTGTGCAGAATTCACATTTGCATAGGACCCCTGAAAGCTGGGTTTACATAAGTTGCTGGAGCTCAGATGGTCTAGTTATCCTCGGTGACCTGATGTCTTAGCTCACTTGGCCAGTCCCATTTATATGTGTTGTCCCAATGTCCTTGTTAGCAATGGCTCCTTTCATTCTTTTTTAAAATTTTTTTAATTTTTATTTTTTAAAGATTTTTAAAAATTTATTTATCTGACAAAGAGCAACACAGCGAAAGAGGGAATGCAAGCAGGGGGAGTGGGAGAGGGAGAAGCAGGCTTCGCGCTGAGAAGGGAGCCTGATGTGGGGCTCCATCCAAGGACCCTGGGATCATGACCTGAGCCGAAGGCAGATGCTTAATGACTGAGCCACCCAGGTGCTCCTCATTCTTTTTTTTTTTTTCCTTTTAAGATTTATTTATTTTAGAGAGAGAGCAAACGAAAGAGCGTTCAGGGACACGAGCAGGGGAGAGGCCAGAAGGGGAGGGAGGAGCAGACCCTTCCATGAGCAGGACCTGAGCTGAAGGTAGATGCTTAACTGAGTGAGCTACCCAGGCTCCCCACTTTCATTCTGAAATGTTCCAGTTGGATGACAAGTCATAGAGTTATTCTATGTATGGCTTTTACTGTCTAAATCGGTAAGACAGTATTTTTGCATTATTCATGGTTTCCTATTTTCTCAAAGAGATTTTGAGTTTCTTGAGGCCACTATATACGTGCGTGTGTGTGTGTGTTTATATACATACATACATGGATCTGTGAATGTGTACACACACATACACACGATGTCCACATCTGCATTGGTGTTTCGACAGTGCATGTCCCATAGCGGTGTTGGTGACCTCATCCTTCGGGGGTCATCTCTGCAGGACCCCCTTTTGCCCCTCTGTGGGCCTCTCACAGAGAGGGGTCATTGGAAGATGGGGGGCTGTGAGGAGAGCTGGAGAGAGGGTGTTCATAGGAACAGAGCTGGTTCTGACGCCGGAAGCCGGTTTGCTTTCTTCTCTCCTACCTCAGAGCTGCAGGCTCCTGGGCAGTCTGAACTTTCGGAGGCTCTGTTTGTTCAGAAAGAAACTGGGGGCCACAAATGAGATCCTGAAAGCTTGTTAGAAAGGCGACTTGGCATGGCCCCTGACTGGGTGCCCAGCGGACAGGAACCTTGAGCAGGGCAGATCTCTGCGGGTACGTGGGCAGCCTTGCATCCCTGCCTGTTCCTGTTCCGCTCCTTTCTCCTGTTCTTCCAGCTGACGGTTACACACCAGTTTCCAGGTCCATGGGTGACCTGAACATGCGCAAGTTCGGAAAGCTTCTGGCCAGGTAGGTGGCTGGGTCAGTTCCTTCGTGCAGTAAGTATTTACAGAAGGGGCCTGTGGGTGCTGTCCTGGGCGTGGGGAATTCTCTGGCTGATTGCTGGATGCAGTCTCTTGTCTTAACTCATAACTGCCAGAGTTTTTCATAGGGTGCATTAGGAAGGTTGCTTTCCCTAACTCATGAATGCATAGAATTTTCCAGAGTCGCAGAGCCCAGCCTCTGGGAGGAGCTTTCCTACCACAGGCTTTGAACTTCTTGCCTGCCTGGAAGTTAAATCATGTTATTCAAATGGGATATTTGTGATTCAATAATCAATTCAACAGTGAAAGGAAAAAGAGCAGCTTGCCAGTCCCGGCAGAGTAAATCCTCCCGCAAGCATATGAGGAACAGCGGCCCCTAATAGCTCTTGTAAACATGCTGTTACTCTCGGGGCTGGGCCGGGTCCAGCCGAACCTCTCCTTGCCATGTGTCTCCGTTTCCCAGAAGCCCTGTGAGAGCTTCCTGTCCATCAGGAAGCCCTTCTCAGACCTGTGTCTCCAGGCCCCAGAGATGGTTTCTGATTATTTCCAGAGCAGTCCACCGGCCTTTTTTGGATGGCGCATCTTCTGGATGGGCGAAGGGTAGAGGCTCAGAGAAGCGTGAGACACATTTGCATGTGGCAGATGTGTGGGGACCGTGGGACCCCTATTGTGTGCCAAGTCCCCGTTTTACTGTCCCGAGTGCTCACGGCAGCTGTCCCTTGTTAGCTGCATTTCTCAGGTGAAGAAGCTCAGACTTGGGGAGGTCAAGGGACTTCTCCAAGGTCATGGAGCTGAGATTTAGGTCCAGATCTGTTTCTGCTGTGTTCTCTGCTCAGCGTACGGTGACCTGAACATCTCCGTTAGACCTGTCTCCATTCGATCTCACTGTGTGTAAACCCCGACTGATTATTACTATGCGCAGAGAACTCAGGGCCCCTATAATACGCAGGAAGGCAGATAGTCTGGGGGATGGCAGAGGGCCCCAGGTGGCTATAGAAAGACATTCTATCCCAGATGCTGCTCTTCTCTTCCTTTTGAGCCTCCGGATTTGCTTTATTTTTTCATGGCAAAGGCAGTTTATCTATGATTTGTCTATCTTCTGCCTAGAATGCAGACGCCAAGAGGGCAAAGGCTTTGTCAGTTTTCTTGACCATTGCATTCCCTGTGCCTAAACTGACACCTGCATAGGGCCAGTGTGCAACAAATGTATCTATGTTTAAAGATTTGTTTATTAAAGAGAGAGAGTGAGCGGGTGCACAGGAGGGAGAGGGAGAAGGGGGAATCTCCAGCAGACTCCCCACTGAGCCCAGAGCCCGGCTCAGGGCTCCATCTCATGACCCTGAGATCATGACCTGAGCTGAAATCAAGAGTCAGATGCTGAAGTGACAGAGCCACCCAGGTGCCCCACAAATGTATTTTTCAAGTTTCATCTTGATAATGAACTTGTTTGGAGTGCATATAATATGCCAGGCACAGGGCAGAGTTATTTATGTTATCCAGATCTCCAAATCCCCATGGAGTGAGTCCTATAAATATCCCTGTTTGGCAGACAAGGACTCTGGAGCACAAAGTGGTTAAACAGCTTGCCCATGATCCTGCAGCTGCTTAGCTGGGGGGCCGGGCTGTTGACTCCGGATCAGATGCCCTCTGACGCCACCCGTGGGGGACCACGGGCTACCAGCACTGAAGCTGCTGGGGGGTGGATGTGCCCAGCAGAGGTGGTCTGACCCCCACGGTTCCTGCTGCTTCCTCTGAATGCGGGTGTTTTTCTTACGTCTTCTGTGTACCCAGCACTTAGCTTTCCAGGGCAAAAGCCAGTGTCTCATTGTGTGTTGAGAACATAGGGTTCAAATAAGACACATAGACAGTTAGCAAGCCCAGTGTGGGAAATGTGTGGTCATGGCAGGAGCACTGGGCTAGAGTCTGGTGGTTTGCGTCACCCTGTCCTGCACGTCTCTCGTGGGGTCCTGGGGTGCAGAGCTTCCCTCGTCCTCTTGCCCCACGGAGAGGGCTGAGGGGCAAGTCCCGCCATCCTGGTGCACTGAGGCGAGGGTTCCTGTAGTGGGAGCAGGTGTCCCCTGGGGTCTCCTTCAGCTCTGAGAACCTGAGTCTGTGAGTCTGTGAGTCTGTGAGTCTGTGAGTCCAATGAGGGGGAAGCAAAGGAAGGCAGAATCTCTCAGGGAACCCAGGGCAGGGGGCCGGGGACATGGGAAGGAGAAGAGAGAGAGCAGGAAGCAGGGCGCAGTGAGGACAGAGAGGGGACAGGCCAGGGGCCCAGAGGAGGGTGAGGATGGGAGAGAGAGAGGAAGGCCACAAAGGGACAAAGAAGACAGAGAAGGGGAGCAGGAAAGGAAAGTAAATGTGTATGTACTGTGTGTGTGTGTGTGTGTGTGTGTGTGTGTGTGTGTGTGTGAGAGAGAGAGAGATGGAGAGAGACACGGTGCAGGAAGGAGCCTGGAAGGAGCGGGGCGGGGGTGGGGTGGTGAGCTCCTGCCAGGCTGAGCTCACCCCCGCCCAGCATCCGCATGCCCTCTGCACAGCTCAGGTTCACGACCAGGCCTCGGCGCTTCTGTCCCGAGACGCTGGGTCTGCCCAGGTTCACCCGTTCTTCCGTGGGTCTCTCCTATCCCTCCCTTCCTGGCCCCTTCCGATTCCCTCTCCTTTATCCTACACAAGGGTGGTTCCCCCACGGCAGCCCTGGGTGTCTCCTGGTGATGTCTCCACTGGGGCTGCTGACGGGTGCCTCTAGTTTGGATCTGCGTGTTGGGGCAGCCCCTAGAACACAGCTGGCCTCCCAGAGTGTGACGGGAGGGTGCACAGCGAGCTGTTGTCACCTCGATATTCATAGTGGATTTTGAGCCAGGAGCTAGCAGTTTTCATGTTGAGGTAGGCCTTAGCAGCTTTGTTCCCTCAGAGCCCAGACACCCCCTGGGGGGCCTGAAGGGACAGCGAGAGACACAGAGTTTGGAGGTAAGAGGAAGGGAGGCCGGGGCATACCTGGTCAGGTTAGGAGAGCAGTCAGGGAAGAGCTGGGAAGCTGGTGGGCGGCAGGGAAAGGGGGTTCCTGAAACCCGGGGAGCCAGGAGACCCTGTAAGGCAGGAGGGGCCAGCTGGGGCACACAGAGTCAGAGCCTACAGAGCCTCCACCCCGAGGCCACAGTGCCACTTTGGGTTCGACTGAGTGGGCAAAGAAAGAAGCCGGAATGGCTGTGATGAGGGAGGCGCTGTCACTCGATGCCAGTTTGGGAACCAAGCTGCTCTGTCTACCCTTGGTGTCACCTCCGAGATAGCTGCCCTCAGAGCTTTTGGCTCTCCACCGAGCTCTGCTATCCTCTGGACTGTGTTCAAGAAATACTGCAGAAGGTCAAGTGCAGGGAGAGCTCAGAATCAGGATGGTCATCCTTGGTTGAGTCTGCGTCTGCTTTTTTCCCGAGTCCAAGGAGGTCATGAGATCTTTCTGCCAATAACGACAGCCTTCACTGCTCCTGCGGGCCCAGGGTCCAGCCCCGAGGAGGGCCTGCCATTCCCCATCCCTCGAACGGCAACTCACCCCAACTTGCAAATCTGCATTTTTGCCATTGGATGAAGGGATTTTGGATTGTCCAACCGACGCAGTGCTTGGCGCATTTGCCTCCACGCTGGAATTTGGATGCACCTGAGAAAAAACATTGAGAATCAGGATGTAGGATTTCAAATTAAAATTAAAAGTGTGGCTGTGCTGGCTCATGGCTGTCAGCCGCCTCCCCTAGAGCACGCTTGATAAATCACTGCTGAGCCTTTCCTCAGGCTGATAGAAAACGGATGAGTCACGGGGCTCTGAGAGCCTAACTGCAAACCTGCTTATGGTCATTGTCAAATGGGCAGGTGGGAGAAGATGACCTTTGACTATGGCCCTCCTGGTGAGGGTGGGGGTTTGGCTATAAGCATCTCTTTCTAAAGACAAGACAGCGGGGGCAAACCCAGCATGGTGTTGCCATTTCTATGTTTCTTCTGTCATCAGAAGAACATGGGATCTAACCCCCCAAACTGACCTCCTGGGTTTGTTATGAGATCCTAGGAACAAGTGCTCGGCCCCTACTGGATTTGTGACAGGTGCTTGGTGAATAAGCATGTGTGCGGAGGGGTCCCCGGTTAACCCCGGGGAAGAAGACCTTGAATGTGTGTCAGAGTGTGCGTGCTGCCGGATGGGGGTAGGGCCTGCCTGGACGTCACTCCGGCTGCGGCTCACAGTTTGTATTTCCTCCCGGAGGTTCTTGGAGGATGCTTTGCGGACCCTGGAGGGGAGGTGCGGGTGGATGAAGGGACGACCGCGGCTCTGCTGTTGATTGACTGATTCAGCCAGCTCCTTTCTTCACCCGGGTTTGGACCAGCCTTGACGGATTTCTCTCCTCCCTGTCACCACGCCTGCTTCTCACCGAGCAAGGCAGTTCATCACCCCATTGGGATGGGAGAGACAAATGACAGCGGTGATATGAACTGGGGAGGATTAGATAAAACCAAAGAGCTATCACACACAACGGTGGACAGTCATTTAAAAGGAAATCCATCCCGATGTTGCCCGAGGCCTCTTGGGAAGAAAAAGACATCTTCGTACCGCGAGTTCCGTTTTTACTGCTGGGGTCGGCCTCCGGGGAGTCCGGGCCCTGCTCCTGCAGATGGGCAGGACCCTGGATTAACAAAGAGCAGCCTTACTGCTCTTTCTGAGCCACTGACCTTCCTCCTGCCCTTCTCCAAAAGGGCAGATTAAGTGGGGAGTCATTCTAGCATCTTCTTCTTATTATTATTATTTTTAAAAAGAGCTCTATCGAGATGTAATTTACATACCATGAGATCCACCCCTGTAATGTGCATAGCTCAGTGGTTTTGGTGTGTTCCCAGGGTTATACGACCATCACCGTAATATAATTTTAGTGCATCTTCCTCCTCAGAGAGGAAGCCATGTACCCATTAGCATTCACTCCCCACGCGCCCCCCCCACCCCGCCCCCAGCCCCTCGCGACCACTGGTCTGGTTTCTCTCTCGGTGGATTTGCCTGTTCTGGATAGCACGTGCAAACAGAATCTCCAATGTGGCCCTTTGTGACAGCCTTCTTTCCCTTAGCATCCTGTCCTCCAGGTCCGTCTCTGTGTTGCTGCGGGAGTCAGTCCTTCAGTCTTTTTAGCTGGCAGATAGCATTTCCTTGTACGGATGTGCGTTTAGTTCACCCATTCATTAGCTGGCGGACGTCTGGATTGTTTTCACTTTATTATGAATAACCCAGGCTTGGCTTTGATGCTCTGGGGCCCCATTGCTGTCCTGCGCTGCCGGGGACTTGCTTCTGGTTTGGATCCTCGGGGGTTGGGAGGGGAACAGGGGTAACTCTGCACTTCTTATTCCTACTTGGAGCAAGTTTGTCGTCAGTCACAGACCTTTCTTGGGGTGCAAACCTTTCTGTTCCTTCAGAAGCAACGATAATATAGGTGCAGGGCTGGGTCCCTGGTGATGATCAGAGGTTCCTGTTTGGGGAATGACTTGGGAGTCCCTGTCTGGGTGGCAGGAGGGGCGGGGTGGGGGTCAGGATGGGAAGTGGAGGCTCCTGGGTTTTGATGCTGTTAGAGAATCCACACCCACACAAAGGAAGAGCAGACTTGGGCGGGCACCTCTCACCTTTCTGTCTGCATCTCCCCCAGATGGTGGCCCATGCAGATAGGAATACTGTACCCGTCCAACCTGCCTGGGTTTGGCTCAGCCACAGGGTGACATTGAGCAGGTCACTGAGCACATGTGAGCCCCAGCCTTTGTCTGAAAAATGGGGTGAGGCATGCCCACTTCGTAAAATGTTAATGAGAATTAAGGGAGCGGATGGTACTGGAAGCAGAGCGCGGCATCGACATGAAAGGTCATTTTTATTGCACGAGTAGGCATGGACTCCTAAGCCCTCCCTCTGCAGTAGGGACAGGCTCCTCTGTCTTTGAAGCTGGTAAACTGAGGCAAGGGAAGCAACCTCAATCTCAGAGCCACTGAGGACAGAGCTAGAGATGATGCCTGGTTTCACAACAAATCTGGTATCCTATGGCCACCCTGCCTTCCTGAGCCAATGTGGTATCTGCCTTCACAAAAGCCCCTGGAAAGAGGAATCTGGAGAATCTTTACTGTCTGTGCTTAGGATGTGGTACATAAGCCTAGGCCTTCTTGGATCTGTGCTGTCTCTCTGTGTCACTGCTGTTGCTGTTGCTGGGGTGGGTGTCCCAGCCCTGAGGGGATTAGACGTACCTGCCCCGAGGGGGGTAGGGCTGGTGCCCCCGCACCTCAGCGGGACCATGGGAGAGGTAAGGGGTGGCCAGTACCCCTCCGAACCTCCCCCTTCTCAGCCTGACTGGACCTGGGAACTGGATTTCCACAGACCTGCGGCCTCCCGCTTGGACTTGGTTTCTCCGCTGTTTCTGGAGAGTGGCCCAGACTGGGAGGGCCGGCATGTTGTGTCACAGGGGTAGGCCGGCCGTTGGAAGGCCAGGCAGCTGGCACAGGAGGTCCGAGGTAGGGGAAACCCCCCCTGCAGCCGAGCCCGCAGGCCACTCTGTGCTCCGCCTCTGTGCGGAGACCCATTTTTGTAGCCGGTTTTATCTTTCCGGCAGGATCATTATGATGATGACGTTTGGGCCAAGATGTAGCTGCTGTCCAGCCTGTGTCAGCACTTCCGAGGTGAAGAGCTCTAATTAAAGGCTTCCCTGCACGGCCCCCTCCCTGCGAGCTCAGCAGAAGTGACATAAATAAGCCCCTTGTTTCTCTTTCACAAGCTAACTGAGACCCTTAAAGGTGGCTGGTCACCCCCCCAGCCGGGCCCCTGGCAGCTACCCGGAGTCCTCAGGCAGAGCAGGTGAATAATGGCCGCTGTCCAAGCCAGAGCCTCGCTCCTCTGGATTCTGACAGGCTCCCGGGTACTTTACAGCGGGGGCGGGGGCTATGAATTCTTCCTCCGTCTCTGTCTCCCTCTGCCCGTGCTGCTCTGGCCCCTGGGGAGGTCTAAAAACAGCTTAGTTGAGGAGCGGCTGGAAAACAGCTAACAGTAGGCACACACAGAATGGAACGTCCACAGACTGATGATAAGGGGAAACAGGGTCATGGGGAGGGAGTACAGTCCCCCCCACGCAGTCAGATGCTGTGTGGTATCCAGCTCTGGGCTAGGCACCCGACAGCTCTGAATTCATCTCGCCTACATATCAACTGTGTGAGCAAGATAAAGTAAGTAAGGCCCAGAGAGGTTGAACTACTTGCCCTAGGTCACACAGCTAGGGAGATGCTAGAGCAGAGATTTGAGTCTTGCGTTGAAAGCCTATGCTCTGGTCGTTGTGCATTCTGCCTTCCCATGGGCTGCGTTTTCAACAGTTTGTGGGGACATTTCGGTAAGTCATAAGGCACAAATGTGTCTGAGCTGGAACTCAAATCCAGCTCAGCCTCTGGCCTCTGGTCTTGCTGTTCTGCTTTCCCTGGGCACCCAGGAATGGTTTGTTGGATACCCATGATTTATTGGGCATCTAGGGAGGAGACGCAGGAGGTTTGCTATAGTCATTCTCAAAGCAGGAGTCTCCCCAATGGGCTTGGAGGGTGATTCATTTCGCGATGCTTCGATTCACATAATTTTAAAAATCCAATGTGGTGAGCAGGATCTGTAAATCTGAGACCCAGGAGGGGCCATTACCAAGTTGACGGGCCTGGGAGGTGTACAGCAGCATTCACTCATCCAGGGCCTTCCTCGTGGCCCCAGACGGGTTCTGGGTAAGCCAAGCCAGCACTCTGCTGGTGGTGCCTGTGTCTTGTTCCCTGGGATTTGCCAGGCACTGAGCTGAGTGTTTCACCTATGGTATCTGCTTTGCCTTAATTCTTACTCTGCTGCCAAATATTCTCCCTATTTTTGCTCTGCAAACGGAGCTCGGAGAGAGTCAAAGACTCATCTAAGTTTACGCAGCTATTACATAGAAGGGAGGGATCTGGACTGATTCACAGAGGTCCTTTTCCCGTGATCACGTTAGCCTCTTCTGGAGGGAGGGGAGAGGACCGGGGTCAGGGGGTGGGGTGAGGGGCTGCGGCTCGAAGACAGAGTGTAGAACATCAGACACCCTCTCTGCCCTTAGGGCCCTGAGAACTTAGAGCATCCACGTAAAAACAGTCAAAATAATAAAACAAAAGAGGATGATAAAGGACCAGGAGGGACGCACAGGCTGCAAATTTTGTGGGAGTCCAGAGCGGGGCGGTCTTCAGGGCTGATCTGGAGGGGAGAGGTCGGTGTGGGGCTTGCCACAGCTCCTTCCTCGCCCCCACTTTTCATCCCTCGAGTTGAAGCATAGCCAGCCTGGAAGTGTGAGCGCTTAATCTGCCGGCAAGAAGGAGGAGATGAATCTCTTTAACCGTGCTCACAGTTTTTCATGGCTCGCTCTCTCCTCGTCCCTGTTTATTCTGGAGATCGATACAGACAAAGGCAAAGTTGTTCCCTGGGAGGGCCTGGCTGTGTGGTTTGAAAAAAAAAAAATATCCTTCGTCCTTCTTACCCGGGCTCCTTGCCTGTCCCCCACGGCATTTATTTAGAGCGGAGCCATTTCTGGCCAGCGGTACCAGGTAGCGATGTTGACCTGGGAGCTGTAATGGCTGCAGCCTGGTCCGTGGCTGGGCTAGTGGAGGAACCGGACGCCCAGATGGCATGGGCATCTGACTCAAGGCTCTCCTCTCTTTCCTTTAGATAAGGATGTTTGCTTTCTGAGCCAGAAGCAGGAGAGGGCAGCCCTCCGGAGACAGAGCACCCCTGGTGGGTAGAGGCGCGGACCCCCTGGTGGGTGGGGCAGAGGACCCCCTGGTGGGTAGGTGTTCTTCTGGCTTCAGGTCTCAGGGTGTGGGGGTGTCTGGCAAGATCCAGAGCACTATCTAAATTGTACCAATCCAACAGGAATCAATATCCTCCGTATCACACATTTTGATGTGTGAACATAGCCTCTGCTGTTCTGTAAGCTGGTTGAACGATCTGGAGAATTAGAATAGACATTAACTTGCAACTCTTTTCCCTGGCGGAATCCTTTTAGTTGGTTGGAAGTCTATGCCAGGCTGCAAATGTGAACTGTATATTGGAGGGCTCTGCTTTTGGGGGAAAAGGGTTTGGGGGGTGCTACTGCCCCCCACTCCTCTCTGGGCTACCATGGGACCTGGGGCTCTGAGGGAGGTCAGGGAAGCATCAGAGGAGTCAGCCCCAGAGGTTGTTTTTCCAGTTCTGAGGTTCTAGAAATTGACGGTCTCATGTTATTCTCCTCTTGGGTTTGTGCCTTTGTCTGCACTCTCCAGGGAGTCAGGGGAAGCGGTGGTGGCAGAGACTCTGTCTTGCCTTTGTTGTGTGTCCCCACACACAGTAGGAACATAAAAGCAGATTTGTACCCAACTGAGTTGTGGTCTCCGTTCTCCCTAACATCGGATGTTTGCAGCAGGCGTTCCAGGGGGACAGAGCTGCTCCCCCCCGCCCCAGTGTGGATGTGACATTGTTCTGAGTTCTGGAGGAGTTGGCCTGAGGCTTGCCGTTCCTCCCGCTGCCATCTGGGAGAGAGAACACTCAGCCAGATCTGGAGAAAATGAGAATAAAACCTCAGCCTGGATGTTTCCTCCTGTTGAATTGTCTTTTCAAATCTTTTCCATCCAGGCAGAATTACTCTTAAGTACTATGAGGCAGGGATTCAGTTCATTCTCGAGATTTTATTGGAACCGTTTGGTTCGGGCACTGCATTAAATGTTGGGGGTATGAGTAACTTCAGCTGTGATCCTGTTCCAGGACTGTTCAGTGTGGTTGGCGACAGGAGGCGCCTTGGGACAGAGGGCGGGGTTAGGAGAGGTCGTGGTCAGTGCTCAGAAAAGAGGCAGGTATGGAGAAATTTGCAAAGCTTTCCTCTGAAAGGACCCAGGGAACCAGGCTCAAAGTGAAAGGGGTAAGGGAAAGAGCCTTCTAGGCAGGGGGAACCCTGCAGGCCTGTTCTCTTAGGGTAGCATGGTGCTCTGGGGTCGTTGGAACATCGGGTCTGCTAAGAGAGTTCCTGGAGGTGAACCTGGCCAGCGAGTTTGGGTCCCCAATGGAAAACGGCTATATATGCTACAGGACGAAGAGTTTGTTTGCAGGAGGAGAAATCTGTGGTCATCGCTGTTTTAGGAAGATTGCTCTGGTATTTTAGAGGAAGCATACTGGAGCGAGGAGAAAGGGGGGCTCCGCTGTCCTTGGGGGTGTCGATCGGAGCCCAGACTGAGACGGGGGGCTTTCCTCTCAAATGAAAGACAGGGCAAGGGGATGGAGGCCAGAGATCCTTGGAAGGAGATTTAATACCTCTGTCCCTGCACGTGAGGGCCGAGAAGACAAATGAAGAGGCCAGATGTTTGGCCTGAGACACTGGGCAGAGGAAGGAACTTGGTGGTTTCCTTGACTGGAGTCAGGCGCAGAAAGAGTGCTGTGGGAGTGGAAGGTGGTCGTGAGGCAGCCACAATGGGCGGGGTAGGCGGGGCATCCCAGTGGGGTGTCCTGCGGGGGGTCTGGGGGGCTCTGGGACCCTTGGCATAGGGATGAAGGCTGACTGCGTGTGGATGGGCCCTCAGCACTTGAAGGATGGGAAGAGAAACACCGACACTTTCAATGGAAAGGGAGAAGAGGCTGAGAAGAAAGGCAGAAGGAAGAGGTGGAGGAGGGGCTTCCTGTTTCTCAGAGACCCATCCTGGGAGCAGCCCAACACAGCGGGATGGCCTGGGGCTTCCCTAGAAAGGTCCCGAGTCGGGGGCCTCAAGTCAGGACTCCAGCTGGAGCAGAGCCAGGGGACTCCGCAGAATTGTCTGCCTTCTGGGCCACACTGGCTACCCTTGAAGAGAGGTGACCTGCTGGGCCCAGAGCACCGAGACTAATGGGGAGGGCTGTTTAACTTAAACACGTCACCCCCACTGAGCCCGTGGCTGGGCCCCCAGGGGGCACGGTGACAGCCACTGGCCCATTAAAGATGCAGCTCCCCGGTGCGGTGCGGGGTGGGGGGACTCACAGTTGTGAGGAGCTGCTCTTAACACCATTTAGTAGCAGGACTGTAGCTAATGGTGAGCAAATGTTTTATGAACAGTTTCCTCGTGCTCTGTGAAGGCAGATTCAATTTATTCGGAATGGATTTGCTTTCCCCTATTAAAGCTCAAGGGTGTATAATCAGCTTCTTCCCTCCACTGGAGGGCTTTCTCTCCGGCAGGAGTGGGACCTGTTTCAGTTAAATAGGGAGCCCTGGGGGGTAGGCGTGTGTGTCAGGGGGGTCTCGTGTGCACTGATGGCCGAGCAGGGACCCGCGTGACTGGTGTGTGGAGAGCAGAGGAGGACAATCTGGATGAGCTCCGGGGTCCTGACAGATGCTTCCCAGCCCCAGTAGAAAAAAATCGTGACCTCCTTGATTCCAGTGGTGGCTGGAATATTGGCTTCCCCGTCACTCGTGGGCAAAGCCATTTAACCTTCCTGCCTCTGGTCTCTTCATCTGTGAAGTTCAGCTAATAACACCTCTCTTCCTCTCAAGTGTATTGTAGGAATTAATGGCCATGGAGCGTTTCAAGGGTCGGGGCTAGGAAAGACTCAGGATCGCGTCCACACTAAGCATTCAAAGAGAGTCAGGAATTCCCCGTGATGGGGAGGGAAAGTATAATTTGACTTTACCAATAAATCAGACATGAAGTTGGATTTCTGAGGGTATTTATTCAGAAAAAGTAACATGCTAGGTTAAGTACGTAAAGCATTGAGCTGTTTCTGTTCAGGCTAAAAGCGGGCCGTGGTTTCTGTTTTTATTTATTTTTTATTTTTTAAAGATTTTATTTATTTATTTGACAGAGAGAGATCACAAGTAGGCAGAGAGGCAGGCAGAGAGAGAGAGAGAGAGGAGGAAGCAGGCTCCCTGCTGAGCAGAGAGCCCGATGCGGGACTCGATCCCAGGACCCTGAGATCATGACCTGAGCCGAAGGCAGCGGCTTAACCCACTGAGCCACCCAGGCGCCTGGTTTCTGTTTTTAATTTGGAGGAAACGAGCTCTTTTCTCATGGATGCAGGACCACCAGGCTGTCTCACCTCCCCTTTAAAATGAAGGTTAAAAAAAAAAAAAAGGTGTCTTTTGGCAGATAAACAGACCATGCTTTCCAGCCCTTCAACTTTTACTTAAATGTAAGATGTTTCTTTCATCTTTCTGCATTTCCTGGAATTATTTTCTCTAAATTACACAATTAAACCAGAAACGCTCAATGACCAGTAGATGGATGACATCCGGGCCATTTCTGTTCTTCCGTGAAGGGCCCGTCTTCCCAGACGATTGCGGGGTGGGAGGGGGGAGTTGTTGAGTCATTTATATCTGCTGTCTTTGGTCGTTCTGTTGGGAAAGAAACGAAGACATTTAGAAAATGGGAGAGCTAGGTCTGGTTCTGGTAGTTAGTGAATGTGAGATTTCGGACAAGTTTCTTAGTATCTCTGAACTCGGTCTCATCCAAGAAAGAAGTCGTGTCCTCGCGCCCACTTGGTGACGGACAGATCAGATGGGACATCCTCTGTGAAAGCTGTGTGCTCTCAGCTGTGGGCATTTATTGCCAAGGGGAAAGAGGAAGGAAATGAAGAGGACATCTGGGGGGGTCCCCAGGTGTCTTCCCTGAGTGATTCCTCTGGGGTCAGCCTGACCCCCTTCCTTGTCCCTCGAGGATTGACCCCTGGCTGCTGATTCTTGGCCCCTGAGTTCTCTGTACCCCCCAAAAGATGCCCCCCCACCTCTGCCCAGAGTGGTGTTGGCCATTCTGGACGAGGGATATTTTTGATCTGCTCACCAAGGACAAGCTGCATGTAACCTGTCCTTGGAGTTCATCACTAGTTCTAAAATGGGAGGTGATTCCTCTGGCTTCCATGGACCAGGCATCCTGCTACATCCATTATACACTGTCCCCCTGAACCCTCACAACCCTCAGTGATGAGGCACGTGTTGGGATTCCCCTTTCATGGACCAGCAAGCTCAGACTGGTGGGACACCTTGCTCAAAGTCATGGAGCTATGGACGGGTTTTATCAGTGGGGCTCTTGCAAGCCACAGTGGACACACACGGGGACTATGTCTGAGGGGCCCTTGATGAAAGGGCTTCTGAAAGATCTGTGGGCAGGACAAGGGAGGCAGCAGAGGGCAGAGAAGGCCTCAGGGACCAGCAAGAGTGGGAGTGGGAAGCATTTACCCACTAGGGCAGGACAGGGGAGGGTCCGCGTTCCTGGAGTGGGAGAGGTCAGCATCTGGGCAGGGCACAGAGCGGGTTGGAAAATTTCAGAGACTATATATTTGGGGGCACAAATGGAGAATGACCAGGATGCAGACCCCAGACTCTGATGTCAAAATCAGGGCCATAAGCTGACCAGTATTTCCCACTCCTAGTGGAGTGCTGTTGTCCTGTGATGTCCTAAGCCTCCATGACAAAAAAGAGAAGCACCTGGTGATCTTTCTGGCATTATGAAGAGGGCTGTTGCGGGGCCCTGGCTGACTCAGTTGGTGGAGCGTGCAACTTGAGTTGGAGCCCCACATTGGGGGTAGAGTTCACTTAAAAAAAAAAAGAACGAAATTTGAAAGTTTAAAAAAAAAAAAGAGGGGGGGCACCTGGGTGGCTCAGTCAGTTAAGTGTCTGCCTTCGGCTCATGAGGGTCATGATCTCAGGGTCCTGGGAAAAGCCCTATGTCATGTTCCCTGCTCAGCATCGAGTCTTCTCCCTCTCCTTCTGCCCTTCCTCCCACATGTGCACTCTCTCTCTGTCAAATAAATAAATAAAATCTTAAAAAAAAAGAGAAGAGGTCTGTTTCTTCTCCCTTGGTGTCCAGGCCAGGCCCGGTGCCCCTTTGGGCAGAGCTGGCTCTTCTGGGCCCCAACTTCACACATACACAGTTACAGGTGTTTGGAATTTTTTTTTCCATCTTTGTTACTACCCCAAAATTATAGCAGTTATTAGACTACTGTAGGATCTTGTTGTTGAAAGCATTAATGAAGAAATACAGCATTACTCTATTAAGTTTTTTTTTAGTTTATTTTTTTATTAACATTTAATGTATTATTAGCCCCAGGGGTACAGGTCTGTGACTCGTCAGGCTTACATACTTCACAGCACTCACCATAGCACATACCCTTTCCAATGTTTATAACCCAACCACCCTCTCTATCTCCCTCTCCCCAGCAACCCTCAGTTTGTTTTGTGAGATTAAGAGTCTCTTTTGGTTTGTCTCATTCACGATCCCATCTTGTTTAATTTTTTCTTTCTCTACCCTCCAAACCCCTCATGTTGCCTCTCAAATTCCTCATATCAGGGAGATCATATGATAATTGTATTTCCCTGATTGATTTATTTCGCTCAGCTTAATAACCTCTAGTTCCATCCATGTCATTGCAAATGGCAAGATTTCATTTCTTTTGATGGCTGCATAGTATTCCATTGTCTACATATATACCACATCTTCTTTATCCATTCATCTGTTGATGGACATCTAGGTTCTTTCCATAGTTTGGCTATTGTGGACGTTGATGCTATAAACATTCGGGTGCATGTGCCCCTTCAGATCAGATTTGTATCTTTGGGGTCAATACTCAGTAGTGCGATTGCTGGATCATAGGGTAGCTCTGTTTTCAACTTTTGGAGGAACCTCCATGCTGTTTTCCAGAGTGGAAAACAGGGTCTGAAACAGGGTCTGAAAACAAGATCTCAGGGTCCTGGGATCGAGTCCCGCATCAGGATCTCTGCTCAGCAGGGAGCCTGCTTCCTCCTCTCTCTCTCTCTGCCTGCCTCTCTGCCTACTTGTGATCTCTCTCTGTCAAATAAATAAATAAAATCTTTAATGCACCAGCTTGCATTCCCACCAACAGTGTAGGAGGGTTTCTCTTTTTCGGCATCCTCACTAGCATCTGTCACTTCCTGACTTGTCGATTTTAGCCATTTGACTGGTGTGAGGTGGTATCTCATTGTGGTTTTGATTTGTATTTCCCTGATGCTGAGTGATGCGGAGTACTTTTTCATGTTATCTGTTGGCCATCTAGATGTTTTCTTTGCAGAAATGTCTGTTCATGTTTTCTGCCCATTTCTTGATTGGATTATTTGTTCTTTGGGCATTGAGTTTGCTAAGTTCTTTATAGATTTTGGACACTTAGTTCTTTATCTGATATGTCGTTTGCAAATATCTTCTCCCATTCTGTCAGTTGTCTTTTGATTTTGTTGACTGTTTCCTTTGCTGTGCCAAAGCTTTTGATCTTGATGAAGTCCCAATAGTTCATTTTTGCCCTGTTTCCCTTGCCTTTGGCTGTGTTTCTAGGAAGAAGTTGTTGCAGCTGAGGTCACAGAGGTCGCTGCCTAAGTTCTCCTCAAGGATTTTGATGGATTCCTTTCTCACACTGAGGTCTTTCATCCATTTAGAGTCTGTTTTTGTGTGTGGTGTAAGGAAGTGTTCCTGTTTCATTTTTCTGCATGTGGCTGTTCAATTTTCCCAACACTATTTGTTGAAGAGACTGTCTTTTTTCCTTTGGACATTCTTTCCTGGTTTGTCAAAGATTAGTTGACCATAGAGTTGAGGGTCTATTTCTGAGCTCTCTATTGTGTTCCATTGATCTATGTGTCTGTTTTTGTGCCAGTACCATACTGTTTTGATGATGACAGCTTTGTAATAGGGCTTGAAGTCTGGAATTGTGATGCCACCAACTTTGGTGTTCTTTTTCAACATTTCTCTGGCTATTCGAGGTCTTTTCTGGTTCCAAATAAATTTTAAGATTATTTGTTCCATTTCTTTGAAAAAAATGGATGGTTTTGATAGGGATTGCATTAAATGTATACATTGATTTAGGTAGCATAGACATTTTCACAATATTTGTTCTTCCAATCCATGAGCATGGAACATTTTTCCATTTATTTGTGTCTTCCTCAATTTCTTTCATGAGTAGTTTATAGTTTTCTGAGTACAGATTCTTTGTCTCTTTAGTTAGGTTTATTCCTAGGTATCTTATGGTTTTGGGTGCAATTGTAAATGGGATTGATTCCTTAATTTCTCTTTCTTCTGTCTTGCTGTTGGTGTATAGAAATGCAACTGATTTCTGTGCATTGATTTTATATCCTGACACTTTACTGAATTCCTGTACGAGTTCCAGCAGATTTGGAGTGGAGTCTTTTGGGTTTTCCACAAAAGTATCATCTGCAAAGAGTGATAGTTTGACTTCTTCTTTGCCAATTTGGATGCCTTTAATGTCTTTTTGTTGTCTATTGCTGAGGCTAGGTCTTCTAGTACTATATTGAATAGCAGTGGTGATAATGGACATCCCTGCTGTGTTCCTGACCTTAGTGGAAAAGCTCTGTTTTTCTCCTTTGAGAATGATATTCGCGGTGGGTTTTTCATAGATGGCTTTGATGATATTGAGGTATGTACCCTCTGTCCCTACACTTTGAAGAGTTTTGATCAAGAAAGGATGCTATACTTTATCAAATGCTTTTTCAGCATCTATTCAGAGTATCCTATGGTTCTTTCTTTTATTAATGTATTGTATCACATCAATTGATTTGCAGATGTTGAACCAACCTTGCAACCAGGGAATAAATCTCACTTTGTCATGGTGAATAATCCTTTTAATGTACTGTTGGATCCTATTGGCTAGTATTTTGGTGAGAATTTTTGTATCCATGTTTATCAAGGATATTGGTCTGTAATTCTTCTTTTTGATGGGGTCTTTGTCTGGTTTTGGGATCAAGGTAATGCTGGCCTCATAAAATGAGTTTGGCAGTTTTTCTTCCATTTCTATTTTTTGGAACAGTTTCAGGACAATAGGTGTCGCTCTCGACCCGCAAGAACGACCCGTAGGCGAGGTGAGTGGCAAACTTCTTTATTCACAATCTTCAGCCGGGGACCCCCTCCAGTCTAAGACCCCCAAGTATATATCCACCAAGTGCGAACTATATCCAATCAGAGTATACCACGACTAACAAAACTACCAATCAGAAGGACTATCTATGTGCATGCATCGTGCTCGTGAGCACGTACGTGACTCCATAGGTTTTCTTTGTTCTACAGATCATGTGCCTTTCCCTTGACTCCTGGTATCTATCAAACGTCACCCGCGAATGCACTCACAGTCCTTGGGTTAATCTCTCACTCCTCCCACTCTTCAGGCCTCGCTTAGTACGTGACTCCCTGCTCCTGCTGCATGGCTCTCCACAGCTATTAATTCTTCTTTAAATGTTTGGTAGAATTCCCCTGGGAAGCCATCTGGCCCTGGGTTCTTGTTTGTTGGGAGATTTTTTATGACTGCTTCAGTCTCCTTACTGGTTATGGTTCTGTTCAGGTTTTCTCTTCCTGGTTCAGTTTTGGTAGTTTATACATCTCTATGAATGCATCCATTTCTTCCAGATTGTCAAATTTGCTGGCATATAGTTACTCATAATATGTTCTTATAATTGTTTGTATTTCTTTGGTGCTGGTTGTGATCTCTCCTCTTTCATTCATGATTTTATTTATTTGGGTCCCTTCTCTTTTCTTTTTGATAATTCTGGCCAGGGGTTTATCAATCTTATTAATTCTTTGAAAGAACCATCTCCTAGTTTTGTTGATTTGTTCTACTGTTTTTTTGTGTGTGTGTTTGTTTCTATTTCATTGATTTTTGCTCTGATCTTTATTATTTCTCTTCTGCTGGGTTTAGGCTATCTTTGCTGTTCTTTCTCCAGCTCCTTTAGGTATAGGGTTAGGTTGTGTACTTGAGACCTTTCTTAGTTCTTGAGAAAGGCTTGTATCACTATATATTTTCCTTTCAGGACTGCCTTTACTGTGTTCCACAGATTTCGAACCATTGTGTTTTCATTATCATTTGTTTCCATGAATTTTTCAACTCTTCTTTAATTTTCTGGTTGACCCATTCATTCTTTAGTAGGATGCTCTTTAGCCTCCATGTATTTGGGTTTTTTCCAACTTTCCTCTTGTGATTCAGTTCTAGCTTCAGAGCACTGTGGTCTGAAAATATGCAGGGAATGATCCCAATCTTTTGGTACCAGTTGAGACCTGATTTGTGACCCAGGATGTGATCTATTCTGGAGAATGTTCCATGTGCACTAGAGAAGAATGTGAATTCTGTTGCTTTGGGAAGGAATGTTCTGAATAGATCTGTGATGTCCATCTGGTCCAGTGTGTCATTTAAGGCCTTGATTTCCTTGTTGATCTTTTGCTTGGATGATCTGTCCATTTCAATGAGGGGGGTGTGTTAACGTCCCCTACTATTATTATATTATTGTCGATGTGTTTCTTTGATTTTGTTATTAATTGGTTTATATAGTTGGCTGCTCCTATGTTAGGGGCATAGATATGTAAAATTGTTAGATCTTCTTGTTGGACAGACCCTTTGAGTATGATACAGTGTCCTTCCTCATCTCTTATTAGAGTTTTTGGCTTAAAATCTAATTGATCTGATATAAGGATTGCCACCCCAGCTTTCTTTTGATGTCCAATAGCATGGTAAATTGTTTTCCACCCCCTCATTTTAAATCTGGAGGTGTCTTTGGGTCTAAAATGTGTTACTTGTAGACAGCATATTGAGGATTTTTTTTTTAATCCATACTGATACCCTGTATCTTTTGATTGGGGCATTTAGCCCATTAACATTCAAGGTAACTATTGAAAGATATGAATTTAGTGTCATTGTATTGCCTATAAGGCGACTGTTACCGTATGTTGTCTCTGTTCCTTTCTGGTCTAATACTTTTAGGCTCTCTCTTTGCTTAGAGGACCCCTTTCAATATTTCCTGTAGGGATTGTTTGGTGTTTACAGATTCTTTTAGTTTTTGTTTGTCTTGGAAACTTTTTATCTCTCCTTCTATTTTTAATGATAGCCTTGCTAGATACACTATTCTTGGCTGCATGTTTTTCTCATTTAGTGCTCTGAATATATCACACCAGTTCTCTCTGGCCTGCCAGGCCTTTGTGGATAAGTCTGCTGCCAATCTAATATTTTTACCATTTTATGTTACAGACTTGTTCTGGGCTGCTTTCAGGATTTTCTCTTTGTCAGTAAGACTTGTAAGTTTTACTATTAGATGATGGGGCCTGGACCTATTTTTATTGATTTTGAGCTGGGTTTTCTGTGCCTGCTGGATTTTGATTCTTGTTCCCTTTGCCATATTAGGGAAATTCTCTACTATAATTTGCTCCAACATACCTTCTGCCCCACTTTCTCTTTCTTCTTCTTCTGGAATCCCAGTTATTCTAATGTTGTTGTCTTATGGTATCACTTATCTCTCGAATTCTCCCTTTGTGGCCCAGGAGTTGTTTCTCTCTCTTTTGCTCAGCGTCTTTATTCTCCATCATTTGGTCTTCTAGATCACGAATTCTCTCTTCTGCCTCATTTGTCATAGCAGTAAGAGCCTCCATTTTTTATTGTACCTCATTTTTTTTCTAATTTTTTTAAAGATTTTATGTATTTATTTGACAGAAAGAGATCACAAGTAGGCAGAGAGGCAGGCAGAGAGAGAGGAAGGGACGTAGGCTCCCTGCTGAGCAGAAAGCTGCGGGACTCGATCCGAGGACCCCGAGATCATGACCTGAGCTGAAGGCAGCAGCTTAACCCACTGAGCCACCCGGGTGCCCTTTATTGTACCTCATTAATAGCTTTTTTGATTTCAGCTTGGTTAGATTTTAGTTCTTATATTTCTCCAGAAAGGGCTTTTCTTTCTCTAGACAGTGTTTCTCTAATATCTTCCATGCCTTTTTTGAGCCCAGCTAGCACCTTGAGAATTTCATTCTGAACTCTAGATCTGACATTTTACCTATGTCTATATTGATTAGGTCCTGAGCCTTCAGTACTGCCTCTTGGTTTTGTTCTGTTTTGTTTTGTTTGTGGTGATTTTTTCCGCCTTGTCATTTTATCCAGATAAGAATATATGAATGAGAGAATAAAATACTAAAAGGGTGTCAAAGACCCCAGAAAAATGTATGCTAACCAAATCAGAAGAGACCTCAGATTTGGGGGAGAGGAAAGGGAGTAAAAAGAAGTTTAAAAAAAGTTTAAAAAAATTAAAATATACATGTATATTAGACTCGTGAATAGAACAGAGCCATCCACTTGATTTTGGGTGTATTTTGGTCTCTTAGAAGAAACTACCTCTCAAAATTTTAAAGAAGGAAAAACATATATATACAAAAATAAGAGTAAACACAATGAAGGGATGGAATATGACTGTAAAGATGAACATTTAAAAAAAAATTCTGAAAAAGGAATTGATTAGGTAAGTTGGTTGGAAAAAGAAAGAAAAAGAAAGTGGAGAGAATTTGCTCAGGCTGGAGACTAGAACAGAGCCCTGTGCTAGATTTAGGGTATATTTTTATCTCTTAGAAGAAATTGTATCCCAACATTTTTTAGAAGAAATAACCCTACATGTATACAAAAAAATAGTTATATACAATGAAGGATAAGATATGACTATAATAATGAAGGTTTAAAAAGGTTTTTTTAGAAAGCTATTGTTAAGATAAACTAGTTAAAATACTTCAAAAGAGGAACAGTTTCAAAAATTAGAATAAGAAAAAAAAATTAAAAAAATTAACTTTGCAAGACTAAAGAATCATGTGGAAAAAGCCTTGAATTCTATGCATTGCTTTCCCCTATCTCTGGAGTTCAGTTTTTCTCCTTGATCTGTGAACTTAGTCTTGGCTGGATATTCTTGTTGATCTTCTGTGGGAGGGTCCTTTTGCCATGATTCTCAAACTTCTTTGCCGGAGGTGGTATCACTTATCTGGCGCCCTTGCCAGGAGCTAGACTAAATAATCTGCTCGGTTTCACTATTGGGAGCTTTTGTTCCCTGAACGCTTTCCATAGAGTTCTGGAGGATGGGAATGAAAATGGCAGCCTCCCAGTCTCTGGCCCAGAGGAACCGAGAGCTTGGGCCCCACTCCTCAGTGTGCCCTCGGAAAAAAGTGCTCCATCACTCCTGTCTCCCTGGTCTCTGGCCGAGCTCCCGGCTCACCCAATCTGTGACCAAGCGTTTCTGTCTCTGACGTACGGCCCTGTTTGGAGTCTCCAATCCCAGCCGATTCCTGCCTCCAGAGAAGGAAGGTGAGTCTCCCCAGATCTGACACTTCTGGGTTCTCTGCTCAAAGAGCAATGGCCCGACTGTGCCTTAGATCATGGTTTAAGATAACCCTGAGCTGAGAGCTCACTCCTTGGCTCCATCTCTGTAGCCGGCTTCCCCACTCCGATACCTGTGAGCTCTGCCACACTCAGACACCCCCATTCCTTCTGTGACCCCATGGGACCTGAGACCACGCTGTCCCCATGAGGGCTCCACCCCTGCTTAGCCTCTGGAGCGATGTCCCTTAGTGGAGCAGACTTCTAAACATTTGGATTTTGTGCTCGTTGCTCTACCGTTTGCCGGGAGCCGGCCCCTCCCCCCACGGTCTATCTTCCCATCTCTTCGGATTCACTTCTCCCACATCCTTCCTTCCAGAAAGTGGTCGATTTTCTGTTTCTAGAATTGCTGCTCTTCTTCTCTTCGATCTTCTTTTGGGTTTGTAGGTGTTTGGAATGATTTGATAACTATCTAGCTGATCTCCTGTGACCGGATATCATCTCAGTCTGCTACTCCTCCACCATCTCGACTCCTCTCCTACACTATTAAGTTTAAAAAAACATTTTGGAAAACCACATTTGAATATGATTTGTTTCCTTTGTATCAGTGTGCACTTTATTTTATGCCTTTATAAGCATTATTTTGAGAAGGGCTTCCCGCAGCCCGCATACACACAGAAGGTTCCAAAGGCCCCGGGCTAGAGGGTCATGACCCTAAGCATGTTCCTCCCTGTGGAGGTACCAGACTGTGGTCGATGATACCTCAAAGGTCTCAGTCACAGGACCTGACCAGTGATTCCCTGAGACCCGAGGCCAAGAGCCCTAGACAAGCTCTGTGGTCGTTCTGGTGCTTTCTGTCTCTGGATTCACTGACCTCAACACTGATCCTTTCAGAGAATCAGGCTTCTGAGACAAATGCTACCTCAGAGCGTGAACTCTTCATCCCCTGCCTATCGTAGAACCACGAGGGGAGCTTATTAAAATATAGACTTCCCAGACCCCACCCAAGGCCTAAGGATTCAGAATTGGGGGAACAGGGCCTAGTAATCTGCATTTGATACGTTTCTTGGGTGATTCGTAGGCATATTGCTGTTTGAGACCCAGAACCACGGCTTTGGATGGCTTGTGCCCTGGGGCTTCTAATTTGACCCAAATTTCAGAATCGTAAATTGAATTTTCAAGAACACATCTAACTTTTAAACACTCTGAAGAGAAGCACACAGATGAGGAGACTCATGGCTTTTCACATTGTACATACACGCCTCTCCAGGGGCCCGTCTGGCATTGCTGAAGGTCTTCTGCTCAGGACAGGCTGTGGCTCTTTGCCATCTTCTTTGGCTGGGCCACTCTTCGTAAGAGAAATAAAGCAGCTAGTTTCTGTACTGTGGGGGTCTCTTCCCCTGCTGGAAGGTAGGAGATGTTACTGATCCAATGTCCAGTTCTTCAGGTGGCCAGTGGTGGCCAGGCGCTGGCCAGAGGGGAGCCTGTCCATTGACTATGTCCTTCTGTGACACAGGGAGCACCCTTTCCCCATGACCCAGTGCTCTGCAGGCAAGTGACACAAACATTTGAGTGGCAGGGGATGTGCCAGGGCTCTGAGAGCAGATAATGACACAGTGGCCCCTTTGACCTTTAGCAGCTAGAGTAACAGCTGACCTGGACTCTTCTGTTCCAACCCTGAAGTTTTGCATTGCAAAAGCCAGTCTGTGGATCAAGGGAAATGACAGGTTGTGGCTTATCCAGCACCTTTAGCCCTGACATTGCAAGTGCTGCCCAAAGGTCAGCTTTCAAGGGATAACTGCCTGTGTCATTGACACTCTTTGAAATAAACTAGAATAAGTGGAAAGAGTATGCTGGCACCTTGCTAATGGGGGTGCACTTTCCAAATTTTCATTAGCCCTTCTGAAGATTGCCAGTGTTCCATGGATGGTCCCTTCGATAGCAGTGAGCCTGAAGACACATTGTATCTGTGCTGTGAATGATAATTTCAGCTTTCATTTAAATTACTCCGTTTCCAGAGCATGATTTCTTTTATGAGCACTATTTTCATGGCTGAATCCTCCATTGCTCAGACGGTTTGGTGGACAGAACTCTGGCTCAGTTTCCTGCCTGTGGTTCTACAGGGGCCTACGCCTCAGACTTGCTCACCAGAAAATAGGCGGTTATTCCTGTCTCTCCACCCCAAAGACCTGTTAGTACTTCCGATTTTTATGGTTTCCTGTCTTGAAGGACCTTATCCACTAAATAAGCGGCTCTGATGTTATGATGCTTTTGTTTTCCCACTTTCAGGAACCAAAATGTATTTACTAATTAGAGTTTCTGATTGGTATGAGAACCAGAAACACTAAAGGCATCGGTATCATTCCAGTCAAAGGCAAAGAAATGTAAGGTCTTATTTCTCCTATGGGGCTTTACCAAGCAGAGGCAGTCTGCTGGGCTTTGGAATATAAGCAGATGGCTCGCCCCTGTCACTACATTCAAGGGCCCCTGGAGGCTGGGAACCCCTGGTTCTCTCTGTTCATTCATTCGTTCATTCACTGATGCAGCCCACTTCCATGGCATGGACATGGGCAGGGGTAACATTGAGTGAGCCAGACCAGAGTCTGCTCTAGGCCAAGACAGAGAACAGGGAAGGAGAGGCCAGGGAGCAATAAATGCCGTAATAGGGATAAAATGGCGTGATGGGTGCAGAGTGACATTTTAGATCAGGCAGATGGGAGAGCCTCTCGGAGGAGGGGCCCTCTGAGACAAGAGTGGGCCATGCCAAGGATGTCTTTGGTCACATTGATGCAATGGCCAGAATAAGTCCATCCATAAGTTATTGGAACTTCTATCTTATCTCTAACCACTAAAAACAAAATAAAACAAAACAAACAAACAAAAAAACAAGAATAGCTGTTAAGTAGAGCATCTCAGGGGATCCAAGCATTTGTCACACGTCCTTGAATTGGCCAGTATATTTGTTTCTCTCCCTTAATCAGGCAGGAGACTGACTAGCTCTGCTCACTGCATAGAGCCTAATGCAGTGCCTGGCTCAGAGGGGGGCCTGGGCTAAATTTAGCAGGTGAGGGAAGGATGGAGAAATGAATGGTCTTCATTTGCACTCTCCTCGGACTTTGCCTAATGACCCCATGGTGGGCTTCTTACTCAGCAGTGACAGGCTCTCCAAGGTGGGCAGGAACTAGTACAAGAGGTCTTCCTAGCCTCAATCAGACTTGCTAGTCACTTGAACACTATGGTCTGAAGACCAGCATAAGAAGAAGAAGATTAGTCCTTCATAAAATAGGAATGCCCTGCCGTGTCTCTTGTTCTGCAGGCAAGGTAGCTAAGAAGCCAGTGTAATCAGAATAAAATTGTGTTTGGACTCAGGCCACCCATGGAACAGGTGCCTCAGGGAAAGTGATGAATGATCCCATGTGGGATGGTCCCTCAGTGTAATTGGGGGGATCTTCTTTTGAAGGGTGGTCCTGCTCCGGAACCACACCTGGCTAATACCTTACCCATGGCTATCAGTGTTGGAGATGAGCAGACAGGAGGGCCTGACAAGGCTGGTGGGGACAGATGGGCTGAGAAGAGTCCCACTCACCTGGTGGAGAGCTTACCCAGCTGTAGGTGCTGGTGGCTGAGTTTCCACCTGCAGTCAGCACAGGGGTGAGGGCTGGAGGTGTCTTCAGCCACACACCTACCGGGAAGGGTGTGGTACCCAAGGTCAAGTGGCTGGGATTTATGCTGGGATTTAGGCACTGGACCTGAGGATGTGCAAAGGTTCTCAGAAAGGTCATGGGTAGAGCACTAGCACAGGCCTTCAGGCACAGGAAGTGGGATGCAAGGCTTAAGCCTTGAGCCCAGTGTGGGGGCTGGTTGGGACCTCTGAGGCTCTGCTTTTGTGTATCAGGCTCAGTCCCTCAGCTTCGGGTTGGGCCTGGGCTGAGTGAGGAAGAGGAACGTGAGGCCCAGAGGCTGGCGACCACCTCGGGCCTGATGTTGTAGCTCTCAGGCGTCTCCTCTCTTGGAAGTAGGGAGGCCAGGTAAGATCAAGGATTCCCGGTTAGAGGCTCTGAATTTCAGAGAAACAACAATTTTTTAAAACTGTAAGTGTGTCCCAAATCCTGCATGAGATGCATTTGTAGTTGATCTGAAATTAAAATTTAATTGCGCATGCCGTATTTTTATTTGGTTAAGTACGCCAATCCTAATTTGGAGGCCAAAGTCAGAAGCTCACAAAGAAGACCACATTTCTACAGCGTGTGCTGCTCAGCTGTCCTCTGCGGGCGAGGTGGACGGAGCTGGGGTGTCTCCTCTGCCTCCCGAGCACACATTCCTCTGAGTTGGTAGTAGATCTGATGCCAAGGGAAGGGGTGTCTTGGCTAAGTGGAGGAAGGGTGTCCTATGTCTTCCTGGGGACCGGGCTTCTCCAGAGAGCAGTCAGCTGCCCTTTGCTATCCATCCTTGAATAAGTGAACCAAGTGAAATGCTTAGCTTTCCACTCTGTTGTTTGACCTTGAGTATGTCCTCTGGCAGCACGAAGGGTGTGACCTTGAGATGTCATGCACCTAACGGTATGGGTCAGTGTTTCTATCAGGTGAAGGTTCTCTGCTTCCCAGAGAGGGGGGCCTCAGGCCCATAGAGCACAGGAAGATGAGTGGCTCAGGGTCGTGTGGGGGGCTGCAGATGCAGCCCAAGCCTGGGGTCTCCTGGGTCAGCTTAGTGCCCACAGGTCCTGGGCTGCCTCCCAGATGCCACTCTGCGGGCCGGACAACTTACAAGGACCCACGGCCTGCCCCTGGGAGGTGGCTAACACAGCACCCCTCTGAGCACCCCTCCTCTGGCAGACGGCGTATTTGTTCTTCTCACTGAGGAGATTCCGCCAGCCCAGGGGCGCACGTGAGTGAGGGGGGCGGAGTAGGACATTGACTGATGTGTTGTTATTTTTGAGCTGGAAATGAAAGGCAGGGGCGGGGGGGAATGTCCACTGAGCTATTTTCTGAAATGTTTGTCATTTCCTGTCACTTCTGAGTTCAGGGAAAGACATCTTCTTAAGACAGTCAATACGAACTCTTTATTTCGGTGACTGAACGCTGCAGCTGTGGGAGCGCCCGTGGTGGGGTGTCACAGCCCCTAAACCACAGAGGGACGTCGGCAGGATAGTGAAGGCCACTCACGGGTGCCTCTGCCCCTGCCTCTGATGTTCTGGACTCCCCGCTTCCCTCGTATCAGTCAAGGTTTTCTAGAGAACCAGTGTTGGCCTATGTGTGTGTCTGTAGATCTGCATCTACATCCATCTCTCTTTCTGAAAGAGATTAATTTTAAGGCATCGACTCACATGATTGTGGGACTGGTGAGACTGAAATCTGCAGGCCTGGAAATTCAAGGGAGAGCTGATGCTTCAGTCTTGGGTTTGAAATTCCTTGGGCAGGCCAGGCAGGATGGAAATGTGGGGAGGGTTTCTGGGTGGCCATCTTAAGGAGAATTCCTTCATCTCTGGGAAGCCTCAGAACCTTGGTCTTTGTTCTTTAATTCATTAGGTGAGGCCCGTCCATGTGAGCGAGGGTAATCTGCTAGACCCAAAGTCTGTTGAGCTAAATGTTAACCTTCACTCAAAGTCTACTGAGTTAGATGTTAATCACGTGGTTAACATACCTTCTCAGCAACATTGAGACTGTTGGTGTTGGCCCGAAAACCAGGCATAGCCTTGCCCAGCTGACTCAGAACAGATACATCACCGTGAGCTTGTCCAGACGTGCTGAGTGTGCAGAGCCAGCCAGAGGTGCAGGGGGAATGTCGGCCACTTTCAGGAGAACATTTCTCTCTGGTTTGGGGCTGGGCCACAGGCTTTTCTATAGAAGGTTTGCAAAGGTCAGAGTGTCCATCTTGATTTTCCCTTCTCTTCTTATTACTATGTCACAGTCTTTTTTGCTTGGGAGAGATCTCTCTGTGTTCTCTTAAGACCTTCAACTGATTGGACATAGCCCACCCAAATGACAGAGGGTCATCTGCTTGACACAGTCTACTGATGGTAAATGTGAATCTCATGCAAATCATACTTTCATGGCAACATCTAGGCTGGTGTTTGGCCAACTGGACACTGTAGCTTACCCTGGTTTAAACACAAAATTAACTGTATACCTTCCCTATGCCACGTTCTGGCAATTGAGAGACTCTGTTGTTGCCTTGGGTGAGAAGGTATGACCACCTGTATTCAGAGCAGAGATTTGGTGTGGTGGGAGCAGACCAGGAGCTGGAGAGATGGGGAAGGGACATACCTCAGTGGTCATATTCACCGGATCCACCACCCTTACCCAACAGAAGCTGGTATAAGATAGAAGACATTGGGAAAGCCCAAAGCCAATTTCAGCAGAGGGGGTGGCCGGAGGGGGGGATGGGGGATGGGGAATGACTGCCAGCCTTCCCCTCCCTGGTCAGGGCTGTTACTGTTTCTTCATGGGCCGTGGTTGAGAATTCCAAACACACCCAGCTGGGGGAGGGTTTCTGTGATACCCCTGGAGGCAGGTTCAAAAGGATTCTGTTGATGGGCTGCCTGATGGGAGTCCAGAGTACTCCATGTGACTTAAGGCTTTCTACCTGGTTCATTCTACCCTCCATCCAGAGGCCTTTTCTTGGGATGAAATGGTCTCTCTGTACTGTCTTCCTGTCTGATTCCTTGGGCTGCCCCCAGACTCCACTCCCGTGATATGGAAACCCTTTTATCCCTAGAAGGGCAGCACAGTCAGTTTTTCAAAAATTAAACTTTTTAGTTTAGAATTCTCTTAGATGCACAGAAAAGTTGCACAGCTAATACAGAGAGTCCCTGCACACCCCTCACCTAGCCCCCCAACCCCATAATGTGATCATCTCACGCCCCGTAGAACATTTGTCATAATTCGGAAACCAACACAGTTGCATCACTACTCACTCCAGACCTGATTTGGCTTTCACTTGTTTTTCAGTTCCAGACTTTGGTGCAGGGTGTCACATTGCCTTTAGTGCCTGGGCAGGTGTGGTCTGTGTGCCACTCACTCCGCTGGCCGGGCCCCGCTCTCCCCTCTTCTGCTCCTTAGCCCACAAGTCCCTGGTTGAGTGTCACTGACCAGAAGCTCATGGTGCTGTCTGTTGATGTTCATTCATTCAGAGGCCTGACCGGAGCTTTCTTCCCTCTGGCACGCTGGAAGGAAGGAAGCCATCCTGGCCACCTGGTAAATATTTTACAACATCTAATGGAATTGAGTTGTTTAGTCTGCAGAAAATAGAAAGGCATTAGTTAAAGAAAGTAACAAGCTGGCCGGTTGCTGAGTCTTCAGGTCTAGTGAGAGGTCCGGGAGCCTGAATGATTTCTATTTAAGGGGTTTTAGTGCTGACCTAGAGCATCCCAGAAGCAATTGGCTTCTGTTGCTTCTCAGGACGGCGCCCTTGCCAGGAGCCAGGCTCCTATAACCTCAAACTCATGAGGGACCTTGCTGGGGTCCTGCTCAGTTCTGTTCCCAGAATAGTCCTCATTCCCAGGTAGTCCTCCCCTCGCTTCTTCCTCCCCAGCTTGACTTTGGCCCATGCCCCTTGGACGCGTCTTGTGGGGCTGTGGAGCCTATCCAGAGCCTGTCATGTCTGTGCTCTTCTGGAACCCTGGTGAGCTGGGCCCAGCCACCCAGCCCCTTGCCCATAGGACCCGGCCTGTGGTACTCAGTACTTGGCCGAAAGACAGAGCAAAACAGGGCCGCTGGTGGTGGCTAGCCAGGGGGAAGGCCTACATCCCCACACGGCCACATGAGACATTCTTTTCCTGCTCCTCCGAGCACCCCCCACCTCCTGGTCCTGCTCCTACTTTTTCACACTTTGCCCCCCAAGAGTTTCATTTCACAGAAGAGTGAGATAAAAATGTTTATTATTTAAACCAAGGCATATAAAGGCTGTAGTAAATTGTTTTGATGCCATTTACAAGCTGTGCATTGTAGTAAAGTTTAATGTGAAGTCAGAAGGGAATCAGTGAGGGAAGTCTGAGCAGAATCTCGAATGAGGGGGAATGGATTTCAGAGGCCCACGGGTCTGCAGTTTGCTCTCTTCCTGGTTCGCCATTCTAAGAGGAGCACTGTCTGCTTCGGTCCTCCCTGCTCTGCCCTGTGGCTTCCTCTGCCCCCCCTCAGCCTGCAGACCTCCTCTGCCCTAGACCCCCTCACCTTCCTCACCCCTGCCACATGCACATCACAGTTCAGGGCTTCTCCATGACCAAGGGCCAGAGACGGAGCCGCCAGCGTGGTTCCAGGCCTCTACTCAGTGCCGTGAGGGCCCCGCTAGCCCTTGGTCACTTGAGAGCCGGGGCCTGGAGCCAGCTCAGTCCTGGCCTGAAGCATTAAGGAGCATTTTACTGGACTTCAGAGATTTCTGAGGAACCTCGGGTCATCTTTCTTGGTTCGATAATCGTTCCCACTTTGAGCATTTAATGAGTTTCGTGTGTGACACCTGAATGAGCTGAAGACACAGACCCTCACCTGAGATGGGGGGTCTGAGGTGGATGACACTGAAGTGGACAGTCAGATGCCCAAGTAGGGCAGATGAGGATTGTCAAGGAAGTAAGGAAGTGGGTATCTGTGTTCCACGACGGAGAGCGAGCTGGGTAAAATACACTTTATGAGAACACGCAGGGCTTGCAAGGACAGCACAGGGTATTTGTAATGGCTGGGCTCCTCCCTTCTCATTTGTGAGGGGGGGCTGACTGGGCAGGGGGAAGGGGGAAGGGAGAGGTGGGTAGGGGAGAAGGGGGGACCTGTGGGCTGGAAGGAGCCTTTGTCCAGTGAAGAGGTCCTAGTGGGAATGAGCAGGTCATGGGAAGGGCCTTGACTTCTGAGGAGCAGTAGGGCTTGAGTTCAGTCTCGATCATGAGGGCAGGAGGGGCTTCTCTGGGGTCTGGGGCAGCGCATTGCCTGGCCCAAGATCGAGAGAGGAACAGCAGCAGCACAGAGTGAAGGAGTCAGCTCAGAGCTCTAGGACCTTCAGTGAGAAGAGGATGAGACCGTGGTTCCTAGTGGGCATTTCTGTGTGGAGGATTGGTGGCGGAGCTGCACAGGAGGATGCCGGTATTGGTGTGGGAGGAGAAACAAGGCAGGAGCTGGCCTGGGAGGCTGTTCCAGGGCCTGGTCATCTCTGACTTCTGAGGATCTGGCCATTTGCTGCTTTAGTGTCCACAGGCTGGTGAGTTGTCCCTGTTGGAATTGGATGGGGGCGGGGAGAGGTCCTCCCTCAGCCTTGGGCTTCCAGAGCAGATTTTGCAGTCCAGGTCCCAGTAGGGGTTATCTACGAGAGTAGAGTCCTGTCATCCCTAGTCAGGATCCTCACAGGGAAGAAGTGGGTGGTTTGAGGCACTCTGAGGCATTCCTGTGTCCCCTAGCCAAAAGCTACAGAGCCAGTGAGTCCTGATAGAAAGCAGGAAAAGCAGAGCATCATGGGACTCCTGACCCCAGCCCTCCTACCTAGTGTGGGCAGCACATATGCCCAGAAGTCCTCCTCAGGCATTGATGAGGTTATCCCTGCCGCTGAGCATGCCCGTCTAGACCCTGGCCAGGCGGTTTCAGGGCCCTCGTGTCAAGATCGTTTCTCCCAGAGGGCCAGGAGCCTGTTCTCGGATGTTTGGAGGCATCCCACATGCTCAGCAGCTTTGGATGAGAATGTTCTAAATCTACCTATTATAGACCCTAAGCTGGAGCCCCAAGAGACTGATGTTGGCTGCCAGCCTGCGCTCCCAGAATAGGTCGGGCGCTGGAACTGGAAACGAGCCTAGAGATGAGGTGGGTGGGCGAGCTCTGGCTCCCACAACTCATCTCTGGCTGGATGTGCCCTCTTTCCAGTTGTGGCGAGTAAGAAGTTTCTGGCACAACTTTGTCCCCTTATGGCATGTGACTCACCCTGTGGAGCTGGCCAACATGCAGATTCCAGGGCCCACTGGCAGAGTTTATGATCCACTGGGGCCCGGGAATCTGCATTTTGGAAGCACTTTCCTGGGTGATGGTGTCGTGCAGCTGGATTTGGGACCCCTGGCTCTGGTGCCCCCTCTGCTGGAGAAAGGAGCCCTTCAAGGTCACTGGTCTGGGCCCTCGAGAATTTGTATATGTAAGGGAGACTGGGGAATACCTTAGGCTCCTGGCCCTTGTTTTGAGTTATGCTGTGGTAAGACCTGTTACCTCTCTGGGTCTGATTGGGGGTGTGGGGGAGGTGGGACAGCAACCAGGGGCTCCCCCACGCTTCGGCAGACCCGGCCCTGTTCTCTGCTGGAGGAGTGTTCGTTCCCTCCGCTAATGGCAGGCACTGTGCACCCTGTGTTCGTCAGAGTTCTACCAGGAAGGTGGTCGGCGCTGCGGGATTAGCGGTGAACAGGGGGGAAGACCCGGATGGAGTCTGTTTCTGGCCGCACCGCCTCCTCCTCGCATCTGAGCCCAGCTGAGGGGCTCGGCCGCTGTGAGCTTGAGCTTCTCCATTTGCCAAAGACGATTTTGATGTTTGCCCTGCCTTCCTTCTAGAAAGAGTTTAAAACGAGCTGAGAGATGGGGGAACATCTTGGGAATTCTGAAGCAAGGCCTGTGAACTTGACATGAGGGACATCCTTGACTGGGCTGGGCAGTCATGAAGAATGGTGAGAGCAGCAAACCGGAGAGCAGAATTCAATTCAATTAGAAAAAATTGGTAGCGGAGGCTCCAAATTATGCAAATTTAAGGGCCAAATATGGCTTGTGAGCCAACAATGAATCCTACGGTAAAGCGCCATTCAAAAGCCAGGTGGCTGTCATGAATTTCCATACCACACGTGTGACCTTTTCCAAACAGTGCCCTACCAAGTAGTTTATGCCTGTGCGTGTATGTGTGTAGGGGCTGTGAGAGTGTGGGCTCCCGGATCGGCCTCCTGAGATCCAAGTCCATCTCTGGTGCTTGGCCATATTATTTCAACTTCCTCTGCTTTCTTTCTCTCTCTCTCTCGATCTTTCCATGTCAAATGTGGATGATAATGACACCTATTATCGGCAAGGATTAAATAGGATGCCCATGAAAAGCTTAACCTAATAACAGTTTGTAACCTAACCTGCCCAATAAAAGTATCATACTATTATTATTATTATCACTCTTGTATCGTAATATTACTCTCTGCTTTGTTGCACAAATGGTTGAGGGCGCATACAGTAAGAGCAGCATGATGGTAATATAGAATAAGAGAGGTAGAGGGTAGGAAGTTAAGAGCAGACAGAGGTCACCACAGAGGTCATTAGTGGTTCCTGCTGCAAGGCATGACCTTTTACTTTCAGTTTCCAGATAACCACAGAGAACGGGAGAAATAGGCAGTTGCAAGCTTCTTATCAACATAGGGGAGGGATCACGAAAGTTCTTTCTGGATCTGGGCTTGTTTTTTGTTCAAGAAGTAGAAAAGATTTCCATCCTTGAATAATGGAAACCCAGAGGCGTGGGGTTTCTTAACAGGCCTCTCCTCATTGGTGGACCTGAGCCCCGCTTGGCACCTCAAGTGTTATTGAACCTCACTCAGTTGGACAGGCTCCTAATCCTGGCTGGGGATGATGGCGGTGCTTAGGTCCCTGGGTGCTGGGACGTAGAAACGGCCCCCTCGTGGCTTACCACTTTAGAGTTCAAAGTTTGGGCTAGTTTTCTCATCTACCCACATGCCCCAGATTATGGGTGATGTTCATAGATTTCAGCGGTCCCATCCTCACCTGCGCCTATACCTGAGCCTCTGCCTGCACAACCTCGTTATTCTTCTCTTCCCAGCATTCACATAGTTCCTGACGTCTGCCTCACCTCCCTTCTTGAAGCCCTTCTGAGGGTTTTCTAGATGGTGATTTTCTATGACTCTGTTGGTTTGAATTTCCAGTGCCTTTGATGGATCAGACCCACCATGCTTCTAACTACCCAAATGCACCTGAGATAGAGTGTAGTGAGGATACCATTTCTAGAAGACTCCTTTCTGGTTTGTGCACTGCTAATGTAGAGTACTGAAGTAAAAGCTTCTAGAATACAGAGACCATGCCTCTGTTGTCTTGCTCTGAATTACATCCTGGGCCCAGAGGAACACTTAATACATCAATGTCTTGATGAAAATGGGGGTGTTACCAGTAGATGATAATAATCGGGAATGCAAGAGAGAAAACGTTACTTGATTTGAATGTGAACCTTGGGTTTTCAGGGGAAAGCAAGCTCTATGCACATTTCCAGGGGTGCATATTTTAAGGGGGCATCGTGTTGAGTTTGCAAGCACAACGCCGTTGCTGGATGAAATGAGCCCTGTGCTATTTATTGCCGAGTCCTTGCAAGTGTTTCTGCAAACTCTGATGTGTCGGGACAAAAGGCCTGTCTTTTTACAACACTGTGTGGCTTGCAAGGGTTTACGAATGGGAACACCAAGAAACGACCCCATGCAAAAATTGATCTTTGAATGATTAAATGGTCTTCTAAGAAGTTGCTAATCCTTGGCTCTGTTGTTGTAGAGGACAGTGTATGAAGTCAGCAGGCAGGAAACTTGACGGCATTCTCAGAGGCCGGATCCTCCTGGTGTTGCTCTCCACGGTGCAGCGAGGCCTCCTATAGCCTAGCAGGCCCATCCCCTGGTCACCTTTTATCTTTCCCTTCCTCCTATTATTTCATATTGTTGTGACTGTGATTCCACGACATCTTGTAGAGAGACATCTGAAACCATAATCTCTTACCATTCTTTGTCTACATATTGGTCTCTCTGGACTGTGGGAAGGGACTGGTGTGGTGTGATGTCTTACTAATCTTCATATACACAGGACCTCCCATGTAGCAGGTCCTCAATTTGTATCTGTGGAATGAATGAAATAATTTTGGGAACGCACCAAGAATAAAACCACGTGGTCCCTCCCTGGTAAGGCGGAGGGCCCCAGCAAGTTTTAAGCCCTTTGTCTGGAGCCCCATGGGCAGACATGGCCCTGCAGGTATTGGGTCCTTTGTCTTCCGTCTCCAAGGACAGTGTTTCTCAGGTTGGAGTTATTGAGCTGTTTTTTTTTCTCCCCTTGTTTGTCTGCATGGTTTTTGTTTTTTTGTTTTTTTGTTTTTTTTCATCTTCTTTCATCCATTCATTGACTCATTCCTACGTTTGTTTCTTGAACAGCTTACATTGAGTTAGGTACAAAACAACACAGATAAAGAACTCTAACAGAGCTTTTATTTTAGCAAGGGAAGATAGCCAGTAAATAATAAGCATGTTCGAGAAGGCACGTGTACGGTATGTCAGAAGGAAATAAGTGCTGTGTAGAAAGGAAACAGGAGAGCAAAGTGGGGGATTGGAAATACCGAGGGGCAGGTGGTAGGCTGTCGCATTTCAGGGGGTGAGAGTGACAAAGGTTTGAGGTTTGAACAAAGACTGGAAGGAGGTGAGGGATTCAGTCTTGCCAATATCTGGGGGAGTGTGTTCCAGGCAGAAGAAAGAACCAAGGCAATGGCTCTCTCCTGAGAGTGCACAGGAAACCTCGAAGAATAGCAATGGGCTGACATCATTGCTGTGGTGGGGCCAGGTGAGGGTAGGAGGAGCAGGTGGGGGTGACATGAGACAGGTCACCAGAACCATGTCAGGTAAGGCCTTGTAAGCCAGAAGAAGGACTTTGGGTTAGATCCGGAAGAAATGAGGAACCACTGGTGGTGGTTTGGAGGAAAGCAGAATGAGATAACCTGACTTATATTTGAGAAGGACCATCCTGGCTTTTGCACTAAAATAGGCTTTAGAAGGGGAAGGTAGAGGCAGTGAGACCTATTAGGAGGCTGTTAGAAGAATCCAGGCCAAAGTGGTGGTGGCTTGGTTCAAGATGGCAGCCCCAGAGGAGTGGAGAGATGGGCAGATGCGAGATATGCTTATCAGGGGGAGCCAGCAGGGCTTTCCAATGGGTTGGATACAGAGTGCAAGAAAGAGGATGGGGGTGAAGGAGACTTCAAAGCTTCCACCTCAGTGGATAGGTAGATGGAGTTGCCCACCTCCCAGCCCCACCCCCCAACTGGTTCCATGCCTAGGGTGGAGGAGGAGTGGGAGAGTATGGGAGGCTGTTCGTCCCAGTGAGACTGTGGTCCACCCCTGCTTTTTGAGCCCTTAGTCTTTCTTCCTCACCAATTCAAACACCATCCTTTTCATAATCCCTTTAAGATCCATCACCTCCTATATGACATCTACCTGGACTAATTTTACCTGGCTGAAGTCTCCTAGTTCATTCCATATTCACACATAGATTTGCTTTACCTAACACAGCAGATGAGTTTGTGAAAAGAGAGGTATAAGTCACCTTTCCAAAAAAATATTGAAGCCTATTTTATATTCACCAGGGGAGCTAACTATTTAAAGTGCCCTATTATTAACGCTTTTGTAAGGTGACGAATCCTTTTGTTCAGTGACTGTGGATCTCCACTAATTTATCAGTTATGAAAGATCAGGGCATAAATGTATAAAACTGAGCACACACTTGTATAATATGTCTCTACACATGAGGTACTTGCTGAGCATCTCATCTGAGAGCCTCTTGGGACTTCGGGCTCATGCACTCTCACCTGAGCTCATCATGTTCCTCCTGAATCATCTTCCTCTTGTATTCCCTGTTGCACGTGGGCCTGAAGCCCAGAGTCATCTCTTGACATCCACTCTCCTCCTTCTCCCCCTGCCCCCAGCTCACCTTCTCCACCTCTGCAAACTCTCCTGCATTCTCTCCATGACCCTCTCTGCTTCTGTTATAGTTCAAGTGCCCAAGACATTTTCGTGGACTTCTCAACACTTCGCCCTGTAACTGCTTCATCCGTGTTCTCCAAGGCCTCATCCCACATTCAGCTATTCAAGTCAGCTGCTCAAAGCATCCTTTTTACCCTGAGCCTTCTCTGTTCAAACATCTGTAACCTCCCCATCACCTTGCCTGGAGCTTACAGCCTAAACCCATGAGCATAACATCCAAACCCTGTCTGTGACCAACCTGCGCGTACCTTTCTGGTCTTCTCACTGCCTCTTATCCCATTCATCCTTATGCACCATAAGGGGCATCCATGAATAAGCACTTCCCACACCCCTACAGCCCTGAGCATGAGCAGGTGGGGGCCCCCTGCAGTGCCCCTCCGGCCACCTTATTCTGCTCAGGTCCTTTCCATTTTCCAAGACCAGCCTGAACGCCCCATCCTCTTTGAAGGCTTCCACTTTGATGCCTTCTCACTCTTCAGACAGAAATGGCCCCTCCTTTCATAGTACTTAGCAAGTCACTTTTATAACGCATGTCACTCTTCTTGTGTTTTGTTATTCTACTTGTCATGCCTTCTTCACCAGCCTGCATCCTTCCTGCCCACTGGGTGCTGTCTTAATCCTCATCTTTCTGTTTTGTGCCTTATGTGTAGTGAGCATATAATAATAACGTGTAGCATGATACTAAGGCTGTCCTTGTTCTGACTGTATTTTATGGTTGACATGGGAGGCCCACATTAAATTGTAAGGTTTGTGAAATCTAGAACTATCTTTGGCTTTTTTTTTTGTACCCTCATCCCTTACCATGCAGTCCCCACAGATGGCATTTATTGGGCTAATTCTCCATTAACCTTTGTGTTTCAAGGTTGCGTGATCCTAACAGTAGAAATGCAGCAAATTGGGAATTCATCCCAGGCACTCTGGCCTCCGGTTTATTTATTTATTCATTCATTTATTTATCTCTCACGTAGCAGGTATAAATTCCAGGCCACAACAGTAGGGTGCAAGAAATGTCACATTTCTTTATTTCTCTAAATCAAATTTAATCGGTGCCAAGCTTCCACATGCTGAGCTGGCAGGAAATTTAATCTGTCTTTTGAGAGACCTCTGCCCCCAATGGCTCCCTGAGGACTGTACGGAAGAAGCCTTAGGGCTCTCACTAGTTCTGAAGAGCTGCATGAAGGACTCTCTTGTTTGGGATCCATACTGGTCATGTCCTACCCCACGTGGCCTACAGGCCAGTGTCTTCTCTGCTTCCATATTGAGAGAGCTTAAGGGCCCAGGCTGGAAGCACCAGTTTTGTTTTGTTCTGTTTTGATTCCTGAGAGCCACTCGCGTAGTCCCAGGGCACTGCAGGAAGAAAAGCTCCAATGCCCACTCATCGTACCTTCACAAATCAGGCCCATCTCAGTTTCAGAGTACATTCTCATCTTCCTCCAGATGACAGGGAGAATACCTTTCATTCCTTTTAGCCTCTTTCAGTATGGTCAAAATATTAATAGAACGATTTTCCTATCATAATAAATTGATGTAGGCTCAGTATACATCATAAATCTGTGACAGTAGAGAAATAGAAAGAAATTGGGGAGAAATCAGGGAAAGAATGCAAAGTTTCAAATAAAAAGCTCAAACAATAACTATTATAGTTAAGCTTCACATTTGACTCTAAGCTTCCTGGTTGCCAAAGTAAAAAGGGAAATGTGGTCTCATACCTGTTACCAGAAAGGGAAAAAAATTAGTTTCTCAAGAGAAGCAAAATTTTTTATATTACTTGGCTCTAAAATAAATTTTTCACGTGGTGAAGCATTATAAAGGGATCATGACTCAGGGGTATTGCATACAGGCGTCTGTTTCTTGCAGCCTGTAGCTCTCGATAACCACGCCCAAGGATAAGTGTGCCTGTGGGCCTGCACATAGGAGCATTGACCACACACGTTGATCTGTACTTTTGCTGCCTTTATGTCCTGTTCAGACTTTTAAACTTGACCAGATATTACTGACATCACCAGTGCCCCACAGCCTAAGCAGAACAAAGATTGAAATAAACGTCTACTGAAGATTGTAACCTAAGTGACAGAGAAAGATGATTGGTGTGATCAAGCAGGTTTTGCTCCTGATGTCTCCTTGGTCTGCTGATGGTTTTGGTCATTTCCTTCCACTGTTAACGTCTCTTCGAGCAAAGGGGCTAAGACTTTATATTCATCACTGAATTGCCAATGCCAGGCATGGTGTCTGATTCTCACAGGTGGTAAACAAATCATTGTTGAATTAATAGGCTTGTTTATTGCCTCTTTCATATCTGTAACATCGTATTTTAAGTTGCTCTCCTGTATTTCAAGAATGATATGGAGGGGCGCCTGGGTGGCTCAGTGGGTTAAGCCTCTGCCTTCAGCTCAGGTCATGATCTCAGGATCCTGGGATCGAGCCCCACATTGGGCTCTCTCCTCAGCAGGGAGCCTGCTTCCCTCTCTCTCTCTGCCTGCCTCTCTGCCTACTTGTGATTTTTCTGTATGTCAAATAAATAAAATCTTTAAAAAAAAAAAAGAATAATATGGAGCCAAATGAGAAAAGAGTTCCTGTAGGGTGGACCCTTCCCCACCTCATACATGACAGAACTAAGGAAATAGGCTTAATGATCCATCACTGACTTAGGGGACATGGGAGGAAGAACATATTATACTGTCAATGAGGACAGTGAAAACTGGTGGCCTGCTTGGTAGAAAACATGAAGTTGTGGTATATAAAGCAATAGTTATGGTATTAGAAAGTACAAACCCTGATTCAAGTCTTAGAGTAATTCTTTACTTGCTGTGAGACCTTGGTCAGATCATTTCATTTCCTCATCTGTAAAATGAGGAGGGTAGCATCTATTTCAGTTGTTCTTGTCTGCAATAAAAAGTCTCCTTATAAACTGAGAATTCTAAGGGGATGTTTCTTATTATCCTTGTTGTTGTCTGTTTTAAGTGAGGGGTAGGCATCTCAGGAAACGAAATTATATGAGCAGAATCTTACTAACCAGAATGAACTTGATATATTCAAAAATCAGTGACTGTGTTAGAATAAATGAATCCAGCAAAGTTGCAGGATACAAAAAACAACACACAGAAATGAGTTGTGTTTCTGTACATTAATAATAAGCACTTTGAAGGGGAAATCAAGAAAACAACTTTATTTATAATAGCATCAAAAAGAATAAAAAATTTAGGATTAGACCTAACTAGGGTAAAGACTTGTACACTGAGAACTACAAAACATTCCTGCAAGAAATTAAGGAAGGCACAAGTAAATAGAAAGACATCCCCTGTTCATGGACTGGAAGACTTAATATTGTTAAGATGTCAGTACTACCCAAAGTGGTCTGTGAATCTATGGGGTCAGATCCTACAAGATTTCCATCAAAATCTCCATGACATTGTTTGCAGAAACAGAAAAATCCATCTTAAAATTCATATGTATGGAGTTGGTTTGATTTGTTGTTGATTCTCCAGTTCTTTAAGGTGTAGAGACAGCTGGTGTGTTCTGGATTTTTCAATTTTTTTGAGGGAGGCTTGGATGGCTATGTATTTCCCCCTTAGGACTGCCTTTGCTGTATCCCATAGGTTTTGGACTGAAGTGTCTTCATTCTCATTGGTTTCCATGAATTGTTTCAGTTCTTCTTTGATCTCCTGGTTGATCCAAGCATTCTTAAGCAAGGTGGTCTTTAGCTTCCAGGTGTTTGAGTTCCTTTGGAACTTTTCCTTGTGATTGAGCTCCAGTTTCAAAGCATTGTGATCTGAGAATATGCAGGGAATAATCTCAGTCTTTTGGTATCGGTTGAGTTCTGATTTGTGACCCAGTATGTGGTCTATTCTGGAGAAGGTTCCATGTGCACTTGAGAAGAATGAGTATTCTGTTGTTTTAGGGTGGAATGTTCTGTACATATCTATGAGGTCCATCTGGTCCAATGAGTCATTCAGTGCTCTTGTTTCTTTATTGATTTTCTGCTTCGATGATCTATTTCTGAGAGAGGCGTGTTAAGATCTCCTATGATTAGTGTATTCATATCAATATGACTCTTTATCTTGATTAACAGTTTTCTTAAGTAATTGGCTGCTCCCATATTGGGAGCATAGATATTTACAATTGTTAGATCATCTTGGTGGTTAGTCCCTTTAAGGATTATGTAGTGTCCTTCTGTATCTCTGACTACAGTCTTTAGTTTGAAGTCTAATTTATCTGATACGAGAATCGCTACCCTAGCCTTCTTTTGAGGCCCATTGGCATGAAAGATGCTTCTCCATCCCTTCACTTTCAGTCTGGGTGTATCTTTAGGTTCAAAATGGGTCTCTTGTAGACAACATATGGATGGGTCCTGTCGTTTTATCCAGTCTGCAACCCTGTGCCGTTTTATGGGCGCATTTAGGCCATTCACATTGAGAGTGATTATTGATAGATACGTTTTTATTGACATTGAGTTACCTTTGAAGTCTTTCTTTCTGTATACTGTCTCTATATTTCTGTTCAATGCTATTCTTAGGATTTTTCCTCTTTTATAGAAGCCCCCTTAATATTTCCTGCAGTGTCGGCTTGGTGGTTGCATAGTCTTTAAAGCGTTGCCAGTCTTGGAAACTCTCTATCTCTCCATCCATTTTGAATGTCAGTCTTGCTGGATAAAGTATTCTTGGCTGCATGTTCTTCTCATTTAGTGCCCTGAATATATCTTGCCAGCCTTTTCTGGCTTGCCAGGTCTCTGTGGACAGGTCTGACGTTATTCTGATGGGCTTCCCTCTGTAAGTAAGGAGCCTCTTTGCCCTGGCAGCTTTCAAGAGATTATACCTACAATTATAATTCCTCAATTTGACTATCAGGTGTCGTGATGTTTTTTTGGAATGTATAATTTTGGGTGGAGACCGTTCAGCCTCTAGTACATGAATGCTGGTTCCATTCACGAGATTGGGAAAATTTTCATGAAGGACTTGTTCCACTATATCTTCTAGACTTCTTCCTTCTCCTCCCCTTCAGGGATTCCAATAATTCTGATGTTGGAACGCTTCAGGGCATCATTTATTTCCCTGATTCTGTTTTCATGGTTTCTAAGCTGTTTGTTCCAGGCTTCCTCCTGATCCTTTCTCTCTATCTGTTTGTCTTCCAGATCACTAATTCTATCTTCTGTCTCAGTTACCCTAGCTTTGAGAGAGTTTAGATTAGATTGGAACTCATTGAGAGCATTGTGAACCTCTTCCCTGGTAGCATTAAGCTCCGCCCTAACATTGTGAACATCCTGTCTGGTTGCTTTCAGTTTGGCCCTAATCAATTCCATTTGGTCATCCATGGCTTTCTCCAACCTAGCTATTGCCTAGATAATTGTTAGCCTGAATTCTCTTTCCGACATATTGTCTATGTTGATAGCCGTTACCTCTGTTGCAGAAGGTCCATCCTCTGTATTTTTCTTCTGTTGGGCATTCCTCCTCCTAGTCATTTTGGTGGGAGATGACTGAACAGATGTAGCTGGATGTATCAACTGTGGTACAGTCAAGGTGCACCCTGGAACACTTCTGAGCAATCAGGATTCCCCACCCAAACAAGAGACAAAAGAAAAGAAAAAGAAAAAGAAAAAATAAAAAAAAAGAGAGAGGGAGAGACAGGAAAGAAAGGGAAGATGAAAGAGAAGCTTCAGCCCAGATGGGCCCCAAGGTAAGATTTATGAAGTAGACAAACAAAAAGAGACAAAAAGGCTGATACAAGTATATGACAAGAGAAAAAAATATATATATGCAAATAAAGGAAGAACCTCATCTAAAAGAACCCCAAGTGTAAGATATATATGCTATCAGGACAAACACAAAAACAGAGAAACACTGGTGGAAGAAGAAGATGGGAGAGTTCTTATAAATTCTCAGTGTGTGCGAGGAAGGTTGTTTTGATTCTTCCTGGATATATCTTGATATCTTTGTTAAAGGACTCAACTTTCCTAAGATAAAGGGGATTAAAAATTGGTTTACGTATAGTGGTAGTATTGATTAGGGAAAGGGGATTACTTTGAAGTTTAACTCTATGTGAATATTAGAAGATAAAAATAAAAAGGAATAAACTAAACTAAACTAAAATTTTAAAAAAGGAATTCAAAAAATAAAAATGCAAAAGAAAAACATAGGTGTATGTATCAAAAAGTTCAGGTTAGAAGGGCATTATGGAATTTGATGTACTGTACAGCTCACTGTGATGGTAAATAGGTTAAAAAAAATTACCTATGTGTAAAAAAAAAAAAAAAAAAAGAACCGGAATAGTGGGAACAAGTGAACAATACAAGTTTTCCTATGAAGTAGTGGTGGTTCTCCTGTAGTCCTTTTTTTTTTTCTCCTAAAAAAAAAAAAATCATATGTAATCTCAGGGGACTCTTAATCCCCAAAACAATTTTTTTTTCAAATTTTTCAAGAAAAACAGAATTGAATGACTCATGTTCTTGAGTTCAAAACATATGATAAAGCGCAGTAATCCAAACAGTGTGATACTGGCATAAAAGACAGATATAGGCCAATGGAATAGAATAGTGGTTTCAGAAATAAATCCTTTTGTATGTGGGCATATGTTCTTCAGCAGTGGTGAATGCAGAAAGGACAATCTCTTCAACAAAGGGTGCTGGGAAAACTGTACACCTGCCCACAAAAGAATGCATATGGACTCTTACCTTATACCATAGACAAAATTTAACTCAAAATGCGTTAAAGACATAAACATAAGATCCTAAACTATAAGATATAAACATAAGATCCTAAACTGTTTTCCTCTTAGGAGAAAACAGGGAAAATCTTTATGACATTGGACTTGGCAGCGAGTTCTTGGACAGGACATGAAAAAAATAGGCAACAACAACAAAAATAGATGAATATGACTACATCAGCTTAAAAACCTGTACATCCAAGGCCACAACAGAGTGAAAAGAAAACCTATAGAATGAGAGAAAATATTTGCCAATCTTTTATCTCACAAGGATTTAATATCCAGCATATGCAAAGAACTCTTCCAGCTTAACAATAAAAAGATCAAATAACCTGATTTAAAAATAGGCAAAAGGCTCAGATAAACACTGCTCCCCAAATGATATACAAATGGCCAACAAGCATATGAAAAGATATTCAAAATCCCTAATCATTAAAAAAATTAAAATAATAACACAGTGAGATATCACCTCACACCTAGTGGGATGGCTACCGTTAAAAAAAAAAAAAAAAGAAGGTGCTCACAAAAGCAGAAAATAACAAATATGGTTGAGGAAGAAGAAGTTGTACTGTGGGTGGAATTTTAAAATGGTTCAGTCACTATGGAAAACAGTATGGTAGTTACTAAAAAATTAAAAATAGATCATGTGGTAATGTGATTCAGCAATCCTTCTTCTGGAAACATGTCCAAAAGAATTGAAAGCAGAGTTTGGAAGAGATACTTGTACACCTGTGCTCATGGCAGGCACTGTTTGTGATAGCCAAGAGGTGGAAGCAACCTAATGTCCATCAAAAGATGAATAGAAAAGCAAAATGTATACAATGGAGTATATATATTGGAGGACTGTGCAGCCTTAAAAAGGAAAGAAATCCTGTCACAAGCTACAGTATGGTTGAACCTTGAAGATATTATGCTAAAAGAAATAAGCCATCATGAAAAGGAAAAACGACTTATGATTCCACTTATGTGAGTTATTTAAAATAGCCAAATTCATAGGAATAGAAAGTAGAGGGTAGAGGAGTGTTGTTTAATGAGTATATGATACAGCATTTCAGTTCTGCAAGGTGAAAAATTTCGAGCTGTGTTTCACAACAAGATAAAAATTCTTAACACTATTGAACTGTAGACTTAAAACAGTTAAGCTGATTAAACTGTATATGCTCTTTATCATGAATAAAATAGCAATTAAAAAAAAGCCAGCCATTGGAGCACTTCCAAAATGGCAGAGTAGTAATTTCAAAAAAACCAGCTCTGCCATAAAAAAAATGAGAATGCTGGCAAAAATTGTCAAGACCAACTTTTCTAGAGTTCTAGAAATTAACTGAAGGCTTGCAACAATTTCAGGAACATTTTTTTTTTTCAAGAAAAATAGCTGAATATTAGTAAGGACAATGAATTTTGTGACATTTTAACTTACCCTGTTCCCATTTGCTTCAGCTCTGCAATATTCTTAAAAACCAACAGCCTAGAAACTACAGTAGCTATGCAAACCAGCGGACTAGCTACTCTGGAGGGAGCAGAATGGGGTTGGAGCTTCCCCCCACCTCCCCCTCACCCCACTGTAGCCCCATCTCCTAAGAGTTTTCACTATGTGACCTGTCTGGCAGCTCCTTGGAAATGCCCCATTCTTGGAGCTTGTCTTTATTTGACCTGACTTAGGGAGCACTTAGTGCAAACATGCCTATCACCAGGGCATTTGTTTAAAAAAAAAAAAAAAAAGCATCAATTATTTAGCATCACTGTGGCATGAAACAGTGACACCAGTTGGGGAAAATAAGAAGCTAACCAAAATACTTAAAAAAAAAAATCTGTGGAGTGAGATGTCAACAGGGGGCTGACATATTCTTGCTAACCTAGAAAGCCACACACATATGCTGAGCTGTGTGCATGACCAAGAAATATCTGAGGAGGCCTTAATTTCTCACCCTTGGCTGATTTTGAGACTTTATGCAGGCAGAAAGTGAAGGATGAGGCAGAGTTGTAATGCTGAAGGCATGCCCCAACACATACAGAGTCTCTCAGGAAGGGCTGGGACTTTAGTGGTTGCATTGATTAAAAAAAAAAAAAAATCCAGATTTTATAGAATCAGTCCAGGAAAGTCACTAAACACACAAATAGCCACAACAGCAGCAACCACAAACCCTGAAGAACGGAATTTACCTGATTTCCAGAGTTGCCATATTATATAATTTAAATATCCGATATTCAGTAACACCAAAAATTGTGAGGCGTTCAAAGAAATAGTGAAACATGGCTCATACACAGAGGCATGAAAGGAATCAATAGAAATTGCTGGCGAGGGACCTCAGGTTTTAGACTTAACAGACAAGGACTTTATTTTTTTATTTTTTATTTTTTTTAAAGATTTTATTTATTTATTTGACAGAGAGAAATTACAAGTACACTGAGAGGCAGGCAGAGAGAGAGAGAAAGAAGCAGGCTCCCTGCTGAGCAGAGAGCCTGATGCGGGACTCGATCCCAGGACCCTGAGATCATGACCTGAGCCGAAGGCAGAGCTTAACCCACTGAGCCACCCAGGCGCCCCCAGACAAGGACTTTAAATCAGCAGTTATACGTACGTTTAAAAAACTAAAGGAAACTGTTTCTAAATAATTAAAGTTAGTGTGCAAACATTTGTTCATTAAATAGAGAATATCATAAAGAAGTAGAAATTTTCTAAGAACTAAATAGACATTCTGGAGTTGGCAGATGTAAGAACTGAAAAATAAAATTCACTAGAGAAGCTCAACAATAGATCTGAGCTGGCAGAAGAAAGAATCAACAAGGGGTGCCTGGATGGCTCAGTGGGTTAGGCCTCTGCCTTCAGCTCAGGTCATGATCTCAGGGTCCTGGAATCGAGCCCCACATCTGGCTTTTTGCTCAGTGGGGAGCCTGCTTCCCCCTCTCTCTCTGCCTGCTGCTCTTCCTACTTTGGAGCACTTCCAAAATGGCAGAGTAGTAATTTCCAAAAAACCAGCTCTGCCATAAAAAAAATGAGAATGCTGGCAAAAAGCTTTCTCTCTCTATCTCTATCAAATCGATCTCTCTCTATCAAATAAATAAATAAAATTTAAAAAAGAAAGAAAGAAAGAATCAACACACTTAAAAGTAAGCCAATCAAGACTATCCAGGCTGAGGAATAGGGTAAAAAAAGAATTAAGAAGAACAGACAAAATATCAGAGACCTGTGGGATACCATAAAGCATACCAATATATGGATTATAGGAATCCCAGAAGAAGAGAAAAGAATGTGGCAGAAAGATTTCAAGAAGTGATATCTAGAAATTCCAAATTTATGAAAAATATTAATCTGCACATCCAAGAAGCTCAACAAATCCAAGTAGAAAAAAACTCAAATCTACACCTAGACACATCATAATTACACTGTCAAAAGACAGAGAAAAAGCAAGCATCTTGAAGGCAGTAAGAGAGAAGAGACTTGTCACATGGAAGAGATCTACTAAGATTAACAGCTCACTTCTCATAAGAAATCTTGGAGATTAGAAATTGGTGGTATGAAGTATTCAAAATGCTGAGAGAGAAAGACTGTCACCCAAGCATTTTACATTCAGTAAAAACTATCATTCAAAGGTGAAGGAGAAATTAAGATATTCTCAGATAGACAAAAACTGAGGGAGGTGGTTATTAGAAGACTTGCCCTATGAGAAATATTAAAAAGAATCTTTTAGGCTGAAATGAAACCTCACTTAATGTAATTCAAATCCACATGAAAAAAATAAAGAGTAGTAGTAAAAGCTACTACAGTGTAAATGTATTTTTATCTGTCACCCTTTTAATCTCTTATTTCCTTCAAAAGACAGCTGTACAAAGTAATTATAAAACCATGTTGAAAGGCTTATAATGCATTAAGATGTAATTTGTACTGCAGAACTAGAAGCAAAACGGGGGGGTTGGGTGGAGCAATATTGGAGCAAAGATTTTCTATCTTATTTAAAATAAGTTAGCATTAATCTGAATGAGGTTGTTATAAATTAAGACATTAATTATAACCTGTAGAGAACCCACCAGGAAAATAACTTTAAAAAAAAACTGGAAAAGTGAAAGGAAAAGAGAATAAATATGGTGCACTAGAAAATATCCATTTAAAATAAAAAGAAGGCAGAGATGCAAAAATAAAGGAATAAAGATATAAAACATATAGAAAACAAATAGCAAAATGGCAGTCATAAATCCTACCTTATCATTAATTACATTAAATTTAAATGGACTAAACACTTCAATAAAATGGCAAAATGGATTTTTAAAAAATCCAACTATATGCTATGTACAAGAAGACACTTTAGATTTAAAGACAAAAAGAGGGTGGAAGTAAAAGGATGGTTAAAAATAGAACATGCAATCAAGAACAAGAAGGACGTATACGAATATCAGGCATAATAGACTTTAAAACAGCATTTTTTAGTAGTGACCAAGACGAACATTTTATAATGATGGAAGAGTCAATTTATCAGGAAGACGTAACAGATATAAGCATGTAATCACCTAACAGCAGAGCCCCCAAGATATGTGAAGAAATAACTAATGGAATTAAAAGAAAAAAGACAGTTTGACAATAATAGTTGGAGACTTCACTACTCCACTTTCAATAATGGATAAAGTCAGCACATGACCAAAAATGAGATAGAAGGTTTGAACACTCTAAGCTAGCTAGGTCTAACATATCTGTAGAACGCCTCACCCAACAATAGCAGAATATGCATTCTTCCCCAATGCACATGAGACATCCTCCAGGTAGACCAGATGCCATGCCATGAAAGAGCTTCAGTGCATTTAAAACGACTGAAATCATGCACAGTAGTTGCTCCAACCACAGTGGAGTGAAACTGGAAATCAATGACAGAAAAGCATCTGGGAAATTATACTCCTCCATAACCAGTGGGTTAGAGAAGACATTCCAGGGAAGGTAGAAAATATGTTTGGAAGCATGAAAACAAAAACACAACATATTTGGAGCAGCCACTCTGGAGAACAGTATGAGAACAGGTCCCTCAAGAAGTTAAAAATAGAGCTACCCTACAATCCAGCATTTGCAGTAGTAGGTATTGACCCAAAGAATACAAAAATCTGAATTCAGAGGGATGCACGCACCCTGATGTTTATAGCAGCATAATCTATGACAGCCAAATTATGGAAACAGCCCGTGTCCATCAACAGATGAATGGGTAAAGAAGAGATGAGGATAAAGAAGATAGGAGAGTGTCTATCTTTCTCTAAAGATAGCTAGATATAGATACAAGTATAAATATATGGAGAGAGAGAATAGAATATTACTCAGCCATAAAAATGATGAAATACTGCCGATTTGCAATGGCGTGGATCAATCTAGAGAGTATTATCCTAGGCAAAATAAGTCAGAGAAAGACACCATATGATTTCACTCATGTGAAATTTAAGAAACAAAACAGATGAACAAAGGGAAAAAGAGAGGCAAAGCAAGAAACAGACTCTTAACCACAGAGAACAAACTGAGGGGGCTTGGCTGGGGCAATGGGTTAAAAAGATGGTGGAGATGAAGGAGGGCACTTGAGCTGAGCACCAGCTGTTGTATGGAAGTGTTGAGTCCCTACATGGTACACCTGAGACTATTAGAACACTGTATGTTCAGTAACTGGGAATTTAAATAAAAGCTTTTTAAAAATGTGTGAACCCCCCCTAAAAAAAGAAAAAAGACAATATACCAAAACTTAGGAGATGCTGCTAAACCATTGCTTACACAGAAATTTCTGGCTGTATGGGCTTATATTTAAAAAGAAGAAATATCTCAAGTCAATAACATAAACCTCTACCTTAAGAAAGTAGAAAAAAAATAAATCAGACAGAAGGAGAGAAATTAGTAAAGATTAGAACAGAAATGAATCAGAGAAACAATCACAAAGATCATAAGTCAGTGGGTGGGCGAGTGGCAGGAACTCTCCAGGATCCCTCCAGGCAGAGCTGTGAAGGACAGTGGGGCCATTTTGCAAGGCCCTGGTACTGGACTAAAGCACTGTATTTTGACATATGGGCTGGGCAGAGTCCTTGAAATTTTCCCTTGGAAGAGTAACAACATGAAATAAGTGTGCAAGGGTGCCTCGGTGGCTCAGTGGGTTAAGCCGCTGCCTTCGGCTCAGGTCATGATCTCAGGGTCCTGGGATCGAGTCCAGCATCGGGCTCTCTGCTCAGCAGGGAGCCTGCTTCCTCCTCTCTCTCTCTGCCTACTTGTAATCTCTCTCTGTCAAATAAATAAATAAATAAAATATTTAAAAAAAAAAAAAGAAAGAAGTGTGCAAAAGGATTGTTTGGTGTCAGTCTTCATTCCTGGGAGGCGGTGTTCAGTACTTTATAACGGCTAAGGAATGAGATCAGCAAGGTGGAGAAGCAGTTACTGGGCTAATCCAGGGAGCTAGAGACAAAAGCCTAGAACAGAGAAGGACATGGAAGAACAGGTTCAGTATAAAAGGGTTTAGAGAGGAAAGTAGACTTCATAGTATTTTTTTCTTTTTTACGTTTTTTATTTTTAAGTAATCTCTACACCCAATGTGGGCCTCGAACTCACAACCTGGAGATCAAGAGTCATGTGCTCTATTGACTGAGCCAGCCAGGCATCCTCACTTCATAGGATTTGATAGCTGTTTGGGTCTTTGATCTGAGAAGTAGGAAAGGAGAAAAACTGAGTGTAGTCTTGGCTTCATAATTTACTAGCTTTTTGATCTTGGGCAGCTCTTCAGAGCCCTGATCCCTTCATCTATGAAATAATAGCAAAGCCTGCCTGGCCTACATTTTAGGGCTTTGTGTATGATTTAAATGGGATAATGGGTATAAAATAGGTGTAGAAGCCACTTGTGAATGCTCGATCTCTTGACAAGTACGAAGACCTGTCTTCTATTATCATATAATGAGTTCAGTTTCTGATGTGCATTTTCAATAATGAGAACATCTCAGTGGAGATGTTGTGCGGATGGTTGGAAACGTGGGAGGGAATTCTGCAGAGAAATTAGTGCCAGAACTAACATTTGGGCATCACCTTCCTGTCTCAGGAGGGGAGGGGGATGGGGGCGGCATGGGCAAGAACTCAGCCAGTGGAGAAATCCAGACGGTTAGGGGCAGAGGCAGGCTAGGGTAGAGCTGGAAAGGAAGTACCAGGTGCCCCAAGTTGCAGATTGTCATTACCCCTGAGGCGTGAAAGAGAGGCTAGCAGATCCTGGGATAAGCTGATGTCTGTGATCTGTACACGGGAGTTTCTTTAGGAAATCAAGCAGGCAAAACAGTGTTGTCAGAATTTAGCTGGAGAATCTGGCGTAAGGAATGGTAGGCAGCAGGGTAGCCTATTCATTCTAAACCACTGGCTTTGGAGGAAAGAATTCAGATAATTTCAGAGTCTTGAGTTGAAATTTCATGTTTTCTTATTTTAATAGAAACTCTGTTGTGGTTCTGTTGTTGGAGGTGTCAGGGTCCTGACGGAGGCCACCAGGGAAGACAGGGGACGCCCTTTAGTCCCTGCCTCTGGTGCATTGCATTTTACAAGTAGGAGCCGTGCTACACATGATGGGTAGAGGGCAACCCTCTCCATTGGAGGCAGGAAAGAAGTGCCTGGCAAATCGAGATATCCCAAAGCCTCAGGAGCTCATCTCTTCCCCATGACTCAGCCCGAGCACCTGCAGAAGCAGCCCACCCAAGCCAGCAGAGCTCATTTCGGAGACCTGATTCTTTTATGGCCATCTGTCCCTTTATGTGCAGCACCAGCTAGATTACGCTCAGTCCTTTCCCCAACCCAAGGATGTCCTTGGTTGTGTGGCACTAAACTTGGGGGTGAGGTGTGACTCCGGGCCCCTCCCAGCTCAGGGATGCTTTGGGGGTTGACTGATCCAGGAGTCCCTGAGAGGATGGGAGGCAGCCCACCCCGGCACCCTCTCCCACAGAGCCCAGCTGTTTTTCCAGCATGGGCTAAGTGCCACTCAAGGCAGGGCTTCCTGGCTCCCAAGTGCGGGACACACCTTCTGCTCTTGACAGCAGACCTGTGGGAGACTGATATGGCTTTAATCACTCAGCAGTGCTGCTGAGCTTTGCCAAGGAGAGGCCTCCTGGCCTGGGAAAGAGAGAAAATCTCAGGGCAGCAGCGGGAATATTCTCAACAGCTAAGCTGGCAGGAAGATTGCAGAATCAAGTTGTGCACTTGCTTGCACAGACCTTGGGCTGCTTCACTTTCTTCTTGGCCCCAAGATCCTTCTTAATATGCTTGACCTTAAAAGCAGCAAAAGTTGTTGAGCCCAAGCTACCCAGAACTGCCGACTTTATTGGTTTCTTGCAGCTTGAATGAAAATATCCCAGCCTTTGGTTGCCATTCAGGATCTTCTGGAGCCTGGGGCTCCGATCCTTGTGCCTGTGGTCACTCTTGTTCTCCCTGCATCCCATCCTGATTTTCTCATCTGCAGCCCTGAGCCCGGATGAGGATGGTCATTCTGGGATGTCATGGCTTGGAGGTATCTCAAGTAGGCGAATCCTCAACCAGCCATCCTCACCAGTTCCCTGGGGACCACGAGCACAGAAGACTTTCTGAGAAAAATCACTCTCCTACGTGTGCGGGCTTGGGCCTGAGCCTCTGCTGGGTCACCCATCCTGGGGAGCTGGCCTGTTCACAGTGGGCCTTGGGGACTCCTGTGTATCCATCAGTCTGGTCCCCTGGGTGTTCCTTCCAAAATCTCACCATGGTTTCCATATGACATTCCTGAAGGACAAGGCTGCCTTGTTCCACATGCAGGAAGGTCCCTGGTAGGTTAGGATGGCAGCTACAAGGACCTCCTAAAGGTACAGGGGGAGGGAGCAGGGAAACTCATCAGTGCCAGAGACAGAGCCCCAAACAGGAAGACGCTTACAGGAGAGAGAACATACTGTGTGTCTGTCCCATGCTCTGCTCCTCCGTGAGAGTGTGGAGAGAGGGGAGAAATCCTCTGTCCTTCCCTACAAGTTGGAAGGTATAGCTAAGATCCTGCACCCAAAGCCACACTTCCTTATGGGGTTCTAAGGGTGCTGGCTCTTCTCAAGGCTTAGGCAGGGCATTCAGAGCCTTCCCTTTTTCTCCACATGATGGTGTCTGGATGGAACCCAGTGTTGCAAATGTGTGCCAACAAGCTGATGTTGGTGGCCGAGGTGGCACAGGGACATCGGTCTCTGTAGGAACCACAGAGCTTGTCTAACCCTTCATTTTACAAATGGTGGGTTGGACGGGAGGAGGAAGCAATGAGCCCAGGTGGGGAGATGTGGTGGCCTTGGTAGATGAGTGGCTAATCAAAGAATCCGCAGCGCCATCTGCAAAGGTAGACTGGGTCCAAGTAGTGTTCATTACTTTAGTGAGCCTGAAAAGGGTTTCCTCCTTACGAGTTGTGATGATGATATCATACCTAAATCTAGTCGTTTGGAAGCAATGCTCTGCTGACCTCAGAACAAAAGTGTGTCTGAGTCTTGTGCTTTATTTTGTTATTATTTAAACATCTTTATCATGTGTGTGTGCTTGCTTTCAGGAGCATTTCCCGTCACCTGTGGGAGGCAGTGGTAGGCAGGAAGTAATGGGACTTGCTCCCCAGCCCTGGGGCCACCTGATGGGACTCCTATGACCATGCAGGCATTCACCCCTGAAGGGATCTCCAGGTGTCAGGACCAGACTTGGATGTCTGGAGTTTTGAGAAAGGGCTTGCAGTCCCTTAAAGATTATGATGTTAAGTTCCCTGAACACACAGTGATCTCCGTTAGAGGAAATTACATTCTTGTGTGAGCATTACAAATTTGAGCTCGCTGGCTTGAGGTGTGAGGTTTTGCCAGCATTTCGGGATGTCCTCCTAACGGTGACAGAAGTGTCTGCCCACTCTGCACTGTAGGCAGCAGAGACCACTGGTGGTGGTTTCTAGAATTCCTACATTTTCTGGTTTTCTGAACATCAACCATTACTTCTTAACTTTTGCTTTCTCAGCCTTTTCAACAATTTCCTGAACTTCTAAATGCCTCTGTCAGATCGCTTTGGCTTCCAATACGTGGCGTGGTCTCTCACTCAGATCCTTTGTTTTTCTCTTCTGTCCCACCCTGGTGCCCGGCCTGTGTGATTTCCAGGAGGGGGGTGGACAAACGCTGCCCTGTCAGGGAGCCTCTCCTCCACAGGCCTCTAGGAATGGCCGCGGTCCCCACGAGTCTCGTTGGCTCCAGTCCCAGCACAGGAGGTAGGCTCTGGAGGCCCGTTGCTTCCCCCCGGGCTCTTCTGAAAACTCAGAGTGGGCAGGCCCGTCCATCGAAGGGATTTCTGATATGCTTCTGCAGCGATGAGGACCCTTGAAGTCATCTGATGGGGATTTTATCCATTCACTTAGCTGCTTTTCGGCTGCTCACTGTCCAGAAATCACACATGTAATAATAACCCAGGACGTTTGTACGAGAGGCTCTCACAGAGTGCTGTCCTCAGGACGACGAGCTGTGGCCGCACAGCTGTGGCCTCAAGCTTTGGCCTCTCCCTGGAAGGACTGTGAGAGGCGTGTTGATTAGGATGTAGACTGTGGTTCCACCAAGAGAGAAGCTCCTTTCCTCGCTCTATAATCCAAAGGTGGGCCGGGTTGGGGGGATTCTGTGGTATGAGGTCACCTGGAAAGACGGGCTCTGCCTTCTTGCTCCTCCCTTCGTGTCTTAGAGTGTCACCCTTATCGCTCCATCCATGTCCCAGTCGAGGAGCGAGGGATAGTCAGTATCCTTTTTGAAGGTCATGACCTATATGTGGCCCACAGAATGTCCATTCCCCTTCCATTCGTGATGTGGTTCCCTCTGGCTGTGGGGCCGACGAGGGAGAACAGTCACTGGCCAAGCAACCATGCCTCGCTGGCACTCAGGGGGTTTGGTATCAGACGGACAATGTGGGGCAAGAGTCAAGGCCAGGGGCTTCCCTGGGAAGCGACACAAGACCTGCTGCTGCCGGTGTGGGGCTGGCTTGGTGGAAGGCCCGAGGCCGGTACTGGGAGTGGAGGCCAGTGTTGGTGGCCAAGGTGACACAGAGACGGCAGTCTCTACAAGAACCACAGAGCTTGTCTATCACTTCATTTTACCAATGACGAAACAGTTCCAGAGACCGGAAGTGACTTGCCCGGGTCCCCCTGCTAGTGAGTCGCTGACAGGAAGCCGAGCTCCTACCGCGCGCCTGTCTGGGCCTGTGGTCTTCACGGTGGGCACGTTAGCATTTTGCAGGGGTGGGGCACTTTGGTGAATGGGGGCTCTCCATGAGAGCTGAGGGGAGCACGAGCACAGAACGGCTGACAGTCCCTCTGCCTTCTTTCTAGAAAGCAGTGTTTCTGATTTTGTTTCTGTTTTGTTTTTTAACCTGGCCAGTCTCTCTGCCCCGGGCTCCTCCCAGACATGGCTGCTTAGCCTGCGAGCTGTCCTTCCCTCTCCCCACCTTCCCTTCCCCGCCAGAGATCCCGGCCATGAAATACCACCTTGGCTGAGGCGGGACATTCGTCATTTTTACATCTCTACGTCCTAGTGTCTTCTGCTCTCGGTGACAAATAAATCCCCGGGCTGATGGCTGGCCCCGGCCATTCATTAAGCAAATAAAGCCCCAGTGTGTGAGTCGGGGACTCGTAAATAATCCCTGGTGTTTTATCCCGTCGCCGGCTGCCTCCCCAGTTTTGCATATTTATAATATAGGAGCAGTAGTTCTGACACAGACTATTATATGTGGGAAACACTGGGGAGAAGGGCGGGCAGCTGCTGGCTCTAACCTGGATGGAACTGGCCTGTGGGCTCTGACCCCGAAACTCTGACTCTGTCGTGTTGGGCCCAGACCTGGTCCCGGATGGACTGGGTTCTGGTCTGGCTCCGAGTAGGGGTGAGGAGGCGCGGGGAGACCCGAGGCAGGTGGTGGGTTCAGCCCATTCTGTCGTGGGGGTAGAGGACCAGTGGAGGAGGGCAGTGGCTGGAGCACAGGGAGGCCTCCCTCGGCGAGACTGGTGGTCGAATGTGTCCCCCTCAGAGAGGCCAAGCACCCTCACGCCTGTCCCTCTGGGCAGCCTTCTGTGTGAGGGGCCAGTCTTCTGGCCCCGAGGAGCTGAAGGAAGATCAGGAAAAGTTCACGCTAGCAACAAGGAGGATGGGGAAGATCATTAACAGGAAGATTTAACGTTAAAGAAGGGGTTCACATGTCCAAGTGCACTGATATGTGTTATTTACCAGACTGCATATGTGCCTGAGCAGTGGACTCAGCAAGCCTCACTCTCCTGTGCAAGATGCCACTGCTGCAGCCACCTTGCCCCCAGCACACATGCGTGACCTCACGTGCGCGTGCGCACACAGACACACACACAAACACCCATGGCTCTCTGCGTGTCATATCCCCCAGGCAGCCGTGGTTGCCTAAAGCCTAAAGCCAGAATCAAAGATTATGGTTTATAGAGGAGTGTAGTCTTCGTGGGTTCGTAATGGTGGATGTGAATTTCATTTCAACTCCCATTTAACTACATAGGGTAGACCCATGAGATTCTGGTGATAAGTGGAAACAGAAGACAGGCATCTAATACTATGTCCCTGTCCCGAAAGGGAGGCTTGGGAATACTCTTAAGCTACTGGTATCCAGGTACCAGGTTTCTTCCTAAATTTGCCAAGAGTTGGCTGATCTCTCCTGTCACCCCTTTTGTCTGGGGTCTGTGTGTACTGTGCTAGCACCCCCGAGGTTGAAGATTGGAGCTCTACCTGGGCCCCGTGACTTCTCAGAGTAAAAAAAGACTGAAAGCAGAGCCTGTCCTTTAGCCCCAGGGAGAGTATAGTGCTTTTCTTTAAATATGGATTATGGGGCATCAGTGAATTATACATTTTAAGGGGTGGGACAAAGTGAGAGGGCATTATAAGCGGGAAGGGAGGGCGTCATTCATAAAAGGTTAGTCCCTCTCGTACTGGTCGTTGTATGTGCCGTGTGGATGTTCTCCTCACAGTGCGAAATGCATTTCTCACCTTAGGTTGCACTCAAGAAGGTGGGCAGCATGGGAAAGACTGGAGAGGAAAGGGCTCTGGACTCAGAGTTGAGCGTCCTGCGTTCGCTTCCCAGCTGTGGCCTTAAGTTCTTGTGTTTGCAAACCCTGCCTCGGGCCAGACCCGTCTTTGTACATAAGCATGGTGGAAATGACCAGCCATGATGGCTTAGGTGGGATGCTAGAGCTGGAAGACACCTTGGAAATGACCCAGGTCTTTGTGGGATCTCAAGGTTGGAGGTCAGGAAAGACCTGTCCACAGTCACCTGGCAGGTTAGTGACAGAGGCAGGACTGGAGCCCACTGTGATTCTTGGGCCAGGCCCCCTTCTGATAAGTAATAGGCACAGGGGCCTTGGGAATCTCCTTAGAAGCAAACGTCTTCATGCGGCAGCCAGGATTGGAGCTGGTGTCACCCCATTCTACGTCCCATTCATCTCTAAGCCGGGGAAGGATGGCCCCTTAGGCATCACAGGCCACACTCCAGCATCTGTCTGGGGAAAGAAGACAAGATACTCTGCACCCTATTAAAAGCAACAGGAGGGTGTCAGGGAGACAGAACATAGCTTTCCATATTGGAAGCCAGCCAAGGCATCCTCGTGCCAAGATTAAGAAGGATAATAACAACAGCCATAATAGTGGGAAGAAAAACACTTCTACAAGGCCTCAGGGACCTGGCAAAGTAATAGGAGAAGGGAAATCAAGATGGACACTCTGACCTTTGCAAAGCTGTGGAAAAGCCAGTGGCCCAGCCCCTTACCGGAGAGAAGTGTCCTCTTGAAAGTGCCTGATACTCCACGTGGATCTCTGGCTGGCTCTGCATACATAGGACATCTAAGGATAAGCTCACGGCAATGGTTGAATCTATGTGTCCTGTTGCGGGGAGGCTGTGGGCCTCAATTATTTGTGCAACACCAGTCTAGATGTTACTATTAAGGTATTTTAAACGTGATAAACATTTAAATCAACAGATTTTCAGTCAAGCAGATTACTCTCCATCATGTGATGGGCCTTGTCCAATCAGTTGAAGGCCTTCAGAGCAAAAAGTGAGGTTTACTGAAGAAGAAGGAATTCTCCTCAAGGTGGGAGCACAGAAACCCTGCCTGAGTTTCCAGTCTTCCAGCTCAAGACGACAGCACCAACTCTTGCTGGAGCCTTTTCCTTAAAATCTCCATCTCCCTCTCCATATTACAGAATGGTAGTGATGGACGGGCCCCTTGCATATCCTGATGCCAGCCCCTCTCACAGATTAACAGAACGAGGTGGGGAGGGACTTGAGCTCTAGAATCAGACCTCCTGCATGAGGATCTAGGCTTGACAACTTCTTGGCATTATAATAAATCTTTCTGCCATAGTTTTTTCACCTCTGAAATAGGTATAATAGTGAATTATGAAAAAGATTAAATGTAAAGTATTTAATCTAAGGGCTTAAGTCACTGGTGGCTAGTTTCATTATTATCATAGAATTTAAAAAAAAAAAAAAGTTGCCCGAAATGGATGAAGTATGTGGCCTGCTACATATAGAGTGTCTACATGATTGCTGAATCACATGTTATATATTTTGACTTCCTGTCTCGGAATTGCTGTACTGCCACAAGCCTGCTGTCACTGCTGGGAAGATGGTCCCAGAGCCTGCTGTGTGGGATCACTCTCCTCAGAGGTTTTCAGTGGTCCCCCACTGCTTCTCCAAATAAAATCCTTACTTTCAGGCTTAGCAGTAACTCAGCAAGTGTTTATTGCAAAGGATCACATACCAGGCTCTGGGCTGGGTGCCAGGGATACCCATTGAAGCTTTTGCCCTCATGGGGCTTACATTCTAGTGAGAGAAGCAGAAAGCAAAGGGATACATAAACTGAATGAATGAATATGTAGAAAAACCAAACAGAATAAGGGGAAGGTGGTCCAGATGAGTCCTCTAAAGAGGTGAACAGAAGGGAGTAAGGGGAAGGCATTCCAGATGGTAGGAACAGCAAGTGTAAAGGTCCTGAGGTTCCCGGGAGCTTGGTGGGCAGCAGAAAGGAATAGTGAGGAGCCCAGGATGACTGGAGTAGAGTAAACAAGAGAGGAGAGAACATAGGAATCTTTGGACCATTGTAAGGACTTTGTGAGTGAGATGTGCAGCCAGGAGAAAGTTTTGTGCAGAAGTGCCGTGTAATCTGCCTTTTGTACTTAAAGGATGACCCTTGTTGGTTTCTGTGTGGAGAAAGACCTCTAAGGAGAAAGAGAAGAAATGGGGAGACCAGTTAGAACTCAGGTGAGACAGGCTGGTGTGGGCCAGGAGTAGTGATGGGGGCACTGAATCATGTGGGTTATATTACAAGTTTGACAAAGGATGTGAAGAGTGAGACAAGGAAGAGAATGGGGTGATCTGTACACTGAAGGCTGGAGAAGTGGGATAAACAGATTCGCCTCTTACTGAGTGGAGAAGGCTCAGAGGAGCAGGTTTGAAGAAGAAATCAAGACTTGGGTTGGATACTTACGTCAGGAAATAATTTAGACCTTCCAGTGGAAGGTGCTGGGTAAGCAGTTGGACGTGAAGAGGGAGAGAGGTTGGAGGTAAACAGAGAAATTTAGGAGTCCTCTTTATGTTGAAATCCTTGGTTCTAGAGGAGATCATGAAAGGAGTATGTGTGGATACAGAGGAGAAGATGGAAGAGGGCTTCAGTGCTTAGCAGTGAGGAGACTGAGAAGGGGCAGCCAGCGGTTGGAAGGAACCCAGGAGAGAGTGGTGTCCCAGAGGCAAAGGAAGAGAGTATCCCAGTGGAAGGGCTGAAGCTACCATGCGGTGAAGCTGCTGGGTCAAGAATGAGAGAACTAATAATTGTGGATTGTCTTCAACCATGTGGAAATCATGGATGACCTCCATAAGGATCATTCATAAATCATGGATGGCCTCCATAAGGATCTTTCATAAATCATGGATGGCCTCCATAAGGATCATTCATAAATCATGCATGGCTTCCATAAGGATCATTCATAAATCATGGGTGACCTCCATAAAGATCATTTATAAATCATGTATGACCTCCATAAAGGCCATTTTGGTGGAGACATGGGGTGAGAGCCTGATGGGCTGGGGCTCAGCAGAGAAGAGGAAGAGAGAATGAAAGCAGGATTCTTTGTATAAAGGTATGCCAAGAAAGGTGGTGTTTGCTGGAGAGGGATCTGGGGTAAAGGGAGAATTTTTAAAAATAATTTTATCACTTAAGTATAGTTGACATACAATGTTATATTAGTTTCAGGTGTACAACATGGTGGTTCAACAGTTCTATACATTACGTAATGTTCACCATGACACAACATACTATAATAGTATTGACTATTCCCTATGCTGTACTTTTCATCTCTCTTTGACTTATAACCGGGAGTTTGTACCTCTTAATCCTCGTCACATATTTCGTCATCTCTCCCGCTCTTCTCTCCGGCAACCACCAGTTTGTTCTCTGTATTTATGAGTCTGTCTGTTTTTTCATTTGTTTTGCTTTTTAAGATTCTGCATGTAAGTGAAATCATGTGGTATTTGTCTTTCTTTGTCTGACTTACTTCACTGAGCATTATACCCTCTGGGTCCATCCATATTGTCGGCAAGGTTTCATTTTCCTAATGGCTGAGTAATATTCCATTCCATTCCACCACATCTTCTTTATCCATTCATCTACTGATGGACACTTGGGTTGCTTTGATATCTTGACTGTTGTAAATGGGCTGTAATAAACATGGGGGTGCATAGACCTTTTCAAATTAGTGTTTTCATTTTCTTTGGCTAAATACCTGGTAGTGTAATTGCTAGATCATATGGCATTTCTATTTTTAATTTTTTGAGGAAACCTCCATACTGTTTTCCACAGTGGTTGCACCAATTTATGTTCCCACCAACAGTGCATGAGGGTTCCCTCATTCCGCATCCTCACCAACATCTGTTATTTCTTGTCTTTTTGATACTGGCTATTCTGACAGGTGTGGGGTGGTATCTCCTTGTGGTTTTGATGTGCATTTCCCTGATGATGAGTGATGTTGTGTGTCTTTCCATGTGTCTGTTGGCCACGGGTATGTCTTGTTTGGAAAAATGTCTGTTCAGGGCCCTGCCCATTTTTGACCAGATTATCTGGACTTTTTTTGTTTTGTTTTTTGGTTTTTGGGAGTTTCTTTGGTGTTGAGTTGTAGAAGTTCATTACCTACTTTGGATATTAACCCCTTATTGGATATATCATTTGCAAATATCTTTTCCCATTCAGTAGGTTGCCTTTTGTTTTGTGGATGGCAGAGGAGGGTTTTGAAAGACAGTAAATATTGTTCCAGGATTGTGTGCCGATGGAGACAAATGATCCAGCAGAGAGGGGAAATGTGATGATGTAAGACAGAGAGGACAGTTACAGGAAAAAATTCCTTGAGGGACCAAGAGGGAAGGAGTTCGAAGTACTATTCCCATACTCTACCTCACTAGTGTTCTTTTTCAGCCACCAGAACCTTTCCCAGGCAAGATTTAGAATTTTACTATTCCTTCAAAGACATCTTTTTTCTTCCCCCTCCATACTTTGGTCAGACCCTTAACTAGAAAACTGTCTCCCACATCTCAATCTGTTGAAATGTCCCTGTGCTTCAAGGCCCGCTGAAGCATCCACGAGTCCCCTTTCAGACGTGGTCCCTGTTGCCCATTTATGCCCTTTGTTGGGGATGTCTACAGCATGAGCATCCGTGTTGACTTATCCGCTAAGCAGAGAGCTGCACACCAGGGCTGCCGGTGGCGTGGGGGGGCGGCAAACGGAAGAAGTCAGCTCCCATGAGCTTACTCTGGCATCTAAAAAGATACAAAGGACCTCTTTCCATATCAGGGTATCTGTAAGTCTTGGATGTCAATGTGTCATGTTTTAATTTAGAGTTATCTGTGGGGAGGGGTACCATAATTTCTTCTCTGCTTAAACCCTAAAGATCCTTAAAGATCCTTCCTTACATGGCCCTGCTTGCTTCCCTTTTGCACGGAGGAAGCCAGAAGCCCCTTAAACAGTCATTGTGTCCCACCAGTCTTGGGACCACTCAATACTTCCTTGGCCCCTCAGGACTCATTGGTTAAGTGTGAGGACACTGTCTGGTACAAGCGTTATACGGCAACTGAAGGCCCATGCATTCTGACTTTCAGGAAGGTGGGGTGTTGCGAAAAAGGGGCCTCATTTGAGAACCAGGGTTGAGAGCAGACTTCAAGGTGAATACAGGTCAAGATCCATAATTCTCAGCCCAAGGGGAAATCGACCCAAGCCAGGTAGTAGGACAGGGCTGGGGCCCAGCATCCTGTCCTCCCCCACTGAGGAGGCCCCTGGAGGCTCAGTGGCCATACTTTGGGTCTGGCAGCATCCACGTTAAAAAAGAAAGCAGGCTTTGATTCACCTGCTTTATCAGTATTTCTCTTGGTCCAGTCAAGTCGGTGACAAAGAATGGCTCTCCCGTCATCACTCCTTTCCTCCCCTTTCTGACCCACACCTAACACTTATACGCGTATTTGCAAAAGCACATGCAGGGTCTCTGAAGCAAGTGCAGCCTCGAAGACAAGGGTTATTTCAGGACCACAGAGGAAGAACACCAACTTCCTTGTCTAAGCACCTGCCTTTGAAACCTTCACTGGACACACAGCTTGTCCAGGTTTTACTCATTGTGGCAACAGCCCCGTAAAGGAGATACTCTATCCCCATTGGATAGACAAGAAACTCAGCTGCTGATCCACAGAGAAGGGAAGACCGCTCCCAGAGGCACGCAGCAAGGGCAGGGCAGGGTACACGCTGTGTCTCCAGTCTGCCCCTTCTAGGCTCGGGCTCTGGTGCCTTTCCGACGACACCAGGGGTTGGCAGGCTTTTTTCTCTAAAGGGCCTGGTATTAAATATTTTAGGTTTTGCAGGCCATATGGTCTCAGCTCTGCTGTTGTAGTGAGAGAGCCCTGGACAGCGTGCTAACGAGGGGATGTGACCGTGTCTCTATAAAACTTTATTTATCAGAGCAGGTGGCCAGCTTGACCTGGCTCATAGATCTGAGAGGGAGGCCCTCGGACCTTCTCCAAAGCTGCCCTCACCTTGATGCCCTTTTGTGATCACTGCTTCTCATGAACCCCAGAGGGTCCCTCCCTTGCTTGCAAACCCGCTCATCTGTGCCATGCCTGCGTGCATTTCCAGCTATTGCGTGAATCTCTTTTGGCTCCAGGATGGGAATTCGTGCTCCTGCCTTCCCTCCAGGCCCATTGGCAGGTGATTAAGAGCCCAGCTAGACATTTCTGACAGCAGTGGCTGGCAGGAGGGACCGTGTGGCGGAGATAAGCGAGTGTGTGCTGGGGAAGGGGATGGCCATGTGGGACGTGGGTTTCAATCCTGGAGAGGAGTAATAAGCATGTAATTGCCTTTTCAGAAACGCTCAGGCTGCTGGAAAGCCTGGGTCTCCCACACGCTGTACGCTCTTCAGAGCAGCAGAGACCGGCTCACCCAGAACGGGGATGAGCTGGATGAGTTCCGGATCGGCAGGTGGGCTGCCTTGTCCCAGATGATCACTATAAACTGTGTGATGTCTGGGAGCTAAGAGGCCGAGTAGGACAAAACCGAGAATGTAGGCTGATCCCACCGGCAGCACGCTTCCTCTCCCGAGGGGCGCAGAAGCACATCTCCAGGGGGCCAGTCCCAGACTCAGCAGGACTGTTGACAGGTAGAGAATTCAACAGGGGCCCCTGCCTGGCATCTACAGATGAGAGCATCCTTATGTGCTGCCAAGGCCACCTGGAAATCCAGGCACAGGTGGGAATTGTCCAGCCTTCAGCTTTGTCCTGTGCAGAAGGGTGGTCTGTTAGTCTCCGAGGCAGGGAGATCAGGGGTTGCTGGGTGTCCCCCACTTCTTCCTAAACCTCTCTGTTCCCTGCTATATTGTTGACTCATGTGGAGGTATGAACGTCGGTAGCTAGGTTTTAGATAGAACAGTTACAAAAAAATAAGCTTCTACTTTGAGTTCAGTCCCCTTTTGATGAGCACCATGCAAACTTACAGGCCTGTAGATGGAGTATATTTTTCTGTCGTGGGAAAAGATCCAACACTGCTTTGCTGGGTTATAGTAGCAAAACACATCCCTCCGGTGTATGTGTTCCCGGATCTCAGGCCGTTTCCCTCGTCTGTTCTGCAGAGACGCTGTCTGCTGTGGGCACTGCCTGAGCGCCTCTCCCCCCCAGCTCCAGTCTGGTTCTGTACCGAGTCTCTGGGACACGTGCAATGCTGCTAGGTTGTCAAGGCACTTCTGTTCGCGTCCTGTTACTTCACTTCCGTGATGACCCCGTGACCTGCGCGGCTCCAGTATCCTGCTCTCCGTTTTACAGAGTTGGGAACGGAGACGGCAAGCTCAGTATTTGGAGTTGCCCAGGAAGCAGATGCCAGTGCGACTAGGATGCCAGCTCTCTTGCCTCTGCCCCAAGCTGCCACAGTCAGGATGGTCTGGGCTCCGGGCTGGGGTGCGGGTCTCTGGGCAGGGAGCCACAGCCACCTAACCTCAGCAGGAAGCCCTTGCGTCCTCTGGACCTGCCTGGTCGTGACCGTCATGATGTGTCGCTGTTGACTGCAGGTCCCTGATGTGGGACTGGACTGTGTGATTGTGTGGGGGACCCCGCAGCCTCCTGCCTAGTCCAGGCCCTACAGGGCGCAGGGAGAGTCCCTGTAAGTGGTCATTAAACAAGTGAAGGTCAGGTGACCCTCGGCCCTCACAGATAATAGCAATGACAGGAGCTGGTGAGGTGTGTCCGGTGTCAGAGCCTGGCATGGCGGGTCCTGGAGGAAGGGTTCTTTACCAATGAAAATGAAAGCAAAACCCGCTCAAAATAGGCTCCGGGGCTGACACATTCTCAGCCTGAGCCCCATCCTGAACTAAGACAGCGCTGGTGTGTACTGACCCAGAGCTTCCACTGTAGGGAGGCATGGCATCTTCCGCCTCTCTTCCCCTCTGTCCGTCCCTGAGGCCCTCTACCTTGCAGGTGTTGTTCATGCCAGATTTCCATTCCTGTGGACTCTCAGCCAGAGCAAAGTGTATGTGGCCATCATTCTTCCTGAGTCCTTCGGAGCCGGTGTTCTCAGGCACTGGAGTTGGCAGGGGACAAAGCTGCTGGCCTCCCCGCCCTGTCCCTGCTCCCAAGGCTGCTGTCCACCCCCCCACCCCCCGTGCAGACCCAGAGCTGTGCTGCCCCTGAGGCCCAGGGCGGTGGGGAGGCTCACCTCACCCTAGTCGCTGTAACTACAGATGCCCTTATTACTCACGCAGACGGCTCACCCTTGTTTAACAACATATTAAACCATTAGTCTCCGTGCCAGTGGGTTCAGCTAGTTCACAGTGGCAAAAGCTGATCATTAAATCCCCTTTTCCGTGCTTAATCTCTTTTAAATTGGTTGCTTTTTAATTTCATCAAGTGCCCTCTTTCTCAACCATTCCGTCACCCGCCCGGTGTCTCAGCAAGGGCTTGTTTCCAGGTGAGGGGAGCCGGGCCCTCTGCGTCTTCCCAAGGCGGAGAGTGTGTGTGGGGGGGTGGCTATTCGTGACTTCAGGGTCACCGGAGCAGGACCTCAACAGGACCTTCTCCCTGCAGAATGGGCCCCCAGTCCAGGGGCTATGAATGGGTTACTGGTCGTGTTTCCCTCTCGCTCAACTCTGGCTCGTTCCTGAGGCAGAAGATTCTAGTCTTGAAACCTTTGCTTGGTCAAGAACCTGGGTCCCCTGCAGGTAGAAATAAAAATCTTGTGTTTTCTTAGCAGGAAATCCAAATACTTATAAAAACGGATAGTGTGTTATGTGCATTATTACTTGCAGTAACTTCGCATGTCGTTAGGGCTGTAATGGAGTCTGGAGAATTCGTATTGCTGGGCCTGCGTGAAATGTTTGTGGTGGGCGGGGAGGGAAGGTGGCGGGGGTGGCGGTGCTCAGGGTCCACTGTGGCTCCCGAGCAGGCCCTGTGGGCCACGGGACAGGAAGTTCCAGCTCTCAAGGTTCCAGGGCTCAGGGCATGGGGATGGAGGGGCTTAGAGTCATAGGAAATTTCTGAAAATGTGGGGGCAGAATGGATATATGAGACAGAAGTGCCGTTAGCAGGATGACCACAGGGCCAGAGAGACTGGGGTACAAATGAAAAGTCTGCCATGGTCAGCTGGGAGGCCTTTGCTCATCCAGGAAGCGGTCATGGGGTTACTCCCATTGGAGGGCTGCTCGAGGGGTCAGGGGAAAATGAACATAGCTCACCTAGTGCAGAGCCTGGCTCGGTGAGGGCTGATGGCTGACGTCCACTGAGCAATACCTGCACGCCAGGGATGGTTCTAAACAGGACAGGTATTACCTTGGGTCTCTGGTCAGGATCCACACTGCGGAACCTTGTGAAAGTGACGTAAGCCCGAGCTCTCCCAGGAGCAGGGGCACGAGGGAAGGCGGCAGGGCAGCGGGAGGATAATTGCCCTTGCTGTGCAAAGCTGGGGCCTTGGAAATGAGCTTGGGTCTGGTCCCACGAGGAGCCCAGAGCGAAGTCTGCTTCGCCTTGGCACTGGCTGCTCCCTGGGACCCGGGACAGAAGCTTCAGGAGACACTGGTCCCACTCAGCCGAGGGCAGTTCTCTGAGGAGTTGGCAGCCAGTGCCCTCCGTTGCTGGAGAACAGGGGATATAGGCACGGTGGATGGGCGGGGCCCCCGTGCACCCACCACCGTCCCCTGTTCCATCCAGTACAGCCCATGCACCATCCAAGTGTCTTAGGGATTCATGTTGGGTAATTTCTAGGGAAACCTGTGAGGGAGGGGCAAGTGGAAACTAAGGTTGTTCCTGGGGCTGGACCTGACCCCTCGTGTCACCTTCCCCACCAGGCATCCTGGATTCCCCCCACTCCACCTGCCCTGAGGGCCGGTCTACATGGCTGGCCTGGCAAGGTGACCTGGACTCTCATCCCCGAGGCCCTGGTTCTGTTCAGTTGGGACTTGCAGTTTCTGCTTACTACCCATCCTCTCAGCCCCCAGGGAGTCACCTGAGTGGCAACCACATGCCCCCCATCCCCATCACACTGTGGCCCAGCTCCTCACCTCACCTCAGTTGTCCTCCTCTGGTAGCCATCCTCTGGGCCTGCTGGTCTCCTGGTAAGAAGAATCAAAACGAAAGAGGTGACTTTGGGACCTCTCTGGGACCCAGTAGGTCCAGACCTTGAGAGCCTCAATTGTGAAGGAAAAAGGCACAAGCTCCCCGAGTGCGGGAGTGGTGAATCTGTCCTCTCCCATCTCTATTCCTTGGTACTCAGACCCGTGAACCTCACCTACTGACCCAATGACCATAAAGCCCCATATCCTGGCCACTGGTGCCTCGCAGCTGCCCAGGGGATGGTGTCCTGTCCCCTAGGGCATCATCTCTGTGTTGGTGTCTCAGAGACACTCCAAGTGACAGGCTTGCCAGTTCTGGATGGCCTGGTATGTTTTAGGACCAGTGGATCTGTAGTCTTGTACTTACTGCTTTCCCCCTCTTTGACATAAAACAGGTCCCTTGGTTTGAGACCATGGCATGGGGAATTCTGGCTGAGAGGTCAGACTGCCCGAGAGCTGCCTCTAATGGCATTTTTATGACCCTAGACACAGCCCTGCTATTACCAAAACGACAGTCGACAACCCCACCGGTGTTCCCGCTGACGCACTTTGTCTTTTCTGGGATCCAATTCCAGATCCCATGTTGTATTCCGTTATGTCTCCTTAGTCTCCTTCCACGTGTGACAGCTTCCCTGGCTTTCCTTGTCTTCCCTGACCTTGACACTTTGAAGAGTACTGGTCGGTTATTTTGTACAATGTCTCTCAATTGGGTTTGTCTGACGTTTCCTCCTTAGATTGAGCCTTTGTCAAGAAGGCTGTGGAGGTGATGCGGACCCCCCCCCCCCCCCGCACCGACCCGAGCGCACCATTTCGGGAGAAATGGCCAGGTTTCTCCATTTAAAAATATATGTTTCCTTTGTAGTTAATGAAAATCTTGAAGGAATGTACTTTGAAATTCTTGAAAAAATCCTGTTTCTTCTCAAAAATTTTTTTTAAGATTTTATTTATTTATTTGACAGAGATCACAAGTAGGCAGAGAGGCAGGCAGAGAGAGAGAAGGGGAAGCAGGCTCCCCGTTGAGCAGAGAGCCCGATGCGGGGCTCGATCCCAGGACCCTGGGACCATGACCCAAGCCAAAGACAGAGACTTTAACCCACTGAGCCACCCAGGCGTCCTCTGTTTCTTCTCAAATTTTAACCTCCAAATTTTAACCCCCTTATTTATTTTATTGCATTTTATGCTGTTTCATGGACACTTTTCAGAACACGGTGTTGACTTCTTTGTGCAGTGCTCCTCTTGGGAGAGGAATTTGGGGTGGCCCATGCAAAGGAAGGCAGCTACCTCTCTGCTGTCACTGGCAGGGAGTGCCCTGACACCCGGCAGAGCCTTTCTCGCCGAGTCCTTTTCTCACGCCTCCCCTGCCGGTTTACACTCGCTCGCTCGCTTGCTCTCCTGTTTCCCAGGCTGTTCTCCCTCCTGCCTTTGTCCGCTGGTTGATTATTTGTGACCCAAAGACTTCATGCTAGGGATGCCGCCCACTCAGAAGTCTGCACTCTCTGGGCATGTGGTAGACCCAGAGAACTTGGGAGCGACCCATCCCCATATTTCCCTGATGAAGACATAGACCCCGATCCCTGAAGAGGAGCAGTTGTGTAGGGAGGATCCAGTGCCAGGTCTAGAACTTCGCTTCCTGACCTTTCGTGTTCTCCATTCATTCTTCAGGGCTGGTCACACGGAGATTCCCCCCAGGCCCTCAGGAGCTGGCGGCTACCTGTCACGGGCTCCTGGTGGGAGGTGATGTCCTCACATTCCGTCTTGACCTTCTCAACCTCCATCCTGAGGAAAGCGGGGGGGCTGCTGTCTGGCTGGTTGGAAACTGGGGACCCCACACCCCTCTGTGGAGAAGGCTTCTCCCTGCTCTGACTTGCAGCACCAAGACAGGGACCTTTGTGAGAGCCCAGGGTACCCCCTGAGCTCTCTAGACCCAAACCGTCCTCCTCTTGCCTTTTTCCCGGTGGGGGAGGCGTTGGCGCGCCCATTTCCATTCTAGTTTTTATCCTCTTCTTTGGTTACCTTCACCTCTCAGCGAATTGTGACGTGCAAGTCCCTGCTTTCCGCAGACGGAATCTTCATTTAATCCTTGAACCCTGTGAGATGGGCATGATTCTCCTGCTTTGCAGGTGAGGGAAACTGAGGCTCAAGTTGGTTAAGTAGCTTACTTCAGAGTGCATCAATAGTTAAGTTTAATGGTCATTCCCACAGCTGTTTGGGTTTGTTCTCATCACAAAAGAGACTCAATGCTCTACTGGTTCGTATCCTTCATTCCCTTTTTATTTCGAACTGTTTCTTCACTGGCCGGAAGTTATCATCTAGCAGATTCTTCAAAACAGGCTCCTGTGTGCTGTCGCCCCTGCTTTTTCTCTGATGGCGAGAATGTCAGCCTCTTGCCTTCACACCCGAGCCACACCCTAACAGGGGAAGATGCTCCCGGGTCGCATGTGAAGTGACCCTCTTTGGCATCTGTCCTCTGTCCTCTGACGGCAGATGCTGCTCTAAGCGAGTCTGAGGTCAGCCGGTGTTCTCCCTTTCGCGGGTGACTCGTCAGGTCTGCCCGGATGCTTGCTGACCTCTGCCTTGATTTTCCGAGCTCAGAACCCAAGCGAGGACGTGGCTTTGCATCCGCTGGTCCACATCAGAGTTTTGTGGAACCGTGCAGCAAGCTGTTTCCTTGTGCACTTTTTGTTCTTGACTCACTTCAGGAGTGTCATTTAGAAAAAAGACAAATACCTTGCGTGTGCTTCGCCCATGTCTCTGCTTCATGTTCACCAGCTTTCTGATGTTGGCCACCTTTGCTGTATCTACCTGGCTTTTCTCCCCTCCAGTTGCGTTGATAACGGAAGCCTTTCTCCCGGGCCGTCACCGAGACTCACCCTGGACCCAGCACTAGCAGGTGGCGGAGCAGAACTGGGACCCTTTCGCCCGTACAATTAATTAGATTCTCTGCAGAGTCTGCCCCTGCTTCTTGAAATTTCTACACATATTTATGGGCTCTGCAAAAGTGTGCAGTGGTTCTCCACTGTATAAATAACCCTGCATGTCACTTCTTTGTTTTATCATCTAACCTTTTAGCTCTTGTCTTAGTGAATTCATATTCTTAGGTTGTTCTAGAACATGAAGCATGTTCTGGTAATTTCTTTCTGTTCCTTAGGTCCTGTTTTCTTTCACACTGGGGTTTCTGTGTGTGTGTGTATGTGTATGCATGTGGGAGAGTTTATTATTATTATTGTTATTGTTATTGTTATTGTTATTTTCATGCTATGCTCCCCTTTCTGTTTTTGTTTCTCCTCCCAGCAACATGACTGCATTTTGGCCATGCCCTCGGTCTTCATCTTGCTGGACTTCCTGACCCTGATTTAGGACAGGGCATTTCTTGACCGCTTTCCTAGCATGTCTGAGCCCTTTCACTTCCCTCCACAAGGCAGAATTGGAGGGCTGGGGGGAGCTCTGTGTTCTACTTCCTGCAGCCTAAGTGTGCTGGCCAGGGGAGGGTGGAGCGGCCGAGCTGGTCTGGGGCCACGAGCTGTTTTTATGAGGACACCCCACCCCGCCTGTGCCAGATGCGAGAATCCACAGGGAAAACCCACGCTCCTACCTCTGAGGCACACACAGCTTCGGGCGGGAAGACCCGGTAAGCAGGTAATTTTAGTAAGTGCTGTGACACGAGGGGGACATTTTTAGATTGCTGGGGTCAGATCGTCTCAACTTTCTTTGAGCACAGGTGGTGGCAGTTTAAGATGAAAGATACCAGTAAGGATCCCCGTGTGTGGGGTCCAGAACCGAGCCAGATGAGGCCGGAAGTCGAGGGAAGGACTTACAGCCCATGCAAAGGGATGGGACCTGACTGTATTTCAGAAGAGTCACTCCAGCAGCACCGTGAAAAATTAAATGCAGGTCTAAAGACTTCAGTTCCCCAGAGAATATCTTTGGGGCACCTCTGCAAAGAGGCCAAGGAAATATATTTTGTGCTCGGAGCTGAGGCATCAAGGAGTCGAAAAGTTCCTAAAATGGGCTGACATCCCCACCCTTCTGGTCCTCACCCCATTTAGCACACCCTCGGCTTCTGGGCAGATGCTGAGACCCCCGACTTTCTCTCCCAGGGCTGTTCCTCATGGACCTCTGCAGACACTTTCCAGGTCTGCCCAGATGGCAGCTGGGGCGAGGGCTGTGCATCTGGACAGCGTGTCAAGACTGTTGTCTTGTTACAGCACAGCCCAGGCCAGGGACCAATTACAGGGTCCCTCTGCACAGCATCCTTATTACTGCGCTCAGCATGAAACAGGCAGAGGCTGGCAGAGCTGGGAACTGGCTTCCACCCCCTAAAGGCCAGCCGGGAAGGAGGAAGGAGGGCATCATCGATTTCTTCCCTTTCGGGCAGGTTTTCCCCTGTGAGCCTGTCTTTACAAGGAGGCACCCACTCCTCCACACTGGGCCTGACAGCCAGGGGCCTCCTGGAGCTCCAGGGTAGCACCGGATCTGGAATGCTCTGAGCAGAAATTTGCATCTGTGTATCCAAGGATGTCTCTCTGGGGAGAAGGCCCATGGCTCCCATCACTTTGCAAAGGGGGGGCCCTGTGTCGTCCGAGTAGTTAAGAAGACCTTCTCTCTCTCTCTCTCTCTCATCTTTACATCTGATGGCCGGGGGATCTCAGCAGAGACCCAGAGAGCAGACGTGATTTGCCCAAGGACATAAGGACATCCACTTCCGGGGTGGTGGCAGAGGCAGATCTCCAAGTCAGATCTCCTGGCTCCCCCCAGGACCCTCCTCACTGCCTCCTTGGTGAGACCCCTTCCCTCCTGCGCTGCGGACTCACGCGTTTCTGTGCTTTGCTAACAGAGGAACATGTAGCTGCTCTGTCTTGAGTGCTTGGTGTATGCACAGCACAGTGCTCTATATAGTTCACTTGTGGTAGTCCATTCGTTCATCAACCTGCATCATGGTTTCAGAGCGTAGGCTGGTGTGGTGCTCTCCATTGCCAGGGAGAGGTTAAACCACTTGCCTGAGGTCACAGAGGTAGAAACCAGAGGAGAGGGATGGCAAACCCAGCCCTAGGGCATCTACTCTTCCCAGGCCCCACTGGCCACGTCTGTGTTAAAATCCTGTCAGCCTGGCCCATCCCTGAAGGCCCCAGCCAGGACCTGTGTGCTTCCCAAAGGGTTCTGACAAGCCCAGCCCTTGCTGCCTTCCCTCCTCTGGGCAGACGGAGCCCTGACAAGTCCTCTGTAGGCAAATGGCCCTGATTCCCCAGCCAGGCCTGCTTCTTCCTTGCTGGCTGCCCTCGGGCGTGTCTCCTTCTCCTCCTCTAGCCTCTGCTTCTCTATGACACAGGAATTGTGGCATCCAAATCCTGGGGCTCTTAATGAGATAATTCATGTCCACAGAGTCATTTATTCAACAAATATTTGAGAATCTGCCATGTGCCAGGAACCGTGCAGGTGATACCCGTGGTGAGGGAGAAGACATAGTTCTGGCTCTCAGGACATCAGTGGCTGTTCAGAGAGGCAGACGGGAAAGAGATGCTTAGTCAGAGTGAGCTGGTGTAGGCCGGGGTGTCCAGATGCCTTCAAGGAGAGGTACAAGGGTCTAGGAGAGTGTAAGGAGAGACTGATTCAACCTGAGGTCCGGGGAAAGCCTCTTTAAAGAGGCGGCACTTCGTCTGAGCCGGATGGATGAGGAGGAGTGGGTCAGGTAAAGACTGTTCCAGGCAGAGAGCCCCACAGACATGGAGGCCGCTCAGTGGGGTTGCCGTAGCAAAATACCACCCACTGCGGGGCTTAAACAACAGAAATTCCTCCTCTTGAGGTTCTGGAGGCCTGGAGCCCGAGATCAAAGTGTTGGCAGTGACATTTTTCCTTGAGGCCTCTCTCCCTGGCTTGCCACCTTCCTGCTGTGTCCTCACATGGCCTCTTCTCTGTGTGAGGACACCCCTGGTGTCTCTGCCCCTTTTTATAAGGACACCAGTCATGGGGGATCAGGGCTCCACTCTGATAGCTATTTTAACATAATCCCCTCTTTGAAGGCCCTATCTCCAGCCAGTAGCACGAATTAGCCCCTCCCCAAATGACCTCATTTAACCTTCATTACTTCTTTAAAGGCGCTATCTCCAGATATGGTCATATTCTGAGGTCCCAGAGACCTCAACAGAGGAATCTTGGGAGGGGGAGAGACAACTCAGCCCAGAACAAGGGGGAAAGAGCCAGTCTTGTTTTAGAAGCTGAAGAGGCCAGGGAGCTGGAGGCGAATGACCAAAGGGGACAGTAGAGTGGGAGGGGGCTGGAGACTTAGCAGGGCTTGGGGTGGGCGGGTGAGGGCACAGCAGAGTGGGGACAATATTCCGAGTGCTGAGGGAGCCACTGGAGAGGTTTGGAGCTAGAATGGGAAACAGAGGATCAGGTGTGATTTAAAAAATGTGTCTCTGGAACATGGGTGCTTGGGGCCAAGAGTTGAAGTTCAGAGTTGGGTCTTCTTGACTCAAGAGGTGGTTGCTGTAGAGATAGCGGGGTGGACGGAGGATAGATGGACACCCGTGTTAGGATGTGGTGTTGGGTTAGGTATGGGGGAGGGGTGGCTCAGGTGATCAGGCTGAGAACAAAGGTGAGAGAGAAATAAGCGACAGAAAGAAAGATGGTCGGATTCCTCTCGGAGTCACTTCACAGATAATGGCGGCATTCCTTCTAATGGGAAGGACAAGGGGAGGTGCCAGTTGGGACCGGAAGATCGAGCCTACTTGGGGGGAGACACCCCCGTGAGCATGTCAGGCAGGCCTTTGTGTAGTGCAGAGGCAGAGCAAGGAGGTCCAGGCTGCGACGCTATATGGGGAGCTGGCCAACTATGGGAGGCGTTGGAGGCACAGGGGTAGAAGAAAGTCACCTATGGTGAGCAGGTGGGAAGCAGGATTTAATCCGTGAGGATTCCAACATTTCGAAGCCAGGGAGGGGAAGAAGCCAGCAAAGGAGATGGAGAAGAGACCAGAGCATGAGGAGGAGGACGAGGAAGCCAGGAGACCTTGGCTGGTAGGTCTGTGGACCGCTTTCCTTGCCATTCTCTGCTTCTTACTGGATTTTTTTCTTTTTTATTTTATTTTATTTTATTTTATTTTATTTTATTTATTTGACAGACCGAGGTTACAAGTAGGCAGAGAGGCAGGCAGAGAGAGGAGGAAGCAGGCTCCTCGCTGAGCAGAGAGCTCAATGCAGGGCTTGATCCCAGGACCTTGAGATCATGACCTGAGCCAAAGGCAGAGGCTTTAACCCACTGAGCCACCCAGGCGCCCCTGTCTTTTTTTTCTGAATAGCTGTTGGCAGTTTCCCTCAGGTGACAGAACTCAGGAAATAACGAGTAAATGAATGAACACACATGCTCAGAGCAGAGGAATAACTGCCAGTCTTATGAATGGGCCTTGGTGGTGTGGGTGGGGGCAGGGAGACAGGACTTGTAACTACCCTCACCTCCCTCCTGTAGCCCAGGTACATATTCTGTCCAAGTGGCTAGGCTGGGTGCGAGAATGCTGGAAACCCACAGCCCTATGGAGCAGAGGGCCCTCTGTGGAGCCACACCTCATGCCTGTCAGCGTCCTGTCCTGAGCAGGACTGAGCGAGTCGCCTTGGCTGCTTGTGCAGGGAGCCGCCTCCCCCAGCAGGTCGCCGGAGTCCCTGTCGCCTTTCCTCCCCGAGCAGTGTCGACTGCACTGTAATCACACAATTATGATGCCATTAAAATGTCACATTTGGAGAAATCCATATAAACAAAGCATTAACAACCCCTTGAAAATTGCAGTCTTTACCACTAATGACCTACTTTCTCTACACACCGCGCCCTCCTGCCACCCCCACTCGGCTGCTGCTTCCCCCAGCCCTGCGTTCGGAGGTGCTCCAGAGGGTACGGTCTGTCGTCTCTGCTGCTGGGAAACCCTTGATGTCTAATGTGCCGGCAGCGGCTCTGTGACGGGGCCAAAGGCAGCCAGGCCAGGGGAGCCCCGCGCGGAGCCACTTAGTGAAGGTGACCAGAGGAAGCCACACCCAGGCAGGGCCAGGGTCCTGCAGGAAGGGCCCTAAGAGAGAAGCCGGCCCTTGGGAAGTTGAAGGAGGAAGATGGTGTTGAAAAATCTGAAAGGTCACTTCATGCCTTAGCTTGGACCTCCCTTCCCCGCCCCGTCTTGGGGCACCAAGCTAGAACCAGACAGGTAGTTCTCAGATTCACAGCGTAACACAACACAGGAAGAAAGTGTCCTGCTCGGGACTGTGAGCGAGAGGGCTCTGGATCCCTGCTGCCTCGAGTCCAGGAGGAGACATAGGTGGGCTGGGCAGAGAGGCCCTGGCCAAGAGAGACTTGATGGTTTTAACTTCATTTCCCAGAAGAGTGCTCTGGGGAATTTCACATACTGAATTTTCTTTGTCACCAGAATCTAATTTTAATGCATGAAGAAAATGGATTACTTAGAGGAATGTTATATATGAGTACTCTTATAAAATAAAGTGAATGAGTGCTCTTATAAAGTAAAACATAAACCAAAACAGCTCTGGCAAGTAATTAATCTCTTCCAATGTATCTGAATTGCAAATCTGGATTCCCATAGAGTCCCGGATGTGATTAAAGGGAGAGGGTGCCTAATTCTGACAAAGCAAAGAGGAGGCCACCATGGATTAGAAGCAATTGGGTTAGCGTGTAGGTGTTTTAAATAACGCTCTGGCACTTTCCACCCCCTCTCAGTTCAGGGCTCACCTGCAGAAGGGATCAGGCCCCATACACCCTGATGAGTGGACAAGAATGGTTGGTGACCAGCATGTCATCTGGGGAAAGCAGTTATTGATGCTTCCTGAGTGAGGGAGATGGGGGGGTCTTGTTTACAAGCAAGTGCATCCTAAACTCCCTTTTTATAGTTGCTGTGACGGGCCATGGACCATGTTCCCACTGCATCCTGAAGATGGTCAGTATTTAGGACAGGCTCAGGAGGGTTTCTGTTTTTCAGCCCACTGCGATGATCACTGGCTGTGTCGCCTGTAGCACTCAGCTTGCCCTTGGCCAAGGCAGGACTCCCACCCTCACCCAGATTCAGCAGGCAAGCCGTCTGGGTACTCGGGTCTGTTTTTGACAAAAAGATCTCCTTTCATAAAAGCCGACCAGCGGTCCCCCATGGGGTGCTGTCAGATAAAGTCATTTCAAAGTCATGCACACCAACCCCACACCTACATATTCAGCAGCTGACCTAGTTTTGAAGAAGCTGGAGGGTATGTGGATGTCACCTTATTTACAGAGCAGCTAGAAAACGCGCTAAGCTCTGGGCCCCTGCTGCACGCGGTATCTGGGGAGATCTAGCCTGCGCGTTGGAGGTGTGGAAGAGAAGGGAACAAATTCTCCTCAGCCGAGAGCTCGGGGCTTCTTGCTAATGTCACCTTTGGGGAATGAATGACAGGGCTTAGGGGATACTGAAGCCTGAAACTCCTTTTCTAGCCAGAACTCAGTTTAGCGTGCAGATTAGGAAAGGTGTTTCCAGGCTAACCTGGCAGAGAGTATAGGACTGATCTGGTGGAATCCCTCCTCCCTTTTCCCTCCTCCTCTCTAGGCGGTACTGGGCAGTGGCCACTCCGCCAGTGACCCCCTGCCATCGCAGGTCCCTCTTGAGGACCCAACAGAGCCCCTATGTCTGGGCTTCATCCCAGCATCTCTACTTACTTGGCCAAGTCCCTTGAGACTCTCAAACCTCAGTTTCCCCTTCCGTAACATAGGATTCATAAAAGCACCTGCTTCAGGTTTTTCCTGAGTGTGCGATGAGTGACCTTTCAGGACAGAGCCTGGTGCACAGTAAATGTTACAGGTGTGAGAATTGATCACTTTTTCAAGTCAGCCCTTTCCCTGGCCTTCCATAGCCATCTCTATCTTGATTTCTCCAAGGTCGCCTTTGCCTGGGCAGAACATACAGGGAGATTTGGGGAAGCTGCAAACCTTGCCAGACACATTCCTTGTGAGTATAGCTGTAGGACTAGCCAGTCCAGCCCTCAGGAGCCAAGTCCCAGGAGGCCCGGAGAAGACATTCTGGGACTAATGTGTCCGGTGGAAGAGATAGGCCCGCAGTGGAGCAGAGAGCCCTGGCAACCAGGTTCCTTGGTTTGTTGGGAAACTTGGGGTGTTAAGCAGGCTCAAGTTTCTAACCTCACCCCCAAGATTCCTCAGTTCTCTCCTCAGAATCGCCCACATTGTTCTGTGCGGTCCCAGTTCCCACCTGCACACCTGTAAAATGAGGGTTAACTCAGAGGTCCTGCAAAGTTCCGTTTATGTCCTTCCAAAAGAAAGGGAACCCTTAGCTATTACATTTCTTAAAATACTTTTTTGTCTTATCATTTGCATAACCCTTGGGTAGACCCGCCCTGCCGGGTCCCAGGACATATGACGTTGGTAATGACCTAGGGCTTTCCTCCCAGTGGACAGCCCGGTGATGCCTATAGTCATTCACTTGTGGATGCTGTCAGAGACCCCATTTCTACCACAGGGAAGGAAGAAGCTAAACATAGATTGGCTGACTATAAATTGCTTTTTCTCTCCATTAGCATCCAGTACCCCCCAAAAATAATAGTAACTGTAGCAATGTTGACAATAATAATATGTTACATACGCATTATGTTTTGCCAAGCAATTTTTCAGGCCGTATCTCATTTCTGAGATCTAATTTGGGGCCTGTAAAATTGTGTGGGGTACCCTCAGGGTGGAGGGAAGGACTGACCACAAGCAGTTGAAAGGACGCGTAGAACACAGCCAGGCTCCGGACCCAGCTTTTCCTGACTTGCATTCTCTTCCTGACATCAGAGAAACGGTGGAGAAGGATTATAGGGTCATCCCTAGTGCGGCGCTCCCCCTTCTGTGCCCGCTCTGTTCTCCCACACACAAACCCTCTGGTGACTGCGATTCTGTCTGGTGAAATTGGGTTGAAATATACAAGGAGCCCCCTGAAGGAGAAAAGAAATCACGGAAGCGTCCTCTGTAGTAGGAGCACTGTTCCCTTCCTGTCATCCTTCCCTAACCTTTATCTTTCTTTACTTTTCTCCTTTTATTCCATGACTGCCCCCGGGGTCACAATTTGGTGGTCTTCAGGCCAAATGTAGCCTGTGGGCATATTTTGCCCAAAGAGGAAATTGAAAGAGCCTTAACTAGACAGGTTTTGTGTGGTATGTACAAGGTATTCATTTCTGTTCAAGGCATTTCTGTTCTCAGTGACCCCGAAGGCATGTTCTTTTGTGACCCCTGCTAGACCACCGTTGTTCAGTAGTGTCCCTTGACAATTGCCTGGGTCCACAGCTGTTCCTTGAGGCAAAAGAGCTTTCTAATGATGCCTGGTGATATTTCCTAGCCCTGCTGGCACAAGGGAGGGGAGAGGAGTCTGACTTTGGAGGAGAGATTTCTTCTGTCACTGAGAAATGCAAATCTTGTTTTTAGTGTTTTATTCTTTCTTTGGAGAACTTGCTTTCCTTGGGGGTAAAGCCCTGACCTTGAGGCCCCATCTCAATCCTGCAAGAGGCCACTGTGGCCACGTTGGAATATGGCTGCAGCATCCCCTTGCAGGCCCTCCCTCAGTCTGATGCGGTGACCGTGCACCTAAGATGACTCACTGTCCATGCCAGAGACCGTGTTGCATGTCCTGTCTTGTCTGGCTGGAGGCTTCCCCTCCCGAGCCCACTTCCGGTTCTGCTCTTCCCAAGTGCAGCTTCTCTGCTCCGTCTCTCCAGGGCACAATTCCATCTCTTGGTGCATTTTCTCCTCCAGCATCAGCCTCCTGGTTGGGGGCAAATCCAACTGCCTGTGTCACTGACAAATCCTCTTTCTCCTGAGCCCCATGGGGGTACCTGGCTCCCTCCCCTTCTGATCTCTTGCTTTCTAGGTTCCAGACCTGGAAGGGATGAGGCTTCTGCCGTTCCGGGGGTTGGCTTACTGCTCTAGTCTTTGAACACAAAGAAGAGGATAAGGAGCTCTGGGTTGAGTCTTTCTTTGGTGGTGGAATTTATAGGACGTTGGGTGGGAAGGGTGCAGACACGTCGGCATTGCTCACGCTCCCTGACACCTGCGGGGTGGAGGGGGGACAGGCCCTCTTCCCCAGTCACGCAGACTTAAATCTCCCTGGTACCTCCCTCTCATGCTAATTAGTAAGCAAATTAATCTCCATATAAGGTCCAAATTGTGTGAGTTTGGTTTTTTTCTATTCCAGAAACAAAAGCTGGGCTGCTGTCCATTCCATTAATCATATTATATTTCACAGTTGGAGTTTTTAGGCAATTATAATAATTATCAGAACTTCTCCTCTTCCAGAAAGCTCGAAGCCTCCCCCCAAAGCCGTATTTGCGCGTGGTGTGCAGTTGGGATACAGGTGGTGTGTGTATGTTGGGGCAGTGGCAGGCAGGAGAGAGCTGGGCAGTAGTGGCTCTTGCTGGCAGAGCCTCAGTGACACTGACTGGAGGCAGACGGAGAAAGAGACCAGTGTTCCAGAGGGTTCTAGGCATGGCGTCCAGGCTGGCAGACCGTCCAGGGGTGCAGAGAAGCCATAACAAGCAGCTCCCAGCAGACCCATTTTGTAGGCACCTAGCTCTAGGGCGGGGAAGAGGAGGATGAAAGCAAAGTAGGGGAAGAAATGGACGGAGCAGGACTAGAAGAGTAAACTCATCCCTGCTGATTACACGCTACCTCATTTGGTCCAAGAAATAGCCTTTTCCCCTCCATTATATGTCCATTCCATCCTCCACATTCTTTAAGGAGTGTCTTTCATATAATTAATACTAACCATTAAACTACAGCATTAAAGGAGCAATTGCCTAATTCTGAGGAAAATTTAAATTTATTACCAGCACCCGAGATAAAATGAATACTGAAGAGAAGGAGAGAAAACCCTGCAGAAGATAAATAGAAAGCCAAGTGGGATATTGACTTGATCCTTCTCCAGTGCAGGGTAATTTGGCTTCTAAAGTGAGTTAGATCATAATAAATTAAATTTAGATTTCTGCACATCAGTTAAATAACTCCCAAGACAGAATTCCAGCCAGAGGAAGAGGTGATAATACATGGTGGAAATATTAAAATGAAGATCTTATCTAATAATCCATAATTGATGTGCTGTCCCTAGATGAGGGAAAAGGATTTTCCAGCTCCTTCCTTTGCCGTGAGCCCAGGTGAGCAAAGGAGGGGCTGGCCGGCCCTTCCTTCTTTGCTGGAATTCGTCTTACATGCTGTGGCGGGAGGGAGTCCATTCCCAGGGCTGTTCCTTTCCCAGCCCATTCACTCTGGACAAGATTTGCATAGAGATGTGCTGTCCTCTTCACTCTGTGGACTGGCCCTTGGAAAAATAAGGCCCATCCCCAGCTGGGTGGGTATTAGAATAACACTGGTGTGAGCAGATAACTTCTACATGTTTGGTTATCACCATCCAGCAAGGGAGTAAAACGTGGCTGTGGATGAAACTCCTTGATGATGTCGAAGGAACGTGAGCTTTGAAGCCAGAAGTCCTGGGTCAGAGTCTCAGTAGCAGACTCACTATGTCCGTGGTCTTAAGCAGGCTCCTTTGTTTCAGTTTTCTCGCCTGTGAAATGGGAACAACACAACCGGCTTGCCTGCCTCACAGAGATAATACAGATGCAGCATTCCCGTGAGAAAGCTTTGCAGATAAGAGTAAACTTTTCTGTTTGGCCTGTTTGATATTGACCATCGATTGTTACTATATTTTCTCATTTCTAAAAGTGATGCTCAGTTCCTTTTCAGTGAACTTTGGTTCTTTGCTGATTCTTTATTCCGTATTTTAACCATTTTATCCACAGTTATGCTTTCTTTTGTATCTGTGATTCTTGCATCTGAAGTCTTTGGAAGATCTAATCTGTTGTTTATAGTTTCCACTTAAAAAAAGGACTTATTTCACTTATTTTTGGAAAGCAAGAGAGAGAGTGCAGTGGGGAGGGGCAGAGGAGGGAGCGGGAGAGAGAAACACAAGTAGACCAGTGCTGGGTACAGAGCCCAACACAGGTTCATTCTCGCAACCCTGAATTCAGGACCCTGAGATCAGATCTGAGCCAAAACCAAGAGTCAGACGCTCAACTGACTGAGCCAGCCAGATGCCTTTGATCTTTTTTATTGTGATTTTGTCTTTCAGTGAGCTTTGTGGAACTCCTGAGGATGTAAATTGGAGATAGTTTTCTCCAGGTAGGATTTACGTTTGCTTCTGGCAGGAGACAGATTCTGGTTTAATATTAGAAGGAAACTTCTAGAAGTCGCAGGCCTTCAAAGTTTGGAGTGGGTTCCTTGGGACCTCTGTGTCCCTGGCTGGACCCAGGAGGGATGTCCACTGGACAGTGGAATGTTATGCTGGAGTGTCAAATATTGAATGGATAGATGAATTCTGTCATCTTTAAATAAGCCCTGTCATTGTTTTAAGTTCTTACCTACTGTGTGTTAGCCTGGCATCTTCCAACCTTCTTGCAGGAATCTTCCTGTGGAGTTGCATCCTTTCTGCCCTGGCTTGGGGGGAGACCAGTCTTGCACTCAGGAAGAAGAGTGGTGAACCAGTGCGGGGATGGTAAAGGAGACACAGAGATCCTCTGAAGGGGGAGATCCCAATCAGAGGAAGAAGTTAGCAGAGAAAAATAATGGGAAACACATAGTCTTTGAAGATGGCCAAAGGAAATGGCAGGAAGGCTCTGGGAAGGCAGTGTCACCTCGTGGTCGGGAGCACAGCAGTGGAGCCAGGCTCCATGGGTTCAAACCCTGGCTCAAGCGTGTACTACCTGTGTGACATTGGCCAAGTCACCTGATCACTCTCTGCCTTGGTTTCCCCAGTTGTAAAATGGGAATGGTAAAATCGGCATCTTTGATTGTGAGGATTAGATGTGAATGTTTATGACATGTGATAGGTACCCCTAGAGTGTTAGTTGTTTTATCGTAGGGTAAGTTTGAGAAGTTTTATTAAGGATCAGCACTGTTCAGAGAAGGATAGAAGTTTCAAGTGATAGAGACATTCTCATTCTAATGGTAGGGGGAAGAAAAGACGTAAGGCAATGAGAGAACTAGTAGCTGGGGGAAAGAAGAGAGGGAGACAAACACATTAAAATCATAGAGAGCCCCACAATCAGTTCTAATAGCGCTGGAGCCAAATAATCAGCCTGCACGAGAAATGAGAGCAACAGGCCAGGGAAGGTCAGAGGAAAGGGGACTCGGGGCGGGGCGTCTCCTGTAAGGACAGTGGGAGGAAAGAAACAAATGTGCTTCTGCATGTTCATTTTTGGTGCCCAGTTATTTAAGCAGCCTTTGGGTGATGTAATCAGATCCATTCTGTTGAAAAGATCATCTTGGTTTTCTGTACATGACATCATACTTACAGTTGAAACGCATACACTCTAGGTTGAGTAAATTCTGGTCAGAGATGCAAGGAAGATTTTGCCTGTGGGTCGTGGATGGTGGTGGGGGCCCTACAGGAGGGGTCAGATCCCTGGGGCGGGAGCTTGCGGGGGTTCCTGGTGGGAGAGAACCGTATTATCACTTCCTGTAACAGCAAAGTTTGCGAAGGTGCACGTGCGGGTCTAAGCAGTGCCTCGGGTGATCACAGGAGCCAGGAAGCAAGGAATCCAAAGTGTGGGTACCATGTGCTGCCCTCTGGGTCCTCAGAGCCTGAATATGGGGCCTCGTGAATTGAAGAGCTTGGAAACCAACTCCAAATTAGTACTAGAAGTATCTGGGGGAGTCTGGGGCCCTTTAGAAATCCTGGGAGGGCCATAGCCACTTCCCTCTGTGGACCAGCAGGGAAAGAGGGGCTGGTCCTTCCCATGGGCTTGGCCCCCACCTCACTCCTCTCCATTCGCTCTCGGGAGAGGACATGCCCCAGATTGATTTCTGTGATAGAGCAAACTGAGGCGTTGGGAGGTTCAAGAAGGATTCAATCAGCAGTCCCTTCACTTTCTAGCCATGAAGCTTGGGCAAGCCAGCCAGCTAGCTAGCCTCTCTCCCTGCTGATCCTTCTCTGTACAGATGGGGTTGTGTGTGCATTCTGAGGCAATATGTGTGGGATGCCTTGTAAAACAGAAATTATTATTCAGATGGTAATGTTAGTATTTTAAACACAGTGTCACTATTATTTAATACATCCAGATATTGTTGTAGGAAAACCAAGCTCCCAGGCCAGGGAGTTCCCCCCCAGTGGATCTCAGTGCAACGAAGTGTGAACCCGCTCTGTGCACGTGACCATCGGAGGAAGCGGTCCCCTCCGGGGAAGTTTTGAGTGATTGTTCAGTTTTTCTCACCAGCCAGGCTGTTACTCTGGCTCTGGGCTTTCTAGGGTCCAGAATCACAGCTGAGTTCCCATGGTCCCCTCACCAAGGAGGCAGAATCTGCCAGGAATGGTTTGCTGCCTGTAGGGTGGTGATTGCTGGCCTTGAGCCTGGTCTGGTGTGAACAGAGAGTAGGGGACGAGGCCAAGAGGTCTCTACCTGCCTTTTCTCCAGCCCGTCCCTGGGGCCTGCTCCTCCATCTGCTTCTCCAGCTGATGCGTGGAACCTTCTTCCATCAGTGCCCCAGCACCGCCCCTGTTCAGCCCTCCCTTTCCACCAGCCTCAATTCCTGAGCTCCCCTCCCAGCTGGGCTCCTTGTGGCAATCTCTTCCCTCCACTTCGTCCAGCACCTGTGGCCAGAGGCCCTTCCCCCTGACCTGCTTCATACAGACCCAGCTGTGTTGCAGAATTTGCTTTCACTCATGCGTTCTTTGCGGTCCACATTCTGGCTGCCCCATTCCTGAGCTAGCCCTGTCCTCAGCAGATTCTCCCTTCCCCAGGTCTTCCCGCCCTTTATCTGGGTTTTCACTACACACGTATTTCCTCTCCCACTTCCTCCTAAGCAAAGCAAACTGCCTGCTCATCCTTCAAGCACAAACTGATTTGACGCTTCTTCCAGGCAGCCCTCCCCATTTCCCTCACTCCTCTGGTAGAAGCGGTAAAGGAGTCTTCATGCATGTCTCTCTGCAACCTTGCAACCTACTCGAGTTCTGGGACCTTCCATCTCTGCATCTCCCCTCCGTAGCACAGAGTGTTGGAGGAGCTCACCCCTGACTGAGAGACTTGCAGTGAATCTAACTGGGAATGAGCCAGTGGGGGATGTTACCGGGTCCCATGATTTCAGGGGTGACAGCTGTCAGTCTGTGACATTGCACAGCTCAGGCTGGGTAGGGCGTGGAGGGGGAGGGTCTCACACTCCACCCCCTGTGTAGCAGCAGTATCCAAGCACATTCATAAAATCAATTACTGGCTAAAACTCGCTGGTTTTCAAAGCTTCATTTTGTGCTATTAGCAAGAGAATGCTGTTTCAAAAGGAGATAACAGAGAGAGAGAGGCAGATCAATTACCAGATAAGATCGAGTGGTGCGTGAGATAAATGTGCACATCATGAACCACCCCACAGAGCCACCTTCTGGGGTTGGGGGGCACCTGGCCAGACATCTGCGGGGCCTGCCCTGAACCTTTCCTTCAGGTTCCGCATGTCCAGAAAGGCTTCCTGGTCAGCGATGAGGGAGGGGGTCCAGGCAGCTTTTCACATTTGCACCGCAACCAGGGGTCAGTAACACACGAGTGAGCATCCCATCCTTGGGGACATTGTTAGCCCCAGGGCCCCAGCCCTCACGGTCTAGGGCAGAACCTGGTCAGTGGGTTCTCCCCAGAGATAGAGTGCCAGCCTCCCCTGGCAGGGACCATTATGGGAAGCAGCCAGCGTGCAGAGGCTCCGAAGCCGAGAGCTGGCGTGGTCCGGGCAGCCAAGGCAGCCCGGCTCTGGGCTCGAGCCACCCCCTCGCTGTGTGCCTTGCCTTCTCTGCTGTGCAAATGCACTGGCGGGCCCAGGAGGCTGAGCTCTGCTTTCGGCTCGACCCCTGTCCCACCTGTGCAGACAAACCTGGAACTTTGGTGAGAACTTGTCTTCCCAGCTCAGCACAGAGCGTCTGGGGAGGACGGAACAAGATCGTGAGTACACAAGCTACCTCATACCTATTTCTAAAGCACTGTTCCTGCACTGATGCTTAAATATAATCCCAGCATTAGGGGCACTTGCGTGGCTCGGTCAGTTCAGGGTCCGACTCTTGATTTTGGCTCAGAACCTGATCTCAGGGATGGAGCCCCCTATGGGACCCCGCACTCAGCACAGAGTCTACTTGGGGTTCTCACTCTCCCTCTGCCCTTTCCTCTGCATGCTCTTTCTCTCTCAAATAAATAAATAATCTAAAAAAAAGTAATCACAGATTTCTGGGTCGGGTCAGAGGAAGAGGGGAACACGCAGGCCTCCATCCGGTGGGGAGCATGTTCTTACAGATGGATCGCCTGCGTCCTGTGGCAGAGGGGGGATGGCGGTCCTAGTCCTTCTGTACCTACTCCCAAGCCAGCGCTTTTCAGCCAGGTGTTCTCAGATTACCCTGGTGAGGCGGCCTGCGGGCTCAGGGTGCTAGAACCCAAGTCCTAGCCCAGCCAACTTCCTGAGGGTGGGATCCTGAGCAAGGAGGTACTTAGCCCATGGAGGCTGTTTTCTTGTGTTGGTCCTGGGACCACATCCTGGGACGGCCAGTGGGAATGAGTAACGGTTCTAGCACAGCGCCTCGTGCACAGGGCTCAGCAAACAGCAGCTGCCCTCACCGCGTCGCCCTGTGTGTTATCATCGTTGCTGAGGTTTCATTAACCTCTGGCCCCATCCTTGGGCTAAACTGTGCCGGGGAAAACCTATTCTCTGCAGCTGGGCAGCAACAGACGGAGAGGGCTGGGGGAGGGCTGGGAGCTCTTCTCACTGACTTCGCATTTGTGCTCCGCAGACTTTGGACTCTGACTGGGAAGACCCATGGGACCAGTTTGATGAGCGGCAGTATCTGAATGCCAAAAAGTGGCGCGTGGGTGACGATCCCTATAAGCTGTATGCTTTCAACCAGCGGGAGAGCGAGCGGATCTCCAGCAGCCGGGCCGTACCCGACACCCGCCATCTGAGGTACCTCCCCCTGCTCTCACTTGCTACTCTCTCTCCTACCCGGTGGTGATGACAGAGCAAGGGCAGGCTGGATTCGGGGGCTGTACCAAGAATCGGGGCAGGCACACGCAATCTGCAGGCTGGACTCGGGGGTGGGGGACCCGGGCCAAGGATCGGGGCAGGTACATACCATCTGCAGGCTGGACTGGGGATGCCCAGGCCAAGGATCGAGGCAGGCATGTGCCGTCTGTTGCTGGCCGGTCAGTAGTTAAGGCTCTCTGCACTCCTCACTGCTGTGAGCCACCCCCAGGCGCCTCCAGGGGGAATAGGGGAGACCCCTTCGCCTGCACTTTGCCCCCCTCACCCGGTGTCCACCCCGAAATCATGGAGCACTAGAGACCTTATAGCCTGGGCCTGGTTTCCCTGCCAGATTCCCATGGCCTGGCCTGGCACGGCTTTCAAAGGGAGGGAGGGCAAGACCCGCAGACCCCTGGGAAGTCAGGTCGGTGGCTTCGTCTGTCGCTGGGATGGGTCATTTCCTCGGACAGCCCAGTTTCGTCATGCGAGATGCGGGGCTTCTTCACATGCCCCTGCTGTCTGCTGTGGGGCGCCCTGTTCCCCAGCCTCTGTTCTGCTGTCTCCTCCTCCTTTCTGAGTCAGGCCTGCCGAAAGCTTCTTTTCTCGGGGGAAGGAGCCTTTGTGAAGGTCGGTTGCCTCATTACCAGTCCCTCCTAGAATCAATACAGTCCTTTGCTTCCTCATGAGGCCCGAGTAAGCTGGTCCATCTCTACCCCAGCCCCTCCGAGCTGGCCTCCCTGCCTACAACGGGGAGGCCCAGCTGTGCCGAAGGCCCCCAGGGCCGTGTTTCTATCTCCCATGGGAAATGCACTTGGCACCAGCTCCAAAGAGCAGACAGGCGTGTTCGGGGTGGAGGGGCTTGGAGGTGTGGTTAAACCGAGAGGCTGGCCGACTGGGGGCAGCTTCTCAGCTTTCTGTCTTTGTTTGGGTCTGGGGAGACCTGCTTGTGGATACTGGGGTGTCACTGGGAGCAGGTCAGTAAGAGTTCTCATGACTTAGGATGCCGGTCAATCTGGTGATGCTTAAGTTGTCAGTCTGTGAAGGGGGGTGGACTCAGTTTCCCCAGCTAGGCTGTACAACCCAGAGACCTTGACTTACATAACATGCATCTCATGGAGGGGCTCATGTCAGTCACCATCATTCATAAAAGGAGCCAGAGCCCCGATCCCCCCATAGGGCCCTGAGCCATAAGGCATCTGTGGCTTTAGAAGTCTTCAGAAGACTCCAAGAGTCTGCAAACTGAACACCCCCCGACCCCAGCCTCGAGGTACCCACGAGAGTCTCCTTAGCAGCAGGAAATGCCCTACAGCCAGAGATCTGGGGCACTGGCTCTACCTCGAACATTCTTGGCTGCTGGCCTGAAAGCTTCTTCAAGTCAGAGTCTTGTAATATTGCTGTCAGAATTCCACAGCCCTTATCATGGCCCTTGGCATCTGATAGAATTTTCTTTAAAACTTAGGTAACCTGGGGGCAGCTGGGTGGCTCAGTTGGTTAAGTGTCTGCCTTCGGCTCAGGTCATGATCTTGGGGTCCTGGGATCGAGCCCCGTGTCAGGATCCCTGCTCAGCAGAGAGCCTGCTTCTCCCTCTCCCTCTGCCCCTCCCCTCCTGCTTGTGCTCTTTCTCTCAAATAAATAAATAAAATCTTTTAAAAAGGATTAAGTAATTTTATTTCCCTGAGCGGAGACTACAGGTAGAATGGAGAAGAAGGCTGAAAAGTCCCCCATCTTAGGCACCTGGTCCCTCCCTTGTCCTGAGTCCTGATGGTGAGAACCTCTAGAAGGACGAAGGGCTACCTCCCAGCCAGGAAAGGAGCCGGTACATTGGGACACGAGCTCTGTAGAAGGGAGGCATGGAGTGGGGGGTTCACTGAGCAGGCAGGTTCCAGGGGATACCCTGAGCAGGACGAATTTCTGTGTTCACCCTCATCTGTGATCCGAGAGGCAGAAATGAAAGTGGTTTAAGAGGACTGGACGTAGGTGCGGGATGTAGGGGAGGAACTGAGACCGTCCGCCAGGATTCTGGTTTACCGGGTCCTGTTCGGGGTTCTCTCCCAGTGCGTTGTATCTGTCAGGGAAGTTTGATCTGCTGGCAGGGTGGCAAGAGGGACGGACAGGATTTAGATGGAATCTAAGGCCCCTTTGGGGAAGACAAAGAGGAAAAGTCTGTCAGCCATATGTGTGCCTCTGGGCGCTCACCTTGCCCTGTGGGAGTGGGAATTGTGTGACTCGGAGAATTTCAGATCTGGGGATCCTGATCCAAAAAAGCAGAGAGAGGAGAGGACAGGGGAATAGGAATGAGGGCAGGCACATGGGACCAGGCAGCCATGGCAGGGCTATTGAGCACCGACTGTGTACAAAGCCCCAGGCTAGTGCAATGGCGTCAGCCATGTCTAGGCTGAGGGTGGTAGGGGGCTGAGTCTGTGCCCAGACCACTCTTGTGCTAAAGAGAGTTCCAGAGACTGCCAGCGAAGCCCAGGATGCTTCCCTCAGATGGGCCCCCCCACCCCCGGGGATGGACTTTCTGTCTACAGGATCTCATTCTTCCAGCCCTCGATTCCCAGGGAATTGTGTCCGTGAAGTTAAAACCACCAACTAAATCCCTTAATCCTGTGATGCCAGCTTTCCTGTATCCTGATTTCATCCTGAGGTAATGCCCGGGGCCGGCCTGCCTGGGCTGCCAGCACACTAGGACCCGTCTTGGGGCCTGCTCGTCCCTGCTCTAACCAGCTGTGGCTGCTGGTGACCTGTCTCCCGTCGCCCAGGGATTCAGTCAGGGGCTGGCATTTACTGCGAGGGCTGTGCTGTGCATTGTAGGATGCTGGGCAGCCTCTCTGGGCTCCACCCACCAGATGCCAGGAGCACCCCCCACCATGTGACGTGGCCAGCTGTCACCGGAGGGGCAGAGGGGCAGCAAGACCGAACCCCTGCTGCAGAGCCAGCCCCACTTCTTACCTCAAGACTGAAACATCAACAACCCCGGCAACAGAACGAGGTCTTCCACTTTTTGCGGAGACAGCTTTGCTGGCTTCCAGTACAGTGCCTGGCAGGTGATAGAATTCCGAGAAACACTTGTTGAACAAAGGAGAGGGAGAGGAAATCTGCAAAGACACTTGACTACTTTGCCCCATCTGTCTTCTGTGCAAAGAGGGAAAGAGGACAGAGAAGCAGCCCCCCAGCCTCCTCTCCTTCCATCCTCGGGGGCTTCAGATGAGGAGGCAGGAGAACGGAGTCCGTGAAAGGAGTTCTCATTAGTGGGAAGAGAAGAGCAAAGAAACAGCATGGGGGAGTGGCCTGAGCTTATTAAATTTGCTTCCAATTTTCTTACCACCATAATTGGATTCTGATTTATAGGACGCGTGTGGACGAGCGCCTGAGATGGAGCTATTAGCTGAGCATTAGAGCACACGCTGCGGGGAGGCCGGCGTTGGGGGGCATCGCCCAGGAATTCAGAAATGCCGCGAGGCCAGAGGAGGCAGCAGGTGGGGGGAGGGGACAGGGCCACAGAATTTTTTGCCCGATAGGCAGCTGGGCCGATGGAAAAGCCAAGCACACTGGCAGTTATGGAAGCCCTCCCAAGCACATCGTGGCCTGGCCCCGAGTAAAAGAAGCCTCATAGAGGCCGGGGCTTCATCTCCCCATGAGGAATAGAACCATCACCTTGTCCTCTTGGTCCTCCATGTCAGGGAACCCTGGGTATTTTTGTGGGGATGGCTGGAGTCACCTGGAGAGCAGAGTGACCGAGGCAAGGAGGTGGGCTTGGAACTCCCCATTCCCAGGCTTTATGGGGTGGTGGGCAGTGAGGGATGTCCACATCCAGGCTAGTTTAGTAAGTGAGGTTCCTCTGGTTTCCAAAGGATCCGCTTCATATTCACCCTTGGGGGTTGACAACCAGAACTTCCCTTGCTCACCCACCCCTGACTCAACAGGCGACATTTTCACAGTCTCGAGATGGACGGCTGCTGTCATCGGCCTTTCAGTACATCTTGGCTGTGGCTCAGTTTCCTCATCCCTGATCCAGGGCCCGTGGGAGGCATGGGAACCAGGCCCAGCAGTGGCCTTCCCTCTGCACATTCTCTCCCAGCTTTGCTCTCTCTTTACATTGGACTAGAAGGCCTTGAAGCTTTATGGGCACAGTCACTGCACCTTGCAAGTCCATGTATCCTGCTGCAGCCGGTCTTCTCGTTCTGGAAGTATCCACGTCCATGTGCTCGGCTCTCTCACCTGCCTCCGTGGGAATCTCTTGGTTGTGCTGGTGTTGGAACAACCTCTTGCCATCTTGTTCCCCTGAGACCCTCAATCCCGTTAACATGGATGAGAGCCCTAACTCCTGGGGTCCCGCCAAGGTCCACTGGGGTTGCAAGGATGACGATGAGATGGCAATGGTGTCACTGTGTCAGTGTTACAAAGGGACAGCATCTAGCCAGGGTGATTCTGAGATGATTTCCCAGCAGAGTTCTCCTGTTTATCGAGCACGGATGGTCCAACAAACAGTCCTTGTTTTCCAGTTGTCCCGCCCTCACCACTGTCCCCACATTTGGGTGACAGCAGCTGGCCCTGCCTTCATCCAAGCAGCACAGAAAACATCTAGCAGACAAGAAGCCACTCGATAGAGGCACCCCCCCCGGGGGAGGGGAGGGCAGTATTTTTGATAAAGCAAATGTATATTTTTTGCTGTTGCCTAGCAATACTTATTATGGGGTTGTTTTGACTGTGGGGGCGCAGGTGGCAGGGTGGACTGCGCCCAGGAACCACGAGCTAGAAGACCTTGCTGCTGGGAAGCCTCATTAGGTCATGTCGGGCTGGCCGGCTGGCCCTGATTTTTCCCCTCAGCCTACTCTCCCAGCCTCTGTCCAGGGCACGGTGCTAAATGGTTCAAACAGTGGGATACCCATCGCTTGCCTAGAGGGAAAATTCCACACTTCGATAGGTCTCACCAGGAAGACATTTTTCCTTTGCTCCTTTTCATCCTGGGAAATGAAGGGGCAGCGGCCCAGTCTGGGATCGCCAGTCTCCCTCCTCGTATTTACTCCGTTGGAATGGCTGCCAAAGATCATCATCATTTCTCTCCTTGTACTCGTCACTTAGCAGTAATAGGATAAAAATCTTTATGGCTGGGAATGGCTAAGCATAAAAAATGTTCATATTCCCTCCGAGTCAAGGCTATTCCACTAGCTTAGCACAGAGTTGGTGATTCCGCATCGAGGCGGAGGGGACGAGAGAGGAAACCCATCACAGACACTTAGCTTTTGCAAACATGCTCTCCCCATCTGCTCTGTTCTGGTCCCTCCTGTGCACCATTTTTCAATACAGGAGTTTGTGAGCCTGTTGATAGTAGCTGTGAGTGCGCTTCCCTCTAGAGCATCCCGGAGTCCCAGGGAGCCTTGGATGGGGGCAGCAGAATGAGTTTCTGCACATCCTAGAAGTGGCTTTCCGGAAGAATGGCATCCGCTGCCCTGGGGGCTGTCTGAGTCCCTGGGGCAAGGTGTAGGAGCGGGTTCTCACCAGGGGGGAGGGGAAGAGAAACCACAGAAGCTGAGCTGGGAGGTGCCTCTGGGCCAGGATTCCTTCCACTCCTGGGCCTCTAGGTCCTTGTTTGCTAGCCCTGCCCCTCCACCTCTGCCTCTTCTGTGAGTTTCAGGAAGATTTCCCAAAGAGGCAGCATCTCAGCCTTTGAAAGGGGACTGGTCAAGAAAATTGTGAATGAGAATTCATCTGAACGAGCTTCCTTCACTAATGTCTTCTCACCCCTTGTTTGAGCTCATTCCCACCAGCGTTGACATTGTGTGTTGTGTGCATTCATTCATTTTCCTGTTCTTCCACTCATTCATCCACTGGACAGGTTTATTGAGCAATAACCACATGCCAAGCTCAATGCTAGGAATTGGTCCCCCTCCCAGGGAGCTCATGGTCTATGGAGAAAATGCACATGGTACTGATTCCTGGTGCTCAACTGTGAATTGCTCTGAGGCCTGTCGTTGAATCTGGAACTAATGCATGGACTTCCTGTCCTCAATTCCCAAGTGCCCATCTCCTGCCCTGTCCTGGTTTTGGTGTCACTATTTCTGTCTTGGACATGGAGCAAACCATATGAGTTGGGAACTTTCCTGTAAAAAAAAAAAAAAAAAAAGTTGAAACAGCATTAAGCTGGTTTACCCAGGAGAAGGGAGAAGGCATTTGCACTTGGACGGGAGGCAGAGGCTTTTGGAAGGAAATGGCATTGGAGCTGGAATTGGGGGCGACAGGTAGGATTTTAACTGGTGGCAGGCATCCCAGATTGAGGGAACAAACAGCATACGCAAAGACAAGGAGGTGGAGGAGCCACACTGTTTTGCAGGAGTCAGTCCAGTTTCCTTGGAGTGTGGGTGATGGAGGGGAGAGTAATTCTGGATGGGAAACTTGGGGTTGGGTTGTAGCCAAGTCTTGAATTCAAGGTAAGGAATTTAGAGTCAGTTCAGTCAACACTGGAATGTTTAGACTTTCATCCTGTCATAGCCTCATCATCTCAGTAACCCCAGGAGATCTCCTAAACAACGCATCCCTGGCCGGTCCTGGGTCAGTGGAGCTCCTGCCGAGATGGACGGGAGGCCGTGGGGAATACTACGGTAGGTCCGAACAGAACAGTGATGCCCTCCGCACCCCCAAAACCATCCCAATGGGGTAGAGTGTGACGTAGGATCTTGGCTCTAAGGCATTGACATCCTCAGGTTGGGGGTGCTGGGTGCTACAGTGGGGAATTTGTTCCCCATTGTAGGTGGGAGAGAAGTGAGAACTGGTCTGGAGGGAATAGAAGATGGTGAGGTCCGGGAAAAGGAGTCTGTCCAGTCTGACTGTTGGGTTTGGGGCTGAGTACCAGTACTGGCTACGAAGACTTGGGCAGAAAAGCAAGACTAGCAGATGGAGCACATACCTAGGTAAAGAGATCTAGGCTCAGGGGGGTTACGGGACATGTCCAGGATCACACAGCTAGTCAGTGTTTGGCTGAAACTCAAAACTCAAGTTTTCTGGTTCTAGGTCTGTATGTAGATAAATATATATATGTATATATTCTGTCCCGATTAAAAAGCCTGGATTATGTCCAAGTTCACTGAGCACGCACATGTTTTACTGGTGCTTGTAGGGCAAGGAGAAAAGATGATGTGTGAAGGTTCTGTTTCCCAGTTGAGATAGTATGATACTTCGATTTGAGCTTTGCTTGGGGCATGGATATAACATATTTCAGGCAGCTGACGGAGTCAGTAGTTTCTTGTGTTCTGTCGCCAAGACCAAGAAGAACCTGTGTGCCTTGAAAGGCACTAAATGGTTTTAACTGTGGAGGCACATTTCCCTCTCTCCCCCCTGGGTTTGCCTCCTTTATTACATGTTGCCTGAGGAAGGAGATGATGGAAAGGAATGTGGAAAGATACAGAGAAGTGTGTCAGTGCCCAGAATTGGGAAACTGGTTTGGAATTAAATATTTCCCTTGTAGAATTTATCCTGCCAATTATTGAGTCTTAGGTTAGTAGGTGTTAACCTTAAAAATTGAACAACAAAGGTGTCAAGCAGCAAATGAGTTTGCTCAGGAAGAGCAGAGATATCACAGTTTGGGGTCTATAATCTATAGACAGGCAAGTCTGGAGAACGAAGGGGAGAGCGTCCTCCAGTGGGAGAAAGAAGGAAGTCGGAGGGGTCGTTCGGAACAAACGTTCATTGGAGGAAAGAGTTTGAAGTGGTGGCAGCTTCTCATTGGCTGCAGGCAAAGACAGCCTGAGGTTTCCTTTACTCATTTTCACACCGGGACATATCCGTCAATAAGCAGTCCAAACACTTGCTCTCATGGGGCTTCCTCAAGGAGGCAAATCTGCCAGCTGGGTGACTGGGAGCTCCTCACTGCCCTCCGCAGGCCACCCATCCCTTCTCACCAGAGGGCCACTCCCCTGGGAAGAATGTTCCCTTTACTAGCCTTGAAAACAAGCCCTGGCCCGTGGACTTGGGGGCCAGTAACACCAAGGAGAAGGTGCCATCATGGCTGTCTCCTCTAAGTTATCCTTTTTTCCCCCATTGCCTTTGGAATATACATTTTTAAGAAAGCAGAAGGCTGAAGAGGAGACCCTGGACTTCCACTGTGCATCCTGGAATGTTCTCTTTAGTGCTAGACAGCTGGAGTGCTCGGGGGAAGAGAAAGCAATACAGAGTTTGGCTGTGGCTCTTGCCTCTGATCGTGGGCTATATTGAATCCTTTCACTTCCGTGACTTTTGAAATATGTCTGCAAGACCAAAATATTCCTCAAGATCCAGAACCTCTCTTCGTCTTACTTAGAATCAGAGTCCCACATACGTACAGAAAGGTTGACACTTCATACATATGCCGCTTGAAGAAATTTCCAGAGAGAACACTCCCGCATTCCTACATCAAGCACCTCCATCAAGGGAAGGGTGACTGTTAGTTTGCCAGAAGCACCCTGTTGTAGCACTCCCCACTGTAGGTAACACTGTCCCAACTTCAACTGCCAGAGTCTGGCATTGCTTATTTTTGAACTTTAAATAAACAGACTCACACAGTATGTGCTCTTGTGTGTCTGGCTTCCCTCAAAATTAAGTGTGTGAAACCAGCCATGTTTTCCGAGATGTGGTGTATTTATTTTCACTGCTGTGTAGTATTCCTTAGTGTGAGTCTATTGCAATTTATGTATCTGTTCCACTGTTAATCCTCGTTTGGGGTTTTTCCAGTGTGGGGCTCTGATGAACCACGTTCCTTTGATTAATCTTGTACTTGTCTTTTGGTGAACACGCATGTCAACCCCACCCGCTGTGTATGTGTCTGAGAGTTCTATGGCTCCACATCTTTGTGGTCAGTCACTGGCTGTTGTCTGTTTCACTTGAGCCTTTGAGAGGCTGAGTCGTGGTATCTTCCTGTGGCTGGGGTTCACCTTTCCCTGATCACTGAGGCAGGGCACCTTTCAGAAGTTCGTGGGCCACGCCAGTCGCCAGTCAAGCATTTCACACCTGCTTCTCTTTACCTCTCTAGGCCCTTTGCCCAAGAACGAAGCACAACGCCTGACTCTTAGTCTGTCCTCAATAATTTCTCTACAGAGTGTTTATGTCATATTCTCCCACATCATGGTGGTGCACGATAAACGGGAGGGAAGCCACTAGACAGAGCGTGAGAAGCCATGGGTCCTGTCTAAGATAGTGCCCAACACTTCAGCCCTCAGTGTGTCTGTTTCCTCACAGGTAAGAAGAGAGACGTAGCTCAGAGATGATTATTAAGGTCACTTCCAGCCTTGTCTGCTGGTTGAAAATACTGGTGCTGATAAGAATGTGCAAGAACTGACTGAGGGACTGAATCTGATTGGAGGCTATTTCCAGAAGCACGACTCCCTCCAGCTCAGCAGCACACCCCCCCGCCACCACGGCCCTGGATGAATCCTTCCCCTCACACACTTCTCTTCCTAAGGAGACTCAAGGGCCTGCAGGACTACAAGAGCTGTCCTTTATGGCCGGCTTGCCCATTTCTTTGCGCCCTTATGCCTTCCCCTGGGTGGAGGTCCTCAGACCCCCCACCCAGCTTGAGATGCCAGCGTAAGCTGCCTTGATACCATCTTCCAACAACAGAGCTATTTGTTCCTGGAGTGGGCGCGTCCCAAGGATGGCGGCTTGACTGAAAACTGGGGACCTGCCCACGGTTTTCAGCGTGGAATAAGGTGTCGGAACATGTGAACTTTCTCCCTTTATACCACAGAATGTTGTCGTGTTGGGTTCCCGTTACCCCCCAGCGCTTTGAAGAACCATCGGCTGGGGTGACGTGCCCCTTCTCTGCACCTCTAATGCCAGAAAGAGACGGGGCTGGCAGGACGGGCCCCGGGTCCTCCTGAGGGGCTGGGGCACCTGGTACAATTCCTCAGTAAAATCTGAACCTTGGGAAAAAAAAAAAATTTGAACCTTGGCCATGCTCAGTGTAAGAGTAACCACACCTTGTAGCTCCAGGAGACTGCACAGAGCCTTCTCACGTCCCTTTAAAAAAAAAAAAAAAAAAAAAAAAAAGGATTTATTTATTTATTTATGTATTTGACAGAGACAGAGACAGAGACAAGTGAGGGAATGTAAGTGGGGGAGCAGGAGAGGGGAAAAGCCCTCTTCCCACTGGATGCGGGGCTCGATCTCAGGACCCTGGGATCATGACCTGAGCCAAAGGCAGACACTTAATGACTGAGCCACCCAGATGCCCACCCCCCACATCCCTTTCTTAGCAGCGCTAAAGGAGCCCTGGCACCATAGCTGGTTAAGGAGTGGCAGGGCGAGGCATCCTAGCCCCGTGGGCTTTGAGATCGGGGTTGCCTATCATGTATCAGCTGCTCCTTGGGCGAGTTACTCAAGCTCCCCAAGCCCCAGTGCCTCATCTTGAAATGGAAATAATAGTAAAAGCCAGGGTTGCCCTCAGGGGGAGGGAAATAATCCATGCCAGAGGCCAAGCACAGTCTTTAGCCCCGGGTCAGCTCTGTCTGTTAGCTGCTGTGCTGAGTGTCCGGTGGCCCGAGTCCCAGGATCCCTGGGAGCACCCAGACCCGGGGATCTTACCGAGGCTCGACAGCAGGCCTGGGAGGCAGGGCAGAGCGGGGGCCGGCCCTGAAGGAGCAAGGAGCTACGTGAATGAGTTTGGAGAGGCCCTGGCTCTGTGCCCAGTCCCCCACCTCTGAGCTGGGGTGTGCTCCAGGAACAGGGGGGTGCGGGGGTGGGGAGGGTGCGGGCAGAGAAGTTCTGCTCGGCGCTTCCTGCCTCTCAGCCTTGGCTCCTGGCGCCGAAACACTTCACTTGCCTGAATGTCAAACTTAACTTAAAAAAACCCGAGCGCAAAATAAGCAATGAGGCAAGCGCGATGCCGCGTCTGGTGAAATGTGTACTTTTAAAATAGTGGGGAGAGAAGCCAAGGCCAGCAGAGGGAGTGATTTCAGGGCCGGGGGCCAGGAAGCAGAACTGTGTCTGACAGCAGATGAAAAGAGCAGAGGAGGTGACAGCTGGGGGGCGGGTGGCTGTGGAAAGCCGGTGCTGGCCAGGGTGACAGACAGTGGGATGGAGTGACGCGAGCGGTGGGCCTGGGGGCGGCTGGAAAAGCAGCTGAAGTAAGGCACAATGTGACAGAAGAAGGGGGCCCTGTGGAGTCCCGTAGCAGCAGGGTTCGGTCTGGGCCAGCAAGGGCACGGTCAGCTAATGTCCCTGTGGTTGTCCTTGGTGTCCCTGGTGCAGCAGGGGAACCCTGATATTTGACTGAAACAGGGGTTCTGGACAGCTCTCACCTCCTGCCGCCACCTGACCCTCTCCCATCACCCTGACAGCGGCCAGAGCCGGCATCGTTCCTCTGCTCTCCTTCCCTGCTCTGCCACGTCTCCCCTTGATGCATCATATGGACACAGCTTTTTTTTTTTTTTTTAATTTTATTAATTTGTTAGAGAGAGCAGAGGGAGGGGCACAGGGAGAGGGAGAATCTCTAGCAGATTCTGAGCTGAGCATGGAGCCTGATATGGGGCTCCATCCCACAACCCCAAGTTCATGACCTGAGCTGAAATCAGGAGTTGGGCGTTCACCTACTGAGCCACGCAGCACCCCTGGACACATCATTTATTCCTTACCCCAAGCCTCACCGAGCCTGCCTGTACCACCTCTGGAGACAGCAGGCATCTACTTTGCTCTCACCCGTTCCACCTCAGGACAGCTCCCACTGTTGACCTTGGACCCAAGCCTACACCTTCGGAGTCTGACTTGGCCCACCCTCATTCCGTTGAGTGTGCCTCCTACATAGCCCTTGGACCTTGGCCTTGCTTGATCCTCAGCGGCTGGGACCCCTCTCACCAGGGTGACTTCTGTGGCAGCCCCCACCGCCCTCCACCATGCATCTGGCCCCGACCAGTCTGTCCTCTCCTTTTCCTCCATGGAGATCTTTCTAAATGCAGACACTTGGCTTCCCATCTAAAATCCTTCTAATGTCGTTGGCTTGCTTCTCCCGGAAGGCTGGTCCACCCCAGCTAGTCAGGGGCTGTGGCTCCCTGACGGTGCTCAAGGCATCATGGCTTTTCATCTGCGCTGCTCTGTCTGCGCAGGGCACGCCTTCATCTTTCAGGAACCTGGGGTGGGGTGAAGAGGGTCTTTTCCAAGAAGACGTCTCACCCCCTCCCCCTCCCCGAGTTCAATGGCTCCCCCTCACTCCCATGCTCACTGTGAGCACTCATTACCCCAGGGGCACACATCCATCTTCCCCACCCCTCCGCCCCATGACCCAGAGTGACCGGGTGAAGGTGTGCCGGCAGCGTGCCTGACACATAGCCTCTCATCGGTACAGGTTGAGGGACTGCGGACCCAAAGCGTACCTCGTTGGCTTCCCTGTCAAACTGTCTCCTGAAAACATGAGGCTTTGGGAGCACAGGTATGGGGAAAGAATCCTTGAAACAGAGGGAGAAAATCAAATCCTGGGAAATGTAAACCCACCTTCACTCAACAAAGGATTCTCCGTGTTAGCCCATAAATTCAGGACCATAATCAGCCAATGTTTATTGATCAAAGTATTCCCCTGGCACGTGGCAGGCACCTTGTATGTGTTCTCCCAGCCCAGCAACCTTGCTGTGATTCTGGTTGAGAGATGAGGACATCGACTCCAGTCGGTTGACTAAGTTGCCCTTAAGAAATGTAAAGAATTAGGAAAGTGGGTCCCGCCCATGGAGAAGACAGCACAGCTTTGCAGACAGGGGAGTAACTCCCATGAGAAATGTGGTAGGGGACGCTGACGTGGGTGGGCATAAGGCTGGCATTTAGGCAGCCCTGGACAAGAAGATGGGGTGTGGGGGATGGGGAGGCGTGTGGAGGTCGTGCTCAAGGGAGAAATGAATGGACCAGGTTAGCAGGACTGGAAGGCTCAGGCAGGGGAGTTATGGGGCAGGGCTGGGGGTTAGTGTGATTGGGGGGCCTTGGGATGCGGTCAGGGCTTGGCTTCAAGGACCCAAGTGAGGCTAGGGAGAGCAGGGAGGGAGGAGATGTTGGGGTGGCTCTGCAGGCAAGAACAGTCAGGGGGCTTTGCAAGGGTGCAGACCCAGCTTGGGCGGGCAGAAGTGAGAATAAAGGAGGCAGAATGTGGGGCAGGACGACTCAGGATGGATAGATGAATGAACTGGCTAGGAGGAGAGCTTGGGAAGCTGTGAGAAGCCTTTGCTTTTTACCTCCCCCTTCGGACCTTCCAGAAGGGCACACTGTTGTGAGTCCGCAGGAGAAGAAGTGGGGAACACTTGGCCCTCAAGCAGATGGTCCCTGAGCTCAGTGGCTGCAACCCTGGATTCACTAGGGCTACAGGTTTTATCCCAGCTGCTTCAGTCTGAGGATTGAAGGCAAAAGGTAAAAGGAAGGACTGACTATTCTCTGATCCTTGAGCTGGAGAGTCTGAGAAATATCAGGGAATTGCTCAGGGAGCATCAAAGGGAACTGCTATTCTTTAGCAGGTGAGGGACAGCCCAGACTTGTGTTTTTTCCATCTTTCCAGAACATTCTAGCATGTGTCCTTCAAGACCAAAGGCAGGGAGAAAGGTGAGAGAAAGGCCGGGAGCCACTGACTCACATGACCATCCAGGGGTCCCCAAGACGAGCATGTGAGAGCACAGAGTTGGGAGCCGGCCCATCTGGTTTTATCTCGAGGCTCTGCCGCTCACTGACCTGCCCTCACAGTCCCCTCTGCGATGAGAGAGGAGGACTTCAGAGAGTCACTGTGCAGATCTCAAGCTCTTGGGAGAAGACCTGAGGCAGAACCAGGGGTCAGTAGGTGTTGTGTGTTATTACTATTGTGTAACGTGATTCCAGCAGGGCTAAAATAAGACTTGAAGGAACCCTTGTCCCAGACACTGAGGAAATCTTTTTCAGAAACATTGCAAAATTAGGCCTTGGCCCAGCTCCACACTTCCTGGTCCCCGCTACACTCCGCCTTTGTCTTTTGAGAACATCACCCCCCCACGTGTGTGCACGCACACATTAAGCACACGAGCACAGGCGCACGCGGCTGCCATCTGGGTGGTGCTTGGTACTGGCGAACGCAGGTCCTGGCAATGTCCCGAGAGAAGCCTCTTGGCTGTGTCCCGAGAGCCGTCACGCTTCCTGGAGGGACGGTCCTGCTTCCTCCCTGTGGCTTCCCCCAAACTCCGGGCTCCCACTCGTTTCAAAGAAGCTAGTCCACGTAACGGAGCAAAATCAGTTGTCTGGGCCAACAAGGGGGTCCTCTCTAGTGGGGAGAATTGGCGGTTTCCAGAAGGCCTAAGTTTAGCCTGACGTATCCGCATCCCCCAGTCGGATGTGAGTTCTGAGCCAGTTGCACAGGCAGCAAAAGTACGTGAGGAGATAAATGGGGACCTGAGATCATAAAAACCATCGCGAGCTGTGAGGCTCAGCAGCCCCACGAACAGACTTGGGGCTGTTGGTTCTGGAGCAAAGAGTAGAGCTTCCTGTCTTCCGTGTTCAGTGTGCATGGCACATGAGGTGGCGGGGGGAGGGGGTGTAGAACCCAGGCACGTCATAATTTAGTGGGCAGACCTCTGAGCTGTACTTTCACGTGTGAATTAGTACAAATCTGATCCTTGGTGTTGGGGCAAGAGGGGATACCGTGAGTGAGATGTTCTTAAAGCTTAATTCTACAATTTAAAGGGTTTTTAATGGTTCTGAAATTGCAGCCTTTTCTAGTGTTTAAACAGCCTTTTATGAAAGGATGATATTAGATGATGGGATTTTTAAAATATGTTCTCTCCCACAAAATGTTGCAAACCTAATAATGGTCTTTATAAATTTTTTAAGGTTTTATTTTACTCATATGAAAGAACCCAGCATCTAGAAACCATTGTCTGGCACTAAGGGTGAAATCTGAAATTGGATTGTATACAAGCTAAGCTTGAGGAATATCTAGGACAATGATGTGTGTTAGAAATAGACGTAAGTCACGTAGGCAACGTGAAATCTTCTAGTAGTCATGTTTTAAAAAGCAAAAGAAACAAGTGAAATTAATTTTAATAATACCTTTTAACTCAGTACACCCAAATATGACCATTTTGACATACAGTGAGTATGATGAGTTATTTTACATTCTTTTTCATCCAAAGTCTTTGCCATCTTGCACATATTTCACACTCCAATGCCCAGTAGCTACCGCATTGGACAGTGTGGGTCTGGACGAGGAGGGTGTCCGAACCATGTCTGGCAACCCCGTCCAGGTAGGATTCAGTCTGTCTCCCCTTACTTGAGAGAGCAAGTGTTCATCATCCTTGAACACTGTTCAATGGACATCTTGATGAACAGTGTTTTCACCTCCATGAACAGTGTTCATCGTCCCTGGGACTTTGGTAAACAAGGAGAACATCTAGGCTCTTTAAATACAGATGGATATTTCCAAATCCAACATGTCAGAGCTCTCCACAGGCATCAGATGACTGTCCCCGGTGTCTCCCAGGACACCCTCCATGCAAGGCTCCCTGTTTGTGCCACCGAGGTTCCATATTCCAACTTCGGTCTTAGTGACTTGTTTGGTCTCTCTTCTCTGTATGATTGACCTTGAGACCTTGCTCAGCTTAGAACTCAGGAGTTCCCTCGAGCTGGTGTAACTCATAACTTGTCAAGGAACGCTGTCCCCTCCAACTTCTCAGTGGGCGCCCACCTGCTTCCTCCCTCACGGATGCATCCACTCATTCCTCAGACCTGTGTTGTATGCCTTATGTGTTAGGTTCTGAGGTCCCAACTACAAATGAGTCCTTGCCTTCGGTGCAGCCAATAGTAGAGGGGAAGATAAGTAAGTTCACAATGTTTGGTAATTGATTACGAGGATGTCCTCGGAGAGCACCTTGGAAAAGCCTGGGGAGATCAAGAAATGCTTTCCAGGGAAAGTAACTTCCAAGCCAAGATTAGAAGAACAGAAAATTGCCTGACCTTGAAAGAGAGGAAAGTGCATCTCAGACACGGGGAGGGAGGCCATGCCTGTAGAGGTCCATAGAAAGAAGAGTGGGTCAGGCAGAACCTGGCCAAAACTTGGAGCATGCAGGTGAGAAGTCAGAAGTGGTACTGGGTCACTAGGATAGGAAGCTGTGATTAAGGGTTTCAACTTCATTTTGCAAGCAGTTAGGTAGCATTGAAACATGTTAAAAATTTGCAGTTTGGAAAGATCCTTTTAGCTGCAGCATGCTGGATAGATTGTAAGGGGATAAAGCTGGCTGAGAAGTTGCTGCAGTAATGCAGACAAGACATGATAGGAATGTGAAGAAACAGCCAGGTCATGAGTTAGGTAAGAGGGATTGACAGGCCTAGGCCTTTAGTTAGGTTAGGGGGCTGGGGAGAGGCAGGATTTGAGAATATCTCTTGGATTTGGGCACATGATAGATGGTGGGTTGGGGAATAAGGCACAGCAGACTTGGCCAAGGTGCTGAAGGCAGAGTGTAGGTGAAGAGGTCACCTCATGGGGACCTCCAAGGGAAGGTGCTCTTTAGGATTAGGAATAAGGTTGGGGTCATTAGCAAATAGATAGGAAATTGAAGCCTTGGGAAAAAGTTGAGTAGTCCAAATAGAAGTAAGACTGAGAAGAAGATGGTTTACTAGATTTGCAGGGGACACTAGAATTTCAGATGAGGGAAAGAAGAGGAAAACCCAGAAGAGACAGCCTAAGGAGAGGATAATTTCACCAAAGCCAAGGGCAAAGAACCAAGTATTTAATAAAATGTGTGACCCTCCATGTCGCATTTTACAGAGGTAACAAGTAAAGCAAAGACTGAGAAGTTTCCATTAGTTTAGCGACATGGAGGAGCAGTGGGGATGTTGGTAGTAGGATTTGGTAGGGAGAGGGGGTGAGAGGGCACTGGAAGGCAGAAGTGAGCAGAAACCCTATGTGGACTGGAGCCTGGGGCCTCTCTGAGTCCTCTGACAGGGGCCCCAAGCTTGGTTCCTTGAAGGAAAGTGCAGGTTCAGTGGTAAGGCCCAGAAGGTCCTTGCTGGACCACTAACTAGCAGGGTGGCCTTGGGAAGATCAGTTCACTGTTACGGGCCTCAATTTCCTCATCAGTGAATATAGAGGGAGCCGGAAGCAATGTGTTCTAAACCTGTGTCCCACACAGTCCTCCCTGTATATCCGGTAAACATGCACATTCCCGCTATGTGTAAGGCGTTGTGTGCTAGAAGAAAAGAAAAAATGCACGGGTGGGCAGGGGCAGGTTTTGAGATCAAAGCTGGGTAAACAGTAGGCTAGCAGGTCTCAGAACCTGTAACACGTTCATGTGTATTGGCGATCACCAGAAAGGTGATCTAGCAGTTTTCCAGTATTTCTCATTTGCCCAACTGACTTGACTTGTGCCAACTGTGTTCAGAGAGCAGGCATAGGCTTCTCCTGGAGACACTGTCCACCAGCTGCCAGTGTAGGGGGCGCCCAGCCAGATGCTCTCTGTGGTACTTCCTAGTGTTGCAGCAACTCAGGGGTTTGTCTGGAGTCCAGGAGAGAAAGGTCTTCCAGATGCCAAGGGCTGCAGAACAAAGTAGAAGTGGAGGCTGGGCCTTTAGGGGAATCCAGATATCATGGCCTCTTTTTTTTTTTTTTTCTTGAAAGAGTGAGAGAGAGAGAGAAGGAACAGGAGGGAGAGGAAAGGAGAAACCAAAGCGGACTCCATGCTGAGTGCAGAGCCTGATGCAGGGCTCGATCCCACGACCGCAAGATCATGACCTGACCCAAAACAAAGAGCTACCCAGGTGTACAATATCATGGCCTTTTATATCATGGTGCCCTCTTTCCCCAGTGAGCATCCCAGTCTGTCAGCAGAGATGCCTGGGGGACTTCTTACATTTGCCAGGAAAATGGGCTTGTAGAGCTCTTTTCTGGAAACACTGTTCTGATCTATGGGCAGCCGTTAATCTGTTGGTGGAAGTGCCCTCTCAGGGTCAACATGTAGATTGTCTTAGAAATGTGATGCCACAGGGAGTCGGTGGCTGAGAAATCCAGGGGGATGCCCTGAGGAGGAAGAAATGAATGGCAGGTCCTGAGCTGGACTGACAGCGGCAACTCCCATCCCTGGGAGAAGTGAGCAAAGAGACAACCTCTTATGTATTGTATGGTTCATATTAAGGGAATTGAATCTATAAAGATTGGGACAAGCCCAAAAGGTACTACTGGAGAACTTTTCTGTGTGTGTAGGGCCCTCGGGCATCCACCACCAGAGGGTCCTGTAGGGGCTCTGGAAGGACTTGTGGGGTCAGCTACCAACTGCCCAAGAGGATTTATCATTGACCTCCAGGGAGTGAGAAATGCTGCTAACCTTGTTTCTTCAGGTACCTATATTCATTGTCTCTTGTTGCATAACAAATTACCCACAATTTAGTAGCTTAATAGGACATTTATTATCTCAGTTTCTGGGGATCAGGCATTCAGGCGTGGCTCAGGTGTGTCCTTGACTGCAGGCTCTCCCAGGCGGGAATCCAGGGGTCAGCTGGAGCTGCTGGCATCTGAGGGCAAAACTAGGCTGGACCCTCATCCCATCTCCCTTGTGTGGTTCTGGGCAGGATTCCAGTCCTCACGAGCTATTGACCCAAGGCCATGCTCACTCGTTCCTAGCCATGTGGGACAGCCCCGCGTGGCAGCTTGCTTCACCAGCATGTATAAGCCACAAGGATGGATGTCCCGATCTTTCCTAACCTGATCACAGACATGGCATCCCAACACTTTAGCTGTGTTCTGTTCCTGAGAAGCCGCTCACCGGGGTCAGCCCATGCTCCAGGGGAGGGGACGCCACAAGGACTTGGGAGTTGGAGGCGTCTGCTGCCCACCACAGTACCCGACCAGGCTTCAGGGAAGCTCATTCCCCAGCCCTGGCCCACGAACCCTCTTCCCAGCATAAAGGAATTTAATAATGCGTTCAGCAATTAAAATGTAGCAGCACAATGGAGTAACAGATCTCACTGTTATTCTTAGTATCATTTATGAGATGCAGGATTTCTGTAATCCTAAATGAGGACAGCTGTTGAGGCAAGACCTAGGAGCACTCTATGTTTATGTGGATGAACAAATTAATCTGCATGTGAAATCCCAGTGAAATTGACATGAAATAAAAATTTCATGCCTTACAGTGTATCTGTGTTGCCCATGAAATGAGATTAAAAGGAATTTCTAATTCTACCGTTGTCATACTTTTTATACTGCTTGCATTTTTCTCTTCTAAAGACTCGAGTTTGAACCCAGAAGCCAGGTGCAGGTTTGGCATTTTGTACCTTTTGGCCATCTTCCTTCTCCGCTTGGCTGGGAGCCGGCTTCCTTACAGAGAACTGATTCGGGAATGTATTAGCTCTAAATGTATTAACTCTCAGCTCTAAATACAGAACCTGTGATTCTCAATGCAGATAGCATGTTCGCTGTCCCTGTCCCAGGGCAGCTGACATTCTGGAAAGGTCCCTGGGCCTTGAGCTTTGCTCCCCTCATCCTTCTGCACACCCATCAGCTTTGGGGTGGGTGTTCGTGTCCTGGGGACTGAGGGGAGGAGATGCTGGTCTCATCAAGGCTGGAGCCATGACATGGGGAGATGAGACAAAAGTGTGGGAGGGACAGAGGATGTGCCCCCATGCCTCTGCACCTGGAAATCCTCAAATTGTCGCTCCCTCGGGGACAGACAGTGTTCTCCCAGGAAACGGGCCCCACCCCCATGCTATGCCTGTGTTTCTCTTGGCCCTCGAGTCTATAGAGCTTGGGAAATGGAACACACAGAGAAGACAGCCCATTCGTTCTCTCTGCCTGAGTCTGCCCTCTGCCACGTGGGCAAGACTGTAAGAGTCACGGTCACTAGCTATTTAGAAATAGGTGTGCACGGTTTGTCCCTCCCCCGCCCAGGGCCTCATTGAAATCACAGCTCTGCTGGCCGCATCCAGGCAGAAAGTAGGAGTCCCTGTCAGGATCCCCCAGTGGCGGCTCAGTCAGCCATTTCCCTGTCCTCCTCTAACTGCCCAGGAGCAGCAACCTGTCTCTCCCCTCTGGGCAGGTGGCTGCAACAGCTAGGTTCTAGAGTTCCATAGAAACTGCTTCTTGGGTTGGTAACTTGAGTGGGGACACATGGGTTCTCAGGGCATAGGGCACACAGATGGGACTTAGAGCAGCTGGAGGCTTTTGGATATCCTAGTGCTTGGAACAGTGCTGGCGTGGAGAGGCAGTGGCATGGTGACAGTTGTGGCATGGTGACGAGGACAGCTAGCAGGCCTAGGTTCAAATCTCTGAACTGGCTACAAGTTACTTAACCTCCCTATGCCTCAGTCTCCTCCTGAGTGAGTCCATCAAGCAGTGGCCCCTCATAAGGTTGTGGTGAGCATTTAAATACACGAGGTGCTCTGCACAGTGCCCAGCAGCAGGCATCACTGAGTAGTAGGGATTTTTTTGTTATTTATTTATTTATTTATTTACTTGGTGAGGGAGAGAGAGAGCGAGCACATGCACCCACAAGCAGGGGTTGTATGCCGGGGGAGAGAGGGAGAGACAGAATCCCTGGCCGGCTCCACACACAGCATGGAGCCCGACACGGGGCTTGATCTCCCTACCCCGAGGTCATGACCTGAGTGAAGACCAAGAGCCAGACGCTTACCGACTGAGCTACCCAGGCGCCCCTGAAGTAGTAGTTTTAAAAACACGATGAGGTGGAGTTTTTATCCCTGTAGACCAGGAGCTGAGGCTTAGCGAAGGGAAGTCGCTGCCAAGCCCCCGAGTGGTAACACACCCAGGTGTCCCACCTCAGGCCTGTGTGATCTCCATTACGTTCTGCGGCATATCTGTGTGACCTTTGCCCTTTTTCTAACTGCCTTCGATCTCCCCTCTGGGACATCGGAGCCCCCCCAGCCCCGCCGGGAGCATCTCTTGTCTCACTTGGTGCCATTGTCAATTGTGGGGGAGTCCAGGGGCCTTCCTTTCCATCAACATTTTGGTGACAATAATTATTATTATTATCAGAGTCCCTGGGTCTGCCTCTCCATCACTCCCTCCTGCTTTGACTTTCCAAAGTCAAACACCAGATGTTATCATTTATGGCCATATCTTTTCTTCCATAAAGGTAGCATGCTGTAGGAGGAAGGTGTGTGTCCAGGAGTCAGAGGACCAGGTTACCAGCCCCAGCAGGCCCACATGGGACCATCAGGAGCCTCTGTTGCCCACTGATAAGTTGGGGATGGTGAGATCATAACAGTGCTTAGAGGCAGCTGTCCATTTCATGAGCTTTGGCAACAAAATAAAAGGCAGGTGCATGGGGCGCCTGGGTGCCTCCGTCGGTTAAGCATCTGCCTTCGGCTCAGGTTGTGATCCCAGGGTCCTGTGTCAGGCTTTGAGCTCAGCGGTGGGGAGTCTGCTTCTCCCTCTCCCCCTGGCCCCCTCCCCGCCTCCTTGTGTGTGTGCTCTCTCTCTTTTTCCCTCTCTCAAATAAATAAATAAAATAATAATTTTTTTTAAAAAAGAAAACATGTGCACATTACATTTCTATGGGAAATGGCAGCGACCTTCACTTAGCATGTTTCTGACATACCCGCCTTGGCACCTGTTGGAGTGTAGGGACGGGGCAGGGGTGGGTAGGGGAGCAGGGACCAATGATGGAGAGCTGGAAAGAGATGGAAGGGGAAGAAATTCCTTCCTGCGCCTGGGGCTGGTGTCTCAGGAGCTCCATGGAAGCGTCTCGGCCGGTAAGTGGTACTAAGCACTCAAAAAGTTGATGGTTCAGGAAGACACACCTGAACTTGGGGAAATTGAGAGCCTCAGTTGAATTTTTCATAAAGAAAAAGGAGAAGCACAGAACAACAATAACAAAAAAAAAAAAAAAAAAACCTGCACATGGGGAGTGAGCTCAGCGGAGTGTACGTTATTCAGGATGTCGTGGGGTCGTGGGGACAGCAGCCCCGGCGGGCGGGCTGGCGTCAGTCTCCCCACACTGTGTGGTCCGCCTTTCCTCTGGGCTCTGCCCCCACCACAATCTTTCCTGCTCACTCGCTCTTCTCGCCAGTAAAACCCCTGAATCTTTAATAAATTATAAACATGCTTTCCCGTCCGTCTGCGGGCGCCAGATCTCAGCATTGGCAGCTTTGACATTCCCCCAGAGTCCTAATAGATCTTGCCATTTGATTAATCTTTTAGAACCTTCTCCCAGAGAGTCCAACTTCTGAGCTGACTCCTCACGGAGTCCAGTCCGAAGGATTTTTCTTCGCCTTTCGGCCTTGTTGCTGCCAGTGCCAATGTCCCCAAGCAGGGCGGTGGGGTGTTGGTAACAGGGGGGCAGTTAGAATTCACGGGACCTGGGTTCAGCTCGCCTGAGTCATTCTCCAGGTATGTGACCCTGAGTGAGATTCGGAGCCCCCAGGTCCTCTCTTCTGGGGAGTGCAGGTTCTCAGAAGCTATTTTGGGGGTCTGATGAGACAGTGGAAACTCTGTGACCGGGATCAGAGGGAAGAATCCGTGAAGTCCAAGGAGCCAGGCTGCCTATGCCACCGAGGTCAGAGCAGTGCCCCGCTGCCCACTCTCCCTGGGCCTGTGTACACTGGAGCTCTTGGGGGGATCGCCGCCCCCTAGATAAGAACCGCCCCCAGCCTTTATCCTGCAGGGGTGGGGAGGGGAATGAGGTCCCAGAACACGATTGCCCAGCCTCCCACCAATGCCTGTCACACCACCAAGTTCTGCCCAGTTTAGGAGGTTGAACTGGGTCGTCTCCAAGGCCCCTTCCTTTTCGGAATCATGAGTTCATGGTTCTAGTCCCTAAGCGCAGAACAGGTTATGGAGGCTGGTTCAGCACCCGGAGCCGTGCTAAAAAGAATTCTCGCGGCCATTTACTCGGCTTCTGTTAAACACCTCGCCCGTTGTCTGCAGTCTGTGGTCTTCCCTGCAAGCCTATAAGGGAGGTATCTGTCTGCATTTCAGAGGTGACACACCGAGCCTCTGAGAAGGCAAACGATGTGCCCGAGGGCCCATAGCACAGTTCTCGGTGGAGTCAGGGTTCAGACTGACATCACAGCCCGTCTTCCTTTCTCTAACACCGAAGCTGGCTGCTTTGCTCTCCCTGCCTCCTCGAACCCCTCGGGGCCTCTCAGGGCCCCTCACCTTCTGTCAGACAGGACAGAACCACCCAATGGGAGCAGTACTCTGCACATTTGAACTCGCTCTTGAAGATAACGGCCCCGATGGGCTTGTCAAGCTTGGACTATTCCCTAACAACATAGTAATAATCTAGGGGGGAAACTATGCAAGTTAAAAATTGTTGTCTCCACTTTCCAGAAGGAAAAATGGAGGCTCGGAAAGGTCAATTCAATGTCCAGCCACACAGTCGAGCTCATGCTGCAGGACGGTCTTTGTGGGGTTCTGTCACATCAACCATCTTTATTTGGGGTCAGCTACAGTTAGAGCTTCTGATTCCTGTGCTCCCTTATGCAGGAGAGCCCAGCCCCTGTCCTACAGATGAGCAGACAGCAAGCTGGAGAGGAGGTGCCTGGCCCGTACTCCTACAGCCAGTTGGTAGGGTATGACCCCCCAGCAAATATTCTATGAACCGTCTCATACGGCACTCAACCTGGGGGTACAGAACCGTGCCAGGGCTGGGACACTGTACCCCATTTCTCTCTGTCCATCCCTACTTCATTCAGCACTTCCTCGTCCGTGAAGACTTCAGCAGCCCAGGCAGCATTGTGCCTGCCTCTCTGGTCTGTGGGCGCCCATGTGTGCGTGCTGCTGGGCCCTTGTACATTTACACGCCTGCCTCCCCCAGCTGCATTGACCGAGGCAAGAGAAATGGCCTCTGTCCCCGGAGGCTCTCTGAGCGGCTCCCACTACCGCCGTCCCACACCAACTTGCCCTAAAGAACTTCCGTCACCAAGGCTGGGGTTTGGGGCCCCTTGGCCATCCCCATGGTAGTGCCCAGCCTCTGCGCCTTGGCCCAGCCCTGCCAGTCATGGTCTTGGGAGTCACTTGGGTCAGTCTTTCTTTTTGTCTCCCCTCTGACAGAGACGATGAGGTCCTGCTAAGCTCTCAGCTTTATTACTTTCCTAGAAAAGACATGATCACCCCTCGGCTCCCTGACATCCACCTCCTTCCTTTCAGCACTCACCATGCTCACTGCTGCCTCCCCTGCTGCCTGGGTCTCCCCAAGGCCCTCCACACCGTCACGGCCCCTGTAGCACAGCAGCCGAGGGCCTCCCTCCCCACCCTACCAACCAAGTCCATCTCAACTAGACTCCCGCCCTTCTCCCTCATTGCTCCTAATTTAAACTCAGGTCTCTATATAAAGATAGGCAAGTTCAAGACCTCTTTTCCCTGGGGGCCATGTCCAAACATTTTCCTTCCCGTTTTATGATAGTTAACAAATCCATATAAATCCCTGCCAAAACTTAGTAGCCAAAAACCACAGGAATCATTGCTTATCTTCATAGTATTTGTGGGTCTGAAGTTCTGGGAGGTCCGGCATGGAGCCAATGGGACTTCTGTCATCTGCTGGCTGGGCTAGCATTGGGGGACTCCCTCCTGGGGTGTCTCATTCACGTGGCTGGCAAGTTGGTGGCGGTGGGGGCAAGAGGCCTCTCTTCTCCCATGCATGAGCATCTCTCCACGGGTCTGCTTGCGTGTCCTCAGCGGCTGGTTTCCCTCCAGGTGGCCAAAGCAGAGCCTGCACTATTTCTAGTCTTGGAGGTGTCACCCACGGTCACTTCCGTCATAGTCTGTTGGTTGTGGGAGCTAGCCCCGATTCAGTGAGGGACAGAACAAAGCAAGGCATGAGGACCAGTAGGTGAGATTTGCTGGATGCCTTCTGGGATGCTGGTGGCCACACCTTCAAAAACCATCAGTTCTTAAGTCAGCAGCTGAGCTAGGAATGCATTTTCCAAATCTCTTTCTCCCTCTCCCCGTGAATGGGCATCTAGTATGCTGAACTCTTGTTTTGGGGACGTGGAGAGAGACAAGCATCCTTTCCTAGAGATAGGGGACTAGTTCCCTAGAACTCATAGTCAGGTGTGGAAGACTGTCCCATCTCCGAAAGTTCTAGAAGAGAGATCTGTACAGAATACAGGAGTACAAAGGACAGGTCATTGCTTATGTGGGGGGAATGGGGAAGGCCTTCACAGCAGGAGGGACATTTGCTCTGGGTCTCGAAGGATGAGTAGGAGCTCATTAGGAGGAGAAAGCAAGAAGGACACTGCTCCGTGCAGAAGTCCTAGGATGAGCAGTGAAAGAGAGTTCTGGAAGCAAATGATGCTGCCACCAAGGGAGGTCTCAGGGGGCTGTGATAGGGAGTTTGGACCTTCTGCAGCAGGAGCCACTGAGGGCTTCCGGCCAGAGGAAGGCCTGCACAGAGCTGTGTGGTGGACAGGATGTGAGTGGCAGGGGCAGAGGGTGGAGGCAGGAAGACCAGTCAGCAGGCTGCCCCAGGGGTCCCTGAGAGGAGTGAGGACTCTGGGAGCCGGGCCCATGGGAACAACAGAACAGGAGTGGATTCTGGAGGGTTTTCTTAGTAGACGGAGCTCACATGATGTGGTGAGGCGTTGTCTTTGGCGGGTTGGGAGAGAGGGGACGGAGAAGGCCTGAAGGTCGTGACTTAACTTTACACTATCTTTTCCGCTGGGGCCTTCCTTTCCTAATTCTTGGCTCCTGGCAGGGGACCCAAGCCCAGCTGTGCTCACAGGACCCCGCTTTCTCTGCGCAAATTCTCCTGTTCAGTGTTTGCTTTTGGAGGAACGTGTTCAAGTCTCAGGGAGGCCAAAGGAACGTCAGGCTCGTTGGCCTAGGATTGAGATGAAGTGTTTCCAGCCACAGACTTCTTTGAGAATCCAGTGAAAAGTATGAATCATCTTCCCAGAGAAAAACAAAACCAAACCACAGACAACCCACACATTTGCATACACTGCTTTGCCAACGGTATCAGCGGGCTCCCGGGGCCCTGGAAGTCCAGCCTTGGATCTCCAGACTCCCAAACTCAAAGCCCTGAGCCGAGGACAGAATTAGAAAATGAAGAGAAGAAACATTTGACTCCCCAAATGTCTGTTATTTACTTCCTCGTTTAATACCACTCCGTGTAATTGGACAGCCCCTGGAAGAGCTGGAAACAGGAGGAAGCACTTACCCAGGGATGGTCCCTGGTGGCACCAGCATCACTTGGCGGGTTTATTTTCATTATTATAGTAATTTTCGGGCTGCAGGCTACAATTTTCCCTTGCAGCGAGGTATTAAATTGAAATTACCCCAGATGTAATTGTCACACGAAATGATCCTGGACACGTGGAAATGAAAGCTTTTTCAAGATGGAGTTTTATTGTCTGTGCCAGGGTGTTAGGGCTCTGCCTGGTTAAACTTGCCAGATTTCTGCCTGTGTGGCAGGAGGTCAGGAGTCAGTATGTGGGGGATGGGCTGGAGCTGCTGGCCCAGGACACGGTGAAGCCTCTGTTGACCTGGATGGACACAGACCAGGGAGCAGAGCCCAAGACTTGAGGGAGGCTTGGTGTGGCCACTAGGAGTCCCTGTGCATGAACTCGTCCCACGTTTATGTTCTGTATGCTAACTTAACTTGGATCCAAGCCCAGGTTCCCCTGTGGAGGTGGGCAATTTAGCTTCAGTCATTCTGGGCTCTCCCTGCCCTGGGGTCTTTACCCGTGCTGTGCAGCTGGGGTGGTCCCCCCAGACGCCAGGCCTCTGTCTGTACTGGGGACCGCCGCAGTGCCCTTGGTTCCAGCCCTTTAGATCTGCTTTGCCCCCCAAGGCCTTATGTGTCCTCATGCCTTTCCTCCCCCAGATGCACCCTGCTGGTCTACTGCGCTGACCTCCCCCCGACGAGCATCATCATCACCTTCCACAACGAGGCCCGCTCCACCTTGCTCAGAACCATCCGCAGGTAAGACGACCCTCCTCCTTGGCCCTGCCAGGCCCCTCCCTCAGGAGGGGGAATGGCCCTGCAGGAAAAACATCGGGCATTTCTGACTCCATGCCCACATTGTCTGATACACTCATGCATCCATTCCGTCACTTCCCGCACTCCTGTGGGGGAGCGTGTACCCTGTCTCATAGGGGAGAGACAGAGGCCTGCTTTGCTCAGCAGCTTGCCTGTCATTGGCAGCCACAGAGAACCTGGAGCTCTCGCCCTTGACCATGGTACTAGACTGCCTCTGGAATGAGTTCTAACTCCCACAGCTGCCAAGGTTGCGGAGGCTGGCGAGGCGGAGTCCATACCTAACCCCAGCATCAGGCTGGATTAGAACTTGTGTCTGCCAAGTGCCGCCTCTCCCAGCACCCGTCTCACCACAGCTTCCCACATGGCCAGGAGCCGTGGTACACACCAGAGCAGCCCGAGGGCAGTGGCTGACCTTTGCTTTCCTGGCCATCTCCCTTCTGTTCCAGCCCCAGCCCCGCTCTGCCTCTCCACCCGCCCTCAGTTCTGAGTCTGGGCCCCACTCTTGCTCTAACAGGTGCATCCTTCTTTTGGCCCATGGCGTGCATGAGTCTGAGACAAGCAAAAGTCCCAGCACCAGCTCCCAGCAGAACTCTCCTCAGAACACAGATGGGGCCCTGGGGGCCTGGCCCTGGTTGTTTCGGCTCCCCTACTGCATACCATGTCCTTCTGTAACTCTGGAGCTCCCATACCCCTCTCCCCTTCCCTCCATCTGTCCCCCCTTCCTCTTTGGGGTCTTGGGCTGCATTGGCATCTCAGATCGTGGCAATGGTCACCATTAGTCATGAGGCCCCTGGTGTGTAGACATGCCTGGGCTCATGCCTGCTGGGAAGGTGTGAGGCTGCTGCTGTACCCAGTCTACAGCTGAGAAAACTGAAACTCAGAGACACTCATTCAAAGCCTCCTGTTGCTCAGCAATGGTAGCGAAGCTGGGTTCAAACACTTGCTCTCTGACCTCAGTTCTTCTCAGCATTCTCCATGGGCAAGGCTGGTCTCCGGGTGGTGTTCAGCAGCCCTGGTGTTGGGGCTGACCCTGGGACAGAGCACATGCATACCTCCATGCCACTAGGACACACAGCCTGCATGAGCCCATCCCTGTCTAGTAGGCAGCACAGCACAGGGTCGCTGATCCTACAGGGAGGGAGGGCCTAGAGAGTACAGTCAAGCATGGCAAAATTGCTCGTCATTTCCATCACGAAGCCACACTTTCTTGTTCCTGGCAGGGGACAGACAGGGAAGCTCCAGGTGGTGGGAGGGAGTCAGTAATAGGCTCACCCTGATGGCAGGCACCAGGTTTTGGGGGCCACCTGTCACTTACAATGAACGTCCTCTGTGCAGTGTCCATGCATCCCATGGAAATGCAGGGATGGGCCTGCCCGAATGCACATTGTTTCCCCGTGTCCACAGGGGCAGCTCTGTCTGCGGCCCAGATGTCCCTGGCAGCTGGCTGGCTCATTCCTTCTGCCAGCTGCTTTCCTTGTCTGTCCTGCCTGCTGCATTCACCCCACCAGTCCGGAGATCCGCACCTGATTTCCCAAAAAGCCTTCAGATCTTAACGCGAAGATGTCCTGAGTCACTGTCAGGAGTCACCGTGAGCCTCGCGGTAGACGAATAAAGTACCTTTCGGATTTGTAAACCTGAGCGGGTGTGTGTAGGGGCAGGGGTCTGGGGACCTCCAATTTACCTGGGTCTTTTCTGGTGTGGGGAGAGCGTGGTTCCTGGCTGGGCAGGGTGAGCAGGTGCACTGTCAGAGCTGATTGCTTTGACAAAATGCCAGACCCCAGCCCCACTGCCGTCATGGTCTGCCTGGGCACGAGGTAGAGTTTCTAGAACAGACTTAGGGCAGCCTCTGCCTTTGCCACCATGGTGGTTGTTCCACAAGGTCATGTCTGGGCATGTATGCCAGATGTTTCCATGAGGACACTGTAGGATCAGAGAGAGGCCCCTTGCCTTCTGGGCGGGCCTCTCTTCTTCCTTACAGGAGTCCTCTGACATCAGACACCTCCACCCCCTCAACACAGATACACATACATATACACACACATTTAGGGTCTTCTTCTGGGCTCTTTACTGCCCATCTCAACTCTAACACTTAAGGCATTTTTCCCAGATGTCATCTTCAGGGAGCTCCTTTAGGGCAAGGACTACATCTTATTCATCTCTAAGTTCCCTGCGACTCATTTGCCTGGTCAGGGAAATGGGAATCATGACCGTAGCTACCACACAGAGTTGCTTTGGGTTTAGTCAGCCAAGGGACTGACCACTGTGGCTGGTAGACATTAGCTATGTCTGTATCTGCACAGCGCCTGGGCTTTCAAAAGAAAAGAGACTGTGGGTCCCTGGGGTTCAGTCCTTCCTTTGCCACCTCTTAGCCATGTGACCTTGTGTAGGTCACTGACACCATCCGTAAGGGCGGGGCTAAAAATATCTTTCACATTTCCAGTGTTTGCAGTTCTATCCCATTTCCCAAAAGAAGACATTACGCTGGGACATTTGGGGGTGTTCAAAGACCCTGTGGGGCTCCCAAACCCCCCATAATTCCCATACAGGGTCACTTCAGCTGCTGCTCATAGACTCATCCTTTCCAGCTCTATGGCGTACTTTCCCTTCTCCCGCTACTCCTCCATCTCCTCATAATTGTAATAATGATGGATTATAATAATGTTATTAATATTTTAAATGTACGCTGAACTTTATGGTCTCCAGAACACATTTCTTGTCACTTCGACTGCAGTCCCATCTGGAACCTGCGAAGTCAGGGGTGCATGAGGTGAATGGAGACCCCTGGCCACTGGGCTAGGAGGCACGGGAGCCAAGACTGGGGTTTTGGACTCCCTAGGGAGTGGGGGGTGGGGGCACAGCTAAGGGCACAGCCCCAGCGACTCTGTCTGCCAGCCTGATGGGGGCTACCCCAAGGCCTGGGCACTGTGTTCTGAAAGGGGGCTTGAGGCCCTTCAACACCATACTTCTCAGAAGCCCCCCCCCAGGAAGTCCCAGGCCATACACCAAACTGGGTGCTTTGCCAGGAGAGCCCATGGATCTATTTCCCACCTCTGAGGAACCTCTGATATAAACCAGGCGCCCGGGCTCTGATCCAAGCGTGATACACAAAAACCTCAGAATGAGGGGGAACCTGTGTGTGAACAGACAGGATTTTCTATCCTAAGCAGGGTAAAGGGGAATTTTAGCAGGGGAAGCAAGGAAGATGACTTCTAGAAATTTCCATGGCAGGTATTATTTCCTTGGGATTCTCTACCGTTCTTACACTCCCTATCCTGAGGCACAAATAAATCAGTAGCTCTGAGATGGGACTGAATGAGGATCACTTCCTCTCCTGTTGTCCCCAGTGCAAGGATCTTTTCTAAGGTATCCTCCATCATTCACGTTCCAGAATTCTGATGGCTTTGCTGCCAGGCTCTCACAAAAAGATGCTCAAGGGTAGGACTGAATGTACCCTCTCTTCCCCTCCCTTCCCCCAGCACTTGGCCAAGCCTTCGTCCCTCTGTTCATCCCTGCCCGAGCCGTCTTGCCCGTTGAGCTCCTGAGTTAGCTGTGGGACTGGGGGCTGGAAGGGCACACATGGTGGCACTCAGAGCCAGCAGAAGCCTGATGGGGATGCTGACGGGGAGGGAAAGAGTCACAACCCAACGAGGGTGTTTCTTTCCTTAAGCAGACAGAAGATAAGCCCTGAGGAACGGTTTATCTTGTTTGGTACTGCAGGGGGCCCCTGTGTCTATGTGAGACCCAGGGCTGTCCCCTTCCTTTCCGGGCATCCTTCACCCCATCCACCCTCGGGGAGGGCTCAAGAGCTTGTGCAGTTGATCTCTTTATATCCCAGATCTCCTTAACCATTGCTGTTTTGTGAAACTACCCTGGATTTCAAGGAGCAATGTCTTAGATTAAGGTGGATAAGAAATGGGACCCTGGAGCCAGATTTGCCTGCTGTGCTACCCACCATGTGACCCTGGACAAGATCCTTGACCTCTCTTCCCAGTTTCCTTTTCATAAGACGAGAGCTACGGTTAACTGTCTCACATGGTGATGGGGAAGAGCGAGTTCAGGTGGGTAAAGTCCTTGACGCAGCACGTGGCACAGAGGGAGCCCGTGCAAGTCACAGCAAGTGTCGTGATGGCCCTGCAGCCTGGGTAGGCAGCCGCCTTGTGTGGCTCTCCGGCCGGAACTCACATCAGAAAGCCCATCCTCCGTATTCTAACTCATTAAGTCCAGAGTGGGGCCCAAGCACTTGCCTTTCTAATGAGCCCCCAGGTGACGTAGATGCTGCTGGCCCTGGGATCACCCTATGAGAACTAGAATCTTCCTTATTATCCATACCCAGATTCTGAAAGCAGCTGCGGGGCCAAGCTCAGTGCTCAGCACCTTCCGTGCAGCTGAGGAAGTTGGGTGCTGCAGGTTCAGTAGCTAAGTACCGAAGCACCTCGGCATTGACGCTCTCGAGCCGGCGTGGGTAGAGTACTTGACCCCAAGTCATCCAGGCTGCAGAACGCCCAAACTGAACTGCCAGCCGGGCCCCAGGTCTTCATTCCGCTGGTATTTATGGAGCAGTTGATAAACCCAGCCCGCGTAGAGCACCTCGGAGTTCACAAAGCAATTTCAAATACATTTCCTCATTTCAGATGCACAAAAGCCTGTGAAGTAGGTCAAGTATTAATATCGCCTGCCTTTACAAGGAAAATGTAATTACAGATGAAAACGAAGGCTAGGAGCAGCCTGGCATCTTGTTTGGGATGGCGGACTGCCCGGCCTCCCACGCCGCTCACACGGCCGTGCCTCCCACCCCCACCCCCCCACCACCCCGGGGAGGCTCCGTGTGGTCCTGCTGCACGGCCACGGCAGCAGCCAAGCGGAAGGTGAAGGTGGGTGCTGGCTGCACAGCCCCCCTCTGGCAGAGAAGTGAGCTGTGGCAAGGGAGGCTCCGTTCTAGAACAGTTCCCAGGCAGAGTGGGCCCCGGGTACGCCAGTGAGGCAAGCACTCAGTCCCTGGCTGAGGCTGTCGCAAAAGGGCATGGAACAGTCCTGGGAGAGAGAGGCTTATCCGAAGCTGGAGGAAAGGGAGGTTTGGCTCCATGCCGTGGCAGAGGGGCTAGCGAAGCGTCCTGGGGGACAAACTGGGGACAACAACTTTGGGAGGGGGAGCTCAGAGCAACCAGGGGCAGGGTGGTGGGAGTGGCAGTGGATGTGCAGAAGGAGAGCCCTGGGGAGGACCATCTAGGGCCAGGTCAGCTCCCCTGGGCTACACTTGACCTTCCTCCTCCAGCCACCCCAGGAGCCCGGAACACCTGCCCTTCGCAGGCCCTCCAGGTCCAGACCCAGGTTCCTGGAGCCCCCCGCTCTCACTCCAATTGCTCTGATTAGAGGAGCAAAAACAAGCCAGGTGTTACCAGGAAATGGTCTAATTAGCACTTAGTGCTGACGATTTCTGGGTTGTTTTCTTTTTTAAACCCTGGACATTTTTTATTCGCTAATCATCTCTCAGTTCAACCAGCACAGAGCTGCACACGATTTACCTTTTGATGTTCACAGAAGAGAACTCTTGAATTTCAAAGAGCCGGCAGGGATTTGGGGGGAATCGCACGCAGAAGCTGCAGCCTTAATCAAACCTCATTAGAGGCTATTCTTCAAGCAGGTTTTCCCTCTCTTGCTGCCTCCCTCCCCATCCCCCCTCCCTTTCTGATTACGACTGGTTATTGGGTCGGTGTGTGTTTTCTTTGGGACTCTCAATTGATCCCAAGTGGTGAGGGTCTCCCCCAACCACCGCCTGCCCCTCCCTGTCCCCACCTCCCAACAGCAGAGCTCAGGGCTTGGAGTCAGGGTTCCTCTCCCACCTTATACTAGTTGCCATGGTGAGAATTAAGGTTTCATAAATAAAAGTAGCTCCAGGCAAAGTTCTCCTCCTGGAGAGTCTCTGCACCCTGCTTAGACAGGGAGGCTCACCAGAAACAGGGCTCAGATCTGCCCTCCTGAGGGAACTCACAGTGCCTCCACCTGCAGCACCATGTGAACCCCTCTCTGACCCGTGCAGGACCATGGGCACCCCACAGTAAGTGGTGTGGCCCCGGAAGTTGTCTGAGGAACCGTACAGTCTGGGGATCTTTGGAAGTGGGTTACAGCCCCCTTTGGGAGACCCCAAAGGAACATGGAAACCCAGCCTCGCCCTGGGAGTCCAGATCTAGAGCCCAGGCCAGCACATGAAGTCAATCCCAAGATCATTCATTCCTGCCACCCCAAAATAGCAGTAATTGCCGCTTCGAGCCATACATGGTGCTGAATCCTCTAGAAACAGTTTCTCTCCAATTCTCCCAACAGCCCGGTGAGGTAGGTGCGAATGTTCTTATCTCCGTTTTATAGATGGGGCTTCTTGCTACACAGAACAGTAACTAGCCCCAGATCACACAGCTTGTAAGAAGGAGCTCCCAGACAGTGGGCTGCTGGCAGGCAGAGAGGACATCCCCTTTGTTCCTCGTGGACCCAGAGCTGAGCGCATAGGAGGTGGGCACTACGCATCCCTGGAGGGAATGACGGGCCACGGCTCTGGGCTGGCCTCTGGCAGCACAGAGAGTCCTGATAGGGACCCTGCCCCCAGGGACATGACCATCCCATGGGGCCAGCAAACCAGCCCTCAGAGTCGGGCATGATGAAGGCCTTGGGAAGAGGAAAGAGTCAGTGCTCGCTAAATAGCAGGTGGCTGTGAGGGAGGAGTGCAGTGAACGGGTCCTCGTGGCACAGGAGGAGCATTGCAGACCACGGCATCGAGGGAGAGAGGGGTCCCCATTGGGAACAAGCAGGATACCACCAGACGAGGGTTCTGGGCCTGAGGAGGCTGCCAGTGGGGGCCCTGGCCACACGGTGAAGAGTGAGCAGGCTGAGGGTGTGGGCAGGGGTGCTGGGGAGCCACTGTGTAGGCTCCGTCAGCTGGTCTGTCGGCGTTAGTGAGGGAAGTCTCACAATGCGCCATCCGATCGAACCTTCAAAGGCTCACTCCAGAGCCCCTGCAAGGACCGCCCGCTCAGGTCAAGGCTGCTGCAAAAAATGGAGCAGAAGTTGACCGTGGCAAAGGTGGACAAGGTGGAAGTGGTTTGAGTGACCTTCTTTCGTAGACAGGCAAGTCTCGGTCACTGACCCGGTATGAGGTTTGGGGCAGTGGCAGGGGAGGGCAGTCACTGAGGATGACTCCTGGGCTCCCATTTCAGCATGGGGCACCCACGGCCGTGCTCCCTAGGAGGAGGCAGGGTCGTGTCCCAGGGGCTCACAGGTGAGCCGTGTGACTGCACGAGCCTTTTGGGCTGCCCTGCATTTTCATTCCTCAAATACAATGGTGTCTGGGTAAAGCTTGGTTAATATAGGCGTTTGCTGCTAGACGTCATAATTCTCTCCCTCCTTCCGCCTTGCAGCGTGTTAAACCGCACACCAATGAATCTGATCCAGGAGATCATATTAGTGGATGACTTCAGCAATGACCGTAAGTATATCTTGGCCCCCTTGCTCTGTTAATGCAAGTTTGCATAACAGGCAGAGGCCAGACCACTGATTCTCCGGGGAGGGAGGAAAGCCTGGGTTTATAGCAGGTGTGCAAGACTTTGAGTGTCCATCAGGGGCTCAGGAGGGAGACATATCTTACATTTTAAAAACAATGTCTTGGATTCCCGGTTCTGTGTCTTTGAGGACTTATGCAGTAGATTTAGTTGATCCTTGATTGGGTTGGGGTGTGTGTGTGCTTATGTGTGTCATTGTCACCTAACCTACATTCCTGGACATGGAAACCTTTGGAAGATTGACCCTGGGACCCAGAGCCCAGAGCAATTTCTATCACTAGAGGTTCCTGACTTGGATCTGTGGTCATCTGCTAGCCTGATCACAGCCAGAAATACCCTCTCCTTTCATTCCCATGAAGGACTGGGTGGGCTCCACGGGAGAGAGGCTAAGGCTGGTAGACCAGTGAAGTGAAACCAAGATGGTGGCATCCCAGGGTTGATAAATCCAGCAAGGGATGGGGTAAGGAGGCAAGGCAGAGACAGTTCTGGGGTGATATCTAAGATAGGGTCTCCTCCTGCCCATCCTGATACATTCCCCTGAATGGGGAAAGTTAGGCCAGCTCTGTGTGATGGGGCACAGTGGACAGAGCACTCAACAGATAAGGTCTCCAGTATCGGAAGTCCATAATCAAAAAAGGAAACGCCAACATTCATCTCATCCATTGTGTGGTCTCCCAGCAGTTTTTGCTAGACCCCACTAGAGTGAGCAGGACTCTGGTCTCATATTTTTAATGGTGTATGGAAAAGGAAAAGGGTCTCCAGGTGACCATACCATACCAGGTGTCCCCGTCAGGAAGTGCTTCCTAGTAAGCACACAGGTGCTGCTGTGTGACTGACCTGTTCCAAAGAGGCCGCCTTGCGGTCACTTTGCACAGAGTGGGCCACATTGCATATGGATAGAAGTGTTGGGTCAGCCTCATCCAAAACCCACAACCATGCTGGCGTCGGGACGGGGCTCTGTGGTTGGGAGCAGGGACAGCAGGCTGGGCTGCCTTGCCTAATCTTCGGGTTCACACTGCTCCAGCAAGTCCCGGGGTGCTCACACCACACATAACCTTCTGTCTTCACAGCTGAGGATTGCTTACAGCTCATCAAGTTGCCCAAGGTGAAGTGCATACGCAATAACGAGCGGCAAGGTGGGTCTGTGCAGAGGGGCATGTCGGGGGGATGCATCCGGCTGTGTGTTCAGCATGCAGGGGCTGTCCTGTGGCTCCTCCGTGAACTTTCTGGAAGACAGAAGGACGGGGCAACCACGTTTCTGTTTGTTCCTACCACAGGTCTGGTCCGGTCCCGGATCCGGGGTGCTAATGTGGCCAAGGGCACCACTTTGACTTTCCTGGACAGCCACTGCGAGGTGAACAGGGACTGGCTCCAGCCGCTGCTGCACAGAGTCAAAGAGGTGAGTGGGGCAGACTGAGGGTCAGGGGCTGTGTCCCCACCTTCCCTAGGCTCTCTCAAGCCCGTACTTCACATATGCCGCCTCCCACCCCCCAGGCCCTCTGGGAGGGGCACAAGACTCATCGCTGGCCCCATGTTATATAGATGGAGACACTGAGATCCACGGTCACACAGCGGGCAGTGGTGGGGCAAAGTTGGGGACGTGTTTCCGTTTCATGCTGTCACCCGCGGCAGGCCTGCGAGTAGGGCTAATGGTAGCTGCTGATACGTGACGCTTGCAGCTTCTTGGGTGAGAGAACTACCCAGGAACTGTTTCTCCCAGACAATAGACTATTCCAGAAAGGGAGCCCTGATGAGTGCCTTTTGTGACAAGGAGGCAGCGGAGTTAACTGATTCTTGTCCCCAGTTCCTGAGTCTTCTGTCTTCCTTCTACCCATGCATCACCCTTGCCTGGAGGCTGAGGCAAGTGGACGGGCTGCTGAGAAACCTGAGCTCCTGGCCTCTGCCTGCCCTTAAATTGCTCCAGAATTCTGCATGCTTCCTCTCTCCATTCTCAGTCGCTCCTTTTGAAAGTGAAAAAAACCTTAATGTTCCCCATTCGTTCGATATTCCACAAAGACCGTCCACCCCTGACCTGATCGACAGAAGGCGCTGCGTTGTAGGAGCCTAGCATTTGGGCTGTGGCTGTCCTCCCTGAGTTTCTGACTCCCGCAGCTGCTCTGTGAAGTATGAGGCTGGGTATTTTTGAGATGCCCATTTCACAAATGAGGACACGTTGTGGGGGGTAATGGTGTAACTTGGGCTGATTTTTCCTGACGGGCACCACGCACACCAGAGCCCGCACACCATCTCCCCTGAGGCGTGGTGATTTCCTCCTGGCTGTCTCGGCAGCTACTGTGCTTCCCCTGCCCTCCCCCCAACCCCGCAAAAGGACAGCGTTGACCAAAGAATCCCTGTGTGTGAACCACTCAGAGAAGTGGGAAATCCTTCCCGACTCTGTTCATTCTGGTGAGAGAACCTCAGTGTGTGAGCAGAGCTCTCACACGGGGGGCCCTGACGTGATCACACGGGATCCCCTGCCCTGAGATTGAGAGGGACACTTAGTGCCCTATAGGAAAATACCCTCTTCCCCACTTTCTGCCACAATCCAGGTGAAGAGGTCTGCATTGAGAAATAGATTAGGAACAGACCATGTAGTTGAAGGGCCCAGATCTTCCCCTCTCTGTGTCCCAGAGGGGAGGGGCGCTGAGGGTGGGGCGGAAAGTGCCAGCCATCTGTCACGTGGTTGGTCCATGCCCCCCCACCCCAGAACAGTCGCCTCATTAGCATAAACTCAGGTCTGGTGAGAGAGGATTGCCGTGGATCACACAGATGCCCCATCACCCCTCCACTCAGGAAATCCCAAAGGTTTCAGAAGCTCTTATTTGATGAACCACAAACAAAGACCACATGGAGATTTCGTCTTGTATCACAACATCACGGTATATACCACATTGTTAATTGTTTTAATTCGAGTATTGTTAGCATAGTGTTCTATTAGTTTCAGGTGTACCATATGGTGACTCCACAATTTATCTGTTGCTCACTGCTCATCCCAACAGGTGTGCTCCAAATCCCCTTCACCTGTGCCACCCCTCCCCACCCACCCACCTCCCCTCTGGTGGCCATCAGTTTGTTCCCGGCAGCTAAAGGTCTGTCTCTTGGTTTCTCTCTCTCTCCTTTTTCCTACCTTTGCTCATTTGTTTTATTTTTTAAATTCTACATGTGAGTGAAATCACACGGCTTTTGTCTTTCTCTGACTGACTTATTTCACTTAGGGTAATACCTTCTGGATCCATCCGTGATATCGCAAATGGCAAGGTTTCATCTTTTTTGTGGCTGAGTACTATTCTACTGGATCGATCTCTCTCCCTCTCTCCCTCTCTCCCACATCTTCTTTATCCATTCAGCAGTTGGTGACCCCTTGGGCTGCTTCCACAGTTTGGCTATTGTAGATAGTGCTGCAATAAACATAGGGGTGCATGTATCCCTTTGAATTAGTGTTTCCGTATTTGGGGGCGTAAATACATGGTGGTATGATGACTGTAGGGCAGCTCCACTTATCGCTTTTCGAGGAGCCTCCATACTGTTTCCCAGAGGGGCTGCACCAGCTTGCATTCCCACCAACAGTGCAACAGTGCACGAGTCTTCCTCCTTCTCCACATCCTCTCCAACAGTTGCTCCTTGCCTTGTTGATTGTAGCCATTCTCACAGCTGTGGAATTGTATCTCATTGTGGTGTTGATTTGCATTTGCCTGATGATCAGTGATGATGAGCATCTTTTCACGTGTCTGTTGGCCATTTGTATGTCTTCTTTGGAGAAATGTCTGCTTGGGTCCTCTGCCCATTTTTTAATTGATGGGTTTTTTTTGTTTTGTTTTTGGTGTCGAGTTTTGTAAATTCTTTATATTTTTGGAGACTAACTATCAGATAGGTCGTTTGCAAATGTATTCTTTCATTCAGTGGCTTGTATTTTAGTTTGGTTGATTGTTTCCTTCCCTGTGCAGAAGCTTTTTTATTTTGATGTAGTTCCAGCAGTTTATTTTGGCTTTTGTTTCCCTGGCCTCAGGAGATGTATCTAGAAAGAAGTTGTCCGATGTCGCAGAAATTACTGCCTGAATACCACAGTTTGTTTATGCATTCCTCTGCTAATAGACATTTTGGGTTGTTTCCACCTTTTTACTCTTGTGAATAGCACTGCTGTGAACATTAGTATTTAAGTTTAAGTACCTGCTCCCAGTTCTTTGGGGTCCATACCAATGAGCGGTATGGTGGGGTCATGTGGCAGTTCAGGGTTTGACCTTTAGGACGCCTGCCTGCCCCCCCCCCCAAAGCTGATGTGGCTCTGCAGGATATGTTCGGGGGACTTGCTTTCCTCAGACAGCCTTAATGAAGCTTGCATCTTCTCCTTTCTCCCTGTGAGTGCTCCTTGCATTCCAGGGCTCCTGTGGGAGGCATTTGGCTCCACAATAGGGCTCACCCTCCCCGGTCCCCACCACTGTCTGACCTAAAGCTTTGGTAGCAGAGGACTGGTTGGACAGACTTGGGGCTGTGGTCGGACTCTGCCCCTTGCAGGGGTCACAGCAGCCTCTGTGGGCTGCAGAGGTTTTTACCAGATGCAGACTCCTTTTGATGGAACATTCAACTGAGACTTCCCCTTCAGGACAGGGATGTGGGCGTGTGTCAGCCCGTGTTAACACGTGTCTTTGTGTCTTGTCTCAGAGTAAAACGTGATTTGTCTTGTAAGTGGAAGTGGAAATTTTAAGCTGTAATTGGAGTTAGGAATTTTCAAAAATAGAAAGAGATAAGAAAGATCTGGGTTTGGGCTGTCAGAAGCTGTCCTCAGCTGGTCTTGTCCGCATGGAACCCTCTCGATGTCCTGTTTCTTCCCTTCAGTTACTCGATGATACTTGAAACAAGAACCAGGTTGGTTTTAATTTTCTTTTTAACAGAGGCCTCTTTCCCCCCACTCCTTATCTACATATTTCTTTAGTTGGAAAAAATGATTTTGAGAAATTTCAGTCCCTGTAACATTTGGTAAATTTATATAAATAATGGCTTACATATGCTTCAAAGACTTTCACACGCCTCCCTCCCTTATTCCATCCAAAAGCCCTGTGAGGAAGTCAAGATAGTTTTTCAAATAATAATTTGTCTTTGCTTTATAGTGTGTGCTGGTGTGTTTAAGGTGACATGGATTCTAGATGGCGGAGTCAGGACAAGAACTCAGGTCTCCTGTCACCTGCTGGAGGACCCTTCCTTCTCCTGCACCCATCCCCCCTGGCTGCCTCAGGGGCTGCATTGTAATCCCTTGTCCCCTGTTCTCCATTTCCCTAGACTGTGAAGACTTATTCATCTTTGTACCTGTGACAATTCCTAAACTATAAGAAGTGCTCTGTAAAGCCGGTTGATCAAATGAGTGAATGATCTCTCTAGCAGGTTTTGTTTTTAATTATCATTGTTACTATTTTTTACTATTTTTTAGAGGGGTGGCAAGAGGCAGAGGCAGAAGGAGAGGGAGAGAGAGAATCTTAAGCAGGCTCCACACCCAGTGCAGAGCCTGACCTGGGGCTTGATCTCACGACCCCGAGGTTATGACCGGCGCTGAAATTGAGAGTTGGACACTTCACCAGCTGAGCCCGCCAAGTGGCAATCTCTTGGAATGTTTTCAGGGCCTGTTCCCAATATGGTTTTAGTTATATGAACGGGCGGAGAAAGGAGAGGTGTACCGCAGGGAGCACTGATGGCCATTGGGTGGTGCCTTCGGTCTCTGTCATTGCTGGGCTCCTGTCCATGGGGCAGGGTTGGGGCCTGGGCTCTGATTTGTGTTGGGGAGAGGGGAAGAAGGGGTGCAGTCCTGGGTCTGTCAGGGGTTCGCCCAGCTGCCTGATTACACCTACCTGTGGGCCTAGCCTTACAGACCAGCTTCCTGGAGCACACAAGCAGGGACCTGTGGTGGGTCTGGGTATCCTTATGGAGAGTCCCTCTATCCCAGAACTGTGGGAGGAGAGGCCATCTTTCCCAGCAGGAACGGACCTGCCCACTCTGCTGCCAGCCTTTGACCTGTGTCCTCTTCAGCCTCTTCAGCCAGTGCCAGAGGATCCCCTGTGCCCAGCAGGCTGAGGGCTGGTGCTGAGGGCTACACAGGCGGACCGAGCAGGAATGACCCCCTAGGTCCCTCAGAGAGGTTTGTATCTTGGCTTCAAGGCCCATGCATACAGCCTCGTACAGCATCTTTTGAAGGTCGTGTCTCCACACAGCTCTTAGCCCTAAAGGTCCCTCATCACCTATCTGGTCTCCATGACTCAAGGAGACACCACACATGAGCTGTGGCAAGGATAAGAGAAGGGCAGAAGCCCTCAGAACCTATAGGGAGAGGGTACCAAAACCCCCCCACTGGTGTACCCAGTGCACCCCAGAGGCTGAGTCCCTGGGCGGCTTCCCGGAAAGGTTGTGGCCAGAGGTAAGCAACCGGCATTTTATTTCATATTTTGGTTTCCAAATATTGAGGAGAATTTAAAAAACCAGGATTGCAGTTAGGGGACCCCCTGAGACCACCCTCAGGTTTAGTAATTCACTAGATGGACTTGGAACTTAGCAAAGCTGTTCTAGTCATGATTGCTGTTTAGGATAGCAAAACGGATGCAGGTGAGACTTCGCAGCGGCGAAAGGCACGCAGAGAAAGTTCCAGACATGAGCCTCCGGTGGACCGCTCCCGGTAGGGTTGGACAGACAGCACTTCCTTCTCCCAGCAATGGTGTAGAACACGTACAGGTCACTGAGAAACAGGGAAGCCCACCCAAGCCTTGGAGTCTGGGCTTTGTGTTTGTTTTGGAGAACAGTCATAGAAATATGGCTGACCGCCCCCATGGTCTCCATGCGCCTCCAGAGGTCAGGGTGAGCTGGTCACACGCAGACCAAAGCCCTTAGCCTAAGTCACACTGTTAATGTAGACTGTCTGGTATATCCCAAGCATGCAGGTAAACAGAGGCAGGATGTTCTGAGGGCTCAGAAGTTACTTCCCAGAAGCCAGGCAAGGGCCAAACATACCTGTGGGCAAGGTGAATCCTTGACCATACAAGCCTCCATGTAAAGACTTCGTAAAGCTACAGAGACCCCAAAACTCAACAAGCGAAGGCAAAATGAGAACTATGTCTGACTCACAGAAGTTTGGTCTCTGAACTTGAGAGAACGTGTCAGAATTCAAGTCCTGGGAGTGTCTTTGGGGTCATGTCCATGGGTGGGAATGGGTGTGGATGGCTAAACGTGCTTGTGCATGCACACGCACACACGCACACACACAGACGCAGAGTGACACTGCCCGAGGAGAGCCCGGAGAGCGGAGGCAGCTGGGCAGGTATCATGCTGGCTGCAGAAGAAGCGTCTGTGCGTGTCCCCAAGGTAGAAGCAATGCATCGAAAATGAGCATTTCTTTCCACACGGGCCACTCGGCTTCCGAGGTACCTTGTCACTGTCAGGATGAGTCACACGTGGAAGCCGAGGGCCAGACCAAGTCTGAGAACATAAAAGCAGGCACCTGGTGAGTCTGAGCTTAAAATAAGAGGACAGCCTCATTTGGGAGAGAAATTGAACCAGGAAATGAAATGGCTGTAAGGAGAAGCAAAGGCTTGCACCCGTGCCAGGGGTGGGGAGTGGGGGCAGGAGGTCAGGGGGAGGTGGGGGGTGCGGAAGACTGCAAAAGAGGCCCTGCCTGACTTGCCCACACCTGCTGGTACTCCTGGGCTGCCTGGTTCTTGGTTGGCTGAGGAGTGGCCTTCCCACTGCTCCCTGCCCCTCCTCCTGTGAGCCAGGTACCAGCCGTTCACCCAGAAACCCATGCAATGCCCTGACAGCCCCCAGGCACTAGCGAATATGTCTTGCATATTTTGAAAACATTTCCTGGGTGGCTTTGATGCCTGTGGACAGGATAGTCTGTGGGATGCAGCAAGTAAGGAGGCTGGGGAGGGAGATACAGGCTCTTTGTGGATGGTCCCGCATGGCAGGCTAAGGAGCGTGAGCCCTATCTTCTGGGCAATTCAGGGTTTTAGCAACTGAGCCACAGAGTGAGATTTTCCCATCCAAATGACAACTTCCCTGGCCACCAAAGGGAAGAGGGTGAGCTGAGGTCAGGAGTCCACCATGGTCCACCAGGTGTGAGGGAAAAGGAGAAGCACGCCACGTGCAGAAGAGTACTTCTGGAGTTCGAATTGGCAAGACTGATCGGGGTGATGGGCAGAGGCAAAGCTTCTTTGCGCTGGGAAGCAGAGGGCTGCGCGATTGTTCTGTTAGCAGAAATAGGCAACCCAAGGGAAAGGAGCATGTTTGGAGAGAAGGTAAGGAAGCTGTCACTGAAAGCCCATGTGAAATCCCCATGGAAGGGGCCAGTGGCCTAGTCGCTCTGAGTCTGGGAGCAAGGGCATGTAAGTCAGGGCTGGAGGCACCGATCTGTGAGGACCACAGATGACATCTGAAGGACGGAGTCTCCAGGGATGCTCTTCCTCTCCTTGCCTAGAAACATACGCATCAAATGAAAATATTTGGAAATTCCAAGGTGTTCTTCCTGTGTGGGTGTGGCTTTGCTTCATGCGACTACAGACTGAGGTCACCTTCCCGGCTGCCTGTGGCTTCTGCCTCCTTGGAGCCCACCAGTGGTGGAGGACTTCTAAAGCCCCCTTCTTCCTGCCTTTCCCTTCCTCAGTGTCCTCACTCTTTGGCCCTTGCTGGGTCCCTGCCATTCTCCAATGGCTTTGGGGGCTGAGGAATCCACCAGAAGTCAGAGAAAGGTTTTTAGCATTTTAGGCATTAGAACCAGGGCAGTCACAGTCTCCAGTGCTCTATTTTATAGATGAGAAAATTGAGATCCAAAGATAGAAGTGCTTGGTCAAGGCCATAAAACCAGCCTGGCATTATCAGGGCAGGGCCCTCCCATGCCTGCTGAAACCTGGCCTGGCTCCTTGACGCCCTGGCCTGAGCCCGGAGTCTGCTGTCTTCCAGGACTACACGCGGGTGGTGTGCCCTGTGATTGACATCATCAGCTTGGACAACTTCAACTACATCGAGTCCGCCACGGAGCTCAGAGGGGGTGAGTGGGACCAACGTCTTCTCCCCAGCAAGGAACCACTGCTCCCCCTGGTCATGTCTTTCTAGGGGAAGAATGGGGAAAGGTCTCTAGTTGTTTGTCTGGAACGTCCAGCCCTGTGTCCTGTAATGTCAGCAGCCCAGCGGTAGCTTTACCACTGAGACAATGAATGCAATGGCCAGGGTCCCGTGCGGGACACATCCAGACCCCAGAGCTCTGGCTCCAACATGGGCTCATCCCGGGATGAGGAGGGAAGGCGAGGACATCCTGGCTTAGGTGGGGCCTGACCTGTTCCGGCACCGCAGTCTTGGGCACCACGCACTCTCTGAGACCCACCATGGTTGTGCTCAGGACCTAGTGCTGGTCCCCAAGACTGATTTCAGATGACTCAGCCCCAGTAAAACCTGCTTGCACCTTCCCAAGACTCCTGACCAAGGGCCACACCCATGACTGTCCATCCTGTCCCCCTTAGGTTCTGTTGAACCTGACTCTATCATCTGCCCTGTATCCCCTCACCGTGCCCAGCAGGGGAGTCTCAGAGAGGCAATAAGAAGTAGAAAGAAACTGTGAGAGGGACACCCAACTGCCTGCTTGCTGATGAGCCTGGGTGAGACCTGCTGTCTCCAGGCCTACCTTCCCTGGATGTGTTCACAAGCTTCTAGAAAAGGGATGTGTTGTGCACATCAGCTGAGTGGGTGTTGTTCTAGGGTTTGACTGGAGCCTTCACTTCCAATGGGAGCAACTCTCCCCAGAGCAGAAGGCTCGGCGTCTGGACCCTGCTGAGCCCATAAGGTAAGTCAGGTCAGGGGTGGGTAGCGTCACCACTGGGTCCTTTTCTCTGCCACATCGTACAGCAGGCATTTCACATTAGATGCTCAAAAGATTGAGAAGAGACCAAAAGAACCTTTGGCAGGCCAGCCCTCCTTTACCCTTACTTTAGGAGTTTCTGTCTTCAAGGAGACTTCTCCTAAGGGGACAGAGGCCTGGTAAGACCCGTACTAAGGAGCTGCTCAGTGTGGTCCTCCCACACACGTGCTACCGCGTACTTAGGCTTCCCATTAAATGCTAGAGGGTCCCAGATGGTCCTGCTTGAGCCTCTGACAGAGGGAAAGATGGTCTGTTCAGGCCAGAGCAGGACTGCTAGGTCTTGGATGTCAGGATTCAGACGAAGAAGGTCCGTTCACTTACTGCCAACTCCTGCTGCTTAGTAACACCCATGTCTGCTCGGCCCCATGCGAGGACGGGATGTCGCATTGACTCTGGGTTCTTCAGCAGAGCCGCGGATGCTTTCTCCTGGTCTGCATTCTCCCTTCACATAGGAGGCTCCCAGCACATGGGGTTGGGGCCTCTCAGAGGACCGGGGTAGACTGGAGTATGATGTCCACCCCGTGGGGGAGCCTGGGTTCTCAGCTTTGAGGGCGTATGGTCTGTATGTTCCTACCAAAGATGGGCACACCTGCCCCAGAACCACGGATCTCCACACTGACCCTTGTGGGCCTTGGGTGGGGTGCTGGGCGTCCAAAGTGCTTGGAGAAGTATGCAAAAGGCCCCTAGGGTATACTTTCTCCAGCCAGTGGCTTAGGGTGCCCCAGATTCTTCGTGGGCATCTCTGTATCTCCAGAACGGCTGTATGGTAAACATTGGATCATTTGCACTGAATCAGCTTAAGTCAGATGGGAAGCAAGGAGCTAGGAAGAGCCGAATGCTGACGCTTCTGACAAATGTGTATGGCTAGGAACACTTCGCCGGGGACCAATGTCTCACCCACCTGCTGGCCCCTTCCCCCTTCCCAGCCTTCATGAGCTGGAGCAGCGCCAAGAGGGAGATTGGAGCCAGACAGCATGCTGGCTAGTGGCTTCTACTTCTGAACCTCTATCATGTGGGGCAGCTTCTCAGTTACCCCCTATGGGCGGCCCCTGATGGGGCAGCCGGCCAAGGCAAGGACAAGGGCAGCTGTGCTGGTGCAGCTTACCTTCTCTGGCCCAGTGTGGGGGTGTCTCAGGGCAGCTTCTGTTCTTGTGGGAATATCTCTCTCATCAGAGAGCGAGTGTTTCCCAGGCTCAGTCCAGGGAACGCCCAGGGGGCGTGGCCCTGGGAGACCCGGTTTCTTGACCTGCTATCCGTCAACTACCTGACATGGGAGAAAACTCCCTTTGCCCTCTGGCCCTGCGGATGAGGAGCCAGGTCCCTGTGGGCTCACCTGCCTTTCCCTGCTGTTGATCCTTCTAGATACAAGTCCTGGTGCTCACTGGGTTATCTGGTTGGACTCTGCCGGGCTCGCCTGCCTTCCTTGGCAGTACTTTGCTTTCTGAGTGGCTTCTCTGGCTTCTCTCTCAGTGGCCAGGGGCAGGGGAAGTGGGGGCAGAACCCCAAGGAAGAAGACGAAGGGTGTACTAGTTTGTTGGGACTATAGCAACATGTCACCCATGAAGCGGCTTATCAGCAGAAACATACTGTCCTGCAGGTCCAGAGGCTAGAACCACAGAGTCAAGGTGTCAGTGGGGTTATTTCCTTCTGAGCGCTATGCCGGCCTCTTTCCTTGGCTTGTTTTCTTTTTTTTTTTTTTTTCTTTTTAAAGAATTATTTATTTTAGAGAGACTCCAGGAGCGTGGGGGAAGGGCAGAGGGTGAAAGGGAGGAGAAGTGGATTCCCTGATGAGCGGCGAGCCTGATGCAGGACTAGATCCCTGGACCCTGAGATCATGACCTGAGCCAAAACCAAGAGTTGGATGTTTAACCCACTGAGCCACCCAGCCGCCCACTCCTTGACTTTCAGATGGCCATCTTCTCTGTGTCTCTTCCCATTATGTGCTCTCTGTGCACGTCTGTCTCTCTGGCTCCACATTTCCTTTGTGTAAGGACACTAGGCATGTGGGGTTGGGGGCCACCCGGATAACCTCATTTTAACTTGATTACTTCTACAGAGACTTTCTCCCCAAATAAGGGCACATTCCGAGGTACTGGGGGTTAGGACCCAAATATATTATTTTAGGGTGACATAACCCCTCACCGAGAGTTAAAGGGGGAAGAAAAGGGAGAGAGAGCCCAATCTCAAAACATGGGTATGCATTAACGGGTGCTGCCTCAGTCCTCCTCCTCTGCCGGGGCTCCCAACAGTGGAGCCCCCAAAGAGAGCCACGCTGGGCAGAGCCTATGGGAGATTCCAGCAGAGGATCCCCGGGCCCTCAGCACAGCGGGCTTCTGAGCAAGTTCTGGCCCCCTACAGAAGGCATGCTGATGAGAAAATGAGCCTGTCTATGAGGTCAGGATTTTTTAAATCAAAAGGAAAAACCCTGGAGTCTGTTCTTGTTTTAGGTAACGCACTGACCCTCGTAAAGTGGAAACGCGGTGGAGAGGGAAGCGTGTGGGATTCTGCCTGGTGGGGCAGATGACTGGGATGGCCGTCCCTCTCTGCTCTCCCATAACCTTCTCTTTCCCTTCCGAATGCACAGGACTCCCATCATAGCTGGAGGGCTCTTCGTGATGGACAAATCCTGGTTCGATTACCTGGGGAAGTACGACACGGACATGGACATCTGGGGTGGAGAGAATTTTGGTGAGTCACTGTTTCTGCATCCAGGGGCCAGCGGCATCTCTGTGTCCTGGGCCCACACGCACCTGGGATGAGGGCCTGAGGGGGGCAGTAGATCACTCCTTGGGGGCAAGGCCAGGTGGGGCACGAGAGGAGGGGTTGCTGGGAAGCTGGAGGTAACGGGGCATTTCTCCAGGGGGAAAGCCTCCCCGGGAAGACCATCCGGGGCAAGTTGACAACAAGCCAGCTGGGAGCAGGGAAAGGAAAGGAACATTGGTCATGCCAGGAGGGGGCTGGGAGTTTGACAGACCTAGCTCCACGGATTTTCACAATAACCCCAAGAAGCAGCCCCATGTCATACTCTTTTTTTTTTTTTTTTAAGATTTTATTTATTTATTTGACAGAGAGAAAGATCACAGGTAGGCAGAGAGGCAGGCAGAGAGAGAGGAAGGGAAGCAGGCTCCCTGCTGAGCAGAGAGCCCGATGCGGGGCTTGATCCCAGGACCCTGAGATCATGACCTGAGCCAAAAGCAGAGGCTTAACCCACTGAGCTACCCAGGTGCCCCCCCCATGTCATATTCTTAACACACGAGGTGGCTGTAGGGTAGCTCAGTGGTATGAGCTCCTTTGTGGGGGGGATCCCAGACTTCTCTCTCTCCTGGGGCTGCAGAATGAGCTCTATACTACTGTGGTTTGCGCCCCCTTCCACCCTCACCCCTTTCTCTTTCACTGAGATAAGGGCCAGACGCTCCCAGGCTTCCATAGCGACTACCCCAGACCCTCTTCATTAACCCGCTGCTGGGTGCTGTGCGCACGGGGCAGCCAACAGATGTTTACCAAATGTTACAGGGGTCGCCATCAATCCTCTTCACCCCCAGGCGCCTACCCCCAAATCCCCGAGTTCAGTGCTCCAAGCTCAAGCCTGCCTCTGGCAGGAATTCGGCTCTGTTTTGTTCCCAGACTTCTCCGGGGTTTCGAACAGCGCCCCCATGAAGGAGGTTTCTGTAAACTTGTTGAATGAAGCACCAGAGGAGGACAGCAAGAGGCGGGCGTGTCACCGGGCACTGTTCGGCATGGGTCCCCAGACGGTGGCACGGCCCCGAGAATGGATGATCCGTGGGGCCCGTCTGGCATTCAGCAGTAATCCCATGCAGCGTCCTCTGCCATTGTTTTCTCCTGTCCCTGCCTCTGGAGTATTTTATGGCTTTCTTCCTCAGTCACTAAGAGTTATTTTCCAGAAATTTATGGCTGCCAGCCTGACCCACAGCATCTGTTCTCCCAAACTGGGCAGTGTAGAGAAATCCATCAGACAAGTACCATTCAGGGCCCGGATTAGAAGCTCAGCAAACAAGCAGGGAAAAAAAAAACAAAAAAAACAAAAAAAACCAAAACCCAAGCCCCCGAAACCAAACTGATTCCCCTGCCTGGCACCCAGTCTTGGAACATAACAGGGAAATCGGTTACAGGTTCAAGATCAGCACTGCCTGCACAGGCCCAGGAGAACCTGGGGCCCGATAGGGTCTTGTCCTTCCCTCTCGGATCCGTAGCGATGTGCTCTGGCCTTTCCTCCCATCATCAAGTGACTCCTTCCTGCAGCCCGTTTGATAGACAGCAGTCCTCTCGTTTCTGCTCCAGTGCCATTTATGACAATAGCGTTCACCGCTTCACAGTTCGGCACACTGAGTCATTGCGAATTTGTGTGTTGAATTGTTAGAAAATGCTTCTAGCCCATCTCCCTCTAGCCTGTGTCTGGCAGGGCTGACACAGCCTCCCTCAACCTTGCAGAGGGAGTGTGAGCTTTCCTCCACGTGGCAGTCACTTTGGGATTCAGGCGGCACGTTATTTTTCATGATGGCCTGTTCTGGTCCAGCCTGCCCGTCCCTTCTTTTGATGGCGGTGTGGACGCGCACCTGCGCCTGTCCAGGGGCAACTTCGGCTGTTGCCTCCCAGTCATCTGACGCTCCCAAGTGCTGATCGGAATGGGGAACGAGGGAGGGGCTTCTGAGAAGCTGTGGAAGAAGCATTTTACAGTCCATCACAGAATTTTTTAAACCACAAAAAAGTATTGCAGATGGTTATCCCAGGAGACACTGTTTTTCTCCCATCACAACATTCCATTATGTTATAGCCCGCTCCCAGTGCTTTGAAAGCCATTTTTGGACCTTTTTTTTTTTTTTTTTTTAAAGCATTTTATATGTCAGAAGATGCAGTGCTTTCCTGATAGTACGTAGATCCTGTGGGGCAGTCCAGCTCTGCCAGAGAGCATAGGTAGGCACCTGAGGGCATAAACATGGGGATTTGGAAGAGCCCATCAGGATGGAGTGACGATCGGGGGTTTGCTGGGACTGGGGAGCACTGGTTCACCTTCAGAGGAGAGTTGATACTGAGGGAAAGAGTTCTTCTCCAGGGGATGGCAGGGGGCCTTCTGCACCTCCTAGCTCACCACATCCTGAGAGCCCCGGTGTCACTCACATGCACTCCTCTTTGCATCCCCAGGACTGTTCTGTTCCCCTCAAAGCCAGCCTCCCACTGGGCCAGAGAGTGCGGTCTGAAATGCCGTTCCCTCCCACTTTCCAGACCAGTCAACCACTGCGGCTGCAGCTTGTCCTGTTCCATAGGGAGTATGGGGAAGTTAAGGACACCCCCTCGGCATTTGCGGTCTACGGCCCTGGGTGACCTCGGTGGGCCTATGGCTAGTCCTTGTTCAGCAGGAGGGCTGGATGCAACGTGATTGCCCCAGATGGCGTGAAGTACAGTGTTATGGACCAATCAGATGATCTCTGCTCAAGTCCCATGTGTTCATTGCAAAATAATAACAGAGCTTCCAGGCCCAGGAGTGCTGAGAACTTAAAAGTTTATTAAAAGGAAGGGTCTCTATTGGTGCATTTCTATGTGTGGACTTAGGGATAGCAGTAGCTTAGGGATACAGTAGGTGTAACAGTAGTACTGTTACAGAGTAACAGTAGGGATGACCTCAATGCCCACCGCGGCCCGCACCACGCCCCGTCCTGAGCTGACCAGGGTTACAGTGGGTCCCTGCTGCTATGGGTACAGTGTGTGTTCATACATGGGACGTGTGGCTCCGTGCAAGCTGGAGTCATTGCATTCAGTGAAGCCTGTGTCTCAAGCTCCCTCCACCTTCGCTCAGAAACCAGACTAGGAAATGGAACTAGAACCTTGGTGGGTCTGGCCGAGCTATGGTGTACGGATAGCTGTAGTTTGGCTTCTGGGGAGAAAGCATCCTCTTCCCCATCCAGTAGTCGTGGGCTTGGCGCATAGACGCTAGGCTGGTGGAGGGCAGGGACAGGGGGCCCCGGGGCCCTGGTCAGACAGCCAGTGGGTTGATGAGGTCACAGGAGGAAAGAAGTGAGGGTGGAGGGTGGGGAGATTTGCCCTCAAATAGGAGTCTGACGTCTAAAGAAAATAAGATAGCGGTGCCCCCCATGAGGGTAGAATAATTACCCGTCTCCCTGTCTGCAATTCAAAGTGGATTAGGGCCTGCCTGACGCTCATCACAGGGGAGGTTGTGGCGGCGCTGACTCAGCAAGAACCCCCTACAGAATCCCTCCATCATCTTTTCGCCCCCCGTCCCCCTCACTTAAGAAAGTGATGACTCGGCAAGAGCCCTAGACGTGGAAAGCGGAGGGTCTGGACGACGCCCCACACCTCGCCGCATGAGCCCCCGCCGCCTGGCGCCTTTGGATTATGAGACTTTCCCCAGAGTCAGCACATCCCCGGGAGGACAGTCATCCTGACGTCAGTGGTGTTGACGAGGGCAGGCAACTCCACTTCTGGGTGTTAAATATCCCTGTGAACCATCACGCTCATCTGCACACTCCAGACTGCCCGAGTCAGGCCCTGGGTCTCCAGTCACCACCTTTCTAATACGCAGGACCCTGGAGCCTAGAAGCTGTTCTGCCTCTCGGTGCAGGCACCTTGGCGAGGCATCAGCTGCACTGAGGGGGCGCGAAGACGGACATCTGTCAGGACTGGATGGAGGTGCTGGTGGTCGCTAATTGTAGAGGAGCCTCTCTTGTTGGCCTCTGAAAGCCTCGAAGGCAGTGTCTTTGTACCCGGAGCGGCACTGGTCGCCGGAAGGCTGAGTTCTGGAACGGGGAGCGGTGCTTTAGCCCCCAGGCACTGGATGGCAGGGGTCAGGTCGGACCGCTGCTGATCATAACATAAGGACATCCACAACCATGAACATGATCATTAAGATGACTAACAAGCTACCACCTGAGGGAGGGAGACCAAACAGAGTGTAGCCCCGTCTCACCAGGGTGGATGAAGAGATCATTTCCCCCCCATGACTCAACGTTTGCAGAGTTGAGATACAGGGCAGTTTTCAGCTAAAGCACCAGACGCAAGACAATGAGGAGGGGGAGGGCGGGTTTGACAGGTTGGGGAAAGGAGGCAGGCAGCAGTGGGCTGTGGATGGGCGGCCAGGGGCAGAAGGTGCACATTATCTGCTGGTGTCCAGCACCCCTCAGTTGAGCGTCACACGGCCCGTGGAAGCCGGTGCTGGAGCTAGGACAGAGCTGGGGCTGGGGGGGTGTGAAGGGGAGCCCCTCAGCTTCAAGTGAACCATGAGGTCAGCCGAGGAAACAGGGTCAGGGGGGCCCTGCAAAGACAGAGCCTTGGAGGGTGGAGCCTTGGAGTGGAAGACTGCCAGCAGACTGGAAGGAAGGGGAGGGACCAGGGTCAGATAACTACTTTCCAAGGCGGGTCCTGTGTCTTCAGTGGCAGAAGGCGGGACTCAGAGATGCGGAGGGAAGCGAGATGGCAGGCAAGGGGAGCACAGAGAGAGAAACAGGTTGCTGGGGTAGGAGGGGGTGGGGGAGGGAACCGAAGCATCGTTTGGAGGGATTCGCTTTGTAAATGAGGAGGGACATATGTCTTATTTGAATACATGGAAAGGAAGAGACCATGGCCAAAACGTATGCGTATTTTGGGAAGAGGGCTGGCACCAAATTTGTAGGTTATATCTAGTAAACCAGATCTCCGTCTCTAGTTTTGAAAGATGAGATGGTTTTCCTTTTTTGGAATTGGAGCAGACCGTATTTTGAGATCCTGGGGAGGAAGGGATTGGAGCACAGCAGACTTTTGGAGCACACTGTTTAGGAAGACGTCCTGAGACTGAAGTCACACACGCACTGACAGTCCCACGGGCTGACCCCTGCAGCCAGCCCCGCAGTGCGCTCACGGCAAGGTGGAGTGGCGGGGGGTGGCGGTCAGCTAAGCTCTCCCATGCTCCGTGTCTCACCCCCACCCCCACGAATACCAGTCTGGGACATGTGAGCTCCACAGTGCCCCAGCCAAGCACCATATTGCTACGTATTGGGGGCTTGATAGAAAGTCAAAATCTGGAATGTTATGTCCACAAATTTCAAGTGGCGTTGGTGGCAGAAGAAGAAAGCTGGAAGCAGGCACAGGAGGCCAGTGCTAACAGGGTCTGTGTTTCAGAGACTGGCTTCAGGGACGTCTGATCGTAGCTGTGGCTCATCTTTCCATCCTACTTAAGTGTTCCCCATAGTCTCAAAATTGTGTTTCATTTGACGTGGATGGCCGTCCTGCAGCATGGACCCTCGGTGAGGTGAAGCAGTTTTCCCCATGGACACGGCCTGGGGGCTGCTGCAGAGTCAGGGGCTGCGGACCCCAAGGCCAAGCTCTTCCTGTCTCCCTCCCTCCGTGTTCTTGCCATCATTTGGAAGCAATCCTGAAAGAGTTCTTTCTTTATCCTAGCACACACACATTGTCCCTACCGTGTCCCCGAACTTCCTGGGAATGGGCTGTAGCCCATTTGGGACAGCACCTGGGCACGCAGAGAGCCAGGTGTCAAGAAGGTGATGGCAATGGGTTTGGTGTCCACAGAGCCTTGCCTGCAGCTCAGGTACACAGGGAAAGTCTGGTTGAGGACAAGTAAGTGAGAGAGCCGGTGAGGATCGCGATGAAGACATTGTGTCCAGACACCTGCTTGGGGAGCTGGACAGGAAGGAGACACAGAGCAGGAAGTGGAAAGAGAGAGAGAGGACCCAGGTGAAGGAACCCAGGGAGGTGGTGCCCAAGAAGCTGGAGGGTGCCGTGCATGTATATGGTAAGAAGGCACTAGAATACTCACATCCTCCTTTCCTACTCCTGGACCCCAGCCTGCTTCCATGTGCCCCTCCCCCACACCTGCAGGAGGAGTCACCCAGGGCATGGGTTTCTCCTGAGCCAGCCTGCCCTCCTATTTGAGCTTGACTGCAGAAGCACAAACCAGGCAGGAATTCCCAAGTGGGGAACTGACGTTTGCCACCAGCGGCGTACCCTGTGGGATGCACGGGGTGCAGTCAGTAAGGAGGTGCACTGTCTGCAGAGAAGTTAAAGCCCTCACAACACTGCCGAGCAGTCACTGATATTCCCCTCCACCACCTTGGTCTGCCACTGCTTCTTCCGGGGCAGGGGCACTGCCTCAAGCCGCTGAGGACCTTGGTCCCAGGGGAGAGAGGCACACCCCGGCCTAATCCTGGCTGCCTGGCTCCCAGAAGAACGGAAACTTCTTCCTTATCAGCCCCGGCTGCTGAAAGGGAAACTGAGGTCACCCAGCCAGCAGAGCACACAGTCTGACTCTGGAGCCAGCTTTTGACCCCCAGTCCCAGGCTGGATGCGGCGGGAGCAGCCAACCGGGAAGAAATGGGCATGTGTGCAACATCCCCGCCCTGGGGGGCGACCCCAGCAACAGCTCAGCGGCTTCCAGCATTTTCTAGGCTACTGCCAAGACATCCCCCCGCAGGCTATAATTCAGGCATCCTTACGGAGGGGCAGAATTGTGGTCCGGGTGGTGGGAGCTGCTCTCCTGGATGCCTCGTCCAGGAGCTTGCTGAGAATCCTGCCCATGGGTATTACTGGCCGGTCAGAGTGTGAACCTCACCACCTCCATGACAGTCTCTTCTATCTGGGTCTGGACTGTCGCGAAAGTCTGCTATATTCTTAAACGGAAAGTTCTTCCTCCTTGGTCCTGGTTCTTAGCCGCCAGGGTCATCTAAGCATGTCTAATCCATCTTCCATGTGTCCAGAAGCAGCAGTCTGGGTCACACAAAGGCTGTAGCAGGGCCCTGCACCAGGCTGGTCCCCAAATACGGCCCTCGCCCCCCATGAATGTGCTCCTCCAAGCCAGTCCCTGTGTGTTTCCATATTCACGTGCATCACCCTTCCAGCTCTGAGTTATCATCAGCCCCGGCTGCTGAAAGGAAAACTGAGGTCACCCAGCCAGCAGAGCACACAGTCTGACTCTGGAGCCAGCTTTTGACCCCTAGTCCCAGGCTGGATGCGGCGGGAGGCCCTGACCCCTTCCTTGGGCCTGGTGCCCCCGATACTGCCATCCTGTGTCCCCTCCCCTCCGGAGAGCACAGAGCCGTGCTGAGGGGGCACGACTATCTTGCAGAAATCTCCTTCAGAGTGTGGATGTGCGGCGGCAGCCTCGAGATCGTCCCCTGCAGCAGAGTGGGCCATGTCTTCCGCAAGAAACACCCGTATGTTTTCCCAGATGGAAACGCCAACACGTATATAAAGTAAGTGCGAGTCCCAGGGGTTCTGTGGGGGCAGCAGAAAGCCTGGTGAAGGGTTGTGGCTGTCCCCAGTTGTCTGGTAGGTTGGTAGGTTGCCTGAGTGTTCTGGGCGCTCAGGAGCCACAGTCGTGCTCCTTGGGACTCTGCCTAAGCAAGGGAGGTCGGAAGCAAGGCCCACCCAGCAGCAGGAGGAGGCGGTCTGAAGCTCTTCTCCACCACGGACGTCCCCGCAGCTTGCCGAGGCCTGCGAGTCACTGGGCAGCACTGTCCTGTCGGGCTTTGGATGTTTGGGGTTGTTTGGGTTTGGGGGAGAAGATTCCATTTTTGCTTCCAAGTTTCAGAAGATCTATAGCTCCCTCTTTCAGCCTGGGTCACCAAGGGAAAGGTCATTGGAAGGATTTGAGAACAGGAGAGCACAAGCAGCTACTGCTCACATGCTTGGCCCTGGCTTCTTCCCTAGGGTGTCTGCACCTCCTGCTAGGGGATGAGATGAAGATCCCGGGGTCTCAGTACGCCCGTGGTGTCCACTTGCTCATTCCTGCTCTGTCCCTTCATACGGCTTCTGTGATTCCTTCTCCTTCGGGCTTTGCCTCTGTTTTGGGAACATTTCGCGTATGTCCCTCTTTCCTCCAGCTTCTCACATTTTCCCTTTATCCCCTTTGTTGTTCATCATCTGACGGCTTCACTTACCCATTTATCCTTCTTTTCTCTTTTTTCTTTTCTGTCTTGTCCATTTGGGGGAGGGGGAGCTAAGCATTTCTTCATTTGGGGCGTCATTTTCCTCATCTGTGTTCTTCTGTCCTCGGTTTTCACATGTATGGGCGGGTGTGGGTTACATCCTGACATGAGCATCCTGGGGCCGGCATGGCGCTGACCAGGGGGAAAGTTAACAACACCTTTTGCAGAAACCTCTGGGCGAGGGTGGGGCAGTGAGAAATCCGGCGGGCACTGAAGACAGGGCTGCCTTGGGCCTTGGGTTTCCAGGAGGAAAACGTGAGCAGGCGACACTTGGTATAGAAGAATGATGGGGATAGTCCTGGGCTCCAGAACATTCTCTGTCTTTGAGTCTGGGCCCTAGCCAGTGGGTCAAGCGGCATACAATTTGCTGATGGTGAGGCCCCAGGCAAGGAGTCAGCAAAGCGCTGGGAACAGCCTTCCCTGCACCAAGAGCAGGCTGCCGGTGTGACTGTCATTTCAGGTCCACTGGCTGGGACAGGTTTGCCATAGACCTCCACGGAAGACCTCTGCTCCAGACAGAACCGGAAATCTGCAGGGGCATGCCCTGTTGAATGAGGCCCCAGGGTCACGGATGGGGGCCCCAGCGGGGACTGCTCCTCCACTGCCCCTGGTGTCTGTTTTCTGATGGCCTCTTTCTTGCCCTGGGGCTCTTCTGGTACCACTGCCTCCCTGCTCGCTGTGTAGGGACACACATCCTCCATGGCAGTCTCTCTCGTTTTCCGTGACCTTTGAGGTCAGCCCCAGAGCAAACACCTGATGGAAAAGCCTAGTGAGCTGGCCAGATAGCTGACAGTTGGGTTAATTACTTGGTTCTTGACACATGTACCTTGCTCTCGGACGCTGTATGTGATCGGCTGTCCTGCCCAGAGCTGGGACCCCAGCCTTTGCCCTGCAGAAAGGGGGGACACCTGGAGAGGGAGCCTGTGTGCAGAGGGAGGCGAGGTGGCCACCGCCGGCCCTGCCTCTCTCCTCCTGGTTCCTGGCAACACGGGCGTATGTGGTGTGTGGACTCTCCTCTCCCAGCCCCCTCTTCCTTTTTCTTTTTGAGCCGCAAAAGTTCCATTTCTGGCACAGTTTTTCAGGTGTACCTTTTGAGGAAGAGTTTGTCCTGTGTCTTGGAGTAAAGGCCCCTTGGGAGGTTGGGTGGGATGTGACCGGGCTGAGCCCCGGCGGAGGAGAGCTGTTACTGGATCGTGGGGACCCCCGGCTAGGTGATGCTGTTGCATGTGCATACATACTCCTCTGGGACACCCCCTGTCTCCCCAGGAACACCAAGCGGACAGCTGAGGTGTGGATGGATGAGTACAAGCAGTACTACTACGCTGCCCGGCCGTTCGCTCTGGAGAGGCCCTTTGGGAAGTAAGTGTCCCTTCCGGCTGCTTTGCACCGGGGTCAGGAGGAGCGCTGGCTGCTGACAGCCAATGTATCTGGTCGCCCAGGCAGGGGCCGCTCTCTTTCACGTCTCTTCTTGTTCCTGCCCTCCTGGGGATGCAGGGATTTCAGCAGCTCTTGCAGAACAAGTGGCAACATGGGCCACTGCCCCAGGAGGTGATGTGTGCCTTGCACCATGGAGGGATGTTTCTTTTTCCATAAAGGTGGGGTGTGGGACAGGACGGACTTAGTCCCTCCAGCTCAGAGCTCCTCTTCCTGGTTCTGAGTTCCCCAAGGCCAAAGCACCCTCCTTCCTCCGTGGAGCAGTATCCTACAGGTGTCCCCAAGAGTCGTGCTCCGGCTTCATCCAGGTAGACGAGAACAGGGAAAGAATTCTGTGCCGAGGCCACAAAGGCTCTCCTGGGAGTGCTCCCCAGACTCTGAGAAGTGGGTTTTGTTGCCTCCATTTCACAGGACAGGAGACTGAGTTTTCTGAAGATTAAGCTACATGCCCTGACCACATCACTGAACCGGGGGCATGAGGCTCTAACCACCCCTGTCCGATCCCCAAAACCATATGTTGCATTCTCCACCACAGAACTGAGGAGAGAAAAATGGAAACTTCATCTATGTTAGCATCTGATTATTTGGAGGGACAACCAGTGGCTTTTTGTCATGCCGATGTCCCTCCACCAGACTAAGGCTGGGGAGTGGATGGGTTTCTCCCCCTACACCGTGTAGGGGAGCCTGTCACGGCTCCAGAGGATTAAATCAGACTCGGCCAAAATGGCTTATGTCTCTGAAATTACAACTCCGTGTTGTCGCCTGCAGTTCAATCGCTCAGAACCTCACAAGGCATTTGTCCTGAGTCCTCGTCAAACTCCCGGCCCACTGACCACGGCTGTGCGTCTCCCTTTCCTCACCTCTCTCCATCCCTCCCTCCCCTGCTTGGTTTTGACTCTCTCGCTTAGAGAGAGGCTTAAAAGACATCATCCTCAGATCTTTGGCCCTGTTGTGCATCTGTCAGCCCCTCAGGCAAAGTTTTCTCAATCCTGGATGCACCTGACTTTGTGCCTTTCCCTCCTCCCTTCCCTGCACTGGCTGCTGAAGGTTCTGGAAAGTATCAGCCGGTGCTGCTAACACACCGTGGCTATCACGCTCAGGCAGGCCCTTAGTAGACTTGTCAGTTGTGCTGCCTTTCCCGGCCATCATTGTCCCCAGTCCCCATTTAAAACTCTCCTGTCTCCCCACCCCTCCCCCCAAGTCCACCTGTCACTCACATCAGGTGACATCTGTTTCACAGCTGAGAGAGACGGCATTGACTTCCCAAGACAAACCGACCCGGAAACTTTGCTCTCTCTGCCGCACTCTTCTTCCATCTCCTGAGACAGGTGTGCCCCCTGCCGTGTGAGACCCGCCCTCCACTTGTAACGGCCGCCCTTCATCTGCATTCCTTCCTAAATCAACACTAGTCCAGCTCCCTCTGCCTGGATTCCTCCTCTCCCGCCTCCTGGCTCAGGGCTTCTTAAACTTTAATACACACAAATCTCCCGTGGCTTTTGTTAAAATGTGGTTGTTGATCCCCTAGGGTGGCATTTCCAGGAAGTTCCCAGGAGCGTCCTGCTGGGGGTCTGAGGGCCTGTCCGGACAGAGCAGAGCTCCAGGCCAGGCCGGTGCTTCCCAAACTAGCCTGCACCCTGCAGTCACCCAGGGGGCTTCAGAAGCTATGGGTGCTGCTCCCAGAGAACTGCTCGGGTCTGGGGTACAGCCTGGGCTGGAGAATTGTTGAAAGGCAGCCCCCTGCCCGCACTCCCCAGGACTCTGATATGCAGCCGGTGCAGACACCAGTGTTCTAGGAGACCCTGCCTTCTGCTGCCTCATCCCTGATCTGTCTTTGCTAATGCACAGTCCCCATCAGCATTTAAACTGATTCAGGGTCTCACATCTTAAAACTTAAATGATTTAAAAAGAAATAGGAGGGAAGAAAAGAAAGTGTGCACTTCGGGGAGATCATGCCCCACCTCTCCTGAGTGTGCTTGGAGACCTCCCCTGTCCCTGAGAGCCCCTTCCCGACCACGATGACCGTGCCTACAGTCTCCGCCTGCCTGGTCCTGTTGCGGCCTCACTTTTCTTTCTCCTGCCATGTTTGTGGTCCTCCCCGAGGGTACGTCATCGCCGTCTCTGTACTGCGCATTCCCCCTGGCGTTCACCACCGCTTCTGTACTGCTGACTCTTGGGTCTCTGTCCCTGACCTGGGCCTCTCATTCTGAGCCGTAGCCCTTTCCATCCCACTGCAAACTGGACATCTCCACTTGGACAACTCCCAAGCTGCTCCAGCTCCAATCCTAAAGGGAACAGCCACGGTGCTTCGAAACATGCTCCCCAGCCTGTCTCCCCCAACTCCAGGAACACTCTTCCTTGTGTCTTCTGGCCCAAGTCACAGGTCTGGGTGTCGACCTTGACGCTTCCCTCCCCCACCTGCCCGGGTCAAACAGCCCCTGAGCCCTGGTGCTGCGGCCTCCTTCATGCACGCAGCGCCAAGGTTTTTTGCTAAACACTGAACATTTAACTCTAAAGAAAAAAAACTGACATCATTCTTTGGCTCATGTTGCTTTGAGTCTGGTGAGGAAAGGTGGTTAGCGCTAAGAAGCCCAGTGTGGGCTGGAAGAGGTGAGGCTGGCCGAGCAGGGCCGGTCCTGTGGGCTCACCCAGGAAGCACAAGGTGCAAATGTGGTAAGGAAGGTGGTGGCGGGGTTAAATGGAGGGACTTGACCTGTCCCTTCTCTCCATTCCGCCCCCAACTTCCCTGCCTGAGAGCACGACCAGCAGCTGGCTGTCCGCAGCCCCCTCCCACAGCTCTCCCTGTCTCCAGCCTTGCCCTGCCAGACCCAATCGCGCCCCCCCCCCCCCCCGGTGAGATGCTCTTAAAGTTCAGATGTCCCCACGTCATGCTTTGCTTAAGCCCAGAACATACACACGTTCGTGAGTGCATGCAACTCAGCCTCGCGCAACAGTCTTCTCTGTTGTTCAGAAGCCCACCGTTGAGCACAATGCCTGGCACACAGTAGGTGCTCAATAAATATCTGATGAGTAAAGGTGTGACTGGGCCCCAGAACCAGCCACAGAAGCTGATTCTTTGAGGGTGGGGTGGGCAGGAGTGGTATTCTTTGGCTGCAGAAGCCAAAGAGAGATTTGTGGGTAAGTAGATTCAGGGCCCCAGTGGTGAATCAGTGACAGACATACTACATGTTCTCCTAGCCTTGTTTTGAAAAAAAAGTAAAACATCCCTGAATTCTGTTTTTGAATGAAAGCACAAACCCTCCGTGTCGGTACCACACCATTGTGAGCTCCTGCTGTGGTCTTCTGGAGCTCTGCCTGGAGCTCTGGAACTCTCCCTGGGTGAGTTTCTCCATCACCCTCGGGAGAGACATGCTGGGCACAGCATGTGCATTTGTCTCTCAGCCTCATTCCTGCCTCTGACCTGTCTCTCTGTGTCTCCCCCACCCCGCGTCCTGCCAGCATTGAGAGCAGACTGGACCTGAGGAAGAATCTTCAGTGCCAGAGCTTCAAGTGGTACCTGGAGAACGTCTATCCGGAACTCAGGTACCCGCCCTGCCTTCTGACTTGTCAGGAGAGACCCTCAGCTGACTGGGTCTGGACAAGGGACATCCCGTGTCCAGCTGGATACAGGGTGTTAAGTATAGGGAGGTCTGAGGAGACCAGTTGGCTCCCCTTATTCCTGAAATCAGAAGAGGAGTTAAGTTCATCAGTAGTTTAAGGGCTGGAGGTTAGCAGCATTTTGCAGCTGCTGGGATTTGAGCTGCTGGGTGCGACCTGAGGCTAGCACTGTCTCCGCGCCAGGCTCCATCTGCCGTGGTGGCTCCTGGGTCTCTCCTCACTGCCTTGTGCCCAGAGGCAGCCGCCATCCTGGGCGAAATGCCCCTGACATCCTCAGAACCCTGCCTCTACCTCTCCAGTGGCTAGTGTCACTCAGCCAAAGGGCACTTGGTTCTCACGTCTCTGTGGCTTTCCTCCAGAATCCCCAGTGATTCCTCCATCCAGAAGGGCAGCATCCGACAGAGGCAGAAGTGCCTAGAGTCTCAAAGGCAGAAAAACACGGAGACCTACAAGCTCAGGTTAAGCCCCTGTGTCAAGAACAAAGGCGAGGATGTAAAATCCCAGGTACGTAACAGGCGAGGGGGGCCAGGATGTGTGCGGGACTGCCACCTGCTTTTATATGACATCAGGTGTCCGGTTATACCCAGAGCCTAGCCACAGGGTAGAAGTACGACTTCCCCTCACTCTGGGACCCGCTCACTCCACTGGGTTTCCAGAGGTGTCGAGTTTCTCTGAAGGACAGAGATTCTCCTGCAGTCCTCTTTTCTCTCTCTTTTCTTTGCTGGCTCCCCCGCCCCACTTTGATGGGTTCGTGGTGAGTGCTCACGAAGGTTCTTAGGTCACTATTCTTTTCTCTGGAAACGGTGTCTTGGAGATTTCATCCAAGCTTCCAGCTTTGGCCCCGCCCTCTCTGTTTCATGGATGCACAAATCCTAGTTTTTATCCCTCCACAAACTGATCCATTCACTCCATAACCATCTCTGTTCTCTGCTAACTGGGAAGACACGGAGATGAGTGGCTAGGTCGCAGGTCTCTGTGGGCCCTTGGGGGATTGAACGCAGGAACAAGCAAGTAAGCAGCTGTTCTGTTAAACTCTGTCCTGGATGGAGATCAGTCCAGGCTGCTCTAGAAGCAGTGAGAGACGGTCTTTGCCATATGCACAAGAGTCAGGGACGTCTTCCTGGAGGACTTGATAATGAGCTGCAGCCTGAGAAAGGAGTAGAAATGGGCTCTGTGAGGAGGGGGAGACGGAGCAGCCCAGGAAGGAGAGCACGCGTGAAGGCCTGGGCTGGGTTGGGTGGCCGGCGCGAGCCCATGGCCACCACAGCATCGTCTGTGGTTCTAGTAGATGGACGGCTCCGAGCAGCAGCCTGGCCCCACAGCCACCTCCCTGTCCCACTCCTCTCCATGTGACTATCTTCGCCCGAGCTCCACGGCTCCAATCCCCACTGTCTGCCCTGGCTCCGTTTTCTCCTAGTCGGCTTTCCTTAGCAGTGGCATTGGTGATGTTTTGGGCCCGATGGTTCTTTGTGTGGGAAGCTGTCCCTGTTCTAAGGCCCACCTAGCAGCATCCCTGGCCTCTGCCCCCCAGGAACACCTCACATATGCCAGCCCTGACTAGCAAGCTGTCTCCAGGCTACACCAGACACCCCAGGGCCAATAAAACCACCCAGATTTGGGGGGGGGGGGCTGGGTGGCTCAGTCGTTAAGTGTCTGCCTTGGGCTCTAGTCATGTTCCTGGGATCCTGGGATCGAGCCCCACATCGGGCTCCCTGCTCAGTGGGAAGCCTGCTTCTCCCTCTCCCACTCCCCCTGCTTATGTTCCTGCTCTCACTATCTCTCTTTCTGTCAAATAAATAAATAAAATCTTAAACAAAAACAAAAACAAAAACCACCCGGATTGGGAACGACCGTGTTAGGTTCAAACCCCAGCCTCTAGTCGCTGCCCCTCGTTCCCCCCCGCCGACACATCACCATCAGACCATTGTTCTCCGCCTCAATACAGGCTCCAGGGGCCCCCGTGGCCTCCTTCAGAAACACACCCCCTGGCGTTCAAGGCCACGCAACCCTGGCCTCCCACTCGCAGTGACTTTTCCCAGACCCGTCTCTCTGCTCCAGCAGGACTTGGGAGGGGCTGCCTGAGCTGGACAGGAAAAGGGGAAGCCAGCGGAGGTCTCGGTCTGGCTTTAGGGATGGCCACAGGCTGGGAACGGCACTGTTTACTCAGGTGGCATTTTGTAAATTGTTGTGAAGAGCTGAGGCATGTCCCTATCTTCTGAAGCCGTGTGTGGGCGCTGTTCATAGGGGATCCCAACGGCCAGAATGTTGTCACTCCCTGCCCCCAGATCCCTGAGATGGAAGCTTGCTCGACCTGCCTTCAGCAAAGCAGTGGCTTTCCTGGTACTTAATGCCTTTGGCTGCACAAGGAAGTAGAAGGAGGGGAGCCGTAGTTAAATCTGGGTCTCTCGGGGAGGGGCTCTCCAGTCTCCAAAAGATGCCAGGCCTTTACTTAAGTGGAGAGTCATAGTACCCATCGCACCTGACCTTCCAATGGCACGAGAAAGGGGAGGAAAAGCAGTCATCCGTGGGAAGCTAAGGGTGATCCTAGTAACAGTCTTTGAGTGAGCCAAGAGTCCTTTCTAGATGCTAGGGCCAAGCCATCACTCCTTCTCGCTTTGGAGAGAACAGTTGGGTTTGCGCAGCAGGAGTGTAAATTCTGGGAAAACGGAAGAAGACTGAGATCGATGTTCCACCCGTTTGCACAGAGGACAGTGAGGGCCCGCGGTGCTCCTGGCCCCTGGCTGCGTGTCGGGGGACAGGGAGGGCCTGGGCTGGATTAGACTCAGCCCTTCTAAAGCGGCCCATGGCCAACCCGCGGGGCTGGGATGCACGTCCAGGTTTTCTGAAAGTGTAAACCCTCTTTAGACAGATAGGAATCTACATACCTATTTCTGCTAGAATAATCCCCGCGTGTACATGTGTGTGCATGTGCGTTTACACATGCGTGTGAGCCCTACACCCTTGTAGGGCTGACCTGTCTACTTTTCTCGGCCTTTCAGTAGCTTCCCTCCTTCCGGCATAAGAAAGACAGTCCCGTCTTTGTGCTCACCAATCCTTTCTGCCACCGCGGTCGGGCTCCAGGAGCTCTCTCTCTCTCTCTCTGACCCTGCTCTGCCTTCTCGGCCCCTCCTACATTTCATTTCTCCTCTTGCACAGCCTCTTGGCCTGTCCAGAGCGGGTCTCGCCCCTTTGGGCTCAGCTGTGTGTAGTAGGGACTCAGTCTGCCTTTGGGAGGACTGATGCAGGGTAAGATCTACCCGGATCCTGCAATCCGGTTCAGGCCATTTGGGTGGAGGATTCTGGGGTTCCGAGATATCTGGAGTAAAAGAAAATCATGGGGTTCAAGCCAAGAGCTCAGAATTGTGCTTCTTGCTGGCTACGTGCTCTCAGGGGTGTGTCCCCCGCCGGCACGTCGGTGTCCTCATTGCTGAAATGAGACAGTCAGACCTCGGCCTCGGATGCAGGTTCACGCCCCTGCCCCACCCCCCGCCGATCCATCCCTACCCCTGTCTTACTTCTCTTTCTTGGCCGGCTTGTCAACCTCGGGAACAAAATGTTTCACCTTGGTGTGTACAGAAGACATCGGCAGGCTCATGCCTTGGGTGGAGTACAAGAGAAATACATCATCAGTTTGCAAACCTGCTGAGCCCAAGAAGCCTCCAGGTTAACGAGTTTCCCCTTAACTTTATGGGATTCTCTGGAGGAATATGTGTGTGAAAGATGGAAGGAAGACAGGTGCGCCAATCTCACTGCTATCCCCAATTTAAAGACAGGGAGAAAAACGGAAAAACTTCGCAGTGTGTTCATCTACCTGCATTCCGGGCAGTTTGGGCTCCTGGCTTGGGAAGGATGCACATGGGCAGCTGGACATTCGGGTGGGCAAGAGAAGGTGGGCCTCCTTCTCCAGCCCCAGCAGCCACTCTCCAGCTCGGCAGAGGACCCAGCATCAGATGTACTGGGTGTGGGGTTTTAATCATACGCATATAAAGTGTACCTGACAGCTTGGGGCGAAGGGATAGGATGAACCAGAAATAAAAGACCCCAACAGCGAGTCCAGGAAAGGTCCCAGTCAAAAGCAGGAAGCATGTCTCTGAGCCCGCTGGGTCACGCTGCTGCTGCTGGTCAGCAGGGAGAGGCAGCAGTCTGTGTCTGTGCAGCTGACACTGTCCCCAGTCGGTGTGTTTGCATGGACCTTTGGGAACCGGTTGCACCAAGAGGCTGGCTGAACTAAAGCGTAGCCACTTTACGTTCCAGACACCGTGTCTGAAGAAGGGGGTGTGTGTGGCCGTCAGTGTGACCTAAGCTCTTCAAGGCCAGTGGTGGCCCCAGAGGCTCTAGGCTCAGGTTCAATCTCACCGAGAGGGCCGTGTTCATAGTCAACCCTGTGGTCTGCTCCTGGCATTGCCTAGACTGAGCCCCGCTCTCTCTTCCCTTCCATGAAGTCGTACTCGCCTCCCAGGATCACTGTGAATGTGAAGCATCTAGAACCAGAGGCCCTCAAAAATGAGCGGGTTTGCCCATCTAACCACAGCACACCCAGCAGTGTTGCTTGGCATTTGGGGTCTTTTCTCCGTCGGGTGTAGTTCCCCACACAGAAGAGCGTGTGGACGGGGAGCTTACCACCATTAGTAACTGACTCAGGTTTATGTGTTCATGAAAACACAGCCCCTGCCTTCTCCCCACGTGTGAATGCTTGCCCCCTCACCTAACCCCGGCTCCTCCCACGTGTCACCAAAGCACTGTCCCCAGAGACTGCGCCGGAGCCCGCCACTGGCCTGCGGGTTCCACAGGCCTCATCTGGGTTAGTTATCTATCCCACGGCCCTCCGAGCCCTGTCCTGTTGGCCCCGCCGTCTCACAGATGCGGTAAGCAAGGCTGAGAGAGGCGGACCCGCCCTCCCTGGGTCAGACAGGAGGAATGGCGGGCCTTCTGCTTCCAGGGACCAGGCCCTTCCCACGAGGCAATGGTGTTTCAACCCCAGCGCTGTTGGCATTGATACCACATAATTCTGTGTTGTGGGGACTGTCTGTGCACTGTAGGGGTTTGCCAGCATCTCTGCCCCCACCCACTGGGTACCAGTAGCACAACCCTCCCCCTAGTCATAGTTATCAGAAAATCATGCCTCCAAATCAAAAAAAGGCCTCCAAACATTGGCACATGGTGGGTGGACGGATGGTTGGATAGAAAACAGAAGCGAGATCAGCCCAGTCGAGAGCTGCTGCCCCCGGCTGGGTGCTGGTTGCCAGGCGGGGTGCTGCAGCCTGCTTCATCCCAGCCCTCAAGGCTACATCTGGCTGGTATTGCCCAGAGAGGAGTCTCCTGCCCCCACCTGCCAGGCCGCTCCCTCCTCTACACGCAGGGGCCGTCCTCCAGAGTCTCCCACTAAGCACAGAAGGCCATTAGCCTGTCCAGCCTGGACCACTGCACCCCATCGTTGGCTCCCCTCTTCCAGGGCAGGGGCAAAGGAGCTAGAGGACTAGGAGTGAACCTTCTCCTCAGCCCCTTACTGGCCTGTCTGTGAGAGGGTGAGGCTGCCCACGCCGCCTCTAGGTTACCTCCCGTGGGTAGGGCCGTGTCTGTGCGCTGTGGGCCGATGAGGGCTGTGACTTGGCCAGACCCCCCTAATGAAACCGTCAGCCCATGGCCCAATGTACACTGATCCCTGCCAGGCCAGCCTGAGCAGCCCCTGCTACCTTCCTGAATCCATTTCTGACTCTGGGATTCATTTAATAAACCCATTCATCACAGGCCGTTCTGGAAGCCTGACAGGCTGCAGAGTGGGAATCGGGGAACCTCTCGTCGCTCCCTGCCCCACCTGCTTCTGTGTTCTGCTTCCCTCGCTCCTGTCTTGCAGATGTGGCCGGAGAGCTGTGTTCCTCTGAGAAATTGTGAGGCTGAATTAGTTCACTGCCAGTAAAGCACCAGCTAATGGAAAGTCCACTTGGTGTAAAGGCTTCCATCCCCCCTCTCTGCTTGTGCGCCTCCTCCCCCTGGGGATCTTAAGGTGATTTCTTCCAAGCCCAGCCCCAGCCGGGTACCATCTGCGCTCCTTCCCGAAAGGCATTAGTGGACGGCGCGTCTCAGATGTCAAAAGAAGGACCACTCCCCTCCCACCGTCACAGCACCCCCACACGTCCAGTGTTTAAAGCCCCTGGGTTTTTATAGAAGAAGAAATGCCAAGATGAGATTTTCAGAAGTTGTGGTATATTTCAAGTGTTTATGTTTAATTTATGCCTTTAACGTAAAAAAATACAGAGTCCGTGTATTGTAGTAATCAAAATAATTACAGGATTTATTTTTCAAATGCTAATTCATGGCTCACAGCAGCTGTGTGGGGGGTAATGGGTCAGAGAGACGGACCTTACCTTCTTGCCACATCTCTGACTGTTTAGGCTCATTTCTCGACAACGGCAGCAATCTAAAGCTGAGGCTGGTTGTATATGGTGGGCCCGGGCAGCGGCTGGCTCCCTGGCAGACCTGCCCTTGGACTTGGGCCTGGGCTTCAGGCCTCTCTCACCCCTTCCTGTACAGAATTCTCTGGACCCATACCCAAGACCAGCTCCCACCTTCTAGATCACACTCCTAAAGACCAGAGCCCCAGAATCCCCCATCCAGATGGCCCGAGCCTGATACCAGGCCCTACATGGATCGCCGGAGGGCACAGTGTGCCCCTAGCACACACTTAGGCCCAAAGGGGGCTTTTAAAGGGGAGTGGCCAAGCGAGCGTGGGTAAGCATATAGGGGAGCTGATGATGGGGCGTGGAGCCAGGATGGGGAGAAGAGGGGAGCAGGCCCGGGAAGCCAGCTGTGTGTGCCCCTCTGATGCGGAGTCTGAGAATGTGGGCCTCCATTCCTACTCTTGCCCCGTGCCCATCCATGTCGGGGAGGGGCCTGCTCTCTTGGCTGCCCCCTCCCTCATCCCCCACACAGGGTGTGACCTTTGTTTCCGGTCTCGTGGGGCTGCCAGTGGGAACTGGCTGGTTCTCTGCTGTGGAGGTGGAGGTGATCTATAGTGTCTTGTTTACAACCCAGAAGAGGGAGCTCGGGGACAGGCATTACCTGTGATTACACTGGGATAGAAGGAGCTGGGACTCTCGGGGCAGCAACAGCAAAGGAGCCAGAGAGAGTCGGTCAGAGAGGATAATTTCTGTGAGCCTCTCATCATGCAGAATGGGAACGATAATAATAATACCTATTTGGGATTCTTATGAAGGACAGGATTCTTAGGAAGATTAAAGTCATCTGTGCTAAGCCCTCAGGACAGCGCCTAGACATAGCCAGTGCTCAGGAAATGCTGGCCGTCGGTAACAAGCTCGTGAGTACTGCGTCACCTCTGTGCACACAGACGCCTTTCCCTTCCAGCTAATCCCGGAGGGACGGAAATGTCATGTATAGCGTGGTGATGTTCAAGTCCAGAGGAGAACTTCCTGATACGTCCCAAGGAGTACATTTCATTACATTTAGTATTAAAAAATTTAAATAGATGTAGATCTAGAACTAGATGGTAGAGTAGCCTGTAGCCATCTCTAGGCTTCAGGAATTCTCAGCTCACAGCCAGTATTTTATCCATCTGTATTTCCATCCCCCCATCCCCCAGGGAGTGCCTTCTGGTCTAGGTCTTCTCCCAACGCTGGCAGTTTGAAAAGGGACATGAGAATACACGTGCAGGACATTGGCTCCCCCTAGGGTGGTGGTACCATCCAGGTGTCAGGGACAGAGAAGGTCCCAGATCAGGAGAGGCAGGGTTCTGCATCCAGATGGTCCGGTGAGGCAGCAGAAGGATGCAAGCCTGGGGGCAAGGAGGGGGACAGGCCAGGGCACAGAAAGACATCGAAGATGTCACCAGATGGCGGAAGTCAGGAGGGGTGCGGGGGCCGGAGGGGGAGGCTGCCGTGAGCTAGAGAATGTGCAGAATGAGGAGCACGTGACAACAGTCAGCTTACGGGACACATGGCCCATAAGAGCAAGGGCCCCAGCTAAGGGACCCTTTTTTCATTCTCGGGCCAAGGAGAAGCAGCTGACCAGCGGCCGGGTCCAGGGGCGGAGGGTCAGCTGGGCATCAGGCGTGGAGTGGAGAAGGTTCCCGGCACTTGACGGGTCCTCTCTACAGCTCTCCCCAGGGTATCTAATTCACTGGTCATCTTCTTTGCCCCATGGTAAGGCTCCTACTTCACATCCTGGGAGAGATCTTATGGAGGCTTCCATTTTTGTCCTTCTGACCTAAGCACTCAAAATACTTTGGGAGCCTTAGCAGCTTGTCGCTCTCTGATTTCTGGCACTGCATGGAATAACCGAGAAACATTCTTTGTAATGACCCTCAGAGGAAATGCCCCTTTCCTCTCCCCACACTCCTTGTCCATGGACTTTCTCAGCTTCCCTCCCTGCAGGGGCTCTGGGGCCCAATGTTCTGTTCTCCTGGAGAGCTGGAGTGCACGCCTCTGCGGGGATCATGTTCTGCCCCGTGACCTGCTCGCCCTCTGCCCTTCCTCCACTCCCTCCCTCGGCACACTCCCTCTTACCTCCCTCCTCACACCTGCCTCCTACGATAACACTCCTGTTCTCAAGCCACTGATTAGACTCCTTTTCAAGGAAGGGACATTCTAAAGACAGCTGGGGGTGGCCTGCCGGGCAGCTGCTTACACTGTCAAGGGTGGGCAATAGACACACATCCAAACAGAGAAACTAGAGACCCCACGGCTGGGCTGGAGCATTGTTCAGGCTTCCCCGCCTCAAGCCCAGAATTGTTCAGCAGCCCCCAGAGGTGGCCTGTGTGCCCAGGCCGGTCCCCTTCCCAGGTGTAGGGATGGAGACTTCAATGGGGACATGATCTGGGAGTTTCTGGCTAGTGGGTCCCATTTTCCAAGGCGACCTTGTTGACAGTCTCTTCCTGCTGGGACCTCCAGTGCTTTTTACTCTAATTCTCACATAGTCCCAGATGTGTCTCACGAGGCTTCCAAGGATCCTAATATGAACCTTCTGGCCTCTTCCCCTCCAGATATGGGCCTTCACGTATACGCAGCAGATCCTCCAGGAGGAGCTGTGCCTGTCCGTCATCACCGTGTTCCCAGGCGCCCCGGTGGTTCTTGTCCTCTGCAAGAACGGAGATGACAAGCAGGTGAGAGCTCGGCGGGTGCCCTCGGGGCGTGGTCGCCTTCAGTGACAGGCAGTCCTGTGTAGGTCCAGGTCTCATGTGCAAGACCAGGGAGAAACTCTAGAGGTGGAGGGGCTGATCAGAAAGGGGCCCTTCTGGTTAGGGGGCGAGGGCAGGTGCACCTGCAGCAGCAGTCAGCTTGGCCCTGGATGCCTGTGGACCTGGCTGGGCCCCAGTGGGCATGTGTACCTCATACTTGCCTGTCCAGTGCCGACACCAACCTGGCCTCCCTGAGCAGGAAGGCATAGGGACAAAGCCTTCAGGACCACAGGCCGCACATCGTTTCTTTGGTTGTTCCCATGACTCACGTGCTTCTTGTTCTCTGGCCTATTGCTTGGAAAGTTATTAACTTCTAATGAGTTTTCCTACCAGACATATTGATTTTGCTTTTACTTTTTTATCCAAAAACAAAAAAACAAACCAAAAAACAACAATAATGCCTGGAAAAGCAATTCGTTGCAATTTTATTCCTCCACGAGACTGTGAAAGTCAAGTCTCTGGGCGACCCTAGCCATGTGCCGTAAACATGCCTGATTGTTCTGGAACTCCTGACATCATGGGTAGAACCTGGGCCCTTAGCCAGAGAATCCTGGTTCATGCTCTCTCCTCTCCATCTTCTCAGCAATGGACCAAGACGGGCTCCCGCATCGAACACATAGCGTCCCATCTCTGCCTAGACACGGACATGTTTGGTGATGGCTCTGAGAATAGCAGGGAAGTCGTGGTCAACCCGTGCGAGTCATCACTTATGAGCCAGCACTGGGACCTGGTGAGCTCTTGAGGACCCGAGCCGGAACCAGTGGAGCTGTGGGTGCCGTTTCCCCGGATGCCAGGCAGACTGGAAATCAGGCTACAAGCAGCCCACAGCTTCCGTAGATGCTCTCAACGGGGAGGTGGAGGCAGAGCCCCCGGGCAGGAGCAGATGTCTCAGGGAGGATGGAGGAAGGGATTGCAAGCCAAGTGGGGCTCAGAGACAGACACCCGTGTTCTCCATGCTGTTCTGTTCCAGTCCTGGCCTGGTCGGCTCCTGCCTGAGATCTGGGGAGAGAGCTCACACGGGGAGTGTTACGTTGTTCCCTTTCCGACAGAGGAGGCCAAGGAGAAAAGGTCACGAGGCCAGGACTAAATTGAGAGAGAAAGAATAGAGGTTGTTTTCAAAACAAATAAAGGAACCTTAGAAGTTTTCTCTGTGCATCTCTTTGTTTCCACTAGTGTTAGCACCGCGCTGAGCTGAGTTCTCCATTCAGAGGGGACGCTGGCTGCCATGACAGGCCTTGTGACCTTAAAAAGACACACAACTTCTCTGACCCTCCATCTCCCAATACGTCACATTGGGGAATAGGAGCAGATCCGTGGTTCTTACCCAGGATTACAGTCTCTCACCTGGAGAAATCGTGTCTGTTCAGGGCTCCAGGCTCCTGCTTCAGGAGATTCCAGTGGGGTCCAGACTCCTCCGCTGATTCTTTTTTTTTTTTTTAATAGTTTTTTTTTTTAAGATTTTATTTATTTATTTGACAGAGAGAGAGATCACAAGTAGGCAGAGAGGCAGGAGAGGAAGGGGGGAAGCAGGCTCCCCGCTGAGCAGAGAGCCAGATGCAGGGTTCTATCCCAGGACCCCGAGATCACGACGAGAGCCGAAGGCAGAGACTTAACGCACTGAGCCACCCAGGCGCCCCTCCTCAGCTGATTCTGATGCCCCGCTCCGCTCCCCGGTTGGAACCACTGCCCTAAATGTCTCCCTGGGCCCTCGTGGTTTTATAGTCTGTGGCCACTAGCCGGGTGTTTCTTATTCTAATAAATCCCCACTGTGTCCTGGGAATTGGGTACTGTGTTTGCCCACTCTTATTAGCTAGGGTTTAAGAAAAGAACCCACCCAGGGGCACCTGGGTGGCTCAGTGGGTTAAGCCTCTGCCTTCAGCTCAGGTCATGATCTCAGGGTCCTAGGATTGAGCCCCACATCTGGCTTCCCACTCAGCCGGGAGCCTGCTTCTCCCTCCGCCCCTCCCCCAGCCCGTGCTCATTCTTTCTCTCTCAAATAAATAAATAAAAATCTTTAAAGAGAAAAGAACCAATCCATATTATTGAAAAACTCCCCAAATAAGCCCCTACATTCTCTGCCGAGGTTCATTTGCCACAAGCTCTTTGGGAATGGTCTTAGTTATCTACTGCTGAGTGACAAATGACCCCCCCCAAAACAGCAACTTAAAATGACACACATTTGTTATCAAGCAGTTTCAATGGGCCAAGAATCTAGGCACAGCTTCGTGGGGTCCCCTGCTTCAGAGAGACTGAAAAGACTGCAGTCAAGGTGTTGTCAGAGGCCCTTGTCATCTCAAGGTTCAACCAGGAGGCTCTGTCCCAGGCTTACTCCGTACTTGTTGGCAGCATTTGGTTTGCACGGCCTGCTGACCAGAAGCCGCCCTCAGTCCCTTGCTATAAAGGCCTCTCCAACCTAACCACGCAGTTGACCGGAGCAAGCAAGCCCAGGAGCAGGAGATGAGGATACCAGCAAGATGCAAGTTACTGTCTTCTAGAACCTAATCTCACAATAGTCTGTCCATCGCTTTTACCACCTTCTATGAGATACAAGCAAACCACTAGACTCGATCCACACTTAAGGGGAGGGAATTACACAAGAGAGCTGATGCCAGAAGGGGGAATCATTGGGACCCATTTTGGATACTGGTTGTCACAGTAACTACTAGGCCCTACACAGGTGTCTGTCTCCTCTCCATCCAGAAAGCCTTCAGTGAGGGCCTTGTTCAAGCTCATCATTACTGAGGACTGCTACAGGGTAGGAAGTCACAGGCCGAGTGTGCACACCCAGAATCTTCTCTACAGGTTGTATTTGTGTATACAGTCTTCCTATGACCTTCTTTAGTTATGATTTGGCTCTTTTGTGGGGTTATTACATTCCCCGCTACAGAAAGGAGAGGAGGCCATGAGATAGACAAAGACATCTATTGAAGAAGAGGTTGGATGGTTCCTTGAGCTATGTCTACAGGGTTTAAACTGGCCTTGCAGAGAAGAAGGAAAAGTCCAGATAGGTTCAACTGCACCCCTCCCCTGAGTAGGGGAAACAGGCACCACACTAAGAGAACCCAAGGACCCAATGCCCTCGCCCATTCTTGGTCTCCGTCTGTGTATCTGCCTGTCCTTGAGTTCCCTGGTGGCAGCAAGGCTGTTGCTTGCCTTACTTCCACCACTGGGCTGGGCACATTAAACTCTCAGTGAAAGCTTTCCTAAATGGATGATTGGAAAAACTCTACCTTGCCCAAGATGAAGTAACTTTACTCACATTTTACTACCCCTAAAAAGTTACAGAGTGTAGGAGGCTCTAAATCCCTTCTTGAACACCCAAGGAAATGGGGAAACATCCCAGGAAGACAAGCATTTTTTATCTGGGCTGCTTTGATGTGGCCAATGAGCTAGCCCTCAGCAATGCCTTTGACTTCAGCCATCCTACTGACCTCCCTCTTACTAGTGAAAGGCCTTGGGATAATAATGAAGCATGTGGACAATAAGCCACTAATGGAGACATGGACGGTTCACATGTGAGCTATAGGGCTTGTGTCTTAAGGCTCCTGTAGCCAGTTGTAGGGGTGACAACTCTGATGAGACAAACAGGAATCCTGACAACCACGTAGAGTTACCCGTTCACTCAGCTGTTGGTGATGCAGCCAAAGCAAGAGTAATTTACAATTTGAAAGCAGAAATAGCAGTAGTTACAAACCTTCCCCAGCACAAGACAATGCTGACGAGGCCCTCATGGGACAGTGACCTGCTCTAAAACATCGTGGCCTGCAGTTGCATAACTGACTGGGTGTGGCCAAGCTTTGCGTGGTGGTCAAGTCTTTCAGTGGATGCTGAACAGAGCCCTCAGTCAACTTGATCATTGAATTTGGTGCCAAATTTCAGCAATCTGGAAGAGCATGCTCAGTAGGTCACCAGTAGTCATAGGTGAAAGTAAAAGTTTGTCAAATGACATCGGCCTATGAAAACAGAAGGGACCTACACTCTTCATATTTTAAAGTCTCACAAAATTGAGACCCCAAGTTTGGGGTCACTACCCGGAACAGCCTCACCACATTGCCCAGTGAGGAGGTGACCAGGTATGACAGAAGCCCCCTCACCTGGGATCACATCTGGCTAGTGGACTCAGATACAAACAATAAGGGCTGCTGGGGGCACCTGGGTGGCTCAGCTGGTTAAGTGTCTGCTTCTAGCTCAGGTCATGATCTCAGCATCCACATGAAGCCTGCTTCCCCCTCCCCCCTCTGCCTGCTGCTCCCCCTGCTTGTACTCTCACTCTCTGTCAGATAAATAAAATCTTTAAAAAAAAAAAAAAAAGGCCGGGGGAGAGGGTGCTGCTAAGTTATCTTACTGGTGTTTGTGCAAATTAGATGGGAGGGATTTTTTTTTTATACATACGTTTTTTATATATACTGGAAAGAAAAGAGGCAGGGGCTCTGCGCATGCTCAAGTGTCTGGATTAGAGTTGGAAGGATGATGATATCGAGTGGATGGGCAGAAATGGGAGCTTTTGGATAATCCTGGGAGCAGCATAGGTGGTCAAGCTGGTGCCATATCAAATCTGAGCCTTGCTCTCTTGTCAGTTTGTTTCCTTATGTGCTGTGCAATTCCTTCTTGTGAGCTCATCTTCAACAGGAATCATTTTCTCTGGGCATCCCAGATGCCTGGGTTGTGGAGGCATTGGTCAGGGAAGGTTTGAGTCTGCCTCTGTTGGTTCTCATTGACCTTAAACCAGTTTATACATTGATTTCTCTGATTATGGTTTCCACTCTGTTAAAGTAATGGGAATTTGGACCCCACATCTACACTTGGCGCCAACTTGATTTCCGATCTTTTGCCAGTTATCTTTTCCCTACCCCAGTTATTGTCCTGCTGTCATGCCATCACCATTCGCCCAGCAGGTGAGTGGGGATTATTAACCCTTATAAGCCACCAACTGTATGTAGGGTCTTGTTTCTGGTCCCAGCCACCCAGGAGCCCATGGCCTTCACATCTTGCCTCTTCTTGGGGGTTGGAACCCCAGCCATCTGGATTCAGTTCCCCTTCAGCTCACACTCACCACCCTGGCTTTGAATTTGCACTCATTTTTTTAAATCTGGGATTTCCCATTCCTTTCAAGTGCAGCTGCAATTTCAAATTGTTTTATTGTATTTTATACAATATTTACATATGTGTGTGGGAGGGGGCTGCCTATATCCGCTCAGACCAAAATTCCTTAGTGTTGTAATTAGCTGTCACCACTGTCTTTCCTGCTGGCTGCGGGACACCATATCTTAGTGCAGACACTCAATAAATTTCTGTGAATGAGTGAGAGAATAAGCCTCTGATTCTTTAGTACCACTTCCTAATTACCTCCTGGCTATAGCTATCAGACATTAGGGCTTTAAAAAGACAGCAAAGACAGAAACGGAGGACCAAGAAGACAAATTTATAACAATGAAATCTTGTTATAATACCCATAGATTTAGGGATCATGCATATTTTACTTTGTAATGACAGAATTTAATACTGAAAGTGCTAACTGGAAAGAACTATCAGTAATGGAAATCTTTAATACTGCCGTAGAGCCCAGCAAGAGAGAAACTGTTCTCATAAACTCTGGGGGATGGTGACAGAAGAGTAGACGGGCAACGCCTGCCTTTCATCTGCAAGAATTTCGGGCATTTTCCCCGGCAGCTGGCAGCGTGAGTCCTGGCTGGCCTTCACGGACAGGCTCTTCCTTGATCTCTGGTCCATGTGGTTTACCTCTACAGATTTAAGGCCCCTTCCTTCCCCCACTCCACATGCTGAGCCACTGCCCACGGCACACCCCTGGAGACCCAGTGCCCAAACCTGTCCGTTCCAGGCTCCCAGATGAGACAGTGAAGGTTTGAGGGTTCCAGGACAAGTCTAGCAGCTGCATCGACACGGAGGCCTCTGGAGCCTCACAGGGGGCGGGCGGGAGCCTCTTCTCTCCAACACTCAGAGCCAAACCTCGCAGGCTCCCTGGTGGTCCGAGGTCTCGGGCAGCCCGACTCGGATTAGCACCCTCCGAAGCTCCGAGCGCTTTCCCATTTGCCATGGAGCCGACTAATTTAATGAAGCCGTCACAGCGCACACCTCAGGGCTTATTGGAAAAGGACTGGAGCACGACATTATTTCTCAGCAGTAGATTGCATCATTTTCATTTCACGGCTTTCCAATGGGAAATAATAAAACAAAATTACAAACATAATGAAGGAAGAAAGGAGGGCAAAAAAAAAAAAAACCACCACCACCACCAAAACCCTGGGCGAGAGACCGCCTCGTCTGTGCGGTGACAGGGCTGGTTACCTTATTCATCTGAGCCGGTAAATATTGTGTGGCTTGGCTCGGCAGGAAGGAGCAGCCCAGGACGCCTCCACCTGCTGCTGGAGATAACGGGCGGCAATAACTCACTGTCCAGCGCGGCCAGGAGCGCTGAGCTCCCTTGCAGGAGGCTCGCTGTGTGGCCTTGTGAGACGTGCCAGCTGCCGAGGGCATCTCCCGCCCCGGGCCCGCCGCAGCGCCTGGGTGAAGGGCCTTTGGTGACAGGAGGGCAAGCTGGGTGGGGGAGGGGCGCTGTGTGCCGGGTGCCACCCCGCACCCGCTGGAAGACGGCTTCCGGCCGGGCCTTCGCGTGTCCCCAGAACTGGAGGGGAGAAGAAGAGTCCCTGCCCCCATCCTTTTCTGCAGGGTGTTTTGGTGGGACAAAGTGAGCTGGCAACCAGAGGCTGGGACAAGGGACAGATCAAGCTCTGTTCCAGAAGTGTTCTCCTTCAGTGAGCGCACGGAGGGGCATGATCAAGGGAGTCTTTCTGGCAGGCCTGTCCTTCAACTTGAGGAGATGCCCTGGGCGTGTCCCCCCGTGGAGGAGACCGAACCCTTTCACGCCACCCACACCCAGGTCCTCTCCTACCCTGTACTGAAAATAACTTTTCTCATCTATGAATGCAGGAGTCTGAGGCCATGTGGAATGAGCTGCTTCTCTCTGCCATAGCCTCCTTCGAGGCCGACCCCTCGCCTGTGCCTCAGGCCTCCTCCAACCCTCAGATGATGCTGTCCCTTCAGCCCACCCTTCCCCAGTCACTGCGCAGTGCCCTATTTTGTCCTTCCCTGCCTTAGAGACAAAAGACTTCCCTTGAGCCTGATCTCCCCCTTGTCTTCATTCCACGCTCTCCTCTGAAGCACCACAGTTAGCCCCAGGGGCTGGGGTCCGATAACGGAGCTTCAGATTCTGGCTCCTCTAATTCCTGGCTGTGTGACTAGGGACCAATTACTTGGCTTCTCTGAGCTCAATGTCCTCTTCTGTCAATGGGGCAATAGTCCTACCTATCTCATCATTTTCGTGTGAGATTAAGTGAAATGGGGAGTTCTCAGCACAGAACCAGGAATATAGCATATCACATGTTTGTTGTCTTTGTCATTTTATTGTGAAGATTGAACATCCATGTCCCAGACACAGGGCAGAATGTCGAAGGCTGAGCTCAATCCTCGGAGGTCACACAGCGATCAGGCTGGGCCTGAGACTCCCCTGTAGGGTTGCCTAGGGTCACAGAGGACCTGACACCCAGCACCAATTCTTGGGCTTAGAATTGGTGGCGAGCCCAGGAGGGGAAGGAAGCAGAGGAGAGCAGTTGGGAAATGCAGCCCCTCTGGCCAGTCTTCACCCTTTGTTGTCTGCGGCCCTTGGCCATTTCCCTGCGCTGGGCATCTCATCATCGCCTGGGTTCATTCCAGGGAGAGTGGAGCAGGTCAACCAGCCGGTGGTGTAGAAGACACAGAAGAGAGTGTGGGTCAGAGAAGAGGACTCAAATGCCAGGTAGAAGATAAGATTCTGAACTTGATTGGGCAGGTAGCTGTGAGCCACTGAAGGTGGTACAGCAAGAGAGTAATAGTGACCAGAGTGTAAGAGGAGGAAGATGGATTAAGTAGCAGGAAGTAAGGAGCTTTGGAGGTGAGATTCAATGGAGAAGGGCAAGTGTGGGACTCCAGAAATAGTCTGAGAAAGATTACGGGGCCCAAACCATGTCACCGTCAGTCAGAGCGGAAGTAGACATGATTCTGAGCGACTTGGGTGGCGGCCACAGGAGGAGAGCAGGAGATGAGGGCAGCCACTGGAGAATGGCCCTTGTGCCAAGGGGGTCCTGTTCTGCCTCCTGAACAAATGCCCTCATAGTCCCACATTTAATTGTTCTATTTGAGTATCTGATAACCAGGCTTAATTAGTTAATTATAAAACATTTTAGACACACAAAAGAAGAACAGTAACATAGCAACCACTCACATAGCCCTTAACTCTGTGCTCGGCATTGTTCAGAGAGCTTTAAAGATTTTAACTGAATCAGTCCTCGTGAAAGTAATAGCTATGTGGTAACAATACTACTATTATCTCTCTGTTTTACAAACGAGTAACTTGGGAGCCAAGAAAGTGAAGTAATTTGCCCAAGTCATACAACAGGTAGTGGACATGGGATTCAGGTCCAAGAAGTCCATTCTAAGAGCCTTGGGTTCCTAACCACTCAGCTCAGCTGCTTCTCGCATTAAATATAAGATCACAAATATTTGTGTTCCTGCCAGAAAGAAAAAACAACGGGGGGAGCTTTGAGTTCACCAGTTCTGCACTTTGAACAACTAGTGAGCCACACTGACCTCAGATTCGTTCACCCACCAACAATTTGTTCAGTAAAGAAGGGAGAAAGGAAATTAGCATTTAGTGAGCTATTATTATGTGCCAACTATATGCCTATGTGCTCTGCAGTCACTGCTTTGCTGGATGCAAACAGCAGTCCACGAAGGTAGGTATTACCCTCATGATTTCACAGATGAGGAACTTGAGTCTCCGAGAAGTTAAATGACGGGTCAAGGTTGCCCGACTTCTATAAGTGGCAGAGTGGCCTGCCTCTTCTCAGTGACCACGCTGCCTCACAAAGAACATGGCAGGTCAGCCCCCCAAATGTATATGAAGATCACCAAGCAAGAGGTATTTACTAGGCACCTGTTGTATGGCTGGCGCTATACCCAGAGCCGGCCACCAGGCTTTGCCTTAAGAACAACAAACGGAGGGAGAAATAGATTTTATTTCAGGGAGAGTTGGGATAGGGGAATGACGTGCTCCTGGCTGTAACAGAGGTCACTGGCATGCAAGGGGCATCAGGGAGGGGATGGGAAAGCTTCACAGGGGATGGCATGGCTGAGAGGACAGGAGGAAGAGGGGGTACAGTCCCTGCCCCCAGGAAGCCATTTTGGCTTCTCCACACAGTCTTTCAGTACCTGGCCCAACCCAGGCTCTAATACTGTGGGTTCGTTATCGGGCATCTGGGTGGCTCCGTCAGGTAAGCGTCTGTCTGCCTTCTGCTCAAGTCATGAACCCAGGTGCTGGGTTCAAGTCCTACAGTGGGGTCCCTGCTCAGTGGAGAGTCCTGAGTCTCCCTCTGCCCCTCCCTTTTGCTTGTGATTTCTCTCTCTCTCATGCTCTTTCTCTCTCTCATATAAATAGAATCTTTTTAAAAAATGGACTCAGCATCTTTATGAACTTTTGACAGTTTGTTTTGAGGTTGGAGAAGAACGTGGAGCTAAAGGAAGACAGAGTCAGCCCCTAGGAAATCCCTTCTAGGCTCCCCAGCACAAGGGCCGTGGGGAGGCTAGCTCTCCTCTGTCCCTACACAAGTGGCTTGTGTCCTTATGGAACACCTCGGGTCTGCCTGGGCTCCTACATTCCCACAGCGCCCTCTGCAAAGCTGATGTAGCTCTTGCTGCATGAGAAGCACCCCCATTTATATATGTGCCCTCCCACTGCCTTTTCTTTGTAAGATCCCTGAAGGATGGGGCCCACACGGCATCTGGCAGGGTCTGGCTCTCCGAGTGGGCTTGCCGAGCCTTCTGAACTGCCCTGAGTGGACCGAACCAGATTTTCCAGATGAAGCCACTCCTCTGCTTGCTTCCTGTGTCTAGTAGCCGGCTGGAATCATACACATCTTTCTTTCCAGAACAGGCACTGGCAACTTGGATGGCACAAAGAGGCCATAGTTCATTCTAACCACCAAGAATTCCTTCTGTTGGATCATGAAGCAAATGAAAAACTCTCAAATCTAACCTCTGCTGATGGAAAATCGGCCCTTCCGTCCCGCCGCCCTGGGGAATTGATGCTGCAAATCTAGAGCATTCAGAAGCTGCCTTGAGGAAGCTCCCAGCTGCCTTCGGGGTTATATGTCCCCCTCCCCTGCCAGCAGGACTGGCCCATCTGAGAAGGACAAGGCAGCAGGCCAAGCATCCGGAGGAATGACCTCTGATCGCCCTCTCCTGCGACAGGTGACTTTGGGACATCCTGACCAAGTGGGCTTTGGGATAACAGCCCACCTATGAAGTGGGGCCTGGGGAGGGGAACTTTCAAGAAGACAAGGTGGGCACTGGCACACGCATTCCAACCACAGGACGTAGTCCACACTCTAGAACCAGAAGCTCCAATGTGGGAACATGTCTTGAAGTTCAAGTCCTTGCATCTGCTGGCAACCCCATGCAGTCAGACGGGAATTCTGTTACAAAACAGTCATTCCTTGGAAAACGGGTTTGATGACCTATGCCTCTTCTCTAGCTGTTCCTTCTCATGGCAACAGCCCAATTGCATGACCTGAATTCTGTATTTCTATGGCAGAATGGAAGAAAAGTATAGATGACTTGAGCATGAACAGAACTTGGAAAGAGCATTTCCAGTCCAGCTCCAACTTCTTGGCAAACCTGTACCCAATCACCACAGCCACTTGCTTCCATTTCGAAATGTCTTTAGAAATTGCGCTCAAATCAGTACTCAGCAGGTGCCTACTTTGTGTAGGTAGCCAGGTCTTCTCGGGCTGCAGTGAGATAAAATGGGCACACACTGTCCTGTCCGTGAGCACCCCACAAGGAAGGTGTTGGTTTCCTTCCTCATCTACAGAGCAGGACTCCGCCTTTCTGAGCAGTGTGGTAACCAGTCCTAGGACAGGAGCGAGTGCTGACAGCCAGCCCAACCAGGCTGAGCCCACTTTCTTGAGCTCCAGATCCCAGACCCCTGTTCTGGTTTTCTTTCTCCAAGGAAGTTTAACCTTTTGAAAATCTAGTCAGGAAAAACAGGAGAACGGTGTTATATAGAGTGTAACTAAGAAGTTCAAAATGTCACACATTTTAAAAGTTATCTTTTCTGTTCATGATGAGAAGAGCTGAGGTTTTGAATTGATAACGGCTGGACTAGTGGATTGAAAGGAAAAAAAAAGAGGCCACTAAGGGCTACACCAGCTATCTTTGTCTTTTTAAAAAACTCGATTTTACATTTAATTATTTTTTTATCAGAACACTTGTTGAAGTATTGTTTACATACAGAGATCTCCTATTTCTCATGCACCCCCTTTCCCCAGAGGCATCCATCCTTCACACTTGTAGGGCTTTCCCCTTGCGTTTACCTCTATAATTGAATATTACACAGCTGTTTCTTGAAATATCAATTGTAGACATTATCTATTGACTTTGTGCCATGGGAGATAAGGACTTCGTTTTTCCACACCATTGCCCACATTTCTCTTCTTTTATCCCAGTGACATGTTTATAAAATAAATTTTGGCAAAATCAATAATCAGCACTTATACACTGAGCCAAATGGTAAATTATGACCAACCTCCTTTCTTTTACAATCTTTTGTTTTTCCCCGAATTAATAATTGCTTCTTCTTTTTCATGTCCCTGGTTTTCTGGGAACCTTTCACACTTTTCTCCAAGTTTTCCAACATGTCTTAATAATACTTCCTGGGATTTCAAGCAAATCCTCATTCCCTTTTATTTCCTTCTTCTTTCCTTAAGAATTTTCACTCAAGAGGCTCTCTGTCCAATGTCCCAGTGTTCCTGGTAGCGCTCTCTGCAGATCTCTAATTTTGGTTCCCCTCTTTCCTGGATCAGAGATCTCATTTCTTGATTTTCTTTCTTTTTCTTTTTCTTTCTTTCTTTCTTTCTTTCTTTCTTTCTTTCTTTCTTTCTTTCTTTCTTTCTTTCTTTCTTTATTTCTTTCTTTCTTTTTTTTTTTTCCTAGACTACATCCTAGAGGACATTCCTGAGACTGGGAGGTAAACTTTTTTGGATTTGGTTTTGTAAAGGTAAAATTCCTGAGTTGTAAGAATGTCTTTATTCTGCTTCACATGTATTCTGTACTTTGGTTGTGTATAAAATACTCACGTGATGGTCCATTTCCTTCCGCATTCTGAAGGCACTGCTGTCAAGAACTATCTAAAGCTTTGCTTGCACTGATATCAGGGTAATCATTTCCTTTAGTTTCTTGCCTTTTTTTCCCTCCCTTCCTGGAAGACTTGGGACCATCTTCTTATACCTGGTCTTCTGATACTTCGACGTATCAATTTGGAGATTCCTGTATCCTACACTTCTGGAGATTTTTCTGACATATTTCTTCAGTTATTACATGGTTTTCTTCTCTGTTGAACCCTCTTATGGAATTCTCTAGTTTTCTTTGGATTTGTTTGTTTGGTTCATTCTCTGTCCTTTAGTTTGGAGGATATCTTCAAATTTCCACCTACTGTGAACATAAGGGTATATTTAAGAAAGAGACACTAACAGCCTATCATCCTGTGTGCATGGACAGGGCATTCCACCTGGTGAGCTGAAACATAAGGTGATCAAAAATGATCTGGGCTTTTCATTGTGAGTAGATCCTCATGGTCGGTTGGTCAATATTAGCAGGTATTTGCTCTTGGTTCCTCTAGGTTCTCTAAAAACATCTGATGTCAGGTTTGGATTTCTGAATGTAAGGCAGGAGAAGGAGCTGAGCCACCACATTTCAGCAAGCATATTTTTGTGAAGGAAAAGAAATAAATATGTGTGGTAAACCAATTCCCCATGACCCTCGTATCCTCACAGTAGTCCCAACCCCATCCCGATCCCCATTCCCACTGTCTCAGGGGTGGGCCTTACCTTAGAGCCTGAGACTCTTATTATGGTACAGAGGAAATTCACCAGAAATTGACCAGATCAGCAGGATGTATGATTCAAATACTCACTGATTCACCTCACCTGCGCTCTCTCTCACACAGACATTGCCGGTCTTCGTGGGTCGGTCTGGGGGGAGTATCTGGCACAGGACATTCTCACGGGCGATCCAGAGATCCTGGTAGAAGCATTTCTGCATGGAGCTTTGTGAAGAAAATGACTGCTTTTCCTTTTTCTTTTTATGTCATTTGACCTTGATTTCTTGATCCTCGAGGTGGTGTTTGCCCTTCTTCTTAAAAATTTTCCTTCACGGAGTGTTTGTGAACTCATCACACTCGCTTCCTGAGCTCCCTGCGGACCTTCTGCCTCTTGCTAAAACTTCATTAAGTCCTAAGTTTCAAGGTCACTCCCGTAGTCATCACCTGCATGTGTGCTCGCAGAGTGGGGAAGCCCATGATCTCTTCCAGCAGTGCCTCTGACTCACTCTATCCCCAATCTCAGTGGCTGGGGCCTGGGAAGCTGTACTTTGGGAAATTCTGCTAAGTGATTCTGGTGTCCTCCTAATTGATAGGGATCTGTATATTTTTGCCTGTCATGACTGATGCCTGAATTTGGAGTTCTGATGACCTAAGCCTCCTGTCCCTGGTGCAGACTATCTGCCCACTGGAACCTCTGCCAATCCACTGCCCTGCTGGATGGAGCCTAAATACCAGACCCTAAACTTCGTATCACCCCCCAGCTATGTTCCTCCCACCCTGACTCTTTTCGGTCCTCACCCTGGCCTCTGGTCTCAGGCTGGCTTTTTGGACTCACTTGCCCTCGCCAAGAGTCTTGTCCTCCCTCGCCCTTCCTCCACTACCCTACCCCTACCCCACACTCACATCCTGATATCTTGCCCCACTGTCTGGACCATCTGGATCTGCCCATGCCACAGGTCCCGTAAATAGAAAGGATGCTATTGAAGGTTACAATATTCAGTCTAATGAGAGATGCAGACAAAGAACAGACAAAGAAGGAAGACATGGCTTCCAGGCATGTCACACTGAAAGAGAATTTCAGCCAGGCTTTTTGTATATTCATAGAGGAGAGCAAAGTCAAATCTAGAAAATACTTACAAGTGTCTCCTGCTGTTACAGTACAGGTACAACTATAATTACTCTTCCTACTGATAATCATATGTTATTCAATCCCTCCTCTAAGATAAACCCTGCATATGTATGTGCTTATACATATACACCCATATATAGTTACATATACTTCTGCATACATACATAAACAATAATATATTTCCATATATTATTTGAGATTTTTCAACAACCCGACAAGACATGATTATCCCCATTTTAGAGATGTAAGAAATGAGGTACAGAGAATCATTCTCTCAAGACGAGTAAGTGCTCAAAGGAAGCCTGGCAGCCCAGTCTCCTGACTGGTTTCTTCTCCCCTTGCCGTCGACTCCCTGCCGCTTCCCTGTAATTAAAGCATCAGCTCCTCTCTCTGAGAGAAGCCACCTCTCCTCTCTCTTCCCAGGGAGACATCTGCAAATAAAACTCAAATCAAATCACTCTATGTCTCCCCTTCAGCATGTAGACCGCGGGCTCCTGCCTCGTGGGTGTCCATTATTCTGGGAGGTGAAGTGTGGCTAATCGTGGTGGTGATAATGGGATGGCCAGGAGAGTGGTGTGAAAGGCGAGGTGGCACAGAAAGCCTGCAGGCCCATTTTACTCGACACCCCTTCTTTTCATCCCCCACAGCTGTCTGAGGCATTTGCTCGGAAACTGAAAACATTCATGGTTCGATGCAGCCCCAAAGCTGAATTACTCTGCAAAAATTAAGTGCTTTTAGAGTTAGGCAAGCAAGAAAATATTTGACTTTTGCTCTAATGAAAGCCAATTGTTAACATTTAAGGTACAGAAAATAACCACACGTTTGCACTTCAGACTCTAGGATTTGCCAGCATGCTGGGGTAGACAGTCTTTCAAGTGTGCACTACATGAGAATCTAGGTTTCTGGGAAAGTTAAACTGCAGGAGATTATTTAACTCTTGACAAGAATGCCTCTGTACAGGAATTCCAACTGTTCAAAAACCTGAATCCTTCATCAGGCTCTACCACTTACTGGCAGAACCGCTCGGCACCTCAGTGTTCATGTCTGTAAAATGGAGAGACATGAGACGAACATGTCTCACTTCTACTGTGAGGCTGGCATGAGGATGTGGGGGGAGGCTGGCCGGCGGGGGGAGGAGGAGGTTCTGGTCCAGAAGTGGTACCCCAGGTGGCTGGGGGACCAGCCTCCCATCTAGATAAGCCGCATCTAGTCTGCCCTTCGCCTCCAGCATAATCTGAGCTGTTCCATTATGCTGCGCAGTATCACCCTGCTGCCCTGCTATTTGGTTAAAAGTAAAGCTCCTGAGTACATTTTAATTTCTGATCATTAGTTACAAGATTTTCTTGTTAATTCTGATTCAGCAGATTTTGCTGAGACAGCTCTATTTCGTTCCCTTTTATTTTGGTCGTGTTGCACAGAGCCTGTTCAGACAGACAGTAAACCCGAGTGCTAACCTCCCTCCTGGGGATGAATCAGCAGCAGCTCTGTAAAGGACACAGCCAAGAGGGTGGTGACAGGGAAGGGTCCTTCTCCCTGGCTTCTTTACAGGTGACTCTGGGGGACCTTTGGGATTCTGGCCCCATGATACAAACCACCCCATGGATTAAATCCGGGATAACAAGATTCCCCCCAGAGCTCAATAGCAGGCAGATCAGGGTTAAAAAAAAAAAAATAGAACAGCCGAGGACAAGTCAGCAAAATCAGTTCCTGCTTTCTGGAGCTTTTATTAGATCACAGGTATCATGCGTCTGAATTTGCTATAGATTTATCTAGCCTAGAGGCTCTGACAGAATTTTGCAACCAGCAAAATTGGTTTGGGGCCCTGCTCCTCCTCCTCTTTCCTTTTCCCTGTGCCTCTCTGTGGGCACTGACATGAGTAGGTTTATTGTTCTCCTTGGTCTGGTAGGTAACCTCTTCTTGACCTTGGACTTGGGACAACAATGAACTCATCCATGCTAAAATGTTGTACGGGTCAGTTGTAATACCCTTCTCTCCCAGGGACCAGGAGTATTTTTAGACATTCTTGAGAAGAGCTAACACTCATGGAGGTTTTAGCTTGTGCGGGACACTCTTCATAATGCTTTTTATATATTAACTCACCGAAATGCCATATCAACCCCGTGAGATAGGTGTAATTATTATCCCCAGACACAGATGGTGAAACCGAGGCGTGGAAAGGTTCAAGAGCTCTCTGTAGTCACACTTGTGGTCAGTGGCAGAGCTGGGATTTGGTCACCAGTTCCAGAGTCCACACCCTTAGCAACTGCACTTTGCTGGGGCAACTTGTTTTGTCACAAGACATGGCCAGAGTGGCGTGCTGGCAATATCGAGAGAGCTCCGTCTCAGGGGAGAGAGAGCACCTGGGTTAGACCTCTGATAGGAATGAGATGGGAGCTGGAGGAACAGACCTTGCTGGTTGGCCGAGAGGAAGCCCTATCTAATGGCATCTCCAATCTGGGGCAAGAGGTAGCAGGGCCAACAAGCAATCCACATCATGGAGACTGAAGAGAATGGAAGGGTGTCCCTGACCTACAGGTAATCCAGGGCAAGAAACACTGGGCTGTGCAGCTGTCAGCGACCACTGCCAGCAGGCCATGGGACCCAGGTTGGACCCCAAGCTGAGGTGGGCTGGAGCGCAGGAGTGAAGGGTAAGTTAGGAATCTCTACCTCACACCATATACAAAAATGAACTCCACATGAACCAATGACACAAATATAAGGGCTGAAACCATAAAACTCCTAGGAGAAAACATTGGGTAAATATCCATGGCCTCAGTTTTGGTAATGATTTCTTGGATAGGACACCAAGAGCACAGGCAGCACAAGAACAAAAACAGATAAATCGGACTACATCAGAATTCAAAGCTCTTGTGCATCAAAGGGCACCATCAAGAAGGTGAAAAGACAACCTATGGAAAATATTTGCTTGTCATATATCCAAGAAGAGCCTGGTATCCAAAATATATAAAGAACTCTTTGAACTCAACAACAAAGGGGCAAACAATCCAATTTGAAAATAGAGGAAGGAATTACATCAACATTTCTCCAAAGAAGGTCTACAGATGGCTAACAAGCACCTGAAACGATGCCCCCTATCGCTAGTCATTGGAAAACTACAAATCAAAAGCACAAGGACATAGCCTTCATACCCCTGGGATGGCTATCATCCAAAACAACAACAACAACAACAAAAAAACAAAAAAAAACCCAGAAAACAATTTGGGACAAGGATGTCGAGAAACTGGAACCCTCATACTTTGCTGGTGAGAATATAAATGCTCAGCTCCTATGGAAAACAGTTGGTCGTTCCTCAGAAAGTTGAGCATAGAGTTTATCATAGGACCCAGGCGTTCAACTCCTGGATATATGACTCAAAGAGAGGAAAACAGCTACTCAAACAAATACACACACACACACACACACACACACACACACACACACACATCTTCATGGCAGCCCTATTCACCACAGCCAAGGATGGAAATGATAGGTGTGTTCAGCAATGGAGGAATGGACACACAAGTTGTGTTACAAGCGTACAATGAGATGTTATCCCAGACACACAAATTGCGTTACAAGCGTACAATGAGATGTCATCCCACGTAAAATGAAACATAGCACCAATACCCGCTTTAGTGGGGATGAGGCTTGAGAACATAATGCTAAGTGGAAAAAAAAACAGACACAAAAGTTCTCATATTGCGCGATTCCATTTATATGAAATCTCCAGAATAGGTAAATCCGGGGAGACAGCAGATTGGTGGTTGCCAGGCAATGTGGGGAGAAGGAAATGAAAAGTAACTGCTTAATGGATATGGAGTTTCCTTTCGGAGTGATGAAAATATTTTGGAACAAGATAGTAGTGGTTATACAATATTTTGGATGTACTAAATACTACTGAATTGCTCACTTGAAAATGGTGAGATTTACATGATGTGAATTTCATCTCAATTAAAAAGAAAAAAAAAATAAGGGAGGCCCCTAGGATGACCTTTGACACCAGGCAAGACTAGGTTGCCAGGTACTTGAGCAGAGATACAGATGATGGGGGCTAAGTCTTGGGCCAGGAGATAGGGCCAGGTCTCCAGAGCAGGTGTAGTCTGGACGACGGTCAAGTGAGGAGCAAAGCCAGCAGGGGAGATGGACTGTGCCCAGCCGGGCAGGGCGGAACCTGGGATCCCTTTCCAGGTGGGAGATGATCCCCAGCAAGGAGAGCAGAGGTGAGTAACCATGGGACCCAGAGCTTCCTGGGATGACGGACATTTCTGGCCTCCCCCCCTCAAGCAGCATCAGCCCGGAGGTTTCGATGAATGCATGTGGCTCCTAATGGATCCTAAACACAAAGAAACAAGCGGGAGGCGTGGTGAAGGAGGGAATGTTCTGTTGTTGTTTAGAAAATGAACAAAACAGCTGGAGGTAAAGCTTTTGTTCCCGGCTGCCATCTCTGATTCATGGGCCTTTATAATCCTGACTGTGGTCTGAATGAGCCTGGAAGAGTGATTAGTACCTCGCGCTCAGCACCCACCAGCGTGGGCTTTATTGGGAGTAGACGGGCGGTTAGCAATGTCAGGAGCGTGCTCGTCGAGCCGCGGAATGGGCCACCGCCTGGACGGAGAGACACCGCGACTCCTCAGATGCCCAAGGAGACGTGTTCACAAACTGTGAGGTCCCACTGAGGAACTCTGGCGGCTAGCGGGGGCTTGGGGTCGGGAGGGAGGGGGGTCCAGCCTGAACCGTGCAGGGAAGCCTCTGCATCTGAGCAGAGGCTGACTTTGAGGGCAGTGAGAGGGAGCCCACTAACTTCCCTCTTGGCCATGGACTGGGAAGAACAGAAAATTCTGAAAAGAAACAACAGGACTTGGACACCTGCACGTGCCCCCCAACCCTGTGCTCCTACCCTTTCCCCAACTCCTTCCTATGCTTCTCCTTTTTCTCAAGGACCTTCAAGCTGTCTTCGGCCCACAAAGCTCTCCCAGATGGTCAACTTCTTCTCTACCCACGCTCTAAAGCCAAGCCGAATGCCTCTGTCCCCGGGGACTGCGTGGGTACCTCCACGGTGGGCCTTTCTCTCTGCCCCCACCTGCTGTCTTCCTACCCTGCCTGGAAGGCCCAGCTTGCATGGTCTCCGTTTTGAGGTCTTTCTTGATTGCCTACCCAGATGTGTTCTCCCTACCTCTAAATAACCTAGAACCCACTCATGTCTCTCCGAAGGCTTCTCCTGCTCTGTCTCACATGGTTATTTCTGGACTTGTCGTAACGCTCTTCGGTAGGCTGGATGGGTCCACCTCTGAATCATCTCCTAGGGCCTAGCGCACAAGGGATGATACATGCTTGCATATAGGAATACAGACATGAACGACTCCTTCCCACCTGATCAAATGTAAGAGTCTCCAAGACACTGCTGACCCATCCCGGCATCCCCGCACCACCCACCGTGTCCCCTGGTGCAGGAAGCCCATCCTCAGTGTTTTTACTGAGAATGTGCGTGGGGAGGAAGGAGGCCAGAGGCTGGGGGGCACAGGGCATGGCAGGAGAAAAGTCAGGTGGAGCTGGCAGCCCACAAGGCAAGGAATTGGTTTGCAGGATGTCAGGCCCCCAGCCAGGTGAGCTGGGACTCTTGATGGGGGTCTTCTTAGCGCAGGACATGGGGCAGCTGCCCGTCCTCCTCATAAACTGAGCAACTCCAGCAGCCAGGGAGGGGCAGGCCCCAACACACCGGGCCCAGGCAGACACCTGGTAAGTGTGGGTGGCTTAACTCTGCCCCGGCCCCAGGGAAGCTAGTGGTTGAGGCTGGGTACCCGACTGGGAGTTAGGACTGGTTCAGCTCTGACGGGGCCAGGCTTATGCTCACGGTGGATCTGGAGGGCTAGTAACGCAGGAATTGCCCCCAGCACCCGCCCCCCATGACTTTTCTTTCTTTGGGCCCTTTTCTCCCACCCTGAATTCCTAGAAACAGAGCCGGAAGGTAGAGGATCAAAGGCGCAAAGGAGCGGGAGGGGGGAGGGGGGAAGAGTAACAGGGGCAGCTGTAGGTTCTTAGGATTTGGTGGGCTCTCTTAAAAAAGGACAAATGCTGCACTGGGTAGGAAACTTGTGAGAGATCATGCCAGAGAGTGGCCTAAGCCTAAGCTTTATCCTCCCTAAGGAAGTCAGCCTCTGCCAGTCTAGAGCGATTATATACAGACTGGGCGGGGTGAGGGTTGGGTCGGGGGCTAAGAGGTCCCGAAGAAGTACAGGCAGCCTCCTCCCAGCTCGTGTTTCTCTCTCTTCTCTGGTGAACCTGGTGGGGCTCCCCAGGCGGCCTCCCTCCCAGCCGCCCCTCCCCCCTTCCAATTAAAACATCTATTCTGTATTTCCTGCATGCAGCACCCTTAATATTAGGTCTGAAAACAATTTGCAATCAGTTGTACTAATTAATCTAATTGAATTTAATTTCCCTTTCTTGGTGTTAGGGGTGAGCGAACTCCATATGCTGACTTATGTAAAGCAATATGCAAATGTGTATCTTGAGCCCAGAGCCCTGCAAATGTTTTTGATTACAAAAAAGGCTGTGCCGAGGCCCTAGGGAAATGAACCACTGCGGTTTCTGGCCTGACACCCCTGTATTGCGGCTGCCTGGGCACACAGTATCCCCTCACTCTGCCACCTGTGTCTGTGTCTCGGTCACCCTTGTTCCTGCCCCAGACAGCACTGTTGGGTCCCTCCAAGGGATTCTTAGAAACCTGTATACCGTATTTTCACTTTAATTCTGGGTTCCTTCCCATTATTATGCTGCTGCTCCTTCTCCCTCAGCCTCCCATTAAGCTTAAGAATGGATTCTAACTTTGGCTGCAAAGTCTGATGAGCCCCCATTTGGTGAGACATCCGCTTGCCCAGGGGTGGGGGGGGTGGGGGAGTCAGTGTTTTGCCAGCTGCCCCAGATCCCTCCAGCAGAGGGCAGTGTAGGGCTTGGTAGGGAACGCCATGCAGGGACACCAGGTATGTGACCCCAAAGAGCCCTCTGCGCCAATGGAGAGAATGTGGTATCACCCACAGGAGACAGTAGAGCAGAACGTCATGAGCCATGATTAGCCACAGCCAAGTCCCACAGTCCCTTGCAGTGCCCTGTCCTCATGAGCTGTGACACTGAGAGGTGCTGAGGACAAACACAGGCACCAACGCTGTCAGTCCCCGACGGGCTTGCCTCCCTGGTGCTTTCACTCTGTTAAAAACCCAACATCTTAAATTTGGGTTTGCTTCAAAATAACCCAGGGTGGGGAGAGGGGGATTGCACCGAGTAGAGAAAAATCGAGATGAGCCACGAGTTAAAAATCGTTGGAGCTATGTAATGGCTCATTGGGGTTTATTATACTTTTCTATTTCCATACGTGTTTGAAGTTTTCAGACCTAGTTCTGACACTGGTTCTAAGAGCTGGCTTTCTGCTTCCACTCGAGTGGGAGCTTACAGTGGGAATGAGGAAGAGAAAGGAAGCTTTACTATTAGATCCTGCCATGCAGATACCCAGTGTGGACAGAAGCTCTAGCCTCCCACCTCCCCAGGCAGGGTAAGGGGGCTACAGGGAGAGGGGGGCGGGGACGCAGCGTGGGACTGTCCTGGGCACTTGCTGGTCCCATGGCTCCATGGGTCCATTCATGTGGCCGGTGAAGAACAATGATCCCAGCAGCAGGTTTTAAATGGTAAAACAGCAATGAAATGGACCCAGTGGTGGAGGACAGATTGGAAAAGTAGGAGGTTGAGGGGAGGAAGACCCATTTTAGGGCATGTGCGAAGTTTTTTACAAGAGAAAAAAAAAATGTGAGGGTTTGAATAGAGCAGAGCTAATGGCTATGGAGAGGAGGAAGACAGATTAGACAGACTCTCAAAACCAACCCATAGGGTTGGCTGGGTGGCTCAGTGGGTTAAGTTTCTGCTTTCAACTCGGGACATGATCTCAGGGTCCTGAGATGGAGTGCCACATCGGGCTCTCTGCTCAGCGCGGAGCCTGCTTCCCCCTTTTTCTCTGCCTGCCTCTCTCTGTCTACTTATAATCTCTGTCTGTCAAATAGATAAACAAAATCTTTAAAAATAAACAAACAAACAAACAAACAAAAAACAACCCATAGCCTATCTGGGAGAGATGAGCAGCAAGAAGCATCAAAGATTGCTCTATCCTGCCTAAATCGGTGGTGAAATCATCACACGAGACAAAAAAATCCAGGTTGGACGAGAAGGTTAGGGGGTGGAGAGGAAAAGACTTTTTTTTTTTTTTTTTCCTCAGTCAAATCTAATTTTGGACACAATAAGAACCCAAATGGAGTAGTCCGAGGAGGTTGGGAATATGAACCTGGAGCCCCAGGATGAAGCAGAAGCAGGAGGGAAAGGGGTGGAAATCACAGGCAGATCAGTGACAGCCCAGGGCACAAGGACAGTGAGGCCAGCCCGGGAGAGGATCCCAGGGAATTCCGGCGTTCACAGGGCAGGAGGAGGAAACAGAGACAGCAGGCTGAGAGAGAAAATCAAAGGAGCATTTCAGGTGGAAGAAAGAGAATCAGAACTTTAATCGTGGCAGCCAGGAGAAGAGAGGATTCTGGAAAGAGAGTATAATGATGCCACATCCTGCAGAGAAGACTCATGAAATGAGGTCTGCACAAGATTTCACACGAAATTTGTGTGCTGGATTTCCTACAAAGAGGTCACCATCGACCGTGGCAAGAGTGGGAGGAATTTGCGTGAGTGCATATCCCTGGCGCTCAAAAGTTATATAATGCTTAAAAAACCATTAGGAAAAGGGTGAAAGCAATTTCTAAGCCTAGGTCTGTTGTGCACAAAATCCATATTCTTTCTAAATCCTGCCTCCCCTCCAGTATATTAACTATACCAGGGATGTTATTCAAAGTTCTTTAAGAACAAAGAATTTTTCAGTTCAGCCTCTGATGGGACGAAGAGTTTATTAATAAGAATACATCCAGCTGAGAAGGTAGGAAGAAGACAAGGATTAATGATTAAGGACAATTGAAAGGGGCCCCAGGGTGCTTTCAACCCCTTCTTCCTTGGTATAGAACTTCACTGCCCCCTTGGCAATTTTTGTTTTATCCTACACATCGTTCAACATTTCATGTAACCAAGATGTAATAAGGATGCACTAGGTGCCGGGCACATAGCATATGCGGAAGATTTAAAAAAGAAGAAAAAAGAAGATTTAAAAAAGAAGAAAAAAGACATATTCTAGCCATTAAGGAGCCAGGGTCCAGTAGGGAATTAGGAAGCCTTGAGTGGAGACTTTATCACAGAGACACGTTGCTGTGAGATGGTGTGGCTGAGAAAGTGAGACAGAGCTGAGCCCCAGGCCCCTGACCTAGCCAGGCCCCCTCGGGATGCTTCTGCCTCACCCAGCCTCTCCAACAGAGGCTTCTGTTTCACATGGGCATCTTACTTACTTACCAGGAAATGTGCCAAGATTTCAGAGGAACTGAGGTATAGACATCTAAATCCATGTCTACTTAGCATGCTACCTTGCTGGGTGTAGAGTTTACCAAAGGCCCTGTATTCAAAGTTCTCCTTCTTCTATGCCCTTCCCCAGACTGTCAGTTCCCTTATCTCTTCCAGGTAGAAAGGAAAACCTCCCCTAAGATGGTTGTGCCCTGTGTGGGACAAGGGGGCGTTTCAGCCAGCTCTGTAGGGCCACAGAGGAACCCTCTACTACCAGGTTTCTTGAGAGTCTGGATTCCCGTGCTATCTTGTAGCTGTCCTTGCTTGCTGGCTTCTGGGGGTGACGGTGGTTGTCTGACTCCTCTGCACATAAGAGAGATCAGATGATGGAGAAAAGCTCTGTCTCTGTCCCCAGGGGGTGACACACAGAGAAAAGTGCCTGGGGTAGGGAAAGGGGGTTGACATTCTCGGCAGGAAAAGAAAAGCTGGGCCATCTCCAACTCCCTACCCTTTGAGCCACATCTCAGATTTGAAGGAGGAGGGTCAGGGGCCCAGGGGCCAGTGCTGCAATTAGCATGGGGAGAGTGAGGTATGGATTTCGGGCCCAAAATTTAAGGGGGTGCCAAGAATGTAGTAATCAAGATAAATTATGTTTTAGTCAATATTAGAGAAATATCAAAATAAATGCAAACATTCGTGATGAGGAAAAGATGAAAATTTTAAATAAAGACAGGATCAGTCAGGGAAGGAGAATTGTCCTAAACTAGACGGGAAGTGCTGAGACTGTCCACAGAACACACACTGTCTTTCTAAGCATAAAACCCAGTGAATTTCCTTCTCCCATTTAAACGCCCTACTTTTTCCCCAAATGTAGGAAGGCAGCTCTTTACCATGCATCTCTGCTTCTGCCCTGCCCAGCATGCCTGATCTCTTCCCTGCCCCAGGACCTTTGCACCTGCTGATTCCTCTATCTGGAGCTTGTAAGAGACTTAGTATCATCTTTCAAATGTCAGCCCAAATGCCCCCTCCTGGAACACTTCCCCACGCACAAGATTTAAAATAGGCCTCCCCGACGTAGGGACAATCACACTCCCCTCTTTACTTCTCCTGTTGCCCATGTCACCATCTGTAAAAATTGTCTTGTTTACTTGTTCATGATTTCTGTGGCTACACTGGAAGCTCCCTGAAAGCAGGAACCTTGCCTGTCATCCCTGTGGTACTGCCGACCCGAGCACAGGGCCTGACACATAGTAGGTGCTCACCAAATATTTGTGACCTGAATGGTTGAGTGGAACTCCGGTTCAGGTGTGGCCTTCTCTGCTGAGGTCCCTGGGATACGTATTCTCACCATGGCCACCACGGAAGCCACTGCTTCTTTCTCTGTGCCCTCTGAGCACTCCGTGGACATTTTTGGAAGAGCATTCTGGCTGTCAGCACACACGGCAGCTACCCCAGTAAACACCAATCTCTGGGGGTCACGTACTGAGTCTAACTCCCCACCATATCCTTGGCTTAGCACAGTACCTCACACAGGACAAGAAATGCTCAAATGAACATGACAAAAGGAATCTACATCAAACCAGGGTAGCTAGGTACACAATAGATGTGTTCTGGAAAATAATTACAATTTGTAAATCAAATAATATTTTAGTGGCAGTCGGAGAGCACACTGCCTGAGGGAACCCTATGGAGAGTCTGACTGGAGAGAGAGAGAGAGAGAGAGAGAGAGAGAGAGAGAATCACTCCCTTGATTATCCTTTCATTTTTAATTCTGAATTTTTGGAAGCTAGATGAAGTTTGTCCTGTCCCAGGACATATTCTCCAAAGCTTTCAGGTGCGTCCTCAGTTTATTGTCAGACCCCACAGAACTTGGTCATTACCCCCTTCTGTGTATTTGAGAGTGTCCGTATGATGATCTGAGCTGTAGTTTTTTCCTTGCCTTAAAAACACAATCTTGGGGCGCCTGGGTGGCTCAGTGGGTTAAAGCCTCTGCCTTCGGCTTGGGTCATGGTCCTGGTATCCTGGAATCAAGCCCCACAGCGGGCTCTGTGCTCAGCAGGGAGCCTGCTTCCCTTCCTCTCTCTCTGCCTGACTCTCTGCCTCCTTGTGATCTCTGTCAAATAAATAATACAAAATATTTTTTAAAACACACACACACGAGCTTATGGGCACCTTCTTGTCTACCAAGAGGCCTGGTTTGATCTCCACTCAGCAGAAAGAGTGGGAATCTTGGAACAAACCAAATACCTATAGTTTCTGAGCTGAATGGCCCAGCGCCAGGAGAGCTGGGCCCCCGTCAGGCAGCCGAGTTCACAGAGCCCAAGGTTCGCTCTGGTCCTTCTGTTGCTTTCTGGCCCCCTTTGGCCCCCTTTCATGGCTCTGATTTTCCCATCTCTTGTGGATTGAATTATGCCCCCTCCCCAAATTCATATGTTCAAACCCACCCCCCCAATATGACTGTATGTGGAGATAGAGCTTATAGGAGGAAGTAAGGGCTAAATGAGATCCTAAAGGCGGGGTCTTAATTCCACAGGAGCGTAGCCGCCTGAGAAGGGGACGCAACCCCAGAGCTCGCTCTTGTCTGTCTGTGCTCATGCGGAAGAAAAGCCATGTGAGGACCCAGCATGAAGGTGGCCCCCTCTAAGCCAGGAAGAGGAGTCTCACCAGAAAGCAACCCTGATGGCCCCTTGAGCTTGGACTTCCAGTCTCCAGAACTGTAAGAAACAAAGTTTCTGTTATTTAAGCCATTGTCTGTAGGGTTCTGTTCTGACAGTTCAAGCCAATGGGGACACCAGCCTGCCTTGTCCCCCCATGCCTTATGGGCCAGACAGCTGGGGAAGTTAGAGGTGGACGAGAGCCAGGATGCTAGGTCTCCCACCTAAGCGGATTTCTTTCCCAGTACCCAGCCACCATCCCCACCCAGGGCAGCACTTAGCTCACTGGGTGCAGAGGAACATGGGGGCTTTGTGATGAAGATTGTCCAGAGTCCTCAGGTTCAGTTACGTGTGGCTCAGTGGAAGTTACTGGCAAGGCAGGTCAGATTCAGACTCAGATCTTAGGATTCACTGAGTGCCTCCTCTAAACCAGGAACACTGTCCGACAGATCCACATGTGTGCAAATGCTTGGTGTCATAGGTGAAAGAGGCCGGAAATTGAATCCAAACTTCCCCATACTATCTGGGTTCAAGGCACCTGTATTTGCTTGCTTTTTCCCACAGTAATTCTGCCGGATAGATCATCTGACCTGTAATGGGTTAGAACAGTATTACTTGATCTTTCTCCCGTGAGCGAGTGCAAACCCTCATGGTTAGAGGAGTCTGGTCCCAGCCACCCACCGTCTCTCCTCTCTCCCATAGCCACGTGGGGCTGCTACCCCCACCCACATGCACACTGGACCCACAGTGGAATCTGTAACATCCATAGCTCCATAGCCAGGAGCCTTGGCCTCTCTTCTCCGTTGTTAGGTGAGAGCTCGAGAAAGAACTCAAGTTCCTCTTTCAGGGAGCTTTTCCTGTGTGCCCCAGGTATTGCTAGCTGGTATTTTCGCCCACCTCATTCTATCCACGGCACAATCCTCTTTCATTGTGACAGTTTTCAGGTGGAGAAACTGTTTCTTATAAACTGACTATGGTGTGATATGACATAGGTGTGACCGTGATGAGCGCAATCACACTCTAGGTCTCTTGACCCGGTGCTCGGTGATGTTTGCTCTCTAGACACCGTGGTGAGGAAGTCTGCGTTCACATCATGTGTAGAACATCACAATGGGAAAAAGAGTCTAAGCGAATTGGTCTGGGGGTAGGCATAGTGTGTAGCCAGCAGCGAGGTCACGGTGTGAAGGTAGATCCCACCTTGAAGTGATTTCTGATTCCAGATTTACATTTGTTCTTGATCCAGTTGTAAATTTCTCTTGGCTATCCTTTATGTCCTGTTACAAGAGTGTGAAACAGGAGCCCTTCTACCAGCCAGCTCAAATAGGTCATGAACAGAACAGATGTGGAAATGAGCTCAGAAGGAAGAGTTTATAAATTAATAAGAAAACATAAATATGTCAATAATAAAAGGGTGGAAGATATAAAACAGGCAATTTGCACACACAAAAATACAACCGGTATTTGGTTTTGGTAATGGTAGGGTGTCTTGTCTTAGACTAACTGTCGTCCAAGTAGACTTATAAACTCCAGATGAAGAACCAAAAAGCCTGTGGAAGGCCCTGGAAAATGATTAAAAGGAGGCAGAAACTGGAGAAGGATTAACCCTTGCAAGAAAAGATATGTGTAGTGAGATTCACATGTATACAAATTTTCACCTGCTGGCTCCTCCCCTGTACTCCCAGGTCAGGACACACATCAGAGCAAGGCTACAGCTCAACCAGGAAGCCACTGATTCACAAGCGTAAGGAGCCAAAAGAGTGATTTCAGGGCTGCCAGAGCACTTGGGAAGTGAAGAGGGAATCTTGGAAAGGAGAGAGCCACAAAGTGAGGAGACACAGAATATTCCTATAAATTCTGCCCAAATTCTTAATGGACCCCTGAATTGTTCATGGGTCTCCAAAAAGCCCAGCTGGAAAATTAAAAGAACTGAGCATATGCTGGCCTACAAAGTAAGTCTCAGTATGTTTCCTAAGACTGAAGTCTTTTAGATTATGTTCTCTAATGATGACAACATTAATTAGGAATCCAATATAAGATACGTACAACAGCCTTAAATATTTAGAAGTTAACACTTCTAAATAAGTTACGGCCAATGAAGAAACCATGGGAAAATGAGAAAATATTTCACACTAAATAGTAACGAAAATATAACATATCAAAACTTGTGTAACACATCTAAGACAGCACTGGAGGGAAATTCACTGATGTAGTGTCTCTATTAGAAAAGAAGAAAGGTTTAAAATTCATTATATGAGTTTCTACCATGAGAAAAATGAGCAAATTAAGTACAGAGAAGAGAGAAAATAATAAAGATTTGAGTAGAAATAAATAAAATATAAAACAAGCCATAAGGAAAACTAACAAAACCAAAAGTTGTTACTTTGTAAAGTTAATAAAATCAATAAAATCCCTGGAAATACTGGTCAAGAAAAAAAAAAAGAGAGAGAGAGAAAACAAGTTATTAAATCATGAAAACAAATAATCTATACTGAGGATCTGTTACCACTACCGATCCCACAAACATACAAATAGTCATAAGGACATATTATAAATAAGTTTATGCCAATAAATTTGATAACTTAGATGAGATGGCGAAATTCCTTCAAAAACAAAATTTACCAAAACTGACACCATGAAATAGAAAATCTGAGTAGCCCTAGCTATTCAAGCCTTCCCACCAAGAAAACTCTAAATCCAGATGCTTTCACTCTTGAAATTTATCTATCAAAATTAAGGAATGTGAAATGTCCATCTTCTACAAATGCTCTCAGAGAATAGAGGATAAGGTAACATCCCACACTGCATGGCACGAAGTCACATAGGTCTCCTACAGAAATCAGACAAAGCCTTCACAGAAAAGAGAATTACAGATGAATAGTCCTCATGAATACAGATATTAAAATCGTAAGCAGTCTATAGCAAGTAGAATCCAGCAAGAAGGAGAATCCATCGTGACTAAGTGGAGTTTGTCCCAGGAACACGAGGTTGTTCCAACATTTAAAAATCAATGTATTTCACCATTTAAACAGAACAAAGGAGAAAAATAATCTGATGGAATAGATCTCAATAGACGCAGAAAAATAATTTAACAAAATTCAGCACCCATTCATGATTAAGACACTTGAAAATTAGGGAAAGGAACTTCTTCAGTTGAATAAAACACATGGACAAAAATTGTGTGGTTTATGCTATACTTAATGGTAAACATTGGATATTTAGGGAACAAAGAGTCTACGGTTTCTGCAGGGAACTTACCAGTAGGACTCCGTGGGCCATGGGTTAGTCATTGGTTGATTATTTAAGACTGCAGGGGGAAATGTTCTAAACTCATGTTCTTAAGCTGAAATGTTTGTCTCTTCTTCAAACCGAAGAGACAGATATAATATGGAAAAATTCCACATGAGCAATGAGTTTGGGCAGAAACATTGCTCCAAAAACTACTATGAACAATGAGACAGCTTAACCAAAATTTAAAATGCTCATGTCTAGAATATCCACTTCTAGGTTTCTAGCCCCACAGAAATAGGAATATGTACAAGGATGATCACTGTAGCATTATCTGTAATGGGGGGAAAAACAAGAGAAAAATTAAATTCCATCAATAGAATTTTCTCTCTTACTATGCAATACTCTATTTGTGGAGCATAACAAATAGCATGGAGGACATGGGGACTTAGAGTGGAGAAGGGAGTTGGGGGAAATTGGAAGGGGAGGTGAACCATGAGAGACTATGGACTCTGAAAAACAATCTGAGGGTTTTGAAGGGACGGGGGGTGGGAGGTTGGGGTACCAGGTGGTGGGTATTATAGAGGGCACGGATTGCATGGAGCACGGGGTGTGGTGCAAAAATAATGAATACTGTTATGCTGGAAATAAAAAAAAAAAAATTAAAAAAAAAATTAAAAAAAATAGGAAAAAAAAAACAAATGAATGCAAAGACATGAAAAATGTCCATAATATAGACTTTTTTTAAAATTTTGGGTTTTTTTCACAATACAGCTTTTATTTTTTAAAAAAAAGCAAGTTGATATATAATATTTATAGTGCAAGCCCACTTTTCTTAAAGAATACTCTTTATAATTTAAGCACAAAATAAAAGCCTGAAAGGATGCATACCAAAATTCTGATCATACTTCACTTTGGGTGATGATATTATAGGTGATTTCAATTTTCTTTACACTCTTACAAGAAACATTTTTTAAGATGTGAGCCACTAGTTGTGCAAAATGAGTGCAATTATTCCCCTCCTGGGAGGGAGGGGGTGATTCCATTAGAAGCCCACCTGTGTGACTTTGAGCAAGATACTTAATTTTCTGAGGCTTTTTACCTCATCTCCAGTGACAATTAAGATAATAGTACATTCTGCAAAGTGTAATTGTAGACATATGCAAGTCCCTCCATGCTGATATCCATATTCCCATGTGGGTCCCAGAAAGTCTCGTATGTCCATCAGTGAAGCTGGCAGAGCCTGAGGCCTCCCACACACCACACCCCTCACGTGCTCATGTACTAATGACGTTTGAACACCTGCCAGGAATGGAGTCCTACTGGGGATGCTTTACATCTATTATTTCAAATCCTCCACAAAGCCCTGAAAGACAGGTGTAATTCAACATCTATTTTATTTAATACTTATTTAGTAATCATCTACTATGTGCCAAGCACTTTTCTAGGTGCTGGGGATAGAGCACTGAGTAAAAATAACAAAAATCCCTGGCCATCAGGAGTCAAACATTCTCATGAGGAGAGACAGGCAATAAATGTAATGACTACCTGATAATGTCAGTATCTAGTATGGTTGAGGGTAGTATATGCTAACAGAGAGAAACAGAGTGAGATAAGGCAAATTGGGAAGATCAGAGGGAGCTGAACTTGCAATTTTCAAAAGGATGGTGAGGGTAGGTTTCCTGAAGAAGGATTATTGCAGCATTATTCACACTAACCAAGATATGGAAGCACCGAAGTGTCTAATGATAGAAGAATGGGTAAAGAAATGTGGTATTTATATACAAAGGAATATTATTCAGCCATGAAAAAGAATGAAATCTTGCCGTTCACGACAACATGGATAGATCTAGAGGGTGTAATGCTAAGTGAAGTAAGTTAGTCAGAGAAAGAGAAATACCATATGATTTTGCTCATATGTGAAATTCAAGAAACACAGTAAACAAACAAAGGAGAAAAGAGGTAAACTAAAAACAAACTTAAATACAGAGAACCAAATGGTGGTTGCCAGAGGGGAGGTGGATGCGATGGGTAAATAGATAAGGGGGATTACACTTAACTTGAGCACTGAGAAATGCACAGAACTGTCCTATCATTATATTGTACAGCTGAAACTAATATAACAATGTATTAATTATACTTGAATAAAAACTAATTTAAAAAGGACTTGAGGGAGTTGAGGGAGTAAATCGGGCAAGTATCTGGGCCAAGGGGTTTTCCAGGCAGAGGGAAGAGCCAGTGCAAAGGCACTGAGCCAGTGGGAAGGGCCGAGGAGGCTGAGCAGAACAAAGAGAGTGAGAGATGAGGTCAGAGAAGGAACAGGAACCTGGGAGGACTTTAGGCCATCCTAAAGATGGACTTTCTCAAGGAAATGGAAACCATTGAGGCTTCCATTGATCTGACCATGTTTCAAAAGGCTCACTCCAACTCTGAAGAGGGGTAAAGGGAAAAGCAGGAGGTCAGGGGGCTATTGCAATAATTCAGGCACAGACAGAGTCATTTTGTCATGTTCCCACTTTAAGATCAGAGAATTGAAACTCAGCAAGCCTCTGTCTGGCTCATTATTGCACAGCTACTTAGCAGCTGCTCTGGGATTTGAATCCAGAACAACCTGATTCCAAATCCAATGTTCTTTTGTCTAGAAGGGAATGCGGGCTCAGGGGTATTGTGAGCTTTCCTTCACTGCCAGTGTCCTCATACTTGGGGATCTCTAGCCTGCACCCTATTTCATGCCCCTCTCTCACTCCCTACTCTCTCCTTCCAACTCTCCAGCCCCCACACAACCTCTCTATGAAAATGTAGCTGATGTGGGCATTTCATCAGTACGGGCAATGCCATTTGACACCGTCATGTTAGCTGTTCCGTGTTTCCCAGCCCTGGATGGCAAGTGAAACCATTACAGTTTAGGTAGAGAAACAGAGGCATTGTTAAATCCGGAAAGCACCCCAAAGTCACATAACACGTTGGAGATGTAACCTCCTCTCTCCCTCCCCCTTGTCGGTTTAGCGTCTCCTGCCTCTAGACACTGGTCTAGACACCGGGTGTTAAACATAGGCTGTGCTCTGTCCCCCGTGGCTCAGTTCCCCAAAGGGTGCCAGTGCCCCTTGGCAAGGGTGAGCACCACAGCAATCCAGCAAAGCTACGGTGAATAATTGTTATTTCCTGGCACAACATCCATCAGGAGACAAGTCCTGGCATTTATCTAGCAGCAAGTGATCGTTATCTGGTGGCAATGTTCTTCCCACTGACAGTATCTTCTAAATAAGGGTCAGCAATCCAGCGGTCTGTCTGCTGCTGATTTCTTCCTGTGGAATAAGCCACATTCAAACCACGGCAGTGGGGGCCCTGGGGCTGAGGAGGAGGAAGAGAGAAGAAGGCAGTCAGGGAAGGAGGTCCTTCCACAGCTGAGCCAAAGAAACTGTTCTAGACTTTTTGATTCTGACAAATATTTGTTGAACGAATGTTTCAGAGAAGATGGAAGATAAGACCAGGGAGAAACCTCATTTCCACTTCAGCAAATGTTCATACATGAATGTGACAGAGTGCCGGGTAGGTTACATGGATGGTGAAGTTCTGGGTGTAAGGAAGGTGCAAGAAAAGGCTCTTATGGCTTTTGATCTCGGTTGCTTTTCTTCCTATCATCAAACCAGAATCTGGCATGGGGTTGAGTCACAGAGTTCAGCAAGAACTGTCATCAGATGAGCTGTGGACTTGGCATCAGAAGACCTAAGTCCAGGATGCCTGGGTGGCTCAGTCAGTTAGGCGTCTGCCTTTGGCTCAGGTCATGATCCCAGGGTCCTGAGATAAGTCCTGCATCCACCTCCCTGCTCAGTGGGAAATCTGCTTCTCCCTCTGCCTCTGCTTTCCCCACTGCTTGTGTTCTCTCTCACTCTCTCTCTCTCGAATAAATAAATAAAATCTTGAAGAAAAAGAAGGAGAAGAAGAAGAAGAAGACTTAAGTCCAGACCGTACCAATTCCTAGATCCTGGACCTAAATTTCTCAGAGCCTTGATTTGCTAATCTGCCTAATGAGAATGGGAATGACCTTTTCTCACTGGGCTGTTGTGAGGATTAGAAGAGATAATAATACATAAGAAATGCTGTGTTGACCATAGGGTACTCTACATGTAAGCTACAGATGTTTGGTTTAGGTCTAGTGATTTCACTATGTTGTTGAAGTGGTTGGCTCTGTACTGCCCCCCCTCTCCATTTCCCCCCCACTGAGTCTTGCTGACTTAGAGACTAGCCTTCTTTCTGTTGTTCCACCTCTTATGATCTTCGATTGAAAGCCACTGTCCAAATACTAAGTCCATCAACTAATAGAGAGCCCAGGCTGAACTAGGCTACAGGGATTCCAAAGAAACATGATTTAGTCTGTGTGCCTTCATGGGATTTATAAGGTTCACATTTGGACAAATTGAGCCCAGTAGAAGCCAAGGTACAATTATGAATATCTCTATAGTTGGATCCTATTAATGAGGGCCTGACATGTGCTAAACAGTGCACGGTACTTCCATATCATCAAATTATTTTACATTCCATTCAGAATACAGAGTGCCCTTATTTTAGAGATGCAAAAACAAATTTGGAGAGGCCAAGTGATCCATTCAAGACCAGCCCAATAACAAGATAGTGGTGAGGGCCATATCTGTTTTTTTCCCAAGTCCAGAATTCTCTCCCCCAACCAACTAGATTATAACCTTGTGCTTTGACCCATCTCTAACAAGAAACAAAAATTTGTGACTCACATTCCAAACAGCTGAGGCTCTGGGAGGCTCCTACAGATGGATTCTGCCCCATCTCTGGAGGCCTTGCTACCATAGTGTAGTAGGACTAGCAATCTCCTCTGGAGGGATTTGGATATTTAAAACTCCAGAGATAAATGCAAATCAAAGCCACAATGAGACACCATTTCACATCCATTAGCATGGTTATTGTTTTGTTTTGTTTTTTAAAGCGGAAAATAACAAGTGCAAGGAAGAATGTGAAAGAATTAAAACTCCTGTTCCTTGCTGGCAGGAAGGTAAAATGGTGCAAACACTGTGGAAAATGGTATAGCAGTTTGCCATAAGTTTCCAAAAAGTTAAACATAGAATTATGCCATGATCCTGTAATTCCACTTCTGGATATAACCTAAAGCATTAAAAGGGAACTGAAACATATAATTATATACCCATGTTTACCGTAGTATCATTCATAATAGCCAAAACACAGAAGCAACCTAAGTGTCCATTAATGGATGAGTGGACCAACAAAATGTGGTATAGCCATACAATGGAATATTATTCAGCCTTAGAAAGGAAGGAGATTTGGACCCATGCTGCAGCAACCTTGAGGACATTGTGCTAAGTGAAATTAGCCAGACACAAAAGACAAATGCTCTATAATTCCACTTATTTAAAGTACCTAGTCATCATATTCACAGAGAGAGAAAGTAGAGGGAGGTTCCCTGGACTAAGGGGAGGGGAGCAGTGGGGGTTATTGTTTAACAGGGAAAGAGTTGCTATTTGGGGTGATGAGAAGGTTCTGGAAATGGGTAACTCTGATGGTTGCACAACATCGTGAATACACTTATTGTCGACTTGTACACTTGAAATGGCTAAAATGGTAAATATTATGTTATGTGTATTTTACGACAATAAAAAAAGCCCTCAGGGAGAAATTCTTCAGTTGAAGAAGAGGAATGTTTTGCTCCCAGAGTTCTATTCTCTAGCGAGTCCAGGATGATTATAACGTTTGTTTGGAAATCATTAACTGTTCATCAAAGAAGGGGCAGCTAAGAACATTCAAGAGGTGACAAGAGAATGAGAAACAGCTCAGCAGTGTCAACGTAAGTCAGTAGGAAATAAGGATTTGATTTACGAAAACTCTGTTTTTGTGAGATTTTCTTCAGAGCCCAACTATTGTCCAACACAGACAACCTGCATCATCAGTATTCAAAGGAGCTACAAGAAAACCCAGTGGAATTTGACCACAGGTCCCTTTAAGTCATTCAAAGATGAACATTTATGCCACATGTTTCTTGGGCTTTTAAAAGGCAATGTTCTGTGCTGATGGTCCCCCTGGCTGTATAGATAATTGTAAAACAAACTCCATATTCCAGTGACACCTTTTCTAATTACATCTCACCTTCATTAGGCTATTAAAGTGATAGATGGTGGCAATTACATTGAATCCCACTGAAAACTCTCTATCTGTGACGCGCAGTGACGAGAACATGAGTTATTTACCCAGAAGCCAGGAAGAACTTGGCAGCCTTGGGCACACTGGGGAAAGAGAAACCTCATGTGACCATTAGCAGCATATGGATTCCAGAAGCAATGTCAGGAGGCTGGGTGGCAGAGTACACAGTTGGCGTTCACTTTTCTATAGACCTCACCAGATGCTGAGATGGAAAATAGAAGCTATTATCAGGTATTATAGAGTTACTTAAAACAATTTGAATATACTCAGAAGAGAGCCTGCAAAATACTTAATTACTCCTAGCCAATCTATATAAGAAATAGGTGAAGCAACCAAAGAAGTTGAACCTGGAGAAAAGAAGACACAAGAGTAGGGGCACTATCTTTAGACATTCCAACATAAATTAGACTCGTTACATCTGCATGGACCCAGAAGAATTAGTGCAGATAACAGAACACCCTGCTCTAATAATTTTAAATAACTGGAACATTTACTAGTTGACATAGCTTGGAGGACCAGAGGAAGATGGGCTTCAGGTCTGGTTGATTCAGGGGCTCAATGATATAATGTAGGTCTCAGACTCTTTCATTCCTTTTCTCTGCTATCCACAGTGGTTTGTGGGGCCACCAGTAACACTAAAGGCAACATGCTCTCTTGTTCACTATCAGTAGAAAAGCAAGAACTGACATCCCATAATTCTCAAAAAAAACTGAGGAAAGCTCATAGAAGTTCTCAGCAAACATCGCTGATCACATCTCACTGGCTGGAATGGGATCACACCCTCATTTCTAAATTAACCGTTGTAGTATGGGAGGTGGGTTTATTTTGATTGGCCCGATGATCGTGTCCCAATCTGGAGCAGCTGCAGGGAAAAACATGGACTGATAGTTAGAAGCAGATGACTCACAGAAAGAAGAGTTTCTAGCATGGGCAAGGGTGGGGTGGGGGCGTGCAGATACACTGCATCCATTCCACAACTGCCCACTTCAATATCAGTGACAAACATAGTTCATTAATCTATCCTCTACCACTGAATCTGGACAGCCTCTGCATCCACCTTAACTTGTCCTCTAGGCAGTCACTAACAATAAATTAGGGACAGCCCTCAAAATCAGTTCTACTAGCTAGGCCAGCCTAAAGATGGAATGGGCCAGCATAGGAGGTTGTGAGCTCTTGGTCACTGGTGCTGTCTTAGCCCAGGCTATGTGACCTGTGTGCAGAGGGGTTGCCATGGGGATTCGATCACAGGTGAAGGTTGGAGCCCAACTATCCCGAAGATTCCATGGTTAGAGATAGCTAGGGAAGGAAGCTGGGGCATTCAAGCAGGTTTCAAATTTGTAGTAGAGGAAAAATTTGAGGGTCTTGTCCTAGCCTTTGGCTCTCTCTCCATGGTCCTGAAGCTTCAGGACCTAGCCTATGTTTTCTTGCATAGCATAGTAGAACAAGCATTGGCAATTTTTCTCCAGAGCACCCTTCCTAGTCACAAAATACCAATATCTTTGCCTGAGACTTAATTTGTAGGCAATTAATACACAAACCTGAGAGACTGGTTGCCTTGTCCAAGATCATTCAGCTAAGTGCATGGTAGGGATGAAATGGGACCTTGGATCTCCTCTCCTCTAGCCCAGAACACTCCTCTGGAAACATCAGCTATGGAACTGAGGGGTCCTCATTTGGTCTACACGTGACAGAAGCAGACCTGCACTGATGTAGGCAGAAAGGGCCAGATGGGCCTCAGCACTTGAAGCGTGGTCCACATGGCCTATGCTGTCTTCCTCAGGAGGCTGAGTACCAACAACCGTGAGTGTGATGGGTTTTCTATTCTGTCTGGGTTTCACTTCCTCCATCCACATCCTCACTTATGCCCTGTAAATAGGAGATGCTTTTATGGCTAAGATGCCTGCAGCCCAAGATATGATGTGGAGGCAATCCCTCCATCTACTCCTCCCAGACCTTGCCCAGACACAGAGCTTCTATATCCCTGCTCTGTTTTTCTCTAAGCCATTGTCCTCTTGCAAAAATGTGTAAAGACCAGAAAAGTGTGAAAAGAAATCCAGAAAGAAGTTCTCTGGAAGGAGCTCTTTGTCCTCAGTGACTTCTGATAGCACAGTTACCATCTTGAGCCCCTTCTCGGTGGTAAGCCCAGGGGAAGGCACTTAATGCGCATTATCTGGGAGTTTCCTGCTGGCAGTGCCATGCCACTGCTTTCAATCAGGCTTGAGGGGTACTGCTAGAAATTCAGTGGAACCTTGTCTTCATGTTAAGTCTATAGCACAGTTCCTCACCTTAGTAGGCAAGAAAAAGTAATTAGCTGAGGGGCGCCTGGGTGGCTCAGTCAGTTGAGCATCCGATTCTTGATTTTGGTTCAGATCATGATCTCAAGGTTGTGAGATTGAGCCCCATGTCAGGCTCTCCACTCAGTGCAGAGTCTGCTGTTCCTTTTCCCTCTGCCCCATCCCCCCAGCTCATGCATACTCTTGCTCTCTAACATAAGTAAATAAATAAAAATCTCTTAAAAAAATACTTAGGTAACAGACTGAATGAGTGATTCAACCCATTTTATACATGAGAAAACCAAGGCGTGTGATCCTTAGTTGATAGGCCAAGGCAACATGGGAGCTTGGGCAGTGCTGGGATGGGAACCAGGTCTTTTGCCTCCTGGTTTGGTTTGGAACAAGACTAGACCATCTCTAATATCTCTTGGTGCTCTCTAATATTTGGGGACTCAGCAAATTCGTCTCTAGACCAGTGCTGTGCAGTAAAGCTCTTTCTGCAGTGAGAGAAATGCTCTGTGGCCATGCCGGTACACTAGCCACTGGCCCCATGTGGCTTGGAATGAGGAGCTGAGTTTTTCCTTCCTGTCGCCAGTGACTACCATGCGGGAGGGCACAGTGCTCACATTTTCCCTTCCCCAAGGCCCAGCACCCGAGCCTCTGCCAGACATTGATGCACTGGAAGTTTGCAGTTGGCACTGACACTTAGAGAAACTTCCCCATACCCCTTGGCAAAACACACCAGCCCCTCTCCTCCATATGCACTAGTCATTCTTCAGTAGCTATGCTTCTATCTACAGAAGGGAGATGAAAACAAAATTGGGAGAGTTGAAGCAGAAAGACTATTGATTTTTAATCCTTTTTATCATCCAAGAATTTCAAGGTGTATTCCTCATGTCATTCCATTCCTCACCCGGGAGCTGGGAGAAACTGACCCGGAAGGCCTGGGCAGCACCAAGTCATGTGAATTAAACACACTTTAGAGGAAACCCCTCGGGTCAACATCACTTTTTCTCTGCAAAATGTTTGAGTCTTTACTGCTATTTTCTGTTGGGCTTATCCCAGGAGGGGATTTTTTTTTTTTCTAGATAGATTAAACCATGAATCCATTAACCACTGATTTAATTTCTAGGCCCTCATTCTTCTAAATTGTTATCGCATCCCATAATAGAAGCACGGCACAACTGAGCTAGAAGACAGTTCAGGCAATCTCCAGGCTGTAAAATTAATGAGGATGGAACAGTTACTGCTTATCCAAGCTTGTGCAACCATTGGACCGTGTTCCCTACACCGTCATTGTAGTCGTCACCGTCATCACCGTGATCCTCTGGGGTTTGTAAAATTCTCCCCCATTTTACAGGTAGATAAGTAGCTGAGCTAGAATTTATCTGGAGGTCTGGCTAGCTCCAGGGCTGGGACCCTTCCTCTGTACTCTAACCTTTCCAGTCATCCCATGGATAGGGACACAGACACGGGGAGAGCTATAATCACAAAGCAGTAGGGGCCTGACCTCCTGTCCCTGTGCTCCATTCAGTTCTCTCCTTCGACTTCACATACAGAGCCCCACACCCAGTTTGCACATTCCGCGCTCCATTTCTCGTTGGCATTCTCTTTGGCAATACCGTTTTGCCAAGAAGAATCCAAATACGTTCAGGTGCCATTCAAGGCCCTCCACAATTTGGTCCCACCGTCCCCTGCACCATCCCCCTTCAGCCAAGGGAGGTGTCTGAGCAAACCCGATGTTTATGCTCCTTCAAAACTTTCAGAACTGAGCTTTTTTTTCTTGCCATCATTTAAAAAAAAAAAAAAAACTTTAAAAACAAATTATATGCCTGTATACTGAGAGAGATGTTTTGGCATTAAACCTAAAGATGTTCATTACATCTTTATGCATTACAGTGAAAAGTGCAAAGGAAAAACAGTGTACATGGTCAACCACAACAGAAATGTTAAGAGTAGAGTAATTCTATTCTGTAGATTAATATAAAGCCACTACAATGGAAGTAGGAGCCCATGATGAGGGAGCCTTTGGCTGCCCACACAGGGAGAATAGACTGGATCTCTCTGAGACTTCCTGGGCATATATGGCATTGAGCAAAACCAGAAATGGCTGACTTGGGCCCCATAATAATAATATCAATAAAAATAGCCATAATGTAGATTAATCAACTTCACATTATTTTATAAGCTCAAGTCTCCAGCACTTGCCAACTCCTCCTTGAAGCAGTCCCTTGGGGGTAGGTGAGAGACGAAATAGCATAATGGACTTAGAGTTCAAGGTCCAGCAGGGTCACTGAGACTTCAGTGTGCCCATCTGTAAAATGGGGAGGACACTATCCACTGTGGGCAGCTGCATCGAGCACAGCTGGCAGCCGGGAACACTCCCACTCGTGGGTCCCCCTGCCACCCCTTCAGTGAGTGAGTGACCCCATTCTGTGCTTCCTCCAAGCCCCGGGAGAGAGAGAGGCACTACCTCATGGTGCCCCAGCAGAAGATGGGGCCAGCCACTGTTCCCTTTGGACTTGCTGTCCCCCCAGGCTCTTCCTTGACTTGAATCAAATTGATTTGCAGCTGTCTGTCCACGGGGTGGCAGGAGTGGAGAGGCAGGAACAGACCCCGGCGCCGCCTGGAGTCCTGGTGTATCTGTGGATTCTGCTGAGCCACAATATTAGAAAGGGGCCCTAACTGCAAGGATGGCCCAGGTCCGCCACACATACCTCCTGCGCCTCGTGCAGTAGCAAGCATTCAGAGGGCCACTTCTAGCCCCCCATCAGTGCACAAGGCAATTACCTTCTCCACGGAAGGTGACTGTCACCTAACACTCTCACGAGTTGAGAACCCTCAGCCTAGAACCTGCCTTCCTGGGCCACAGAGCTTGGGACCTGGATCCCTACCGGATCTGATTTTTCAGTCCCTAATTCAGAATCTATGAGACGGCTAAGAGCAGTGGCTTTTAAATGTTTGAAGTGGCAGAACATATTTTCCCTCAAACAAAATATCATCTGAAATGTTTGTGTTTATTTTGTAATTTCTAATTAATATTTGCCGTTTTTTTTTACAGTCAATCAGTGACAATAATGAAGTTGTTTTGATTAAAAAATAAGATGAGATCAGGAACCAGGGATGACAGTTGCATTTTTTATACGGCTCCAGCTTCTGATTTATATCTGTATTTTATTTTGCTTGTATCATATTAATTATACCTAATAACTAATACGTCAGCACTGCTCTGAGGGCTTCAAACATTTTAACTTATGACACCTCAGAACTCTAATAGATGCTATTCTCCTGCTCACTTGTGGAAGCAGAGGCCCAGAGACCTGCAGAAGTGACCCAAGATCACACAGCTAGGGAGTGGCCAGTGTTAGGGTTCAAACCCAGGCAGGCTACCTCCATTGCCTGTCATTAGATTAACTATTTTCTTGTGGCTCCCAGTGAAAAGCCTAATAGAGTCAACCCTTGAACAGTGGTGGGGGTTAGGAGTGCTGACCTCCAGGCACACTCAAAAATCCACATGTAACCTTTGATTCCCCAAAAAGTTAACTACTAGTAGCCTACTGTTGACCAGAAGCCTTATTGAGAATATAAACATTGATTAACACATGTTTTGTATGTTACGTGCATTATATTCTGGATTCTTACTATAAATTAAGCTAGAGAAAAGAAAATGCTAAGAAAATCTGAAGAAAAATACTTTTGCTGTACCACACTGTATTGAAAAAAATAATCCGATTATAAATGGACTTGTGCAGTTCAAACCCGTGTTGTTCAAGGGTCAACTGTATATATAAATATGTAGTTATAAATGATAACTTTTTATTAACATATAATGTATTATTTGTTTCAGGGGTACTGGTCTGTGAATCATCAGCCTTAAATAATTTATAGCGCTCCCCACAACTCATACCCACCCCAATGTCCATCACCCAGCCACCCTATCCCTTGCACCCCCCTCCCCTCCAGAAACCCTCAGTTTGTTTTCTGAGATAAGAGTCTCCTATGGTTTGTCTTGCCTGCCCTGCAAAATTGAGCTATTCTTTAATTAAACCGGGAGGGTAGAAACAGTTTTATTCCATGTCTTAACCAAAAATAAATAAATGACCTAACCCCCAGAAGCACCCCCATTAGGATTCAGGGAACAGTTTGAAAATTCCTGACCTAGAGCACCAGGGACATATTGAAGGGATGATCAGTCTGTCAAAACACACGTGCAGAGAACCTTCAGGGTGTAGCTGAGACAAAAGGCATTGGCTGGCATTTCACCAAATGGAAATCTCTAGTCTCTGGCACTACCAATATTCCCCATTACAAATCTTCCAGCTGGTAAACAGAATGATGCCACTGACATTTAATTGAAATGTCAGCACATTTAGAAAGAGCCCTGATGAAACTGCCAAGTTAAAGTTATCGCTGATGACTTAAGCTAAATGGAAACAGAAAATCACCACTAACGGCCCCCACCACCACCCCCACACACAGTATTGTATCAGATGGAGAGAAAGCGGAGAGGTTCAGCTGTCCAAGAAAAATTTATAGATCGTTTTTAAATGGAGTTTTATTTTAGCTCTGAAAAAACCGTGGGACAATTGGAAAAACTTGTGAAAGTAATCAGGTCCAAGACAGGCCAGTGCTCATGTAAATCAATTCAACAAGCATACACTGATTAAATTGCCTTTGGATGGTAATATCACCTTACATTTATTTGCATATCTTACAGTTCATAGAGGCCATGGTAGGTGGCAGAAATGGTCCTAATTCTGCAGCCCTCCCTGCATCCTCACTTTATGCCCCTGTAACTTTGCAGCGTCCTCCCATTCTGATGCCAGGCTTAACCATGGGATTTGCTTTAGCTAATGGGCTTGTAGAAGTCGTGATGTAGGCAGAGGGTTGAAAAGCACTGTGTGTTTCCCCGTGTTCATTCCCTGTGCCATCTCTACTAGAAGGACGCACCTACGGAATAGAGCCAAGGCTTCAAGTCGTCCCAAGGCCATCCTAGAACAGAAGTAGCTAGCCAATTCTGAGTCATATGCGAGAGCCCAGTCCCAATCCACAGAGTCGATCAGGGGACCCCTGGCTGCCCACGGGTACTTGAGGAATCACAGCCAGGAGCAGCTCAGGCCAGATCCACTGGACCCCACAGACTTGTAAGCTCGTTCAGTGTTTACTATTGTAAGCCTCTGTGGTTTTGAGGTTGTTGTTGAAGGTCACGATTGTAGCAGCGCCCATCTGATGAAGAGATTTGCTTTGTATTGACCTCCTGTGTATTCTCCTTGGGATGATGGAATGCTTACCTCACCCACTTTCTAAACGAGAACACTGGGATTCATACAGGCTAAGTGGATTGGCTTTATTTCCACAGCTGCTTCTGATGCCTGGTTCTCGGCTCAGGCCAAATCAGGCAGCCTCTCTGAAATACTTAACCAACAGCATTAACCTGGAGGCTGAATCCATTTTTTTCTCTTAGATCAAAGAGGCAGCTTTTATAGGTTGAAAGCGCAGGGGGAGAGCAGATGTTTCAGAAGTCCTTGGGCCCCAAAGGCAGAAGCTGCAGACGTATTTGGCTCTGTGGGCCCCTCCCACTCTCACCCTGGGACACGTCCCTCCTTCCCCGGGTTCTACTCTGCTTTGAAGAGATACACGACGACACACCCACAGCAGCTGTGTGTTTCTCTTGTCATCTCTCTGTGGCTGTTTCCATTCACAGGCATTCTGCAAATGCTTCATGGGAATCCTCTCCAGGTAGGGAAACCACTGGTGACTTATGGAGAAGTGATTTAAAATAATTTTTTTGACCTTGCCACACGCACCTTAAATATCTACTCTTGCTCCCAGTTTCCCCCAACTCAGGTCTAAAATCACGCAAGATCCTTTACAATCTGGAACCAACCTATAATTTAAATGTCACTGCTGCCTCCCACTTCCCTCCCCAAATTTCTCTGTTCCAGAATCAGAAATATCATGCTCTTTTTGGACAAGTGGCCCAAGACTACGCATTGAGGGAGTGGCAGAGCTGGTCTTCGAACCCAGGCAGGCTAGCTCCATAGGCCATGACCTATGACTCAGGCAGCGTTTTGAACTCATGCCTCTGCTTATACTCCCTGATCTGTTCCACATTATTTTCTCTTCTTTTTTCTTCACTTGCTGAACCTCTATTCTTAGGAAATCACACTCACTTCTTTAAACACTTACTCACTTATGTGTTTGTTGGTGCTTTTGTTTTATCTGCCTGAGGCTGTGAAGCATTAGCAGGTCCTACTGCCAAAACCTCATGGCAGCCAAGTCCATGCAGAGCCCTGAGAAATCACAAGATATTGTAGACTTTGTTCTACTTTGAGTTGCCCCCAAGATTAAATATGATGGTCCCCAAGACAGTAAGCTTTACATATTCAGAAGGAGGGGCAGGACTACTCTCTTTCAGAAACAGGTAATTCTAAATAGGCCCATTTATGTTATGTGGGTCTTTTGGGGGGAACAGAAGAGAGAGAGAGAATACTAAACGGGCTCCACACCCAGCATGGAGCCCAGCATGGGGCTCAGTCTCACAACCCTGAGATCATGATGTAAACTGAAATCAGGAGTCGAATGTTCGACCAACTAAGCCACCCAGGGGCCCCCAGTATGTGGATCTTAAATGCCTGATCACCGGAAGCCTTCACTCACAGGTAAGATAAATCCCCAATTCCTTCGGTCTGTAAAGGTACCAGTCGCATGGATTGCAAGTGCCTCTTTTCACAGATGTCCTCACCCACTAGCCACATGCTCATCAGAAATAGATTCCCTGTTTTGTTTTTTATTTATTTATTTTTTTTTTTAGATAGATTTTTTTAAAATTTCTTTTCAGTGTTTTGTTTATGTTTGTATTTCCACATCTGTCCTTCAACTTGCTCACCCCCAACTCCAAGCACTGCCATAACCCCTGGCACATATTACAAGCTCAATGCTTCCTTGCAGAAAAGGGAAAAGTACAACAGGCTGTTGGGTAGTAAACCCCTAGAGGTTCCTCTAAAAAGTAAAGGCATCTCCTCAGAGCCTTTGGTGAATTCTCCTAAAAAGCTGGGCATACAGAGAATGAGCATGTGCTCTAGAGTCAGAAGGTCCTAAGAATGTCACTGAATTTCATTGACCCTTAGTTTCCTAGTCTGTAAAACGGAGATAGTAAATGGTATCATCTTAATGCTATAATTGGCGGGGGAAAAAAAAGAAAAGGAAAGCTCATCTTTCCAGAACTTATGACACACTGGGGAGGAGAGCAGGCATGTGTATTTTGAAAATCTCTTCCCCAGAGGATTCTGATATGCTAACCCACCCCTATGTGAGAATCGTTAGTCTAGGTCTGAAGAAAAGAGAGTTGGGTTCAGATGGAGGAGTATATGCGGTCTGAGAGAACGCAGAAGTTCAGATGGAGACAGAGTGGGGTTGAGTCCCACAAGAAGGATAAAGACAGAAAACATGCAGAGGTAAAGGAAGACCATAGCTGGATGTCTTTATTATCCATATAGACCACAGATAAATATAGGGAAAGGCTGGTAAGATATTATTTTAGATGTCTCATTGACCTGGTCTATTTTTTGGGATTCCATGGTCCAAACTCACAGAGAATGTCAGCAGGATATGAGGGCATGCTCAGGACCATGACGAGGGCAAGCCTGGGGGCAGGGAGAAACAGTGAAAATGCTTTTATTTGGCCCTGGCCTTGTGGGAAAGAGAATCTGGGATGGAGGAATGGATGTTGGCCGTGGAGCAGAAAACCAGCAGGCCTGTGATCCAGTCTGCAGGAGAAAAGGTAAGCAGGAAGTCTGACCCCCAAAAGAGAGCCCCAAAGAGGATATCCCAGCAGAACTTTTGAGAGATGCTCAATCCCCTGGGCTCTGATGTTGATGTAGTCAAGGTCTTAACCATGTCTTTCCTGGACTACAGCAGGAGTCTCCCAAAGGGTCTCTGTACCTCCCATCTTTGCTTCCTGTGAAGTATCTTCCCAATCACTACCACCAGAGTGATCTTTTTCCCTGCTCTGTTTTTATTGGTATAGTGAGAGTATAATCCTGTATAGATTTAGATAGTCAATATATGCATATATACTATACTGCCCCTTTTAATTATTTTATTAAAAGGATATAGATTATACATACCCTTCTGTATCTTTTCTCTTCCAATAAAACCCATTGAATTCCCTCTAAGTTAGCTGGCAGTTTTCCAATTCATACTTTTTGGTGGATCTATAATATTTCACAGTATAATACACTGCAATCTATTCTAGGGCCCACTGTAGACATCAATGGCCAATTCAGCCATATATAAATATATATATATATTTGCTGAATGTACATATATATACACATATATATACATATATATACATATATATACTTGTACATATGGCCAATTCATGTGATTTATGAATTCATAATGGAAAGATGTTGGTATTGCAAAAGATAACTTCATCAAATGATGAGAAAAGATATCTCATTCATGTGAGTTATGAATTGGACTTAAGTACAAGTATGTATATATATATCTCTGTGTCTGTGCCTTTAGAAAATATTATTTTCATTTTCATAGGATGGATTCACAGAAATGAGATTGCTAGGTCAATATATGTACTTTTGTTGCTTGCTAGCTTCCAGCATAGCTGTAACTATATCACTATCCCAACTAGCAGTGCAGAGAACCCTCTGTTCCCCACATCCCTTTCAGCAATAGATAGGAGAGTGCTTTTTAATTTGTGCCAGTCCGATGGGTACAAAAAGATACCTCATTGTTATTTTAATTTAGACTTCTGCGACTATCAGTGAATTGTGTATATTTGGTTCCATTTGCATATGGCCTTCTCTGAATTATATTTTGGTATCATTTTTTTTCTATTTATTGTGATTTATTCTTTTTGTCAACTTATAATTTCTCTCTGCAAGTAGAGGAATTAACTCCATATCTACCATCTGAATTACAAACATTTTTATGGATCTACCGCATGTCTTATTACTTTATTTTTATCAAAATGCACAATTGAAATTTTTTGCTGAGGTATAATTTTCCCACCATAAAATGTACATCTTTGAGTGTACAAGTTGTCAGTTTTTAGTGTATTCACAAGGTTATGCACCCGTCACCATTACCTAATTCCAGAACCTGTCCATCACCTTGGAGAAACCTGGACCCATGAACAGTCACTCCCCATTTCCCTCTTTCCCCCAGACCCTGACAATCACAAATCTGCTGGCTGTGTCTGTGGATTTGCCTATTCTTCCCATTTTATATAAATGGAATCCTGCAATATGTGGCCTTTTGTGTCTGTTTCATTTACTTAGCATAATGTTTTTAGGGTCCATTGACACAGCACGTGTAAAAACTTCCTTTCTTTTTTAATGGCTCAATAGTGCATTGTATGGATCTCCTCTATTTTACTTATTCATCCACTGATGGACATTTAAGTTACTTCCACCTATGGGCTATTGTGAATCTATGCTATGGGGATATATATTGTTAGGAACATCATATACAAGTATTTGCACAAACATGTGTTTTCATTTCTCCTAAGTCAATACTTAGGAGTGTGACTGCTGGGTCATATGCTAACTCTATATTTAACTTCTGAGAAACTGCCACGCTAGTTGTTTTCCAAAGAAGCTGCATCGTTTTACATTCCCCCAGTAATATATGAGGGTTCCAATTTCCTCCCTATTCTAATTTTTAGAAAACATTTGTAGAGGGACTAGTGTTAATTCTTCTCTATAACTTCGGTGGAATTCACCAATGAAGCCCTTGGTCCAGGCTTGTCTTGGGGAGAATTTTTTTTTAATTACTAATTCAACCTGTTTACTTGTTATAGATCTATTCAAATATTTTTATTTCTTCTTGAGTCAGCATGAATTTTTCTAGAATTATGTCCATTTTACATGGATCATTTAGTTTGTTAGCCTAAAATTGTTTACAGTATTCCCTTATAATCCTATTTATTATAAGGTCAATAGTAATGTCCCCTTTTACATTCCTAATTTTAGTAATTTGAGTCTTCTTTTTTTTTAATCAATGTGGTTAAAAATTAATCAATTTTATTGATTTTTTTAAACCAAAGAACCAACTTGTGCTTTTATTTATTTATTTATTTATTTATTATTGTTTTTCCTATTTTCTATTTCATTTATTTCCATTCTCATCTTTATTATTTCCCTCCTCTGCTCATTTTACATTTTGTTTACTCGATTTTTCTAGTTTCTTACTTAAAGTAGATTAGGTTTTTGTTTTAAAATCTTTCTTTTTTCTTTCTTTTTCTTTTTTCTTTTTTAATATAGTACTTTACAGATATAAATTTTTCTCTAACCACTGTGTTGTTGCATCCCATAAGTTTTAGAAAATTACATCTTCATTTTCATTTTTATCAAACTATTTCTAATTTCTAATTTTTCTTGATTTCTTCTTTGACTAATTAGTTATTAGGGGTGTTGTTTAATATCCACTGTTAGTGAATTTCTCAAATTTCCTTCTGGTTTTGATTTTTAATTCCTTCCATTGTAGATGGAGAACATGCTTTGTGTGATTTTAATCCTTTTAAACTTATTAAGGCTTGTCTTATGGCCTAAAATATGGCCTTTTCTGGAGGCCATATTTCCAGTGCACTTGAGAATGTCTATTCTTCTCTGTTAGGTGTAATGTTCTATAGATGTCTGTTAGATCTGGTTGCTTTATAGTGTTGTTCGATTCAAAGAAGTCTTCTGTTTCCTTATCGTTCTTCTGTTTAGTTGTTCTATCCATTTTTATTTATTTTTATTGTGTTGTGTTAGTCACCATACAGTACATCATTAGTTTTTAATGTAGTGTTCCATGATTCATTGTTTGTATATAACACCCAGTGCTCCGTGCAATACGTGCCCTCCTTAATTCCCATCACCAGGCTCACCCATCCCTCAACCCCCTCCCTTCTAAAACTCTCCATTTGTTTCCTGGGGTCCATAGTTTATTATGGTTCATCTCCCACTCTGATTTCTGCCCCTTCATTTTCCCTTCTCCTAATGTCCTCCATGGTATTCCTTAATAAGTGAAGCCATATGATAATTGACTTTCTCTGTCTGACTTATTTCACCTAGCATAATCTCCTCCAGTTCCATCCAGGTTGATGCAAAAGTTGCGTATGCATCTTTTCCGATGCCTGAGTAATATCCCATTTTCTTCTTTATCCATTCGTCCATTGAAGGGCATCTTGGCTCTTTCCATATTTTGGCTATTGTGGACATCGCTGCTATGAACATTAAAAGTGAGATATTGAGGGACCAACTATTATTGTTATCTATTTTTCCCTTCAATTTGTCTGTATTTGCTTCAGGTATTTGGGGAGTGAGTCTGTTGTTAGGTGCATATGTGTTTATATTTGTCTTAGTAAGCTATCCTTATCTGTAATAACAACTTTTGTTCTGAAGTCTCTTTTCTGATATTAGTATAGCCATAATAGCTCTTTCAGTTACTCTTTGCATAAGATACTTTTCCATCCTTATACTTTCAACCTATTTATATCTTTGAATCTAAACTGTGTCCCTTGGGGTGCCTGGCTCACTCACTCAGAAAAGCATGTGACTCTTGATCTTAAGGTTGTGAGTTCAAGCCTCACGTGGGGTGTAGAGATTACTTAAATAAATTAAGAAACTTAAAAAAGCAAAGTGTGTCTCTCGTAGGCAACATACAGTGGGTTTTTAAAAATCTTTTCTGCATTTACATCTGCCACTGTGCTATTTTTTTTGTACACATCTAAGCCCTTTGATTAGCCTGTTCCTTCATTTCTACGTCCTTTTGTATTAAACAGATATCTTCTGGTATACCTTAATTTCTTTGTCACATATTTTAGTATATATTTTGTAGTTTTTTCCAAAGCCATGACCCTGGTGGCTGCCAGGCTGCTAGTTTCCACTGTGATAGTGAGCTGTTGGTTTTCATGAATACTGCATGGGGAGAGGGAGATGAGAATAGGACAAGTTAAAATGTTTGCTGTTCGCTCGGGTCATGATCCCAGGGTACTGGGATCGAGCCCCGCATCGGGCTCTCTGCTCAGTGGGGAGCCTGCTTCCCTCTCTCTCTCTCTCTCTCTCTGCCTGCCTCTCTGCCTACTTGTAATTTCTCTCTCTCTGTCAAATAAATAGAATCTTTTAAAAAAAAAATGTTTGCTGTTCTTACTAAATGTTAGCAATTTTTCTAATATAATTGCCCATTGAATTTCTGCAAGTCTTTGGTTAATTTTCAGAGCTCTGAAAAAGTTGATTCTGAACATTTGTTAGTGCTATTATTGCCTTTATGGGAGGAGAGAGTTTTAGAGGTCTTTACTCTACCATTTTCACTGATACCTCTGTTATACCCTTGTTTTCATGTAAAGTTAATTTTAATTTGTATTTTCATATAAAAGCTTACTTTAATTTTTACATAATCAAATATGTCTATGCCGTATTTTGTTAATTCTGGGTGTCCACTTTCATTAGTAGAGTCTCTTCAATCTTAGAATGGAGTCTCCTAGGTTAATATTTATAGATATAGTTAAATACCAGATATACTATATATGTATATGTGTATAAATATATATGATACTTACAAACAATATGCATCATATTTGTACAGATACACATACATACACATATATTAAATTTATGGATAGAATAATATATAATGATATAATGGGTTGTTTTGATAGGTTCTTTCATATTAAACCACCCTTACTATTAAATCTGCTTAATTATAATATATCATTCTTTAGGTCCTTGCCAAATCCTGTTTGCTAATATTTCACTTAGAATCTGTACTTAATTATTAGGAATTTTGCTACTAATTAAGACTTAAGAATTAAGTGATATTAGAATATGGTGTTCCTTCTTTGTTGTCAAAATTCTTTCTAGTGTCTGAAATAGTTAAATAGGAATTACCTATCCTTAAGTTATATAAAATCCCCATTTCTAGGCCAGGTGACCTTTCCAATGGAAACTCACTCATCAGTTTATTTCTTCTCTCGTAATTGAGAGAAGTCAAGATTTCCATTTTCTTTTTTTTTTTAAAGACTTTATTTATTTATTTGACAGACAGAGATCACAAGTAGGCAGAGAGGCAGGCAGAGAAAGAGGAAGGGAAGTGGACTCCCTCCCGAGCAGGGAGAGAGCCTGATGCGGGGCTCAATCCCAGGACCCTGGGATCATGACCTGAGCTGAAGGCAGAGGCTTTACCACTTAGCCACCCAGGTGCCCCTCCATTTTCTTTTAAATCAATTTTAATATGATATGTTTTGCCTGGAATTAATACATTGACTCAAATTTTCAATTTTGTTAGTATACAATTCAAGCACGCGATCGTGGCATGTGTCTTGTTTTCATTTTTAATCTTGTCTATTTTTATACTCTCTTCTTTTCTCCCTTAATAAGCTTGAAAGAGGTGTATTTGTTTTATTGGTTTTCTTAAAAAAAACAGATTTTAGATTTATTTATTCTATTTTTAAAATTTCCATTTCATCAATTTCACAGAGGAAATTAAAAAAGAAATGACTTACTACCAACATACCAATGAAAAATGTAACACTCCATACAAAAACAATACAAGACACTATACAAGCAGCACTTAATTATTCACTAAAAAGTAAAATGAAGCCAAGCACTCATCTTAAACTTGAAGAACCATGAAATAAATCAATCAGGAAAAAAGAACCAATAAACCAAAAAGTTAAAAATCAAAGAGATTTTTCAAAACCCCAAGTCTTCCTTGATTATTTATTTTATCTCCATCTACAAAGTGAAGACCAACTTCTTAGCCTAAAGCATGGCACCTAAAGCCATTTACAATTTCTCCCTGTTTGCCTTATAGCTCCATCCTTTGGCGCTCCCCAACATCCTTCGTGCTCCAACAATGCCACATTGCTTGTAGTTCCTAAAATACATGACATTCTCTTTCTTGCCTTCATTTTATTGCACGTACCATTCAGTCCCTGGAATGAATGTCCCATCTTCGTCCACCTGGCAAAATCCTTTTCGTCTTTCAAAACTCAGCTTTATGGCACCTCTGCAGAAAGTTTCCTTGACTTCTTCACCAGAAGGACTAAATTTTTCTTTCTTCAATCTACATCTCCTTTCTATACCTCCCGCATATATAAAGAGATATAGATATCTATATAGATATATAGATATATGCATGTGTGTATATTTGGGTGTGTGTATATATTTTTTTCATGTAAATATTTCATATATATGTTTCTTTCTTTGATTCTAGGACATTATTCTCCCTGAATGCTCGTGCTGAATTTCTTCACTCATCTTCTGCATGAATTTCATCAAGGTGGCTTAGTCTTCTTCATTCTTTTCTAGTGGACCCATGCATTCTCATGACCTTAGTTTATACCCCTGGATTTATAATTATTCAATCACTAGCCCTAGCCTGGATCATCTGAGACCAAAGCTAACACTGTTAATTAGGAACTTACTAGCTGTCCCATAGGCATCTCCACTCCAACTGCATGATTTTCCTTCTGTATTCTCTTTGAGAATGGTATAAAGAGTTCCCAAGTCACTCAGTCTGTAAACGGTACCATCTCTGTCTTGTTCTCATTCACTGCTCATGTCACCAGATCTTGTTCGTGCCTCTGAAATGCCTTTCAAATCTGTCTCCTTGTCTTCATTACCACAGCTATGGCCCTACGTCCATTCTCATCATCTTTTTCTTAGACTACAGTAATAACATTCTAATTGCTTTCTCAGCAGCCAGCCTCGTTCACGCTAATGTATTCTTCGCTTGGTTTTAGTTCTTGTTTTAGTTCTAAAACATAAATCTGGTTATGTTTCTCTACTAAAAAAAAAAAAAAAAAAAATCTTGGTTAATTCCCTACTACCTAAAGGACAAATGACAAGCTCCTAGGCACTGCACATTAGACCCTCCACAGTCTAAGTTTGTATCTTATCAAGTTCATGTCCAGTTTTTCCTCACTATGCACCCCACACTTCATGCACATGGGATTGTCCACTTCTTAAGACAACCTTATTCACTGATACATTTTACTATTTAATACCTGTCCCTACCCACTTTTTTGTAAACTCCATGAAATCAGAGGCCATCTTATTTACTATTGATCCTCTCAGTTCCCCAAACCATTTCTGGTATGTTGGAGGTGAATGAACACACCCTCACTTCTCTACCTTTGTTGTTCCCTTTACATTCCCTCCCCTCATTTTCTCAGTGGTGAATGTCTCTTCACCTACCTTCAAGGCCTAGTTCAAATACCAGTGTCTCCATCAAGCCTAGCCTGCATGCATCTGTGCCCAACTCAAAATGAATGACTTTCCTTCTCTATGCTCACTCCTAAATTACTTTCTCCAAAATGCCAGTTTAGCATTATACAAGTCGGTGTCTCCTGTTTCACTAGATTTGAACTCTGAGTGGGGAGGGGAATGAATCTCACTCGTGCAGTTTGGAACATTGACCTGCACATTGAACAGATAAGTAATTCGATAAACGAGCTGAAAGAAGACGGATTCAGACTTCTGCCTTTGGATGATGTGGTCTTGTCCCCAATTCACACAGGGATCCTCCTCCGTAGAGCATCTCTTCTGACTGTCTCTCTTGTTCACGTACTGTTCTCTTTCACTGAAGCATCAAACCACAGTGTCAGAACTGGAAGGGGAACCTGAGGCCCCAGCATTGAAGTGACCTGTCCAACGTCACACAATAAAGGTGAGAGCCAAGGCCAGGACCAGATCAGCTCTCTTTTAAGCTAGTATCTTTCCCACTTTCCATCATTTTCAACCAGTTGCCTCCCTAATGGGAGACAAGGCAAACTGTCAGGGAATGACAGGCAATACACAAACCAAGGGTAAGTAATGGCATGAAGAGTGTATGTGTGTGTATGTGTTTCTTAGCACCTTTTTAATCTACCCTCAGCCCACTGTGTAGTGGCACTGAGCTCGGAGAAGTGAGCAGAGAAGTCCCTGATATTGACAGGAGCTGTGAGGAAAGAAGTCATCACTCCTGACTCTTCCCAAATCACTCACCTTCTAGAAGATGTCCCAAACTCACCCAACATCCACTCTGACATGCTGTACCACGCCAAGGTCAAAAGTAAGCCCTGAACAAGAAAACAAACAGCTTTGTAATGTCACTGTCACAAGGAGCTTAGATCCCCAAACAGCATGGAAGACGACGAACCTGTGTCTATCTACTCCATCAGTCTGGCAGACAGTAAAATGGCAGCCTCTGACCTCTGCCCTTCCATCTCTGACCTAGACAGACAGCGAAGAATAGCTCAAAGGGGTGTCAAGTACAGCCTCCTCCAATATCAAATTAAAAAAAAAAAGAAAACCTACATTACCCTCAATAGACATGGTTTTATTGTAATTGCTTGAAATTTGAATAGCGTGCCATAACCATCCCCATAAATTGGACTTCTTTAGATTTATTAAGCTATTTATTGAATGGTGGGTAATAAACATTCAGGATTAACAGCTCTGCAACTGCTCTGAGCCCGTTACATACAGAGTTGCTAAACTCCCATAAAATAATTATGAATCAGTTACCATGCTGACAAACCATAATTGTCAAAAGTTCAATGCAGACTCAGGGCCTTATTTAAAAGTTTGTTCTTGTTTGCAGTTTCGAATCTCATCTTCCTGGCTCCTAACCTTCTCTTTCTCTCCATTTCCCCCACTCGCTCTGTCTTTTTCCCATTCCCTCTTCCACCATCCCTCCTCCTTCCTTTCCTGTATACTGGCTGAAGGTAGTGTGGCCTGAAGGAAAGAGCAGAGAGGTGGGCTCAGAAACATCTGAACTCAAGATAGGGTGCTGCTACCTGCAGCCTGGGACCCTGGACAAGTCACTTCTCTTGGCTTTTATCTCTTCGCATGTCATTTAGATAATGGAGGCTTACCGCGAGCATCCAGGATGTGAGGCTTTGGTAACTGTTGACTTCCTTTGATTCTCCTTCTACCCTAGCCCGGTTCATCCCAGGCATGACTGCCAGGCTGGTTCCCTGGCAGCGCCACCCTCCCCTCTCCCTGCCCCCCCATGGTTCCTCCTACGATACAGCTCAGCGGGGCTGCCAAGACCTTCCATAATTTGATCCCCTTCCTTCTGACTTAATCACCAACTCCATCACCTTAACTGGGACCCTAGTATTATCTGGATTTTAATTCAAATCCAATAAAGGTAATTTTTAAAATTGTGACACAAACATATATAAGAAAATATGCCATTTTAATAATTTCTTAGGTGTACAATTCAGTGACATTAAGTACATTCATATGATTGTACAATGTTTACTACCCTCCTTTCCAGAACTCTGTTCATCTTGCAAAACTGAAACTCTCCATCCCCAAACACTGACTGCCCCCCTCCTCCAAGCCCCGGTAACCTCCATTCTTCTTTCTGTCTCTATGAATTTGACTACTCCAGGTGTCTCCTATCGGTGGAAGAATATAGTATTTGCCCTTTTGTGACTGGAACATTTCAGTTAGCATAATGTCTAAGGCTCATTCATGTACTACGAGTCAGAACTTCCTTCCTTTGAAAGGCTGAAGAATATTTCATTTTACATATAGAACACATTTTGTATTTTTACTTATACACTGATAGACAGTTGGGTTGCTTCCATTTTTTGACTATTGTGCCTGATGCTGCTATAAACATGGGTATACGATTATCTGTTTGAGGGATGCCTGGGTGGCTCAGTCGGTTAAGCATCTGCCTTTGGCTTGGGTTGTGATCCTGGGGTCCTAAGATCAAGCCCTGCTTCGGACTCCCTGCTCAGTGGGGAGCCTGCTTCTCCCTTTTTCTCTGCCCTTCCCCCACTTATACTTTCTCCGTTGCTCTGCTCTCTTTCTCTCAAATAAATAAATAAATAAAATCTTAAAAACAAAACAAAACAAATAGCTGTTTGAGACCCTGCTTTTAATTCTTTCAGATACATGTCTGGAATGGGATTACTGGATCATATGGTAATTTTATATTTAATTTTTTGAGGAAATGCCATACTGCTTTTTCCATAGTGGCCAAAAGTATTTTTTAAATATCTTTTCATCAGTTTTAAAGATAATAGACATTTTTTGATAATATACATTTTTATGAACAATTTACAAAATGCAGAAATTACTATAAAAGAAAATAGAAGTTACTCATAATATCACCATTCAGAGATAAGCAATACATACATTTTGAAATAATTCTGTCTAATCTTTGTTCCCTGTAACTTTACCCTCATGGGCTTACTGATTTGATTTGTGTTTCTCAAACAGAATTACTTAGCACTATCTCTGCAATGATAACTTTTTCTTTTACTCCACACTATATTGTGAGCATTTACCAGTGTTGTTAGATGTTGTTGTGCATGTGTGCATGTGTGTGTGTGTCTCTGTATGTGTGAATGGCTGTACAATATTCCATCATATTAATATTCCATTATTTATAGGGCATAGCTAAATTAGATCAATAAAAGCATCTATTAAAATTTATTCTTGTATAAAATGTTTAGCTTTATTAAGTTATAATTGACATATAAGATTGTGAAAGTTTAAGATTTACATAGTGTTGAAATGATACACTTATCTATTGTAGAATAATTACCACTGTAGCATTAGTTAACACTTTAATCAACTCCCATAATTATCATTTCATTTTTGTGGTGAGTATTTAAGATCTACCCTCCTATGAACTTTCAAGCGTATAATACAGAATTGTTAACTATAATCACCATGTTGTATATTAGATCCCCAAAATTTATTTGGCTTATAACTTTATAACTGACACTTTGTACCCTTTGACCAATATTTCTCCATTTCTTCCAGCCCCCAGCCCTTGCTAGCAACCATTATAGTCTCTTTTTCAATGAGTTCAGCTTTTTTAGAGTCCACATTTGTACTTCACTGACTTATTTCATTTTCCTTAATGGCCTCAAGTTCCATCCATTTTGTCACAAATGGTGGAATTTTCTTCTTTCCCATGGTAAAGTAATACTCTATTTTATATACGTGTGTGTGTGTGTGTGTGTGTGTATATATATACACACAAAAGATATGCATATATTTAACATCATCTTTATCCTTTTATCCATTAATAGGAATAGGAATTTGGGATGTTTCAATATCTTGGCTACTGTGAATAATGGGGCAGTGAACATGGGAAAGCAGGTAACTCTTCAAGATCTTGATTTCATTTCTTTTAGATTGATATCCAGAAATGGGACCTCTGGATCATATGGTAATTCTATTTATAATTTTTCAAGGAACCTCCATACTCTTTTCCATAGTGGCTGAACCAATTTACATTCTCACCAATGGTACACATTTCCCACATCCTCACCAACACTTATCTCTTGTGTTTTTAATGATAGTCATTCTAACACGTGTGACAGGATATCCCATTGTGGTTTGGATTTTCTTTCCCTGATGATTAGTGATACAGTACATCTTTTTATGTACCTGTAAGATGTTTTCTTTGGAAAAATGTCTGCTCAATACATCTGTCCCTTTTTAAATTGAATTGTTTAGTTTTTTACTATTAAGTTGTATAAGTTCTTTATATATTTTGGATATTAACCCTTATCGGATATGTGATTTGCAAGTATTTTTTCCTATTTGGAAGGCTGCCTTTTTATTTTATTGTTTCTTTTGCTGCATATGAGCTTTTAGTTGATATAGTTCCATTTATTAATTTTTTGCTTTTGTTGTTTGCATTTTTGGTATCATAGTCACAACCAAAAAAAATCGCTACTAAGTCCAATGTCAAGGATCTTTCCCCCTATATTTTCTGCTAGGAGTTTTATGGTATCGATTCTCATGTTTAAATATTTAATTCCATTTCTAGTTTTTGTGAATGGGGTTACCAATTTCATTCTGCATGTAGTTATTCAATTTTCCCAACACCATTTATTGAAGAGACTATCCTTTCCCCATTAAACATTCTTGGTTCCCTTGTCAAATATTAGTTAATGATATTTGCATGGTTTTATTTCTGGGCTCTGGGTTCCATTGGTCTATGTGTCTAATTTTATACCAGGACCATACTGTTTTGATTTCTATAGCTCTGTAATATGGTTTGAAATCAGGAAGTGTGATGTCTCCATCTTTGGTCTTCTTTCTTAGGATTTCTTTGGTAATTAGGTGTCTTGTGGTTCCCTACAAATTTTAGTATTATTTTTTCTATTTCTATGAAAAATGTCAGTGGAATTTTGGCAGGGACTGCATTGAATGTATAGATGGTTTTGGATATTATGAACATTTTAACAATATTAACTCTTCTAAGCCATAAATGCAGGATATCTTTCCATTTATTTTCTTCTTCCCCAATTTCTTTCATCAAAGTCCTAACAGTTTTCAGTATACATATCTTACCTCCTTGTTTAAATTTATTCTTAAGTATTTTGTTGTTTTCTTGATGCTATTATGTGAGAATGACATTGGAATTTTTTATTTCTTTTTTAGATATTTTGTTGTTAGTATAAAAATTCAACTGATTTCTATATGTTGATTTTGTATCCTGCAATTTTAGTGAATTCATTTATTCTAATACTTTTTGGGTGCAGTCTTTAGAATTTTTTACATAAGGTCCTATCCCCTGCAAAGATAATTTTATATATTTTCTGGTTGGATGTATTTTATTTCTTTTTCTTGCCTGATTGCTCTGCCTGGGATTTCAGTGCTATGTTGAGTAGGAGTGGTGAGTGTGCACCCTTGTCTTGCTCATCACCTTAGATGAAAAGCTCTCAACATTTTACCATTGAGTATGATGTTAACTGTGGGGTTATCATATACAGCCTTTATTATTTTAAGATATGTTCCTTCTACACTCAGTTTGTGAGGGAAGAGTTTTATATGAAATGATGTTATAGTTGTCAAATGCTTTTTCTGCATCTATGGAGATTATCATGTGATTTTTATCACTTATTCTCTTAATGTGGTGTATCACATTTATTGATTTACATATGTTGAAACATCCTTGTATCCCAGGGATAAATTCTACTTTATCATGATATCTGATCCTCTTAATGTGCTGTTAAATTCAGTTAGCTAATATTTTGTTGAGAATTTTCACATTTATATTCATGGGGGTATTTTCCTGTAGTTCTTTTTTTTTTTTTCTGTTCTTTTTTTTCCCTTTCCTTTTCTTTTCTTTTCTCCCCGCCTCCAGCCCCACCTTTTGTATGTCCTAATGTGTCTGGCTTTGATATCAAGCTGATGCTGGCCTTGTGAAATTAGTTTGAAGTTTCCCTTCCTCTTCAGTCTTAAAGAACTGGAGAATCAACAACAAATCAAACCAACTCCACACATAAGAAGGGAAATAATCAAGATTAGAGCTGAGGTCAATGAGGTAGAAACCAGAGATACAGTAGAACGTATCAATGAAACTAGAAGCTGATTTTTTGAAAGAATCAATAAGATCGATAAACCATTGGCCACACTAATCCAAAAGAAAAGAGAGAAAGCCCAAATTCATAAAATTATGAATGAAAAGGGAGAGATCACAACTAACACTAAGGACGTAGAAACAATCATCAGAAGTTATTATCAACAGTTATATGTCAATAAGCTAAGCAACCTAGATGAAATGGATGCATTCCTGGAAAACTATAAACTCCCAAAATTGAACCAGGAAGAAATTGACAACTTGAATAGACCAATATCTAGTAACAAGATTGAAGCGGTGATCAAAAACCTCCCCCGAAACAAGAGCCCAGGACCTGACGGATTCCCTGGGGAGTTCTACCAAACTTTCAAAGAAGAAATAGCACCTATACTCCTGAAGCTGTTTCAAAAAATTGAAGCAGAAGGAAAACTTCCAGACTCTTTCTATGAAGCCAGCATTACCCTGATGCCCAAACCAGGCAAAGACCCTACCAAAAAGGAGAATTTCAGACCAATATCACTGATGAATATGGATGCTAAGATTCTCAACAAGATCCTAGCAAACAGGATCCAACAGCACATTAAAAAGATTATCCACCATGACCAGGTGGGATTCATCCCTGGGCTACAAGGATGGTTCAACATTCACAAATCAATCAGTGTGATGGAACAAATTAATATGAGAAGAGAGAAGAACCACATGGTCCTCTCAATCGTTGCAGAAAAAGCATTTGACAAAATCCAGCATCCGTTCCTGATTAAAACGCTTCAAAGTATAGGGATAGAGGGAACATTCCTGAACTTCATCAAATCTATCTATGAAAGACCCACAGCAAATATCATCCTCAATGGGAAAAAGCTTGCAGCCTTCCCGTTGAGATCAGGAACACGACAAGGATGCCCACTCTCACCACTCTTGTTCAACATAGTATTAGAAGTCCTAGCAGCAGCAATCAGGCAACAAAGAGAAATAAAAGGTATCCAAATTGGCAAGGAAGAAGTCACACTCTCTCTCTTTGCAGATGACATGATTCTTTACATGGAAAACCCAAAAGACTCCACCCCCAAACTACTAGAACTCATACAGCAATTCAGCAACGTGGCAGGATTCAAAGTTTTTTGAAAGTTAGAGAAGGACTGGCAATATTTCTTCTCAATGTTTGTTAGAATACACCAGTGAAATAATCTAGTCCTGAGCTTTCCTCTGTTGAGAGGTTTTTAATTACTGCTTACATCTCCTTAGTCGTTATTGGTCTGTACAGATTTTCTACTTCTTCATGGTTCTCTCTTGGTAGATTGTATGCTTCTGGGAGTGTACCCATTTCTTTTAGGTTATCCAATATATGGGTATATAATTGGTCATAATAATCTCTTATGATCCTTTGTATTTTTGTGGTATCAGTTATAAGGTCTCTTCTTTCATTTTTTATTCTATGTATGTGAGCTTCCTCTTTTTTTTTTGTAGTCTAGCTAAACCTGTGTCAATTTTGCTTTTTTTTAAAAAAACTAACTTTTAGTTTAGTTGGTCTTTTTTTTTCCTGGTTTCTATTTCTTTTCTTTTCTTTCATTTCATTTCTTTTCTTTCTTTCTTTTTTTTTCCTGCTCTAATCTTTGTTATTTTCTTCCTTCTGCTAACTTTGGGCTTAGTTTGTTCTTGTTCTAATTCTTTGAGGTGTAAAGTTAGGTTGTTTATTTTATGTAATATTGTTTTGATGAATTGACCCCTCCATCATTAGATAATGACTTTCGTTATCTCCTGTTATCATTTTTGGCTTAATGTCTATTTTGTCTGATAAAAATATAGCTAGCTACACCTACTCTCTTCTGATTTCCATTTGAATGGAATGTTTATTTCCATCCTCCCACTTTGAGCCTATGTGTATCCTTAAAGCTAAAGTGAGTCCCTTGTGGACAGCATATATTTAATCTATTTGTTTTTTAATCCATTCAACCGCTCTGCCTTTTTATTGGAGAATTTAACCCATTTACATTTAGATTAATTATTGATTGATAATGATTTAATAATGCTATCTTATTAATTGTTTTCTCATTTTTTATAGTTCCCTTGTTCCTTTCTTCCTCTGTTGCTGCTTTCTTTTATGAGTTGATGATTTTCCATAGTAGTATGCTTTGATTCCCTTCTTTTTAATCTTTGGTGAATATTGTGTTTTTTGTTTTGCGGTTACCATGAGCTTACATAAAACACCTTATAGACACAACAGTCTGGTTACATTGATAATGACTTTACCTCAACCCCATTAAAAACACTACATTTTTGATGTCATAATTTACCTCTTTTTATGCTGTGTATCCATTAACAAATTGTTGTAGATATAGATATTTTTAGTACTCCTATCCTTTAACCTTTATGTCAGAGTTAAGCAATAAATACAGCACTGTTGTTACAGTATTAGGGTATTCTGAATTTGACTATGTACTCACCTTTATTGGTGTGTTTTATATTTTCATAAGTTTTCATGTGACTGATTAGTGTTCTTTTCATTTTGGCTTGAATAACTCTTTTTCAGCATTTCTTGTAGCAGATTTAGTGGTGATGAATTCCATCCTTTTGTTGTTGTTGTTGTTGTTGTCATTGCTGTCTTGGCAAGCCTTAATTCTCCTTCATTCCTAAGGATAACTTTGCCAGATAGAATTTTTTGGTTGGCAGGTGTTTTTTTTTTTTTTTTCTCTCAGAACTTTGAATATATTATCCCACTCTTTCCTAGTCTGTATGACTCCTAGTGAGAATCCACTGATAGCCTAATGGGACTTCCTTTGGAAGTTGCAAGCTTTTTTTTTTTTCTCTCTCTCTCTCTCTTCTTGCTCTAAGATTCTCTCTTTGTCCTTGATTTTTGGTGGTTTTATTATAAAGTGGCTTGGAGAGGATCTCTTTAAGTTGATTTTGTTTGGTGACTTCGTAAATTTGGATATCCAAATCTCTCCCCAGATTTGGAAAGTTTTCAGCCATCATTTCTATAAATAAGCTTTCTCTCTCTTCCTCCCTCTCTTCTTTTTATAGAACTCCAACAATTTGCAAATTGGTTCATCTGAAGGTGTCCTACATATCATAGAGACCTATATTACTCTTTTTCATTCTTTTTCCTTGGTCCCCCTTGGACTGGATAATTGCAAAGTCCTTTTCTTCTAGCTCACAGATTCTTTATTAGGCTTGATCCATTCTTCTGTTGGTGCTTTCTATCGTACTTTTACAACATCTGTTATATTCTTTTGCTCCAGAATTTCTGTTTGGTCCTCTTCTGTGATTTCCATCTCTTTGCTAAACTTCTCATTTTGTTTGTTTATTGTTTTCCTGATATTGTTGAATTGTCTTTCTTTGTTTCTTATAGATCATTGACTTTCTTAAAATTAGCTCTTTTGAATTCTTTATCAGTTAAATCACAAATCTCTATGTCTTCAGCTAGGTTACTGAAATATTATTTTGATCTTTTGGTAGAATCACATATCCTTGAGTTTTCATGTTCCTTGAAATTTTGCATTGCTGCTTTCACATTTGAAGTAGTTTTCACTTCCTCCAGTCTTCACTAACTGTGCTTTCCAGTATATCTAAACATTTTCTTTCTCTCTTTCTTTTTTTCTTCCCTCCCTTCCTTCCTCCCTCTCTTCCTCTCTCCCTTCTTTCTCTCTTCCTCTCCTCTCCACTCCTCTCTTCTCTTTTCCTTTCTCCAGTAGAGTGTCCTGGAGCTTCTCTTCTGGAAACTTGGACTCCCACAAAGACTGTCTTGTCAGTGGATGATTATCTGAGAGAGTGTTTACCAGGTTTCCAGGAGTTCCCAAACAGCAACTGAGAGGGACTGGAGCCAGTTCATGGTCCACTGAATGTATCACAGCCAGGACCAATATCTGCATTCATATTACCTAATGTATAATGCACCTGTGGGCAAGACTCTTCCTAGATTTCTTTGTGTATGTGCTGGGTCCCATAGCTCCACAAGGCTATCTTTGTCTCTGGATGGATGCTGAATTATTTTTGTCTGGAGGGGGAACAAAAATGAGAGACATCTATTCTACCATGATGCAAAACAATGTTCTCTTTCACAGACTTTCCACTTAAGGGATTATACACATATGAACAATCCAAACACCTGGGATCATCACAAAGAAGATAATCTGACAGTTGGAAAGGGATTAACTACAAGTTAACCAGTGCTATATCTTAAGTATCTATATATTCCTGTTCCAAGGTCACAACTAGATTAAAAAACACATTTTTTAGACAATGTACAGAAATTAAACATTGCACATTGGGAAATCTGCAAGCTTCCAACCAGCACCCAAATTCAGTCTAGCAATATTTTACCATATCTTATAAAATGAGATAAAACCAAATATTATAAAATAAAAAAGAAATGATTAAAAATGTAAAAGTATAATTTCTCTCCAAAAAGTTTAAATCAATAGATCACAGCTTTTTGAGCTGTCATGCTTACACTCAGTTCCTCACTCTTTTTTTTTAACAGAAAAAATTCTTGATATGAAAACTTCAAGAAGCTTCATTCTCACATAAAATTTTGAATCCAAGAGAAATTCCTTTCATCTTATAGTCCATAGCAAATTTTATCCCAGTATCAACCAGGAAAAACCACACCTGTAAATTATACAGGTCTCTGAGGGGTCAAGATCAAACTGTTTGAAGGTCATGCTGTGATCAACCTGATTAATTGAGGTGGGATTTTTTTTTTTTTTACCTAAATGGTAGATCAGCCTCAAAAAGAAATACATCTTTACTGTTTACATAAGTATTTCTCATAAATAAGGTGCATCTGTTTTCATGATCTTGTTTGCATATTAAGATTAATCTCTCTCTCTTTTTTTTTTAAGATTAACCTCTTGACACATTTCACTTTTGATAGTGAATTTCTTAAGAAAGGGTGTTTTATTTACTTATAATTCTTTGTCTGGACTTGTAGCTTGGAAAACATAAGCTCTGTATCTATTAACAAGAAATGAGGAAGTGGTGAGCAGGGTAGAGAAAGGAAGGTCCAGATTATAGTATTTGATGACATATCCCAGAGGCAAAAATGCTCCTGTAGGGGAAAGGTTGGCAGAGGTCATGAAATCCTGTGAGGTCAGAACTGGAAAGAGCTTCTGGATCCTGGAGGCCAGGGTTTCTCAGATATATTCCCTTCAGGCCCCTCTGAGGTGCTTCAGGGGCCTCGCACAAGGGTTGAAACTTATTTGGAAGCCCAAATACATAAATTCTATAGTTCCATGAGAACAGCCTCTGTGTGTGTGTGTGTGTGTGTGTTAAAACTGACTACTCTGCATACCTCATACAAGTGAAATCATATTGTATTTGTTTGTTTGATTTTAAACATTTTATTTATTTATTTGACAGAAAGAGACACAGCAAGAGAAGGGAGCACAAGCAGGGGAGTGGGAGAGGGAGAAACAGGCTTTCCTCAGAGCAGGGAGCCCAATGCAGGCTTCAATCCCAGGACCCCAGGACCCGGGATCATGACCTGAGCCAAAGGCAGATGCCTAATGACTGAGCCACCCAGGTACCCCTGTATTTGTTGTTTTATGACTGGCTTATTTCATTTAGCATAATGTCTCTAAAAGGTTCATCTATGTTGTAGCCTATGTCAGAATTTCCTTCCTTTTGAAGACTAAAGAATACTCTGTTGTGTGTATATACCACATTTTTAAGATCCATTCATTCATTATTGGACATTTGTGTTATTTCCTTCTTTGGCTCTAGTGGATAAGATGCTGTGAACAAATATCTATTTGAGTCCTTGGTTTCATTTCTTTTGGATCTCCACCCAGAAGTAGAATCCCCAGATCATGTGATAATTCTGTATTTAATTTTTTGAGGAATGGCTTTCTGCAGTGTCTTCTGAAACTGTTTTCCATGGTGGCTGCACCATTTTCCATTCCCACCAGCAGTGTATAAGGCTTCTGATTTTTCCAAACCATTGCCAATGCATGTTATGTTCCTTTTTTATATATAATAGTAATTGGAATGCGTATGAAGTGGTATCTCATTGTGGTTTTGATTTCCATTTCCCTGAAAACTAATGATGTTGAGTATCTTTTCTTATGCTTATTGGCCATTAATATATCTTCTTTGGAGAAATAGCTACTTAAGTCTTTTGCCCACTTTTTAAACAGAGCAATTCATTTTTTAAAAATTATTGACTTTTATTTATTTGGGCTTCCAATTAAAATTTGAAAAAGCAATTCCAATTTTTTTGAAGAAAAAGTATATTCAGAATGACTAATCTATTCCATCTTCCCTTGCACAGGCCAGGGGTCTTCAGGTAGGTTCATATGTCAACTTTCAGAGTTGTGCTTTGCCTTACACACTTCTGTAAAGACCATCTCTCCAAAGAAGGTCACATTCTGAGGTACTGGGGGTAACGACTCCAACATATGTTATCCTGGGACAGATAATTCAACTCACAACACATTCCAAAAGCTATAGCAGAATGTTGGTCTTCGTTCAGACAGAGGTCACTCCAGGCTCATTATTAACCTCTCTGGGGCTCAAATTCTCCTCTGAAATGGGCAAGACAAGATGATCTTAAGATCATCTTCTGGGTCTAAAATCTCTCTTCCCGTTCATCAATACCTACCTATTTATTTGGTGTCCATTCCCCAGATGCCTTGCTCTCTACTAAGGATTCTCTCAATAATGGGTTAAACATTTGAAAAACACCTGAAACCAGTGAAATGACACCTCCCCCAAAGGTCCCAGGCTCACAGTGTTGCCAAGTGAACTGGGAGACCTCAGGCCCTGAAGCCTCAATCCAGCCTGTCTCAAGGATGTCATCAAAGGCTCTTAGTTTGATTTTGATAAAGAATTCAAAAACAGACATAGCATAGTGAGTGAGAAGTAGAAGCCAGAAAGTTTATTTCAGTGAAAGCACGCTCTTGAGATGCGAGATTGGGTGAGGGGGGTGGGGAGAGAGAGAAAAAGGGGGCGGGGGGGGGTGCTATGTGCACCAGGGTTCAGGATTCTATCTAGTCTCTATAAAGTATTGACATCTGTTCACAGAGGGTGGAATATTCATTGCTTGCTGCAGGGATTTCTTGGAAGCAGGATTTCATGCCTTTTCTTCTTATTTGGTCAAGGGTTTCCTGTCATGGCACCCACCATCTTGGGCCTGTCTGGTTTGATCTGGCATCCTGTGTCTTTGTTTTTGTGGGCTGCCAGAACAGGTTTCTAACTTCCCCAATAGCCAGCCATGAATTCCTCTTTGCTGGCCTCCAGGTATCCTGGCAGTGGGCCATCAGAAGGCGGGTATATTCTGAGGACAGATGGGACCTACCAGGACCCATCCAAGCCCCATTTCCATCATCTTGGGACTCCATATACCCCTCAGGGCTACTCAAGCTTCCCATCTCCTCACACAACTGTAATACCAGCCTTTCACCTCAGCCCTGGTACCCAAGTCACAACAGCCCCTTCAGTCTCACCAGGAGAGCTGCTCATGCAGAACTACAAATACTGTCTTTGGTGACAGAATTATCCAGTGACAGCAGGGAAACACACCCACACAGCAGGCAGCCTGCTGCTGACAAGTCTCCCCCAAAACACCCAAGAGCCAAGCTCGCAAGTGCTTATTAGCACCAGTGTCTGCTTTGCTAACTCTCCTCACACAGACATCCTGAGCCCTGGGGAAGTGAGATGGACAGGACCATGGCAGCCTGTGGGAAAAGCTGGTGGGAAACACTGGCATGTGCCTTCCCCCCGCCGTGGGAGCACATGATCCATTTTCTTTTTCCTTTTCTTTCTCCACCCACAGCTCCTCATGGGGGAAAAAAAAAATGTAAACTTTAGAAACATGTAAAGAAGGCATGAATATAATCCGCCACAGTCTTACCATACAGAGATATTGTGATATCTTGACGTTTTTGCTTCCATTTTTGAACCATTGTAAAACATAGTTGAAATCATATAGAGCATACGAAGTCCCAGTTTTTATTCATTTGATAGTCTCACAGCATTTTGCTAACATTGGTTATTAGTCAGCTTCATAATGAATATCACTTGGGAGATTGGCAGCCCCACTGATGAAGCAGAAATTCAGTGCGTGTGAGTTCTTCGGCCCCATTGGTGGTGTCTTTCACGTTGACTTTAAGATTTCTTCCTGGGCGGGGGAGGGGGGTCTTGTTTACCATTACAACCCTCCCTGCAGATGGCAAGCCCTCCTGCCAGGCCACCAATTAAAGAAAAAACTGGGCAAGGCATTTGTTGGTTATTCAGTGAGAAAAGGGGGGGAGGTTGGAGAATTGAGCAAGTCTGGGTCCAAGTATGTGGCAACCATCCCCACTCCCCACCCCCCTCTCCAGGAACAGCACCAGAGTTTTCTCAGTATCTCAGCTACCACCACGAGCGGCATGAATTGGGGACAAGCCTTGTCCTAAGAGTCCTGTGGGGTCATGGATGGCGAAAGACAGCTCAGGTGAGCAAGGACCAGCTCACACAAACTTCACTGCCCCGGCTGCTGCCCATCCATTGCATTTAGTGCATAGTGACTCTGCAAGGTCCTTCTTGATCAGCTCCATTGCAAGGACCATTTAATGGAGGCCTAGATATGTTAATGACTTGCCTAAATTAAGTAAGGGGTCAAGCTGGGATTCTAATCCCAATCTGGAGGGTTTTACACCACAACCATTGTTGCCTCTTGAGGCCACTGAAGAGGCTCCGTTCCTCACGCACACTAATAAGATATTCATTTCTACTGAAAATCCTCTCTCAGAAAATAAAGACCCTAAGTATGGTTGGTATAGAGGGTGAAGTGGTGTGACAGGTAGATCCTGGCTTAGGACTGGGACAGGCTGTCTCCCGACTCCACGGATGGCTGCCTGCTGGCACGCTGAGAGCTGGTGGTTCTGCCAAGTAGGGAGACTCCAGGCATTGTCCTGAGCTGTCCTTGACTGAAGAAGAGTCACCCCATCCAAGGGCATGCCGCCTCCCCCAAGACAGCCTGCATCCAGTTACTAGTCCATGTGGGTGATATCTGAAGGTCCACCCAGAGTCTAGACCAGCCGGGGGGGGGGGGGGGTCCACTGAGACCTTTGTTGCAACAGCCAATATCCAGGTCCTTTTGCCTATCACCTCCCTCTTTCTTCGTTGCCCTACAGGCACTGATCCAGCAACACTCACTCCCCTGTAAAGCTTCTGCACATGAATCTTCTTCTCAGAGTTGTGAGGGCTGGGGTAGGGGATGGAGCCCTCTGAGTACAGCAGGCTGGGTGGGATGGCCTAGCTGGGGCCTTTTGGTAGATGGAGGGTGGGGTGCGAGCACTGAACAATTAGAAATGACCCCACCCATGAAGGAGGCAGGAGAGAGGGACCCAGCAGGTGAGAAAGAGATTAAACCCATGGTTCTCCATTAGGCTACACATCCCAACTGCTCAAGGATCTTTTTAGATATATTCCTACCAGGAGCGCCCTCACTCCGCCCCAAGTGTCCGACTTGGCTGATCTGGAGGAGTGTATTGTTTTAAAAATCTCCCCAGGTGATTCTCATGCACAGTCAGGATTGAGACTCATCTGGCGAACAGAGGTGGGCAGTGGTGGCCTCTGAAATCTACAAGTTGACTCTGACCACTGGTAGAAGCGTCCTGACTTACCAGTAGGTTCCCCTCCAGGGCTCCTGGCATGCTCACAGAAGGCAGCCCTACCTCCTGACCCTGTGAAGGCTCGACCACCCTCTGACAGCACCAGCGTCCACGCAGGGTAGGGGCTGCCTTTTCTAAGCAGTGGGCCAGCGGCAACCAGGGCTACGGCAGAGATCTGTCCTCAGAGCAGTTTCCTGGGATGCCTGTTAATCCGCGGATTCTCACATCCCACCCCAAACCTCCCAGTGGATATCTCTCCATTCTGTAACAACCCCCTCCCCCAGTGAATCTTCTGTATCTAAGTTTAAGAACTGCTGCTGAGAGCTCCCTACCCAAGAGAGCCTTCTCTCAAATTTCATATCCCAGTTCACGGTGCAAAATTTTGTTTTCAGTGCAGATAAGGAAGCCTCCCAACTCCTTCCCAGCGTGCGCTTGGGTGGGAGTCAGCTCAGGTTCCCCCGGTGAGCCGAGCCGATCAAGGAGCAGAGTGGGAGAATCCTCTTTCCCAGATTCTTTCTGGTTAGTTTTTTTTTTTTTTTTTCCTTTTAGCATCAATGGTAAACATCGCTACATCACTTGTGAGTCGTCCCAAATATTTTTTTTTACATTGTGCAATTGAATTGACAGTTTTGCATAATAAAAGGTTAACATGATGAGCAAACAAGAAATGAATGAAGCTTGATTGTTCAGATGCAGAATTTGCAACAATAAGAATTTGTACTTATCTTCATGCTCCGTCCATTGTCCAATGATTGTCCTCTCTAGATGGAAGTATGGCTCTAGGAGGGATAAAAATAGATATTAATAGGCTTGTACACAACCTCCTTATCGCCTTATCAAGGAGGCATGACTATTTCGCTGACCTCCTGTCTCGGCATTTTGTGATCATAACTGGCATGTCTTGATTCCTCATCTGCGGGAGTGCTTGGCGGTTTTAACTTCCTCATTTCATTACTTTGCAATGGTGCCAGCATCCATATTAATGAAATTATTTTGATTATCTTTCATAGATAGTGTGTCAGTGGGCAGTTAGCAGCCCCGTCAAGGACTCCACGAGGATCCTGGGCGGCTTCAGGCCCCAGGATCTCCCCTTCCTCCTTTCTCTAAGGCCCCTGTTTCCTCTTTCCTTCTGGGGATTCATTTATCTGCCCTGTTGTAGTATTTTTTGTCACACTTAAGACTGGCCTAGATGGAGACAGTCTTTTTGGGACATCCCCTTCTTTTGGTCTCCCCAACTGAGCTTAATTAGTTTTCTTGTTCACTATCTTGGGGGACAGATGGAGAAGCCCAGAAGTCCACAGGAAGAAGCTCTACTGGTTTAACTCGTTCTCCAAGAACATTTTCTTGAGGGTCCCAGGGTCTCTCCCATCGAGAGGGACAGGAGACCCCTTTTCAAGGCAACTGACTCAAAACAAAGAGCCCGATGGGAAGTTGGTGATTTAGATCCAGTTGAGTCTTGGTCCCTGCAAGAACTTACTGGTAGATCCTTTGTTCTGGGCACACCTACTCTTCTTCTCAAGGTCTGTCACCCCAGAGAGCAGTCACAGACTTTCCTGGGCAAGGGGAAGATTTCTCCACCCATTTACTAAATGCCCTTCCCCTGTCTTCAAGCCATTCTGCATTAACTTTGCACGCATTATTTGCACTTGTTCCCACTCCATCTCATTTTAATTTCCTTTCGGGAAGAAGGATGGGTTTTCTGCAGGACCTCAGCTTAGCTAAAGAATGAAAGTAAGCATTACGGCTTATTCCAGCCCTCCCTCGCTCCCCCACATGCATTGGCTTGCCTAAGCCTTCTTGCCTCAAATTCCTGAGAACTTGTTTACTGGAGGTGCAATCAAAGAAGGAAGCAGCCATGACCTATCTCCTGTCCCCTCGCTACGTGTTGTCCCAGGACTGTCCTGCTCTGTGCCTCCTCCTCGGGCTGCAGTGACAATGAGCATCCTCGGACTGTGCTTTCCCAGCCCTGGGTGTCCACCCAAGGTGCTCACCCTGAGGAAGGCTAGAACATTGAAAGGGGCAGAGCAAGTGCCCAGCGATGACGCAGAGGCCCATCTCCCAGGGTGCTGCCGTCCCGCTCCTTCAGCACAAGCAGGGCTTGGGTCTCCCCAGGCCCTCTGCAGCACGGCAGAAGGCAGGAGAGGGGGTGGTTTTTTCCAGCGCACCCATGAGTAAGGATTCTCCATCGGCAGCAGAGCTCGGCTCTCCTTGGCCAGATGCATCTGTCTCTTTCTGTTCATCAACATGCAGCCACACATGCGTATCCTACCGGTCTCTGTTGTTCTCTTCAGGCACTACTTAGAGTACGCAGGCAGGCTGACTTGCTATTAAGACAGAACTTGACCAAACACATGAGAATGACTTCCTTTCCCCTCTCTGGACCTTCTCTTTGTCCAAGCTGGCTTTCCCTTTCTGGCCTGGGTTAACACCTTTGTCCTGCCCACACGTGTCTGTGGTTTCCAGCCCAGAAGCCACAGCTGTCTTCTCACCTGGCTTTCCTCAACGTCTGCCAACCATATACTATGTCTGGTTTTACTTACTGGTAGCTGCCACGTACTGAGTTGTTCCTGGGTACCAAGCTTCGCATGAAGCAACTGAATTTTTGCTTCGCATGAAGCAAAAGCCTTTGCTTTTTTCCATGCTCATGATGGTTGCCGAGTTAGAGTCTATTGCTGTCACCATTTGGGGGTTGCGGAAACAGACTTGGGGTTAAGTAGCTTGTCCAAAATTCCACCATAAGTAAGTGGTTGGGCCCAGACATTACGATTTGGAAGCTTGAGTGTGTATGATGCTTCTCTTGAAGATGAGTGTGTATGATGATTCTCTCGAAGGGAATGCTGGATCTGTCACCTACTGCTCAGAGCCTGAGAAAGTGACTAGGGCAGGTCATAATCCACCCAGAATACAGTCCATAGTCCAGCAAACTCGAGCTAGGTGAGCCTCTGGCCCCTGCATACTATTTGGCACTAACAAAAACCAACTCTCAGGGTGGCTGGGTGGCTCAGTTGGTAAGCGACTGCCTTCGTCTCGGGTCATGATCCCAGAGTCCCAGGATCGAGTCCCTAGGCAGGCTCCCTGTTTGGTGGGGAGTCTGCTTCTCCCTCTGACACTACCCCCTCTCATGTTCTCACTCTCTCTCTCTTTTTCTCAAAGAAAATAAATAAATAAATAAATAAACCTTTAAAAAAAAAAACCTCAACTCACTTTCTTGACTCGGTTTTTTCCATACATAGAAGAATGTAAAAATAATGAAATCAGTCAGATGATCTTTTAACTATATGGCAAGCATTCTGAGTACCTGTCTGCCTTGTCACAACAGTCCCCTGTCCTATTTTGCAGAGACATTTGATTTAATCCCCTGAATCAACACTGGGGACAGTTTATCTTAGGGACATCCTGGAGGATGGTTATGGGAAAGGGGTGCAAAGGGGGCTGTGAAGTACTGGTAGTGACCCGTCTCCTCATCCAGGTCCTGGGAACCTGGATTCCATGGAGTGAAACAGTCATCCAGCCGCCCCCTGGAGTTAGCACTTTCTCACCACTCGGACCCCTGCCCGGACCACCTCCACCACTCTCCTCTATTGGTAAGGTTCTCGTCCATCCGTCCCTCCTTAGGGGCCTCCCGTGACTCCTCAGTCAAGATGAGGTGTCCCTGCTTTAGGTGCTCATAGACGTGCACCCCCCGCCCCCCCCCACACCTCCTCCCACAAGCTCTGATCACAAGTAAAATCCTCCGGCTGCTTCTGTTGCAGCTGGCTTCTTGTGTGTCTCTCTTGCTAGACTCCAGGCAGCCGGGCCTTGCTGTGTCTCCTGGGCCTGGCACAGGTGGTTGTCATGAAGGAATCTGTAAAGGAATGATGGCGGGGGAGGGAGGGAAGCAGGCAGAGAGCGAGACTAGAGGGAAGAAAGTGAGACAAGGAGAAGCAGCAGCAGGGAGGGAAAGAGCCGCGTCTCCCAAGGATCTGGTGTCTTGGGGCGTGGCTAGAGGTGGGCAAGGGGGAGCCCTCGGGAGTGTGTACTTGAACGGATGAACGTCACCCCGAAGGCAGACTCAGCGGGGGCGAGACCGGCTCCAGGACTGCAGCCTGGGTTCACAAAGGGAGGGTGGAGGCCCCGAGTCCAGCCTGGCTCGGGGCTTCTCTGGGCTCCGAGGAGGTGATACACTAGAGTAATCTGCCAAGTCTGCAGGACACTGAGAGCTGGGGCTGTCAGCGACTGGGGGTGCAGACGGCAGCCTCAGGGATGGCCGTGACGCTGGCTGAGGAGGGGTAGGTGACCGCAGGTGGGGCATGAGCGGCCACAGCAGGGTCTGAGCATTGGACGTGATGGCAGAGGCCTGGGTGGGCCATCACACACCCCGAAGGCAGGCCTGACTTGGTGGAAGAGGAGGGTCCTATCTGGGGACCAGAGAGGCCTGCATCTCGGGGAAGATGCAAACTGGCCAGGCTCGGGGCACGCCACACTGCCCCTTCTAACCTGGAGGAAGACCAGCCAGAAAATTAGGAGAGAGGTCCCCCAGTTTACAGCCCCAGGCTGGATTTCTCTGGAACACACACACCCCTGAGAGTTGGCTTCTATAGAGCACATATGAATGAGGAGAGAGAACACCAAAGACCCAGTGAACCCCCAAAAGAAAACAGACCCTTGGATTGGAAACGAGTTCTTCCAGAGGCCCCCACTTCATCCACAGTGACTTGTGTGACTCCTGGCACCAAGGACACACCTTTGGGAGACAGTCCCTCTGACTTTTTAAAAAGATTTTTATTTGTCAGAAAAAGCATAAGCAGGGGGAGGAGAAGGAGGCTCCCGGATGAGCAGGGACCCGGATGCGGGGCTCCATCCCAGGACCCTCAGATCATGCCCTGAGCCAAAGGCAGACGCTTAACCAACCCAGGCATCCTGAGACAGTTCCCCCTTTTACCTCAGTAATAAAATTTCCCCCTTTTAACTCAGTACCCCCAAATCTTGCTCTGGAGCAACAGTTCCTGCTCTAAGGAGAAAAAAAAAAAATGATGACATAGGAGAAGATAAAATCATCATCAGTAAGCAGAAAAACTCCCTGTGAGTTTTCTTTAGGGACTCTCAAGACACACGGACGTCTCAAGACACAAGGACATAGGACCTTCTAAAGCATTTTCACACCATGTTTTTCTGAAACTCTGGCTTTCGAATGTTTTGGATTGCCTGCCTTATTAGTAGAATCACACACCACCAAGAGAGGTCTATTTATTCATTAATTATATTCACACAACAGTGTGTGTATTGCTGACTGTATTTACAGTGAAAGTTCCAGCAGCATGTGTCCCCTGCTGTGCAGGAGTTCCAGTCAATAAATAGGAAGGAAGACCAGGCAAGCCTCATAACCCTCCTACCACACAGTCAACCACGACTCAGAGGCGAAGGGACTGGCGCAAGTCAGACAGCGAGGAACTGGGGAAAAGGAGTAAGAGCCCCCTTCCGATGGCTGAGGGACCCCTCCTCTCCACCTGGCGGCCTCCCTGGGGCCCCGTCTCAGCCACACTCGGCACGCGCTGCAATTCTTCCTTCCAAGTTCCAGATCCATCTTTTTCCCGCTATCCCAGCGAGGATGGATCCAGTTACATCAGTTCCTGGTGATTTCCACATTTTTCTTCTTGCTTTCCCTATTTTATCATTCTCACCTGGAACACAGGGTGAGCCTTGCTGTTGGATGGAGGCGGGGAGGACGGGGCAGGGGTGCGGTGTTCTCCTCTCTTTCTCCCAGATCCATTAAGTGGGGTAAGGATGTGCACCTTGCCCCCCACCACGGGGGCTCACCAAGCCCAAGGGTTAATGTGTTCCTCGACCTGTTTGCTGAAAGTAGATGTTCTCTCCAGCAGAAGGCCCATGTGATGTGATTTACTTGGAGGGGCTCCTCTTGATACGCAGCACCTGGCCACCACCCTTCCCTGACCGAGAAGGCTCTGAGAAGGCATCTGTAGAAGCACACATTCCCCCGTACCTGATTCCAGTGTAAACACTTGCAAACAATGAAAAAAACCACAGCGCGGGCAACCAAGACATCAGCTGCTCCACTAGGGGCTCCAGGAAGTGAGCTGAGACTAGGAGGGGACTGGAAGACGGTTGAGTGGCACACAGTACCCTCCCTCTGGAGGCCCTGAGGTCTAGTCCAAGAGTCATTGTTTAACCAAGGTGGGACACTCCCCGATGAGCACATATAAGGAGGAGCCTACTGCGGGAAGAAACCCGGACTCCGGACTCTACCAACATTGCCGGTCTGCATGTTCCCTGGAGACGCGACCCTCGTCTACCACGGCCACTTTCCCTCCTACAAAGCTGCTGCTGCTGAGTGTGGGGTACCTGGCCAGCCGTCCCCTGGCTCCCGCGGGAATACCACTCACATCAGGTACACCCGTTAGGAAGCAGGTAGGATGTGCGCGGTGACCTCTCTGGGCTTTGGACCAAGGTAGTGGTCCAAACTTCAGTGAGCAAATGAATTCCCCCAAAGAGCGTCTTAATTATGTAGATTCTACGTCTACCCTCCAGAGAGGTGTCTGCAGAAGCTCCAAAAACTCAGGACTTCTGGCCCAAAGGGTCCAATGTTAGGCTTGAAGGAACGCTAGAGCAAAGGATGAGTTGCCTTGATAAGAGAAGATCATTCACGCTTGGCCTATGTCCTCTCACAGCAAGTCACCTTAGCTTTTGTGCTCCAAGTCCCAACCTCAAGGGCTACACTGACTATAAGGGACACCCCGATGGGAGGAATCCTGTCTCCTTGTTCACCCATGTTCAATTTCTGACACGTAGTACATGTTTCATATTTGCTGAAGGAAGGAAAGGGGCTCAGGGCTTGCCTTTTGTTTTCAAATGATCTAGCTTCAAAATTACGGGAACAAAGTTGAGAAATCTGGGTTAACCATAACACTGATCACCGCGTCAGAGATCAAGGCAGCTCCACTGACCCTAGAGCTGTGGACGGTCGATGCCTGTGCCTCTTGGGCTGCTCAGGCTGGGTCCTCCTGGAGATGCGATTCTGTGCTTAGGGAGATAGCTTTCGCTGTTTGGCTTGAACCCAAGCTAACCAGACTAGAGTAAGTGCAGACATTTTCCCTCTGTGGTTAGAGTGGGGCTATGACCTGTCCGGGGATAGAAATCAAACTTCTCTGACCCCCAGGTGGCATAAACAGAATGATTCGGCCAATCTTCTTGAATCGTTCCAACTGTCCCACTCACCTGTCCCGGCTAGAACGAAACCCTTTCTTTCTTTTCTTCCTTCTCTCCATTTTCTTTCTTTTCTATTTTTGCTGGGTGATAGCTTCAGGAGGACTCCATATTCACCAGATGAGAGTCGAACCCTCCCACAGGTGTTTGTGCCTCCTACAGTCCCCTCCCTCTGATGCAGATTCTCCTAGAAAGGTTCTGAAAAGGGCCAAAACAGAGAAACTGGTCAAACTGAGCAGGCCTGCGCTTCCCGTCCCCAACGCCAGGCTTCAGGTCCCCCCATCCTGGGTTCCAGCTGGCTTCTGTCTTGGTCCTTGAATTCTCAGGGGACTGTTCTCTACCATGCACTGCTTTTTGCTTTGCACAAACCATTTTGAAGAAAGAATTCTGTGATCTAATGGAAAGGCTGTGCATGCCCACCAGTCTGCAAAGCTGGTTCCCCCAATAAGCAACCAGGAGAGCATGGCCAGACCCGATTTCACCATTTAATAAGTAAGTTAGTTGAACAAGGTGATCCTAAAGGGGGTCTTCCAGCTCCTTGGAAGCGGAGCCCTTCCTGCTGAAAGGCATCTACTGGTTGTCTGGTCCTGCTCAGAGGCCGTCTAATTAGCTGATAAACAAATGCCAGTTTTTAAGAGCTGGTATAGGGGTGTGGCAATGAACGCTGGTTCCGCGGCAGCCGCCTCTGCTGGAGTTGTAGGGAGGATGCTCCGTGTCCTATACCGAGTGTGGAGTGACGCAGGAGGGGCTGCCTCTCGGCCCCTGCACTCTGGGATTCACATTCTCACTCTGCTCAATAGCCATGAGGGACATTAAAAACTGAGAGTGGCCAGGACCTTTGGTTCATTTCTCTCTGAAACGATGGTCCCTTGGGCGATACTCTGCCTTCCGATCCCTGGCTGGGTCAGCCCTGCTGGCTGGCCCCCCATAACTGTTGATCAGGCCTGACCAGGATCTCCCGCAGCTCCAAGATTGGAGCTGAAGCCCCCGAGGGCCGTCTCCATCGGGAGTAACCACACACCTGCTTCAGGAGACGCAGCCAGTGACCCCCATCTGGATCACTGCTGGGCACCGGGGAGGTCCTAGGACTGTTGCCTTGGTTCTCCTCACCAAACATCACGTCTTGTCCCCAGTCTAATCCTTACCCAGAAGTGGCTTCCAACCAGTAACCTACATTGTTATGTTCCATCTCCCAAATGCCCAGCATCCTCTTAAGTTCTAAAGAAACTTTTAGATGGCCTTACCTTGGGGAGAAACTCTGGGCAGAGGCTTTCAGGACGGGCTGGCTCCCAGGACTCTGGACTGCCGGCCACCGCGGGTACATCCCTTCAACTCCGAGGCCATTCTGAGCCCTGCTGTCTGCCTGATATTGTCTACAAACACTGTGTTCTTCCTGGAACCAAGTCACTTTCTCCAGATGGGTACAGACCTTCCCCCCTACCCCCCCACCCCACCCCAACTCCCTTGGGGCCTCGCCTGTTCTGACACCTAGCCCAGGGGCAGGCGGAGGCTTCCTGGGGCAGCATCTCCTCCTGGCTCAAACCGAGGGTCTGCAGGCACAGTCCCTCACTCTCCTGGCCTGCCCTTCCCCTTCCCACCAGGGCCTTGTCATACCCCTAGCAGGCAGGTTCCTAGACCCTTTGCTCCCCTTTCTCCAGTCTGCTCTGCCTATTGAAGCCCTCCTCACA